>NC_138036.1:62199647-62799647 GCF_964106645.2 Podarcis pityusensis
TGTTAAGTTGTGGGTAGACATAGCAGACGACACAGCGATTCTTCCAAAGCAGCTCTTTATTTGTAAGCTGGAACAGAACTGGCTGAGGAGCTCAGTCAGCCTTCTTATATAGAGCTCCAGAACAATGTAACTGTTGCCATTTTCTAAAACTATCCAATCACTGAACGTCACTTTCGATCCTTCATTTGCATAACTATCTACAGTATCCCCCTGCTGGCCCAGGGTGAGAATTTCAGTACATAACACCCCTCCCCACCGAGATAAGGCATTAGTTACAATCGTAATGGTTTCCTTATATACAGCACTACACGTAATGGTTCAATTAGGCACAAAAGCATATCGGTTAGATTTCACATACTTAGACCAACAGTGATACATGTCCAACAACATAGTCCCTTAAATAAGTTGGGCGCTTGGAAACTCTGCCAGACCGCCGGGGACTGGTAGCCAAGTCCGGGGGGCCACACAATTCTTGCTGAGGCTGTGGTGCGACCCTAGGTGGCGTTGAAACCAAGTCCCCTGGATCCGCTGCTGTGGGTGGAGCCTCCGCAAGTGGAGTGGTCTGAGCCTGTGGTAAGTCTGGCAGACCCTCTGAAGTGGCTTGGTTCGGCTCCACATTGGCAGTTTGCGAGAGAGGTGGAGCCTCACCTTCTGTAAGTGTCTCTTCCGGAGCCACGAGCGCAGTTGGGGGCACCACGGTAGTGTCCAAGTCCCCAACCCTGCGCCTAAGCTGGTCTATGTGCCGGCGCCACAAGCGTCCATCTTCGAGTGCCACCTGGTACGATCGAGGTCCAGTGACTCCCACTACTGTGGCTGGCACCCAAGGAATGTCCTCCACATAGTTCCGGGCAAAGACCTGGTTTCCTGGAACAAATGACCGTGGTGCATTGGCACAGCCTGGGGGTTCGGCCATGGCAAAGTCCGGGTGCAGCCGGTCGAGCGGGGACCTGAGGCGGCGGCCCATAAGCAGTTCAGCAGGACTCCGCCCTGTGGCCGCATGAGGGGTGATGTGTTGCACGAACAAGTATTCGGCGACCCGCTCGTGCCAGTCTCCCCGGTCCAGGCGCGCCAGTGCCTCTTTTGCCGAGCGCACCATTCTCTCCGCTTGCCCGTTGCTGGATGGATGAAAGGGTGCCGTTAGGGCATGGCGGATGCCCAGTCCCAAAAGATACCGCTCAAAAGTGCCTGATGTGAACTGCGGTCCGTTGTCGGAGACAAGGACATCAGGACACCCATGCATCGCAAACAGGCCTCGCAGCACCCGGATGACGGCCTCGGTAGTGGTGGAGGGCATCAGGGCCACCTCCAGCCATTTGGAATAGGCGTCCACCACTACCATAAAGGTCCGGCCGCGAAAGGGGCCAGCCAGATCGATGTGCACCCTCGACCAGGGTGTCTTGGGCGTCTCCCAGGTGTGTCCCTTAGCTGCCGGTGGCGCAGGCCTTGATTCTTGGCACACTTGACAGGTGGACACCCAGGCAGTGATGGCATCGTCCATGTTAGGCCACCAGACGTAACACCGAGCCAACGCCTTCATTTTGACAATTCCCGGGTGGCCAACGTGCAGAGCCTCCAGGACAGGTTGACAGAGACTTTGGGGAATCACAACGCGGTCTCCCCACAGCAGACAGCCGCGATGAGCCAAGAGTTCATGTTGTCTCAGGAAAACCCTTGCACCTATCCTATTGAACATTGGCAATATGTAATCCACGAAATATAATCCGGTTCTGTCAAAATATAAACAATTAACAGATGAAACCATTAAAAATAATGAAAGCCCCCCCACCCTGGCAAGATCCCATTTTTCCATTTGTCTTAACTCTTACAGGCTTTATCCATTCAGAAATGATGTCTTCAAATTTAATCCAATTCTGAGTGTAAAAACGACAACAGCATAAAACTTGTGAGACACAGAGCATCGGTTTCTTGCGAGGTGCAGTTCTGATTAAGATCCGAAGCAAAATGGGTGGCTTCCAAAGCAGTTCAAGCCAAACTGGGCCACTTTCAAATCACCAAATGGGGCAAACCAAAGCTTGTGTTTGATGCACACTCTTTCTTTAGCATCAGTAAATTAATTTGTTGGACAGAGAATTTTAATGCTTCGTTTTAGTTCATACTGTCAGTAGCATACTTGTAAAAATGTATGTACTATTTTTTAAAAATGATTTATCCTTGTCTTTCCAAACTTGATTCACAATCATGTAGACTAAATAAATGAAGCTGGGTTTTTTTTTTTTTTCTGGCATCTAAAGGCTACTGTCAGGGAGAAGTAAAAAATGCAACTTACTCAGTGGAATCTAAAGCATGTTGCAGTTCCCCAACAGTATAATATTATTTCAGAGTCTTCCAGTGTTGCCATGAATTGTGAAAGGTTTATTTTTCCTGGTCCTTTACATACAGGGGATCATCAGTTATAATGAAAAATGAAGCTATTATATTTATTGACCCAAGTTGATAGAACTATGTTTATTAATATTTAGTGGACAAACTTTGAAGTCAGAGAGTGAATCTGTTTTCCTTCTTTTTCTGTTCTGTCATCATTTTCTTGCCAGCAGGGGAGGCAATAATTTTACTACTAACCTCTTCCTCTGGAGAACCTATTCATGCATGCTGAATGAGTGGCAACAGGGAAAGGCCGTGGGAATTGCAGTATTTAAATGACATTGGAAAGCAAAATTACTCAGTGAAACAATGCTTTAATGTTATGCAACATTAAAAAATACGTTATAACCTAAAAATATGTTATAGGTATGATGAAACGTCATTTCCCCCTAATAATTCTCTAGCAAGGAATAAATGAGCTGTTAAACATAATAGCAGCCATCTTGAATCACTGGGTCACTACAGAGCCACAAATGTCCAAGTAATTCAGTGCCCTGAAGCTGCTCAACAACATGCCTGGTCAAAACATGGCTACCTCCATATTCTCCCTTCTGTGGTCAAACGGGTCAAAGCACTTCCTCCCCTTTCCCAAACACTAGGCTGGCGATACAGCAAGTCCATCTTTGCTGTCTGTGATATTTGTCTGGAGTGAGTCATCATTGGGAGAGATGAGCTTTCACCAATTGATGGCAAAGCTATGTTTTGGTTCATAATGTTTTTGTTTTTATTTCATGAGGCAAAGGTTGCCTTTCAGAGTTGCATCTTCCAAGTCTTCTCAGAACATATTTAAACACAAAAATGTATAAATATAAAATCATAATAAAGCACAGCATATCTAAAGCTGAAATAGCAGCATATGTTTAAAACAGTATCAGCGGAATAGAACAGACCAAGGCTGTATTTAAAGTTCTCCTTAAAACTAATAAAGAAGGAACTATACATGTCTCCCAAGGAAGAGAATAACAAAGTGATGGGGCCACTATAAAAAGGCCCTGTCCCCTGAATTTTTACCAGATTATTTATTTGTGTGTTGTATTTATAAACCGCCTGCCTGCCTGCCTTGCTTTCTTTTTCCACCTCTCAGGGCAGATGGTACCCATTGAGCCTGTGGTGGTGGAGGGGACAGTCCAGTGGGATCAGGCCCCGATCTTGTCTTTGCCTGTCGCCCTCATGTTCTTCTTTCTCCCCACAAGGCAGATGGTTTCTGTCGGCCTGTGGGGAGGAGGGGACAGTCCAACTCAATCAGGCCCTGATATTGTCTTTCTCTGGCTCCCTCACTCTCTTCCCTCAGTGCCCTGAAAATGAGGCACAAAGGAAGAAAATGAAACAAACAAATTTACAAATAAATGCACTGAAGGGCTCTCTGGGGGACAGGAAAATGCGGTGCCAAGCAACTTGGGGCGTTAAAGGTTAAAGCAAGTATTGGCTTTTTTAAAGGCATGAAATAAAACACTCAATTGGATAAACATGCAAGACGCAGGCTTTGAGCTTTGAAATGTTATTCAAACAATTCTCATGTTTGTCAAGTTGAATGATTAATCTGATGCCTTTAAGAGGAAAATAAAAGCTAGCTGTTGCACTCAGGTCCTTCTTGTGATCTTCCTATAAGCATCTGGTTGACGCTGTGAGAACAGGATGCTGGACTGGATGGGCCACTGGCCTGATTCAGCATTTTTATGTTCTCCCCCCCCATTTAAAATATTGATCAGATAAAGAGAGGAAATCAGTTGGCACTCTGGAAACAGGAAGAATTTGTTCCTGTGCTAGAATCTTTCATATCTGGCCAAAAAGGGCCGTGTGTGGATTCACAAGCTGGGGATGTTGGCTGAGTCAGAGAGGGCTCTGTCAACAGACTTAGTGTACAGAGGTTGATACAACTTCCGCCCAGTGCTGGTTCTGCAGCTGTAATCTGCAGCGCAGCAGCCGCATGATTCTTCCCCAGGGCCTGGGTTCATTTCTAAGCTGTCAGGGCAACACTCCCAACCCAGTGGAAGAATCAAGTCATGGCCAGCTCTGCATGTCACAGGAGCAGTTTGGAGAAGACAAGGTTCACTTCTTTTATTTTGTACTCACCATGTTGTTGTTGTTGTTTAGTCATTTAGTCATGTCCGACTCTTTGTGACCCCCTGGACCAGAGCACGCCAGGCACTCCTGTCTTCCACTGCCTGGTCAAACTCATGTTAGCAGCTTTGAGAACACTGTCCAACCATCTCGTCCTCTGTTGTCCCCTTCTCACCATATGGTACTCACCATAGTTAATATCTAATACAGTGGTACCTCTGGTTACATACTTAATTTGTTCTAGAGGTCCGTTCTTAACCTGAAACTGTTCTTAACCTGAGGTATCACTTTAGCTAATGGGGCCTCCCACTGCCGCCGGCGCACAATTTCTGTTCTCATCCTGAAGCAAAGTTCTTAAGCCGAGGTAATATTTCTGGGTTAGCGGAGTCTGTAACCTGAAGCGTATGTAACCTGAGGCAGCGGCGTAGCGTGAGTTGTCAGCACCCGGGGCAAGGCAAGTAATTTGCGCCCCCTAACCCGGGGCAAGGCAAGTAATTTGCGCCCCCCCCAACCCCTAACCTGCCGATCTGAGTCGAGTTGCTGCTGGCGCTGCCGCCCAAACCACGCCGCTTGCCCGGAGGAGGAGGGGGGCAGAGAGGCGAGGAAAATGCAACATGGCCCAGCAGCTGCAGCAGCAGCAGCGGAGGCGGGGCTGTGAGGAGGGGCTGCCTGGCACGTCCTCCGCGGCCCTGACGCGCGGGGCTGAGAGCCGCTGCCTGCCGGACGCCTTCAGCCCGGGCGCGCGCACAGCTCGTCGGTTCCACGAGACATGGGGCTCTGCTACAGCCTGCGCCCGAGGCTCTTCGGCGACTCCGGAGGCAGCGAGCGCGCCCCCCCAGATGTTGCGCCCGGTGCGGCCGGCCCCCCTGGCACCCCCCACGCTACGCCACTGACCTGAGGTACCACTGTAGTATGTTGATTTATGTGTTAAGGTGCCTTTGGGAAGCTTTGAAAAAATTATGTAAAATTAACAGAAAGCTAAACTGACTTACTTTGTCACTGCCTTCAAAAAACTGCTTGGAGGAGCACCTGTAAGTGTTGATATTTGGGTTTTGCTGCAGGAGTTTGATAAAATGTCAGGAAGTCTAATGCTGACCCTAATTGCCACTGGGATATTCCTTGCTCATTTTGACAAATGTCAACCCATCAGTCACATAAATAAGTTTCTCTGTCATATACAAGCTCTTGGATTGTTAACTTTAACACACACACTGCTTTTTACAGTTCTTCTGTCAAGCTTCCTGGAATAGCAACCTAACTTAAACTGTTGCTGCTTTTAATACCTGGATGATAAATAACTCTTAGGACCTGGCAGAAGATTATAGTTCACATTTCTTAAATGCTAATAGAAGTTTGTTCAAAAATGAACACCCACCCAATCCGTGGCAATATATGGTAAGATTCTAAGGCCCTCATCTTGAGATCCACTTACATTAAATCATAAACAAATTCAAATAGACTATGATAAAGATTCTTGCACCAGCTGACATAAAGCTTGGGTGGAGTCCACCAAACATTATTCCAGGGTCATTCAAACATGTTATGAGTTTAAGGTGTTCAGCTGTATGCTGAACTAGCTCCCTGGTGAGGTGATGGCGGCTTAAGGGGCTTGGTGCAAGACAACGAAGAGGTGAGGCCCCCTCCCCAAATGACGCCAGAGATGAGGGCACAGCGTGGCAGTGATGTGGACCAGATGGAAAGCAGCCAGCTGGGAGAAGACCAAGAGACAGAGCAATGTTTGATGTTTATTAGAGTCCTAGGCTGTGACTCTGGAGGAAACAACACCCTTTGGGAGAGTTAATGTTGTGAACCCTTCCATCGCAGGCTCAGGTTCTTTATATGTGTAAATGCACCATATATGACAAAGGCAGCAGTCTCTGCTGTGCCTCATTTCCGAAGGGAACACGAACCCTGGGCAAGCGCCTGGAGCCCCTGGGATCTCACACCACTTGGAGACTGGGGTGGCAGGCAACAATAGGATGAAATACAGGTTGAATAGTAGTGCTATACTCACTGTAGCCCTAATCCAGCATCTATTGTTGTGGCATCTTGTTTCCTTGTAACTGATAGGAAGCACCCTTTGCAGCATTTCATAGCTATGCTGCTGGTGGCACTTTTCCAACAGCACACTCACTGCATTAGGCCAAAGGGCAGGAGAGGAAAGAGTGCAGGCAGGCAAATATTTAAAATTATAGTAAAGTTTCTTGAAATACTGTATCAGGGATATTAGAACCACAGAATCATAGAATTGCAGAGTTGGAAAAGACCACAAGGATCATCTAGACCAACCCCTTGCAATGCCGGAATATTGGGAGGAAAGAGTTTTTAAAGCCATCCAAGTTAGTGGCCACAGTTCAGGTGCCATGCTAAGACAAATCTTGGCTTAGCTCATCATGGTGCAGCATAATTGGTGGAGAGCCAAGTGACATCAAGCATCTCTCTGGTAGCTCACGGCTTTAGTTTGGCTGATCATGACATGCAAACCAGGCCAGTGAGTATGAATTGAACGGTAAACTCTTGCATAAACCATATTGGTTTGTTTCTAGAGGAGCTCTTTTGACGGAATCATTTTCCTCCATTTTTTTATGAAGCCCACTGTGAAGCTTGCATTACAGGAAGAGGTGTTTGTGTAAATCTTTATGTAGTAAAACCCTAGAAATTGAAAGTCAGGTATTTCACAGCACTCATTGTTTTCTACCTCTACTGTAGGAAGCGCATTTACAGCTACAATTTCTGGGTAGATTTCTTGTAACGTAGGGTTTAAAATGTTGGCTCTGGAAAGCTGATCCTTTTTAAAAAAAGCTAAGGCAGCCTGACCCCTTGAGTTAAGAATGAAGAGGAGAGAATGATTACCAGAACCAGACATCAATATTGGAAAAAGGTGAAAGGGATGTTACACATTTTATTTTTGCTGCATCTACCAGGGCAGTAATTTGTCTTTTCGCTATCAAGCATTAGTCTTGTTGCTTTGAACAATTTCTCTTGTATAACAGAGCTGTAGTCCTGAAAGAACTGAGAACAGTAACCAATATGTTTCCATGCAAAACTCATACTCCTATGACTGCTATCTGTATCAGGTTTTACTGGAACTGGAAACAACATTTGTTCTCCATTCTGTGCAGTTTGTTCTCTGTGCTCTTCTCCAGTTCAGTTTCGAAACATGTTAAATAGTTTGGCACCCACAACTCCCTCCTCCATTATAGCAGCTCACAGAATCTAAAAACAAAAAACTCCACCACCTGTTACAGCAGCTTTTATACAAGCACAAATCCAGGCAACCTAAAAAGGAGAGTATAGTTTGGCCATAATTGTGCATGTGATGTGATGCTTTTCCTATTCCTAGTATAGTACAGACGTTGTTGCCTCAGCCTGATGCCTCACATGTGAATTAAGCGGGGGGGGGGGGTTATTGCCCATTGTTCTTAAATTTTAAAAAAATAATTATTGATACACACACACACACACACACACACACACACAAATACAGTACAAACAAAACAATGGTAAAGACAATATTAATTACAAATCAGATCTTAAATTAAGGTAACCTTAATCTAAATTAAATTTATTTAAATTAAATCAGTTCTTAAATTAAGGTCACCAGGTAAAAATCTATATTATTGTCAAGTGGGAACTAACTTGCTAAACTCTGCACTCGAGTTGATCTGGTGTTTGGCTTCCTCTGCCCATGCAAAGATCTAAAAGCACTAAAACGGATATGCCTATTATAATTAAAAGACCTGGGAGGGCAAAAATGTATTCACCTAGTGCTGTAAAGATGCCAGACATGCCTCTCTGGGGAACGCATTCCATAAATGGAGCACCAGTCCCTGGTCACCATGCCTCACTTCGCTATGTAAGAAGAGCCCAGCACAAGCTGCTAAGATTAAAACCAGCACTTTGAATTGGACTCAGAAATGGTAGTATCATATTTTCCAAGCCCCCTCAATAATCTGATGATTTATTTTGAACCAACTGAAGTTTCAGGACCATTTTCAAAGGCAGGCCAGATAAAAGCACCTTGCAATAATCCAACCAGGAAGTCACCAGAGCACAGATAACAGCCATTGTAAATCAACTAAAGTATGGCTTTGTTTCTCAAATAATAACTAAACATGGAATCATAAGAGTTTTGGATTTTATAACCATAGTGATATACTATGATATTGACAAGTTTGTTTCTTAATGCACAAAAGTGCTTTACTCACATAGTTTTATGGAATATGAGGGGAAAAATTGCCTAAGTTTTTTAATATCTAAAAAAATCAGTGCTCATTAAAAATATGCATGATTGTTGTTTGCAATTCTAAACAGTTAATTTTGTACATAAATTATGCAATCCATTATTTCCCCCCAATCTCTGCCTACATTATACTATCCAGATGACAGCCTTGTGTTTCTCAGTACTGCATCAGGTGGCCTTATATAATAATAAAAAAGATCAATTTCATCAAGCTTTCATTTACCGTATTTTTCACTCTATAGGACGCACCCGAGCATAGGACGCACCTAGTTTTTAGAGGAGAAAAACAAGTAAAAATATTCTGAATCAAATGTTGTATAAACTACTGTATTTAATAAACAACCGGTATATCAGAATCATATTACAGTCATGTAAAGTGAACAGCAGTCAACAGTGGCATTAAGAACCATCATCACTGTCATTAACAAATGAAGAGAGACTTTAAGGTTTGAGTACTCTTCTAGTCTTCTGTGAACCCCAAGAACTCATTGCTGCTAGAGTCAGAATTTATGAAGCTCAGTTGCTCACAATCACTGACATCACTTTCTTCGCTATCTTCATGTAAAATACCATCTTCGTTTCCATCCAAAGCATTGCTAATGCCTCCTTTTTTCCTCTCAGTCCTCTTCCTCGCAAACATTCCCTTTACTTGAATTACAGTCAAGAAACACCTGAGCAGAGCCTCTCTGCGGCAGGCTTTGGAGGCTTTTTTTCTCCCCCTCCCCAAGCAGCACAGTCCCCTTTACCAGCCTCCTCCTTTCCATCCCTTTCACCCAAACTCCTCAGGTGAAGTCTGCAATTTCTCCCCTTCCCTGCTCCCTCGCCTTTGCCCTCTACCATGACTCTCCACTCACGGAAACCTATGGTACCTCCTCTCCCTTCACCCAGCTTCTTGGTCCCCCTTCTCTCCGTCCTCATCCTCCCCTCTCTCAGCGAACAGCCTGCCCGCTGCTCCAAACCTTGAGGGGAAAGGGCAGGCTGCTGGCAGAGCAGCACCCCCCACCCCCATTCAGCAGCCCAGGAGCTTGGGGCATGGGTGCACAGCTCTCCCGCTGCTCCAAAGCTCCCCGGGGCTGCAGGGGAAGCCGAGGCTGCCGGCAGAGGAGCATGGCTCCCCACCACCACCACCAAAGAGCAGCCCAGGAGCGTGCCGCACTCTGGCAATGGCTCCAGGGACCACACATTCGCTCCATAAGACGCACAGACATTTCCCCTTACTTTTTAAGAGTAAAAAAGTGTGTCTCATGGAGCGAAAAATATGGTATTTTATGCACTTGTTGATAGCTGTCAACATTGTAGCAACCACAACCCAGGGTTTCCCACCTAAAGTAACTGATGTGGACCTGAGTGAAAACTATATACCCGATACTCCTGGTGGCCAGGGTGAGAACCTCAATACATAACAGGCTCCCCCCCCCCATTGATTTTAAACCCTGATCCTGCCAATATGTGGGTGGTGGCGCTACAGTTGTGGGCATGGGGTCGGCAGCTGCAGTCTCTTGTTCTGTCCCACCACAAATCATTAATTGCTTGAGTGAATCCCCTAACCAGGCCTTAACCTTGTTTCATTTGAATGTGTTGTTGATACCAAGTGAAAGGTTTTCTAAGTGACATCTAATGCCAGGTTATGTCAGTGAGAGCAGATGCTAGTGGCAGATACTATTAAACATCAGTTTCTTAAAGTAGTCGTTCAACTTTTAATTTCCTCACAAGTATTTGTGTAAACTGAGGATGGGTGGAAGAGGCAAACATTGGAAAGTGTCCAAATTGGCAATGATAATTCATAATTGCTTTTAGAAGAGGCCAGATGATTTTATTTGCAAACTTATAAACTAAACATTTCTACAGTCCAATTTTGAATACCATGTTTCAGATCAGAGTGCATTTTAGGACTGTCAAGTCTATAAATAAAACAAAATCACTAACATGCCCTTAACAACAGAGGCATGAATAGTACATATATATTGATTCTGAAGAAGCTGCCTCTAATGACAGATAAGAATCTAGAGATAAGCAAAGCCATTGGCTTCATCCTTCTTGGCTATACATCACGGCGTGAGGACACAGAAAGGACTCGGATTTATTTCTGGCATAAAGTTAACACGAGATTTTTCCAGTGACATCATCGTCGTCATAAAAAACACCTGCTCAATATTTTATTTATTTATTTATTTACGGCTATTAGCCCATAAAGTATGTACAAACATAAAAGCACAGAGGCATAAAGACCGATATATTCGGCACCAGAAGGTGAACACCATGATGCAGGGGTGGGTCATTGAGCAGAGCCAGATAACAGCTTGGGGCCCGGAGAGCTCCAGGGGACGGATCCCAGAAAAAGGAAAACTGAAGACGAGATCCGACATGCACTCTCTTCAAAACTGTCCGATTAGTTTTTGATGTTGTTGTTTTTTGGTGGTTTTTGTGTGTGAGATAACCGCATTCAGGAATCTCGCCACCTGCAGAGTTACAGAAGGATCTGTATCCTGCAAAAGTAGTGCGGCATGTGACTCAGCAGGCCTGCCAACCAAGTGCAGTAAAGCAGGACCCAGAAATTTAGTCCTGGCTATGCTATGTAGGGGACAGTTGAGCATTATATGTGGGAGAGAATCAACAGTTTTCCCGTCACACACGCATAGCGGAGACACCAAACCCTTGGAAAATCTGTGGCTCAGCAGGTTCGATGGAAGGACATTGAACCTTGCACGAATAAATGCAAGTCGGTATGGTACAGATGAAAGAGATGACATGTATGATGGAAGGCCAAGTGGTGGGGTTATTCCGTGATACCTGGGGGAGCAGACACCCCCACCCCCGGCGAGGTTGTGTTGATTTTCAATGTCTGCTAATCTTTGCTCAATAAGTCTTTTGGCTGAGCGTAAGTTCATCTTTAAGGAGTCCGCTGGGGAAATTCCGATGCTCAGAAGTTTGGCATGGATTTTTCCTACCCACGGATTGACAAAGTCATCCCGCCAGAGGCACTGAAAAAGGTAATGGTCGGGAAGCCTATGCCAGCTGGACAGCCAATAACCAAAGACTCGCTTCCAGATGACAGTCTCCAATGATGCAATCCTTAACTCCAGACGTATGGCTGCGTTGCTCACACACATGGGGAGTTTCAGGAGGCGACGGAGAAACTGATTCTGCAATGTCCCCAACGATGTTAAATTGGACCCTGGGGCCCAGAGCGGGGCAGCATAACAGAGGGTGGAAACCACTTTTGCATGGTACACCTTCAATGCAGAAGGGATGTGGGAGGCTCCGTCGGCCGCAAAAAATTGGAGTAGAGTATAAAGTATTGTTTTCCCTTTGTTTAGTAAATACTGTATCTGTGGCTTCCAGCTTAGGTTGTAGTGAAAAAAGACTCCCAGGTATTTAAATTTGAAAACCTGTTCTAATTGGACTCCATCTAACTTCCAGCTGTAAGTTTTCCGAGACCTGGTAAAGACCAGGACTTTAGATTTCCCATGATTAATTGTCAGATGGTTGAGTTTGCAATAAGCCGCAAAAATCTTTAGAGCTCTGCATAAACCGACTCTAGAGTAGGAAAGGATCGCTGCATCGTCGCCTGCTCAATATTCTCTGTCTTTAAAATAATTATAGTAGATGTATTAAAATAAAGTTTTTTATTTTTATTTTTGCTAAGGAGAATTCTCTCTAGTATATCTTAAATGTAAATATCTTGTAGCGCAAAGGAGATCATTCACCAGTGCAAGCATTTTCATCTTGTCAGGCGGAATGATCTCCCCTCTCTTCCGCCTGCACACTCTTCTGGGGTTTCCTCCAACACGCACAACCCTGCCAAGCCCATTTGGGGTGGCCCAAGGGGAAGCCAGAGGAGCCTCGTTGTGCTGGGGAAGTCCTTGCACTGGCTTCTGCTAACAGCACTCCGTAGTTGAATCCATCCTGATTATACACTTGAGGAAAGCGGTCATTAAGTATTTTATTGTTTTCCCAGTTGACTGCCACATTTATTCTAGTTGTGCACAGTGGAATTTATCATGAAATCTATATCACATTTTTTGATTTCCCCTTTTTGAGCACATAAAATAATGGATTCCCCAAACACGCAGCTATCTACAATAAGGTTTTAGATATTTTCTCCAATATTTATACTGAATAATAAGTGGTTTCTTTCACTTCCTGTTAGCTGTGAAGTGGGATGAAGTTTCAGGTGGATATTGAAACAAGATTGCTGCCAAGGAATAATAGCTGTGAGGAAACTTTTTAATGTAATTGGGAGATTTCTTAGAAAATAGGAATGTGGCTTTAATTTTATTTTTAAATTTGAATAGTCCAGACTGCAGTGATGCTTCAGGTTTGCTCTTCTCAATGTGCCACCCTTCACTGTCATGAGAGGCATGTTGCGTGTCATGGTTTGGCTGTTAGATATTAGGCAGCCTTGCTTTTCAGTTGTCAAGGACGTGTCAGGCAAGCCCAGGTCATCCACTGGGCAGGAAAGAACACGAGGCACGGAATTCAATTAGCTTTTAATGACAGAAAGTAACAACGTAGCAGAGTCCTCTGGCTCATCCTATTCCAGCTGAGACGTTGCTGAAACTGACCACTGGCCTGGCCCTCCCTCTCTTGCCTCTCGCTCTGGATCCTTCCCAAGTAGCCAAAGGCTGTCCTCTGGGCCTGCCTGGCCTGTGGCTCAGGACTCTCCTCAAGCGGGGGGTTCAGAAGGGGAGGAGAGCCAGGAGGACTGGCTAGCAAGCAAGGGCAACCACTGACCTCTCTCTCTGCGCTCCCACTGAGACTCTCAGCCTCTACCCTGTCCTGGAAGGGCCTCCTTCTACTGGCTCCAACCTCCTGCTTCTAGCACCTCTCAGCTCATCCCTGCTGCAGACTGCTCTTCAGTGTCCCACCACCACGATCCAAAATCTAAGTCATCATCTCCTACGCCCTCTCTGGGGGGCTCTTGGGTGGGCGGCACCTGCCGTTCTTCCTCATCCAGCCAGGCCCTGACTTTGATTCTAGTTGAAGCAGCACTGGGGAGCCAATATGGGGAGTTTATTTCAAGTGGGAAAGCAATCTAAAGGGAAAGAACCTAGTCTTGTGCAGATGATGCTACATAGAACAAAAAATGTGTTCGCAGGCCCTCAAACTGCTATGCACCCAGCATAATAACTGCGCAGAGCCTGTGCATGTAGGCTTCCTCTGCAGCCTGAGGAACAGGGGTGCCATTGAAGCCACACTGCTCCTCCGACCTGACATGAAGTAGTCCTCCCCCAATCTCCCTCACACGTTGGCACATCTGCTGGGGAACCATGCAAAAGTGGGGTTCCTGACTGCGCATTACACATCATTCTCTCATCTCATACAAACTGTAGAGACATAGGTTCTGAGCAAATGTTATGCTGAACATGGTGCTCATGATTCTGCTCCTGCTATAAATTCATACAGTCTGCATGAAAATAAACCAGCATATGAGTCCTGTCAAATGGTTCTGTGGGATTAGGCTTGAATTTTGCAGTGTTCCAAGGGAATAGGAAGAGAAG
Organism: Podarcis pityusensis; assembly: GCF_964106645.2. Classification (NCBI taxonomy): domain Eukaryota; kingdom Metazoa; phylum Chordata; class Lepidosauria; order Squamata; family Lacertidae; genus Podarcis; species Podarcis pityusensis. Next base: position 62,213,835 of record NC_138036.1, read on the forward strand.
GTATGTTCACTTGCATTTATTCATTCATTTAAATATATGCAAATTTCAAGCTCTGTTTACCTTGCTTTAAGTCTGAACTGTATATCACCAAAAATTGTATTTTGGTTCTTACTAAAGCTTTCAATAAGGCAAATATATTTTATTTACTAATGAAAAAGAACATATTTTTCCACTATTGCCTTCACATTCCACCCCATAAAATGCTGTCTAAAGCTTACTTGCCAGGAGGTGTGCCCCCAGTGAGTTTGGTGGAACATTTCTGAGTAAAAATGCTTAGGCATCAGTTGTGAATGTTCTTTGCATATTATTCTTCCTGGGGTAAAAAAAAATTGACTGTGAAAAAAGTTCCCCAACAGCTCAAAGTAATTACGGTAACTGCCCAGTACATATTTTACTCCAATAATCCACTGTATTTTTCACTCTGTAAGACACACCAGACCATAAGACGCACCCAGTTTTTGGAGGAGTAAAACAAGAAAAAAGATATTCTGAATCTCAGAAGCCAGAACAGCAAGAGGGATCACTGCACAGTGAAAGCAGCAATCCCTCTTGCTGTTCTGGCTTCTGGGATAGCTGCGCAGCCTGCATTCGCTCCATAAGACGCACACACATTTCCCCTTACTTTTTAGGAGGGAAAAAGTGAGTCTTATAGAACAAAAAATATGGTAATTATCTCTCTAAGCTATACTAGTCACTTTACCCATTTGGGGGCATTTTCCTATCGGTCTGACGTCTTTTACAGTATATTCCATTTTTCACATTTCTTCCAGGATAGACTAATTGATAAGGCCAATCCTTGCTGTAGATGAAAAGGACTCTGGCAAAGGGATGAAGCAGAGCTTGCAGAAGGGCAGGGTTGAAAGAGAGGCTCCTCTATCGCTGCCCTTGGAGTACTGGATGCCAGCATGGGATGGCTGGTGCTGTGCAGCTGCCCGTTGCCAGAGTCCTTTCCCTTTGCTGCCCAAACATCTTCACTTCCTGTTGTTTGCCATCTTGGTTTGTTTCTTCCATTTATCCTTTATCACAGAAATGGCTGGATCACAAAACTGTATTAATAAATTCCATTTAGGAAAAAGGACTGACTGTGCAAAGCTACTATAAGTCACATGGTTACTCTTTTTCATTACTCTTTGTAGTGACATCTGAGATTTTTCTGTACTGTATTTAGCTTCCAAAGCTAAAAGAGTTTCATTAGCTGCATACACCTCTTTCCCGCAGGCATGCTTTTGTAATGGTTAAAAAAACAGCTGTTAAGTAAATCCTTGTTGTGTTATTCCAGATGTTTTGAGAGCCCAACTTTACATTCTTATAGAGTTTATAAATCTTTTTTCTTTTTTTTTAAGCAACACATCTAACATTTCCCTTCCCACCCCTCACTCTCAAGACTGATAGGCTTAATGCTTTGAGAAGTTTTGTATAGAAAATAAATAGGATTTATGGTGTGTCAGCTGCTTCAATAATAATATTTTTTTAAAAAAACCATACATATTGAAGAAATGTTTGTAGGCATGTTCTAGTTATATTATTGTAAATATAATCTAGTTTGGGGAGCACACTAAAGTTTAGCATAATACTTTCTGGTAATAATTTGTATTGTATTAGGTGGAAAAAATGAACCTGAGAAACCTAGGCAACAGACTTGCAAAAAGGTAGCTCAACAGAAACTACAGTGTTAATATTAATACTGCTTCTTCCACAGCATCTCACCCAGCACTTAAAGCTGCTCATTCTTCTTCTATCAGGTTATAGCAAATACCAGTTAGTGCCAATCATATTTATGGCTTGCTCTGATATGAATGATGCCCTCCTAGGAAATACCTAATTAGGACTACCCACTTACTGTATTTACAATGAAGAGTTCTAGGTTCACTTTCCAGATACCTTTACGAAAACAATGTGTACATTTTATATTCTTATCTTCTTTTAAAAAATAAAGTGTGGGGCACAGTCATGGTCTATGTTAAGGGTGAGTTCCACCATTATAAAGAGAAATTGGAAGCAGATCTTATGGTTTATAGTTAGAAAATTGTGCAACAGACTGATCTGAAATTTGGTTTGTTTGATGATGGTTGATGCCAATTTGGGAACAGATAGTATAAGGAACTGCCTGTTTTGAATTAGTTACATTTTTGATGAGAGACACTAGCATGTTGGCAGGTGCCATGCAGTTTTCATCTGTAGATTTTGCTAGGGCGGCTTTTCCAGAAAGGCTCTCTGGGCTGCGTCATTTGCCCGGCATCATCTGCCTGCTATGATCATCAACCTTTACTCTCCACTGGCCCTTTTTCTTTATCTTTTTTAAAAACAGCAACACTCGTAATTCTTCTCTCATCCTGCCCCTTATAAACACCCCACTTCCATCCAGTTTCAATCCTAGATGACTCATTTCCATCTTTCAATCAAAAAATGTGGGGCTTTTTTAAAAAAAAAAAAATCAGGCTGTGCGCTATTTCTACCTAGAGTGGACCCACTGAAATTAATAGGCATAACTGACTTAGGTCCATTAATTTCAATGGCTCTACTCTGAATTGGACTAGCATTGGATTCAACCCATAGGTACCAAAATGTATTTAACTGTATCAGCCACTGAATTGACAAGTGCAGTATAATTCTCCAGGTAAATAATAGCTCTCCACTGATTAGAGACTTTTGCGAGAAAAGGAATACCAAAGGTATGAATTACAGTCTTGCTCTCCGTATAGCAGTTCTAATCTGGATTTCTAAGAAATTTATCCAAGTGAGGTAGCAAAAGTACTGCAGTACATTGTCTGGATGATAGCACAAAGATGACAACCACTTTGTTCTCTCTTTCCTGTAAATTACTTTGTTTGTTCATCTTAATTATTTTTAGGATCAGTTTGTTTACCTGAGGAGCAGGGCTGTAGCTAGGGGGTGGTGAGGTGCCTCCCCCCAGGGGCACAGGCGATGGGGGAGCACAAAATTGGCTAAAAATATGTCCATAAATATAAGTATTGATTATTGCCTCATAAGAAATGGTTTTAAATATAGGGTGAATTGAATGGGTGGAAGGGGGGTTGGAGGAGAGGTGGAAAGAAGGCCTAATTTGTCTGTGGCTAGGGGGCCCAGTCTGGACGGTTCTGCCAGGGGTGCAAGATCACCTAGCTACGGCTCTTCTGAGGAGCAGTCTGTTGGTATGAGTGGTGTAAGAAATGAATTATTTTTCACCCTCTCAAGGAGACATATGTGTAAACATCAGAGCATATAATGCAAATACTGAAGTGAGAGAACAGATCCTTGTTACACATGACTAGTAGGTCAAAGCAAGAGTGCAGGCTTTCCCTAGCTCAATTCAGAATTCGCTCAGCTAATAAAATGGAGGGGGTTGCTCTTGTTTTCAAATGGAAACAGCACAGTCCATTTTCTCTATTTTGAAATTGGTGATGAATCCCAAACACCTCTGCCCCAAATCCTAGAAATGAGCCTTCTTCCCTTTCTCCAAAGGTGATGGTGATGGCAGCAGCAACCTCTCTGTGAAGCTTGTATTTCTTATGAAATTCTGGACCCTGTAATAGCAGAAGAGCAGGGTCATGTAGCTTCTACAATGTCTGAATTCCTTATGAAGTATGGATATGATGTTACTGGTTAATTCATTATGAGTGAGGCACAGGATTTTGTTGGAGTTAGGCATGATACACAATAAGTGCAGGCAGGAACATTGAGATGGAGGAAATATTTGGTTTGGTTTGCATTTTAATGTTAACCTACCTTGTTTGCAGTTTCTGAAACAATGAACAAACTGTGAACATTTGAAATTTGCAAGATTTTGTGATGCAGTTCTCCAACTAATTAATGTGCAGAGCATTATGTACATTGTGAGAAAGTGTATTAAAAATGCATGTATTTCTTTAAATTATTATTATTAATTTATCTATTACTTATCCTTCACCGTAATGTGCATTACAGCATGATGTACAGAATAATGTACAAAATGTTTTGGTGAAATTAGTGGAAATAATTTACAAAATGCATTATATTAGGAGAAAGCGTGTTCTCACTAAAGGAGAGCACGTGTTGCGGATGGGGCCAGGCAAAGCACCCCGTAGTTGCCAGGCAGGATAGATTGAAGGGGCCTGGCTTGGATTGGTGGTTGGTGTTGCTGGGGTAAATTTGATGTTGCCAATTTGGGGGTGGGAACAGAGGTTATTTAAACAAGGTTCACAGCAAGCTGCTTTCTCTTTCGCTGTGGGCACCGTGGTTTACAAAAAAATACACTAAAATGCTGATGAAGTGTCATGAGGACTTCTAAAAAAATTGCTAACTTGTATAGAAAATGTGGCAAACTAAAAGTTAGATTGGAAAAATGAGAAACTGAAACTGAGATTAGTACAGTGGTACCTCAAGTTACAAACGCCTCAGGTTACAAACGCTTCAGGTTACAAACTCTGCTAACCTGGAAGAGTTACCTCGAGTTGAGAACTTTGCCCCAGGATGAGAAAGGAAAGCGTGTGCTGGTGGTGCAGTGGCAGCAAGAGGCCCCATTAGCAAAAGCACGCCTCTAGTTAAGAACAGTTTCAGGTTAAGAATGGACCTCCAGAACAAATTAAGTTTGTAACTAGAGGTACCACTGTATACCCCTATTTGTACGTCTACTATTAAAACCATGAACTTTGGAACCATCTGGATTATTTGTCTTCAAATGCAGCTCATAGTGCAAATGTGCCCTTACATCTTGTCCACACGTACAGTTCCCACTCTCATACATGTACACACAAAATAATTTACACCTGTAAACTTGCTTCCATACATAGATCATGTTCCTGGATTGTTGTGTGTGAGAGAGTCACTCTGCATGCACATCTGCATGTTTTGGATTGCAGCTGCCAGAGTGTTTGCTGGATCTGGTAGATTGGAGGATATAACTCCAATATGATTTCAGAAATGACTTCTGGCAGCCCTTGGGACTAATGTGACCAGTGAAGCAATTTTATTCGGTCCTTAGAGGCCTTGCAAAATATGTTCCTAGTTCTAATGCTGCATTTCCCTGTTGGGTTTTGTGTGTGAGAACATGTATGAAGAGCCCTGCTTGATGAGAGCAGATCTTGTCCCAGCATGCTGTTCTTGCAGGAGCCAACCAGATGTTCATGAGAAGCCCACAAGCAGGCTTTCCGGTGCGTTTGTTCCATGTGCTCCATACATGTAAGGCCTCTGTGCTGGGAGTGGCAACTGTACCCCCCTCCCCCAGCACCTAGGCCGTTGTCTTGAGAGTAGAGTAGGCCTGGATGTCCTGCTCAAGCCACGACTGTGGGGAGCCACTTTTCTGAGATCAGGGAAGACTTGGATTAAGGAATGAGGGGCAGCAAAGGCAAACATGCCCCCACCCCACCCTCAATGGTATTGGGGGAGACGGTTAGCCACAGACATAAGTTTTGCCTCCTCCTTTGTTCAGAAAGAATCGTAGGACTCCTTTTGGGCGGGTTGAAGGGCGAGGCACCGGCGGTACCATTGCAGACTCCATTGCTGAGATGCCTTAGATGTGACCACAGAAGTGGCTGACTTCCTAATAATCTGGACTAATTGGTACCCTGCCAGAAATGTTGAATTGGTAGCTGTGAGGGGAAGTCTTGCTGCTGTGAGAGGAGGGAAAGAAGGGAGGAGTGAACTGTGCAATGAAATTATAAAGTTGTGGAGAAATTGCTACCTTCCCTGTTATTGTCAGTAGAATAAAGAGCATGAAAGTAAAAATGGAATAAGGAACATCAAAACCAAAAAAGAACATTTGGATATAATGTGACTTTATAATGTAAAAATTGAAATTACTTTGCTGGAAACCAAACAATGGCGAAAGTCCCAGTGGAAGAGACATGTGTGGTAGGAGTTAAGAAAGGAGGACTGTAAACATGAACCTGTTGAGTCTGGTTGTATGAGAACTGTGATGGGAGCACAGACCCAAAGGTGAATTGCCGGCCTAGTGTGAAGTTTGTAAATATCTCCCATTATCTAGATACCCTGGGAGATAGTTCTGGAGAGGAGTCAGTGCTCAGGGTGCACATTGGCATCAGTGGCATGGGGAAATGAGGTAGTGAAGTCCTGGAAGCAAAATTTAGGTCGCTAGGTAGGATGCTGAAAGTATGCAGAATAATGGTGTGCATATGATTGGCCTCTGTCCATTTCACAAGAAGTGAACAGTTCTCATCATTATTTGTCAATAAGTTGTGGGCAAAGTCTATAGGACTGTACTTATTGTATAGCACAGAAGATGATAGCTGCAGAAGCACATGCATTCTGTATCTGTGAATATGGACATTGTAGAAATACTCCAAAATTATTTTGTTTCCTCACACTTGAGCTTCCCTAATTCACAGCTGTGCTTGCTTATTAGCAATGTAACCTGAATTAATATTTTTAAATGCAAGTTTCTCATCAGCTTTCATCACCTAATGAAACATACCAGAGATTCAAAATAAAATATTGAGGAACTTCTTAAAAGTACAGTACTCTAGCTGAGGCTTTTTTATTTCACCTTTAGTAGGTTTCGATTTTGAAGCTAAGAGAGAAATAATACTGTATGTATAACATTAACTTCTGTTGAAAGCTTTTGAGATTTTTGGGCCCATGGGCCCATCTGGAAATTTTAGAATGTGCTGCAGCAGCCAGTCACAGAATGGTTGCCATGGGGAGGGAGCAAAACACAACATGGCTGCTGCCAGGGGCATCACCCCACACCATGCCCCATCAATGGAAAAAGCATCTACGTCACCCAGCACCAAGCTCATTCTTGGAAAACAGTGGAAGATGCAGGTCCTGTGGTGCGCAGTCCTACTCTTTCTGTCCCTTTCATGGTCTGTCTGGCCCTTGGAGTCGGAAAAGCAGCAGCTAAGAGAATGGAAGGAGTTGTTTGATTGATGTGCATTTGCTCCATTCCCCCCGCATGATTCTTGTGGATTGTTTTGGGGGGCGGGGGTTGGTTGGCAGGGAGGTTGTCCTCTTTGGAGCCTTAATTTAATGTCTTATTTATAACTAAGGTGAAAACCCTACACAAATCTGGAGTGGAGTCTCTAAGGTTCCCTCATTGTGAGAAGTGAGGTTACAGGGAACCAGACAGAGGGCCTTCTCGGTAGTGGCACCCGCCCTGTGGAACATCCTCCCTTCAGATATGAAGGAAATAAGCAGCTGTCTTATCTTTAAAAGACATCTGAAGGCAGCCCTGTTCAGGGAAGTTTTTAATATTTAATGCTGTATTGTTTTTAACACTTGATTGGAAGCCACCCAGAGTGGCTGGGGAAGCTCAGCCAGATGGGTGGGGTATAAATAATAAATTATTATTATTATTATTATTATTATTATTATTAGGCAGTGGGATGATGTTGCGTGTGCCTCCTTCTGACAACTCCTGCAGCCAAGCTGGTGCTTTTCTTTCCTTTGGACAATATCAGCAAAGCAGAGGGGGTGGGTCTTCTTGTCTGGGCAGCCTCCATGCACACTGCCTAGGCTTGCGCCACAGGAAGGTCTCTTCAGAAGGCAGCAGTTGAGTTAGAAGCTCAACCTGATTGTCATGAGATACGAGCGCTACAGGTTGCCTTTGTCAGTGGGAGAGATCCACCCCTAGGTGAATTCCTCCATTGTCTGCATTTTTATCCCACCCTGCCTCCTGAACCTGTACTTCTGCCAAGCTCTAGAGTCACCCAAGCAAGCTAATACACCCCTCTTGTTTCTTAATAGTCCCATGTGACTCCCATGTGAATGGTTGAGTTTAATATTACAGGGAGCATTATGTTTGACAAATCTCAAGGAAACCTATAGGGGGAAAAGCCTACAATAAAGAGAGAGGGACTTAGTTTGGAGGCTGGTCTGTACTTAAGCAGACAGCGGGCAGTTAATTCATTGTGTCTGAATACAACACACTTTGGGTTTCCTTGCATTCAGCTGATGGTGAGGCTTCCATCAGTGGAATGGAGTAGAAGCAATTTTTGGCAATTTCACTTTCCTCACAGCCCCCCACCCTTCATAACTCCAGAGGAACCAGAGGGATGGAGTCCCATCCACAGTGGGAGGGGGGATTGCTTCCCTCCCCGTTCCATTGACAGAATACAACCCTGTCTATACTACAGTGCAGAGAATGCAGGTTTGTAAGCAGAGCTTGGATGGCCATCTGTCAAGGATAGTTTAGTTGAGATTCCTGCATCGCAGGGGGTTGGACTAGATAACCATCAGGGTCTCTTCCAACTCTACAATTCTACAAGTCTTTGATTCTAAGGGAGGACTGAAACAGATAGAGTGTTGGTTAATAGAACTATCAAAAAATGTAGTTGTTGTTGTTTAGTTATTTAGTCGTGTCCGCCTCTTCGTGACCCCCTGGACCAGAGCACGCCAGGCACGTCTGTCTTCCACTGCCTCCCGCAGTTTGGTCAAATTCATGTTGGTAGCTTCGAGAACACTGTCCCACCATCTTGTCCTCTGTCGTCCCCTTCTCCTTGTGCCCTCCATCTTTCCCAAAATCAGGGTCTTTTCCAGGGAGTCTTCTCTTCTCATGACATGCATTGGAGCCTCAGCTTCAGGATCTGTCCTTCCAGTGAGCACTCAGGGCTGATTTCCTTCAGAATGGATAGGTTTGATCTTCTTGCAGTCCATGGGACTCTCAAGAGTCTCCTCCAGCACCAGAATTCAAAAGCATCAATTCTTCGGCCATCAGCCTTCTTTATGGTCCAGCTCTCCCTTCCATACATCACTACTGGGAAAACCATGCCTTTAACTATACGGACCTTTGTTGTCAAAAAATAGTTGGTTTTTTTTGCATTCTCATGCCAAAATACGCAGTCTGTTAATTATTCCCAGCATTTCAGTTTGGATTCCAGCGCTTCACACTAGTTTCACAATAATATTACACAACAAACACATGACAAATTGTTGGCTTATCGGTTTACTTTTTTAGTTAGCATTCTTTTCAGTGAATCCTCAAAAATGTTTATGATCAAGCTCCATATAACCAGAGAGGAAAAAACACTGACGTGCTCCTAAACATTTCAGGTGGGAGGGACATTTAATTTGTTCAGTCGTGAAAGTGATTTAATATCCCATAAATTCAAATAAGGAGAACACATCTAAGCACAGTCTTGCACACAGCTTACTGAAAAATGATATATAGATTTGACTGCTCTCAGGTGCTACTTTCACAAGTGGGATCACACGCACTGGCCCAGATGGAGTGTGCATGTGCAGGAGTGGCAAAACTGTAGCTGGATAGAGAAACATGGTCAGCAGACACATACAACCCCTCTTTTGCATCTCATATTTCTTTCCTTTGAAAATAAATCATGATGACAAAATATCCCCTCCTAACTAGTGTTTTTTGGTGTTTTTCTTCTTGTTTTGTTTTTTTGCATAATATAAGACCAAGAGTTCATGTTTCCCTTTTCCTTTTTCTCTGTGGCTGGAGTTGGCAAGTTGTGTGGTTTCATGGGCAGTGGGTCCGTGCTGTGACTCAAAAAGGAGATGTTCAAGAGATTGTGGGCAAGTCTCATAACTATATATCACCTGATGAAAAGCATTTCTAACTTAAAATGCTGTGAGATAAATACCGGTAATCTGCAGTGCTGTATCTACAGCATGAAATAACTTTGCACCTTGGTGGCATCTTACTTTTTACTTCCCTTAAATGTCTCCCAGCTCCAGCAGGGCGATTCAGAGAGTGTCTTTCTCTAACTGGGATGGACGATGTGTCCACACTGCTGCTTGCCCCATGCTTAGAAAGCACAGGTGCAATCCATTTCCCGCTTGTCTTCCAGGCCAAGTGCAAGCTGCTCTTCTCACTGAATTGGAGCAAACTTCAATCTGCACAAAACCTGATCTACCTTTGTTCTGATTCCACTCTAAAGAGTAGCTTTCCCCAGGGAAAGCAGTTGGGGGCGGGGGACAAAAAAACTGCTCAGATCCATGCCTGGGAAACACAGGACAAGAGGGTAACTGCTCTGCCCCGTGCTTTCTATGCGGGGGATGAGTGGGAGTGTGGACAAGCCCTGGATGAGCCGTAATTTGGACAAACAGCCCTTGTGCTAAAATCTGCTCAAACAAAACTCTGCCAATAGATACCAAACAGCATGAAAAGTCTAAACAGCTATTTATCAAGGAAATTGTTATTTTGCTTCAGAAAAGATGTCATTATTATTTAAGGGGTAGATTTTTGGATTACATCTGCCCCAGGCAGCATGCCTAATGGTAAAGGATGATGGAAGTTGTAGTGCAACAGTGTTTGGAGGGCAACACATTGGCTACCTCTGCATAATTCAATATGAAAAATGTTTGCTTAGTGATATCCTATCTCACTTAGCAACTTTCTAAAATAGGAAATAAATGCTAAGCTGTTTTTCTTCATCAGGTTCCACAGTGAGTGTGACTATTCTGTTGAATCTTGTAGTGCTGCAGCAATAAAACATTTGTATAGCTAAGCAGATGGGGGACCATGTGTTGAGATTCCTGCTTTGCAGGGGGTTGGACTAGATGACCTTCGGGGTCCCTTCCAACTCTGCAATTATCTGATCTATGAATTAGACACAAGGGCTGGGTTGTACTTAGCAAGTATGGTTTTAGGTTTCCCTACTCTTCCTGAATGGAACAAGCCATCCTACTGGGTTGGCTTCACAGGTCCCTTCCATTCTAAATGGGTACAATGGTATGCATTTTTCTCTTGAGGACAAGTTAAAACCAACAGGCAGAATTTTGATTAAAATAACCTTCCTTAATTTATGTGAAAAGACACTTGCCATCTTCCTTGTTCATCCACAGAAATGCAAAGTGAAGAGATCATGGAGTAATGTCATATGTCAAGTCAATCGCAAGTGCATTTGTGCAGTATCTCTCGACAAGTTGCAATGCTATAACCCACTTACCTGGAAGTAGGTATCACTGAAAACTATAGGATGCACTTCTGAGTAGACATGTGGGATTGCACTGTAAGTCTCTGTTTCATGCATACCATCAAGGTAATATTGAAAACTGAAGCAGATAAAAGAGGCCCTGATTTACTTCATCTTAGAATAAATGGTCTTATTCCAGGAGTCCAACTCACAGTCAAAATTAAATCAGTGATACTGAGGTGGGGGGGGGGGAGTAGGGGTGGAATACCCCAGGGTTTCCAAACTGCAGACATGATCAAGCCATAACTAATTAAACATTTGTCAGGCACTTGGGTCTGAATGGGAAAATCAATCATGCTGCGATAACACAGGTTATGTTATGTCACACATACCTAGGCAGCTATTTTGTGAATGGCACCCCCAGCACATTGTCAAAATTTGAAATGTGCCCATTGGTTCATAGAGGTTGGCGATTCCTGCATTAGAAAGTAAAGTGTTGTAGTCTTGCTGCCTAGGAAGACAGATTGTAGTCAGTACGGTGCCATGTGGCCTCTGGCCACTTTCCCTCAAGAGAATTTGTTCTTCAGGGGAGGTTATTTCCTCCCCACAGCTGCAGGGCGACAGGTGTGTTGCTATCCTCAGCATTGAAGCAGGTTGGCTTCATATAAGAGGGGCTCTGAAAACTGATAATCTCTGAATTAAGCAGCATATTGAACAGTAAATGTAGGTGATACCCAACAGGAACTCTCAAGTCGATATGCTGGCTGGCTGAATTTGAACCTGTTTTATTTCTTGTTATAGCCTGAGTCAATGATAAAAAGAAACCCCTTGGCATATTGTGTAACTTCGTCCCATTTTGTGTGTGTATTGAACCAGCTTGCTAATAACAAGAGAATGCTGTGGAATAGCGGAAGGATATGAGCAAACACAGAAGATCAGGGGAAGTATTTAGATATTAATACCCACAAAACATTAGTATGTGTGGGTAGTTTGGACATTAGTTCTGCAGCTAATGTAAATTGCATATTTATAAGCTATAACTGCTATGCCCAAGTCATAATATGAATTAGGATTTAATGTTGTTTGTAGTAACCTATAAGTGTTCTCAGAATAATAAATACAGCTGTAGATTTTTTAATACATATGTTGGATTGATCTTGACTCAATCTTGAGCAATGGCATTATGGATATGGTTTAATTATAAACAAGCTTAATTCAAGTTGTTTATCCAACATTCACCACCCGCCCGCCCCCGCCCCCCACGCCATGGTGTTTTGTACCAGCTGAAGTCTCCAAACCAGCTGCTAAGGAAGGCCTGCCTAGAGCACATTGCAGGAGTCTACCACTACATGTGTCCCAGCGGCCAAGTTATCCTTGTCCAGGAAAGGGCACAGTTGATGCCCCAGCCAAAGCTTATGAGAGGTGCACCGGGCCTCCATGGGCCAAGAGGATAGCAAGAGCCCCATTAAACCATGTGCCTGTCCTCCCTTGTCACACAGCTACATGGCCATGTCCCATGTGCCAGGAGGAAGTATTAGGCCAGAGAGCTATGGGGGTGGCAGCCCGTACAAATGTGTTGCAGGCTAAAATGCAAACATAAGTTTTCTGCATGTAGGAATTCCTTAAATCAGATGCCATGCACTTTATTTGACTTTAATTAGAGCTGTGGTTTAATTAGAGCCATATGCTTAATAATCCATAGAACTCCTTTGAACAAAAAAATCTACAGCAAAATAAACTAAATGGACAGAATTTTGTACTTAGGTTTACATAAAACCCTTTTCTTTCGGCCAAAACATTTCATGGTGAAATGTTGTTAGTAACTGGGGAAATGTACACTTGATCTAATACTATATTTTATTACGAAACAATTTCACACTCTTATGACCTGTCTCCCCGCCACTCCACAAAGCAGAAGAATTATTATTATTTGTTTCTTGCGAGAGCAGTTTGAAAAAGGGAGTAAGATGAAATGTACTGCTTCTGGTCTAAAATGATGGTTGAAGATTGTGCTTAGTGTGTCTCCCAACGCTGCAGAATAAATGCAGCAGGGCAGCTGCAGATTCAATGAGGAGATTGACTGCCAAGATGAGAACTAGGCAGCAGAAAACTAGTGCAAAGACAGAAGGAAGGAGCGGTTCAGCGAGGCACAGTTAAAAAGCAGCATATTTTGTTAACAAGAGGGGCCGAAACAGAAATGAAAGTTCAACTACTAAGTTCAAATACTAAATGTCCCCTCTTATTGGCTATGGTCTTCCATGTTGCCTTGAAGTGGTTGGCTAGTTGCTCATAATAAGGATTATTCTGTTGCATTTAGTATTTGGTCTGTATACTGCTTTCATGTGTATACACTTGGTATTTGGAGCAGGAATATAAGTGTTACCTAAGAAAGCAGGGTGGGTTTTAAACTGGGGCAGCAGCCAGCATGCAGACTGGTAATTTCCCCTATTTAACAAAACGATGCACTTAAAATACTACTTAAGAAGAAAGACATTTCCATTTTCTTTTATAGGACATAAACAAAATAGGAATAGGCTGAGAACACCTGGTGGAACTGGAATGCTTTCAGGTGCATCTCTTTTTAAGATAGGAAAATGAGCTCCTGTTGAGTCATTGAGTTGTGAACAAGACTCTCATTTCAACTTCTGGTAGTCCTAGTGGAGACCAACATGCCGACCTCTCTTCAAATACACAGTAGTGCAGGGCTATATTCCCTTCCCAAACCCTTTCAGACCTGCCCCCTTCCAACTGCAAAAGAACAGGAAAGGAGAGGGAAAAACAGAAAGAATTAATGACTACTAAAAACTTTTGCACAGAAAGCAGGGTGTGGCACAGCTGCTGCTGACATATTATAAATCAATCATGGTATTCTTTTGGCTCACTTAACTGGGGTGGGTCTGGGGGAACACAATGTTACGGTGGCTGAAGGAAGCCCTTTGTGGAAGAACATTCCCATAAGGAGGCACTGATGGTGGACTGCTGCCTCAGAGGTCTGTCTTTTTCACATCTACATGAAGCCACTAGGAGAAGTCATACAAAGGTTGGGTTAAAGTGTCGTCAATATGCAGATGACACAGAACTCTACCTCTCCTTCCTGTGGAAGGTTGTGTAAATTATAAACGGGGGGGGGGGGTCCTAAAGGCAGTTTTGGGATGGATGAGGGTAAACAAGCAAAAACTTGATATAAATAAGGAAGTACAGTACTGAGCGTTGTAGCAACTGCTGACCTGAACAGAGAGGGGAGAGTGAGGCTGAATGGGGTAACCATCCACTGGAAAGACCAAGTGTGGAGCTTGAGGTTCTCCTGGAGTGGACACTATCTGTGGACCCAGAAGCAGCAGTGTCATTTATGAGCTTTAACAGATTGGCCAGATGTGTCCTGATCTGGAGAAAACAGACCTTCATGTCCTGGTTACACCCAGAGCAGAGTATTGTAACATGCTTTACATGGGCTGCCTTTAAAGACAGTTTGGAAATGCAGAATACAGCTGCTTCATTGCTGTGGGCGCTGTGCTCTCAGAGCATAGAGCACTGATTCTGCCCAGCTGGGCTGCTTGTCCGTGTGTTTCAGGGTCTTATAGCCTCAGCCTTATAGAATGTCCCTCCATGGGACCTATAACTACCTTCCTCCCTAACTTGAGGAGCCAGCCATAGGGAGTGTGCAGGGAGTGTGCTGCAGGAGGGATCGCCAGCTCCAGAGGGGCCCGTAAAACCCAGAAATTTTATTATTCAAATATGATAGTTTCATCTATGCAGCATTTATACAATAATTTTGAATTATTTTTTCACTCTGACAGAAAGAGCTTCCTGCTACCAATCAAATATGCACAGAGTGGGAATTTCCCAGCAGCTAAGACATGCACCTGTGTTTAAACTAGTAAGAAATAAAAGTTTCGCCTTAGGAATTGAATTGGGCTTAACTGAGGACTATGGTCCTGGTGACTTGGGAGCAACTTCAGGAGTTGCAGGAAGCCTTATCTTCTATGTCAGTCAGCCAACTGTGGGACACTGTTAATTATTATTTCTTCCTCAACTCACAAAGAGATGTTTATGAAAAGGATGCAGTGTTGGTGGGTAACCTGGAATGCCCTGAGATTTAGTGCAGCACAGACCACACTGCATGATGGGCATCCCTCCTGGTGCTGGCCATGTGTGTGCCTTGCACCAAAGCCTCAGGAGTCAAGGGGGGAAATGACTGCAAGAGACCTCTTAGGACAGCAGGGTTTCAGCTTCAGTGCTTTCTTCTTCTCTGCTTCATAGCCTTGACAATCCAAGTCAGGATTCCCTTCTTTCCAGTAACAGTAATACAGAATGATCAAACAACAGGAAAAGCAGGCTTTGAAGACAGAACAGGATATACCTGCAAATTAATGTTAATTAATTTCCCCCATGTAATTCTTGGCATAATGAGCTCTTTACACGCTAAACTAGTAAGCATTAATGTGATATGGAAATTTAAATTATGTTTCCACATCTAAGACTGCCAGGTTTCTGCTGCCTCTGTCCTTGATCTCCAAAGTACAGTGGTACCTCATTTCTGGAGGTCTGTTCTTAACCTGAAACTGTTCTTAACCTGAAGCACCACTTTAGCTAATGGGGCCTCCCGCTGCCGCCACACAGTTTCTGTTCTTATCCTGAAACAAAGTTCTTAACCCGAGGTACTATTTCTGGGTTAGCGGAGTCTGTAACCTGAAGCTTCTGTAACCCGAGGTACCACTGTATAAAACTATATGGTAACATGCTGAACTTTCTGACCATAATGCTGATAAGGTTAGTTATATAATTTAACAAACTCCTGCTCCCATTTTCTTGATACAAAGCTTGTTAGAGAAAACTGGGAGTGCTGGAGTTCAATTTTTAATTTTTTTTACTTACAGTTTTAAAAAAAGAAAAGTTAAAGCATTATGAGGAATGGCTGAGCTGGATATATTTATCCTAGAAAAGAGGAGACTGAGAGGAGATTTGATAGCCATCTTCAAAAATCTCAGGGGCTGTCACATGGAAGACAAAGCAAGCTTGTTTTCTCCTGCTCTGGATGGTAGGACTTGAACCCATGGCTTCAAGTTTCAAGAAAGGAGATTCCAACTAAACTTTCAGAGACTAAGAGCTGTTCAGCAGTGGGGAACAGACCCTCACGAGAGGTGGTGGACTCTCCTTCCTTGGGGGTTTTTAAGCAGAGGTTGGATGGCCATCTGTCATGGCCATCTGTCATGGATGCTTTAGCTGAGATTCCAGCATTGCAGGGGGTTGGACTAGATGACCCCTGCTTTACAGAGCTTCTTAAGCAAAATGGAGATGTGTCTCTGGTCTCTCGCTCAAAACAGTGAGCAAGTCAAGACAGGGTGGAAGGAAAGAGACACCAGGCAGAAAGAAATGAAGTAGGCAGATGCAAATGTGATGCCATCTGTGGGTGGTGTCAGGCTCAGTCATTCCCACGGAAATCACTAAACTGAATTTTGCCACGACTAACCCAATTCCATTGATTCCACATGGAGTATGACCATCCTATATCTATTCCCCGTTTTTCTTTCTGGGTTGTTATGCACAGTTTTCCTTTTATTGTCAAAATCCTTTTACTGGAAAGTCCTCTCTCTGTATTCACATAAGTGACTGTGACTTTTGTTTTAATTAGTCCAAAGCAGTGTGACATGTTGGTCCCAAGGAATCAGCATTTGTAATGACTTGATGAGAATTTAAAATGCATTTAGTAATTTATCAATGTTACCAGTGTCAACGGGAAAAAATAAATAAACTAGGATTCTTCTTCTTGATTGAATAACCATATTTTTCAAAATAAAAAGTTATGTGAGCTATCTTTGCTCATAGCCATGCATAGCTCAGAAATGATTTTCTAGCAAACTGCAACAATGATACTCTAGTGCCACCTGCTGAAAAGTGATTAGGACCCACCAGAATGTTGGCACAGAATCCCACAATTCATAGTCAGTGATAGTAAGGAAATGGAACATTCTCACAGTACTGCCACAGCCTTTAAATAGCTATCCCAGCCAAGGAGAACGGTGGCTTTAAAAACCATAGCAAAGATGCAACATTTGACATAAATGCCCTGCTACAATAATGCACACCATATATGCACAGTATTTTCAAATTCAAAAATGACATTTAACAACTGCTCTTTTAGCCATTGTTAAATAAAATATGATCATTAGTCACACTCTTGGGTCCTTTGCATTGAGTTAATTATTCACTAACAGCACAATCCTTGTACATGCATGTCTGCTCTTAAAGAAAGTCCCACTGAGTTCAGGGAGTCTTCATCCCAGACGCCCAGGAAACTGCTCTGCAATCCTTTACACGCTTAGGTAGAAGTAAGTCCCATTGAAATCAGTGGGAGTGACCTCTGAGTAGATGGGCATAGGATACGTGGCACAACATCTTCCTCCTCCTCCTCAAACATTCTGCCCCATGCCTCACTCTTCAGGCTCATAAATGTACAGATTGTGCCAATCTCCTAAAACATAATGATAAGCATCACAGCTGCTCCTTTCCCTGAAAGGATGGTTTATTACACTCTGGTTGCAGGACGAAGTGACACTTTGTGCTGACAATCACGCAAGGAGCCCTGGGAGCCGTCAGAACTGGATTGCTGCCATGGGAGCTACATCTCTGGGTCTTTTGATGAACTGAGTGGAAGACTATCAGTCTTGGGGGCAGGGAGAGTGTGCGGCGTATTCAGCAGAGCTTAGCTTGTTTTTGGTTGTTAGTT
The DNA here is from genome assembly GCF_964106645.2 of Podarcis pityusensis. Classification (NCBI taxonomy): domain Eukaryota; kingdom Metazoa; phylum Chordata; class Lepidosauria; order Squamata; family Lacertidae; genus Podarcis; species Podarcis pityusensis. Next base: position 62,231,373 of record NC_138036.1, read on the forward strand.
TGTTAATATTGTTGTGTGCATTATGCGTGCTGCAATGCTTCATGGCTTTTGTTGTGCTTGTGCTGTTTAGCTTTTTTATAGCTCTTTTCCTAATAGCGTTTTCTAGAATGTGACTGTTTTACTGAAGATGCATTAATTATTCTATATGATTGTTGTTGTTGTTTTTGCTGTTCTATTATGTTATTGTCATTTATTGTTTGTGAGCCGCTTTCTGATTCATGTGAATGAAAAGCGGCACAGAAATATAAATGGGGAGAAATGGGAAATCAGTTGAGGTAGAGTATGGGACAGGGACTAAAATGCTGTTCAAACACATGATCTGAGTGGTCAGTGGTGTAGAATAACCCATCATGAAACTGTTTTGGTTATTTTTTGTTTGTATGTGTTTACATTGAGCACAAAAAATATGTGGGGATGGGGAATTAAAGGTTTTGCACATCCTTGTCTAGACCTGTGAAAAACTGATTGGATTTTATATTGGTTTAATTTCTAATTCATCTCTGTTTTATTATATTTTTCTATGTACTGTAGCCTGAAAAAGAAAAAACAAACTAGCACTTGCTGATGTGCTAGTACCATTTGTGTCTTTTGAAGGTGCTGATTTCTCATGACCATACAATAGCTATAATCTCTGTAACCAAATGTGTCAGTCATTTTTCATTGTAATAAAGGAAGGAGAATTAAGTCAGTCTGATGATGAGTGGAGTAGCATTCAAACAACCAGAGGAGCTCTGAAAACTGTTTTTAAGAGCAAAGCTCAGCTCTGCCACAGTCTGCGTTCGTGCCCTTCTCATTGTTAGCAACTGGTGACAGCAACATTACTCAAACAAAGACCTGAAAGAGGGGGATTTACAGTGCAGGAAATTGATCAACATAGGATTGCACAGTACGTCTAGCATGTAATTTGGGTTTTAAATGGTTTCTTCTTTTTCAGATGCTAGGTCTATAGTCCTATGCATGCTTACTTGGATTCAAGTTACACTGAAATATACGAAATATATTAAAAAATTAAAAAATTGTCCAGTAGCACCTTAGAGACCAACTAAGCTTTATACCAAGAACAAACGTAGCTGGTCTCTAAGGTGCTACTGGACTATTTTATATTTTATATTTCAACTGCATCAGACCAACACGGCTGCCTACCTGAATTGAAATATATGTACGTTAATTCTGAGTAATCATGCTCGGTATCAAGACACAGATAACCAACATGGTATCCTGCAAATGTTGCTGGGACTCCAACTCCCAACTCCCATCTTCCCTGACCATTGGGCATGCTGGCAGGGGCTAATGGGAGCTGGAGTCCAGCAACATCTGCAAGGCATCATATTGGCTACCTCTGCTCAACTCTTCCCAAAGTATCTGATCAACTCCTTTTCCCTCCCTTCTTTTATCCTATTTCCCCCTACTTCTGACATGAATTATTGTGGATCCTTCTGTTTTGTGCTATTATTGGACAACTTTCTGAGAGATTCATCAAAACACCTATTTGCTGCCTTTACTCATTTGGGCAAGGTGAAGAGAGAGCCTATGCAACACACACTGAGCAAGAATTAAAAGTCTACTGAGCCTTAGTGCATGATATAGAACATCACTGATTTTCAGAGTAAAGATTAGAGTGTCCCTACAAGCAGCAAGTCAATGTCTTAGCAAATACATTGTAGCGACTCAGCTGATAGATGAATAATAACCTCAAAATATTTTGCATTTAGATACTTAATTCTGTCAAGATGTTTTCATTTTTATTTGAGAATCTTTGCTGACATTCATTGTTGTTTTTCTATTATGGTTTTGCTCCACTATAAAATCAGTATCTTTTTGATTACTGGAGCATTTAAACCTAAAAATGGTGAGACCAAAATGCCTGGTAGCTCTTTTCATACCTTCAAGAGGGTAGACCTCATGCATGGTGGAGAGAGCAGGATTAAGCCCACTGTCATCATCTCATGCTGCAACCATCACACATTCAATGGTCTAAACAGAGCTGTATGGACATCCAACGGTACTTCTGCATTCTCGGGATCCTGTAAAAGTAGGGATCTCCAATCATAAATCACCCGTGTTTGCAGTTGTGCATGGGCAGCTCTGCTGGCTGCCTTCTGAATGCACAGAGATCAGGAGCAGGGACAGACACAATCTGCTTTCCATGCCACACATGACCATATAGTTTAAACAGTAAAGGAAGACTTTGCTTTTATCAGTGTTGTTGTTTTATCATCTTGATCCAGCAAGCTGCGGTGTGAATACACAATTGCTGTATGCATAAAGAATTTACGCTAGTATATAATACAGATGTTCAGGAAACACATACTGATCCTGTTTTGTCAAGAGCTGTAACTGCATCTTAAATGGAAAGCACATCCTTTGTCTGAATTTTTTTTCAAAAAGATTTGCAGTCTGGCTCCCACCCTTGACTTCACTATAATGCTTACATACTTTTTTCTCCCACTAAACTAACAAACTAACCTTTTTCATGCACTTCCATCTATTACACTTTTTCTACTAATGGGTTTCTGAGAACAGTGATTGCTAGTGAAAATCTTTTCATCATTCACATAGAATTCTTCCCTCTTACCCACCTTACTTTTTGCCTCTCCCATTTCCTTTCAAGTAATTCGGCTTAGATAAACACACCTGGGAACTCTCACATGGATATCTGAAGCAATGGATGCCTTTGTTTTTGTTCACAGGTCTTGGCTTACTAAGGCAAGGGGAGCCAATATGGTGTCCTCCAGATTGGTTCAAACTTCAACTGCCATCAGTATCGTAGAATCATAGAATTGTAGAGTTGGAAGGTACCAAGAGGGTCATCTAGTGCAACCCTCTGCAATGCAGGGATCTTGTGCCATGGGGCTCAAACCCACAACTCTGGGATTAGCAGTCTTATGCTTTACCAACTGAGCTATCTCAGCCTCACCTGATCCAAGGAATAGAAATAATTACTGCCCATAGCAAGAAACATTCTTTGCTAATCAAAACATGCCAGTACCAAACACTTTCTTTTTAGGTGTGCGTGTGAGTGAGAGAGAGAGAGAGATCTTGAGTTGGTATCTCTTTACAAAGTGATGCTTCGTAGCTTCCATATGTTTCCTGCTTTCACACTTTGGTGTAACAAAATAGGGGCCGGTGCATGTGGAGTCATGTGACATACGTGCGCCAATGTGGAGAAGACATCCCGTTTGGCTAGTGCACCAAAGGAAAGCTCTAGCGCTTCATCCTCTCTATCATTTGTTCACTATATGGCTATAGTGGAAAGTGGGCAAATAGTGAATGATTTTCATTACTCCATTTTCATTGCTCCATTGTCTAGTAAAACTGATGTGTTGACGTTTGCAATTTAATTTAGCCTTAAACTGCCCAAGTTAGGGCACCATCAGCATGGACTTTGAAGTTTCCTGACATAATTGGTTTGTATGACCTCACCCCAGCGTGGCAAAATAGACAGTGCATTAACAGAATTCCTAGCCCGACCCATGACCCAGGCAAAGCTCATCAGATGCTGCATACATCATAGCTTAAAAGCACATTTATAGCTTAGTGCTTTCCCCCAAAGAATCCTGGGAACTGTAGTCGCAATTTACAGCACTGTTAATGAGCTCTAGTTCCCAGGATTCTTGGGGGAAAGACATCTGTTTAAATGTGCGTTAAAGGCATGATTTGTACGCAACCACATTAGGCACTTGAAAGTATCAGGACAGAACTTCCCAGCTATAATGCTGAGAATGTATTTGATGACCACAATTACATTGTCATCTTCTAGACAATGGCAGGATGAAATTTTGCCCCTATTGATCTCCTTGTAGTTTCTCTGACATTAGATTGTTTATAGTCAGATCACTGATGTCATTTGCACTGAGGAACTGATGTTACAAATGTGGCACAAAACTTGTGCTTCCCTGGGAAAGAGTTGCCTGACAGTAGGCAATGAGGGATACACTCTTCTCTAAGGGCATTCCGACATGGAAAATGCAATCCATTTTATACCACAGTTAACTGTCAGGGCTTTCCCTAAGGAATCCTGACAATTGTGGTTTAGTCAAGAGCTAAGAATTTTCTAGCTCCCTCTGTCATAGAACTACAATTCCCTGATTTCTTTTAAGTAGAGGAAAGGTCTGTTGAGTCACTGTTAAGTCAGAATTGTACATTTTTCCTCTGAGATTTTTCTGCCAAGATCTCAAAGTCTGCATCTGCACCATCTTTCTCATTGCAAATTGAAATTATATGCAGATTGGGACAGAGGTGCCAGCAAATACACTGTTGTCATTCCACCCCGTCTTTCCTTTTGGAACTTTGAAGTACATGAATGAACGAGCTGGATCAATATTTTTTATGTTTTATTTCCTTTGCAATCTTATTTTACTGGCTGAGCCATACTTGGAAAAAAACATTATCTTCCCTCAGCCCTAGAATAAGATGGATAGAAGATAGAGCTGAATACTCAAACTACTTGGTTGTGTAATTCACCAGTGTTTAAATGTTTTATTTGGGCAGCAGTGTTTTCCTAAGTGCACTCTACATAGAGGGGAATTTGTCACTTCAGAACTAAAAAAGTTGCCCTGGAAGAGAAAATTGTTGACAAAGTTTGCACTTTTAGTGTTTGGCATTCGAAATTATTATGCCAGTAAAATTACTGATATAGCTATGAAACTGAAATACTGGTTTCTAGTTATTGTTGACTTCAGTGAAAGGCAGTTACTGAAAGCTCGCAAAGGTAAAGACATTTTTCCATCTTACATTGAACACGATTAAGTCCTTAATGTGCAGTAAATAGGCCTTAGAAGTCCCATTAAAATGTGTTGAATAATACAGTTCCAGGCATTTTTATAGCCAAATGCAATTAATATTGTTATGTTTGTTGTATGGTACTTTATGAAGCCCATGCCAGAGCTGGTACAAGAATTGGTCAAATGGCTTATCTGTAGGTCTTTAGATTTCTCTGGGAAATGTGCATTTCTTTTACCACCATAATATATTGCAGATGACATTACTAAAAGCCAAACTTCAGCTTTCTGCTCCAGTAGGTCAATTAGGGATTCACATTTGTCATTCAATTATTGCAAAATTGCCGACACCGTTTTTCCCCCATTATATCAGTTCAAGGGAAAGAGGCAAAATACTATGGAAAATGTAACCTTTTCATAACTTCTTCAGAAGAAATGAATAAATTATACACTGCTGAAGACTTACTTTAGCTGTTCTTAAGAAGAAAATCATATATGTTAAGATTGATTGGTGGATCCCGTGAGTCACTGTAAGAGCCAAGCAGCAGTTTAAGGTGGATCTGATGCATCGCATACATGCATGTTTTGTGCCTCTTCTGTGTAACATCCAAGTCCTCATCCAAGTGGCAGCCTGCCCTTTCTCCTGACTGAATTCAGATTTTTCTGATCCACAGATAATTCAATAAGGAGAAAATCTCCCACATTAAGTTGCATGTTCCCCAACGGTGGACATACTGAAGCATATGGTGAAATTGGGGATTTGTATATGTGTGGTGATGGGGTCTGTAATCTATCACGAACCTCCCTCTTCTCTTGGTGAGGGGCATTCCTTGATGGGCTGCCGGTGGGAGATGGTTGCAACATGCATATATATTTCCAGCCCCAATTCAGAGTGCTGGTTTCGACCTATAAAGCCTTAAACAGCTCAGGACCGCAATACCTCAAGGACCGCCTCTCCCCATATGAACCTACCCAGACCCTGAGATCATCTTCATATATATATATATATATATATATATTCAAAGTTTCAAAAAGGAAAAAAAAATGTTACACACGCCTGTTTACATTAAACCATATTTCATATCAGTACCTTTATGGGGTTCCCTGAACCGCTGTACTTCCCTCCCTTGGCTTCTAAAATTTATCTTCCTTTTTGAACTGCATCTATTTGCATTTATCCAAATTACTGTACTTCATTTTTATCTTTTGTTATTTTAAATTACAAGTGCTATGTAAATCCTGCTAATGCTTTTAGATTTTTACAGTGTTCTTTAATATATTCTATAAAGTTATGCCATTCTCTATTAAATTTGTTATCCTCTTGGTGCCTGATCTTCCCGGTCAGCCTTGCCACCTCTTGCAATTTCTGCAAATTTTATATCCTCATTCCATAACTTCTCCCATGAAGCAAATTATATATTATATCATCTTCATTATCCATTCTTCTTTCGATGGGGCTCTTTCTTCTTTCCATCCCTGGGCAAATAACATTTTTGCTGCCGTTGCCACATACATAAACAGTACTTTCTTATCCTTTGGTAATTTTTTTCCTATTATACCTAATAAAAAGGCCTCTGGTTTTTTAACAAAAGTTATTTTTAACATTTTTTTTCAGTTTATTATAAAACATTTCCCTTAGCTATTTTACAGGTCCACAACATGTGATGAAATGTTCTCTCTTTCACTTTACGCTGCCAACATATGTTGGTCAAGTACATTTTCGCTAGTCTTGTAGGAGTCAAATACCATCTATACATCATTTTCATGTAATTCACTTTTAACATATAGCAGGCTGTAAATTTTAAATCCCCATTCCATAACTTCTCCCATGAAGCAAATTGTATATTATATCCCACATCTTTTGCCCAGTGTATCATTACAGATTTTACTTCCTCGTCTTTTGTTTCCCATTCCAGCAACAATTTGTACATTTTTGACAGAACTTTTTCATTATTTTCCAACAATTCTTTCTGCAATCTCGAAAGTTCTTTGCTGAAACTGACTCCTTTATCCAACCTAAAAATATCATTTAATTGATGATATTGGAGCACATCAGTTAACAGAAGTCTTATGTCTTCAAACTTTTTTACTTTCAATTGATTTTCCTCCTCTGTGTTGCCCATTCTTTTTCCATATTATTTTTTTTACTGACAACTCTTCTAATGGTGATAGCCACCATGGGATTTTATTCTCTAATAAATTCTTATATTTTCCCCAAACAACATAAATTGATTTTCTGATAATATGGTTTAGAAATCCCCTATTAACTTTCATTTTTCCATACCAAAGATATGCGTGCCAGCCAAATCTATTGTCATTACCTTCCAGATCTAAGATATCTGGATTTCTCAGTATCATCCATTCTCATAGCCAACAAAGACAGGATGCCTCATAATATAATTGTAAATCCAGTAGGGTGAATCCACCACTTTCTTTAGCATCTGTTAATAATTTGTACTTAATCCTAGGTTTCCTCCCCTGCCAAATAAATTTAGATATATCTCTTTGCCATTCTTTGAAGTGTCCTGTTCTGTTGACTATCAGTATAAATTGAAATAAAAATAACATTCTTGGCAATACATTCATTTTTATTACTGAGATTCTTCCCCATAATGATAATTTCATTCTTCCCCATATTTCTATATTTCTCTTAATGTCATTCCAAACTTTTATATAGTTATCTTTAAAAATGTTTATATTCTTTGTTGTCAGCCATACCCCTAAATATTTCACCTTCTTTTCTATCCCCAACTCTGTTACCTGTCTCAGTTCGTTTTTCTTCTGTTCTGTCATATTTTTTAAAAAAGGTAAAGGTAAAGGTACCCCTGCCCGTAGGGGCCAGTCTTGCCAGACTCTAGGGTTGTGCGCTCATCTCACTCTATAGGCCGGGAGCCAGCGCTGTCCGCAGACACTTCCGGGTCACATGGCCAGCGTGACAAGCTGCATCTGGCGAGCCAGCGCAGCACACGGAACGCCGTTTACCTTCCTGCTGGTAAGCGGTCCCTATTTATCTACTTGCACCCGGAGGTGCTTTCGAACTGCTAGGTTGGCAGGCGCTGGGACCGAACGACGGGAGCACACCCCGCCGCGGGGATTTGAACCGCCGACCATGCGATCGGCAAGTCCTAGGCGCTGAGGTTTACCCACAGCACCACCCACGTCCCTATATTTTTTTACTAATAATTTATTTTTAATTTTATTCAATTAGAAACCTGCGACTTGGCCAAATTGGTTAATCTTATCCAACACCCTTGGTATACTTTCCAAGGGGTTTTCTACCATGATTACCAGGTCATCCGCTGTCATGGACTTGACTTCCCACAGTCAAGATGAGCAGTCGGGGGGGGGGGGGAGTAGTCAGTTGGAAGAGGAAGAAAGAGACTTGCCTCTTTCTCAGCCAGCCAAAGGCAGTGGGTTACAAACCCCCTTTTCAGAAGGAGGAGAGGCTGTGCATTATCAGTACAGCAAGAGCGGGCTGTGTGTGTTGGGTTAAGATTAATGGTAGGCATAATAGATGTTATATAACTTGTAGGAAAAGCAAAAGGCTGTGGTGGTGAATGGAGACAAGTTAATTTGAGTAAATTACTGAAATTGCCCTGTATCTGACACATTAACTGCTGAAAGCAAGCTTTTACTGTAACAGTTCCATTCTAAATGTTTCAGTGGAAATTGTAAACTGTCTGGTGTGGCAGTGACAAGTTAAATGAGCTGATGGAAGGCATCCTCAGAGCTCTGCAAGTCTGTTTGCCCAACTTCTCCTGAACTAAACATCAGGAAAAACTTCTTGACAGCATGAGCTATTTGACAGCGGAGTGGTCTCCCTCAGGAGGTTGTGGACTCTCCTTCCGTGGAGGTTTTTAATCAAGTGATTGGATGGCCGTCTGCCATGGATGCTTCAGTTGAGATTCCTGCGTTGCAGGGGCTGGACTAGAAGACCCTTGGGGGTCCCTCCCAACTCTGTGATTCTACGCTTTGCTGAGAGAGGAAACAAGATAACAGGCCGTGTTTGGGAAACGTTCTCTTGCAACCCCCTCCCAATGCCTCTTGCCCTCTCAGAACTGCATAAGGAAGCGGCACAGCTACCCTCTGCTTAAAGGAGACCAGATCCCACCCTCATTCTCACTCCGATTTACTCATGTAGCAGATAACATATCTCACACATAGAAAAGCTCTGGCTTAAGAGGCCTGGGAGTCAAGGAATTTGGGCATTCAGAGTCAAACAACAACCAGAGTAAAAACTGAGTTGCAGTGCAATTTTGGGGGATACAGGGAAATTAAACTCCCCTGCAATGCACTTTCCTATCCCAAGCCCATCTGTATCATCCTGCCAAGTAGTCATGGGTATTTAACATGCGCCAGATCCATGTAAACCCAGGCTCATTCTTTAAGACAATCAGCCATGGCCCTTCTCAATGCGTGTCTTCCATTAGATGCACAAAGATCACTTACAAGGGAGAGGAGGACTTTCGTGGTGACCAGGGCATGCTCCCCCCCCCCCAAAGAGGGTTGCTTGGCAGCAACAATGCTATAATTTAAATGGCAGGCAACAACATCCTTTATTTGCCCAGTTACCCTATTTCAAAGTGTGCTAAAAAATATCTGCTATTGTCTTGCTTTTCTGTATTTATTTTATACTGCACACTGCTGTGAAGTTAAATGGGCATTTCACTAACATGGCCCACAGGCTAAACACAACTGAATGGAAAGGAGGAGGAAGAGGCAACTGAGTTAGGAAAGCAGCTAATCTGTGCTGGTAACATCTGCATTTTCACAAGGATTCACCAGCACTTAGTGAGAAGAGGAACTGCATCCCAAAATTATCAGAGAAAAGAAATTTCTGTAGAAATTCTTATGGGTGGGCTGTCAAGGTAGCTGAGGACACGAGGAGGAGGAGGAGGAGCTGCAACGTATTATTGTTCTATATTAAATATGTTATATTAAATATGCAGTTTTCACTTGTCTTACACTGTATTATTTTTTTCATTTTAGGCTGCTTTTATAATGTGTTATAAATTTAATCTAATCACTCTGGATATTTTTCTTTCTATTGCAGCAACATCCTCCTCCTCTATTTGAGCAGATCCCTAGTGGCTTATTCTCAATGAAAACACTTCCTGTTGTGCATGTAGCAGTACTCTCTGTTTCTTAGTTCTGCTCTGTACAGTCTGGTTCTGTTATATAATACAGAGAGAAATCAATATTATTACCACAGGGACCTTTCAAGGTGGGCAGCTTATTTGTATCAGGACAGCCATTCTGAATCCTTTCTGCTAAACGAAATGTGTTTCCAGCTGAACAGAAAGCATAAACACTCTGACGGTGTGCACTTTATTGATTTGTCTCATATATATTGACAAAGCCAACACTTTGTCAGGAATTGCCATGATGAAGCAGCGCCCACAAAAGATGTACATATACTATCGAAACATGTGTGGGATATCCATGCATTTTTACTCACATGGGCTCTATGCAGAGAGTCAGTGCATGAATATTAGTGCAAAAGACAGAATGTAATCGAACTCCCCTTCAGCTCTGTGTGTTCACTGTACACACTTGGGAAATGGTGTGAATACATACAAATCCCACAGCTTCTACTGTGGCAGCCGAGGACCCAAGGATGCTGATAGCTAATTCAGCACCTCAAGCTTAAAAAAAGAGACCAAGGGGATCGTTGGGTGACATATCCCCCTTTGAAACCCCTAGGGGTATTTTACAGGGTAGGGAGTGAGGGTGCTGTTAACCATTCATTTCCATTTCCCCCAAGAGCTTCTGTAATAGAATTATTTTGCTGATTTTGTAGTTTGGGGTGGTGGTATATATTCAGTTAATAATATTTATTTAAAGGGGGGTCCAGTTTGTGTGTGGGGGGGTTAATTTCTGCTGTCTAAGCACAGTTTGGGAAGATCTCCTAGAGGAGTACAGTACTCAGAGGGCAGGGGAGACTTCAACATCTCATAGGAGCAAGTTAAAGAGTGTACAAGAGGGCTACGCAGAAAGTTTTCACATTGTTGCTAATGTCAGTTTGGCAAAACTGCAAACTTTTTTCAGTCATGTGCAACTTGAGTTTTTGATCTGCCTAGAATTTGCTCACTAAGTAAAACTAAGCATAATATCTCTTGCCCACCGAAAAGAAAAGGGAAAGCTCTGCATAGGTTGGCTTCGATTTGTCTCTTACAGCAACTCATTTCTTTCTCTTTACCTTTTCATTCTTTCAGGCTCTAGGCCAATTGCCATCCTTCTCCCTATGGTGTTTGCATCAGATTATCAGGAGCATTTGGCCAATGTTTAATCCATAAAGAGGGGGTGGAAGGGAGGAGCGTCCTCTTCCAGGGCCACTGCTTGTAAGCCCCCTTTGCCAACATAAGGCCTGCGGTACTTCCTTTGCCAAGCCTTGCCCTCCCCCCCCCTTCACATTTGGTTTCATCTAGGAAATTGGGGGGCAGTCTAGTCAGCAGTGCAGCCCCACACACTGATTCAGCTTCTGAACACACTTCTTTAGAGGGTTCTCACTATTAAGATCCAGTACTAGCTTGAACATAGAATGATACATTTTAGATGAAGCTAAAAGAGCTGTAGCAGATTAAACACCTGCTTATGCTGATTTGTGCAACTTAATTCTCTTCCTTCTAGCCTCACCAGTGTTGGTTATATTAATTTCAGCTTCTGTCATGTTTTGACTAGGCAGCAGAGCAGCATGCAGACACTACAGAGATGATTGGGGATGGAAGCTCCCTTTTACAGCATTTGGTTTTCTACATAAAATTTTTCATCTTTCAGTCCTGGGTTTCCCCCCCAGAAAAGCCTGTTGAGATCCCAACGCTTATCGCCAGAGACTAATAAGAAAACCTTGCATAATCTTATTGTACATAATAATATATAAAGGTCTTATACCCTAGCCTGAAAATGTGACAAAGATAATTCCAGAAATAATTCACATCCTTAGTATAAACCACATAATGACTATATTGTGTTGCTTGGCAGTACAGAGCTGTCTGCCTGACCTGCAGCAAATTGCAGGTATTCAAATAACACTATGCCATTGATAGGCCATAATGTAATTATTTAGAACTCCGTTATGATAGTCTTTCTGTTGTGTGTTACTTTGCTGTTTCCTCCATATAGGGTGAGGCAACAGCCCCTCCACGACATGGTTCATTTAACTGTAAAAGTATTTATATACTGCAACATTAGGGCAGTGTACAGCAGTAAAACATCATTAAAAACAGAACAAAACAACCAGAATCTAGTACAAAAAGGGTATTGGAACTGATTCAAGAATTTGGGCAAGTAGCAGGTTTTAAGCTGAACAAGACGAAAACTAAGGTTTTAGAGAAAAATTTAACTGTAAATGAGAGAGAGAAATTTCAGGAAGAGACAGGACTAACATTGGTTAAGAAAGTGAAATATTTAGGGGTTAATATGACTGCTAAAAATGTAAATCTATTTAAGCATAATTATGAAAAATGTTGGATTGAAGTGAAAAAGGACTTAGAAATATGGTCAAATCTGAAGTTATCATTGTTAGGCCGAATTGCTGTGATAAAAATGAATGTGCTGCCAAGGATGTTGTTCTTGTTTCAAACATTACAAATTTTGGATAAGATGGATTGTTTCAAGAAGTGGCAGAAAGATATTTCCAGATTTGTTTGGCAGGGCAAGAAGCCTCGAATAAAATTTAAGATATTAACTGATGCTAAAGAAAGAGGTGGATTTGCCCTGCCAGACCTAAAACTCTATTATGAATCAGCTGCTTTTTGTTGGGTGAGAGAATGGCTGCTACTTGAAAACACTGATGTGTTGGACCTAGAAGGTTTTAATAATGTATTTGGTTGGCATGCATATTTGTGGTACGATAAGGTAAAAGCACATAAAGCGTTTAAAAATCATATTGTCAGAAAAGCATTGTTTAATGTATGGATAAGATATAAAGATTTGTTAGAAAAGAAAACCCCAAGATGGTTGTCACCAATGGAAGCGAAGGCACAGAAAAAACTCAATATGGAGGCCAAATGGCCGAAATATTGGGAAATTCTGGAACAAGAGGGAAACAGACTAAAATTGCAGAGCTTTGAAAAATTGAAAAATAAAGTGTGACATTGGCTCCATTATTATCAAATAATGGAGGCATATAACTTGGACAAAAAAGTTGGTTTCCAGGTGGAAAAATCAAAATTGGAAACAGAATTGCTAGATTCCAAAATTAAGAATTTGTCAAAAATGTATAACTTGCTGTTGAAATGGAACACTCAGGATGAAACGGTGAAATCAGCTATGATTAAATGGGCACAAGATGTTGGACATAATATAATGATGGCTGACTGGGAACAGTTATGGACTACAGGTATGAAATTTACGGCATGTAATGCCCTAAGAGAAAACTTAATGAAAATGATTTATAGGTGGTACATGACACCAGTCAAGCTTGCAAAAATTTACCATTTGCCTGAAAATAAATGTTGGAAATGTAATGAGACTGAAGGCACATTCTTTCACCTTTGGTGGACGTGCCCAAGGATTAAGACATTCTGGGAGATGATTTATAATGAAATGAAAAAGGTATTTAAATATACCTTCTTGAAGAAACCAGAGGCCTTTCTCCTGGGCATGGTCGGCCAATTGGTGCCAAAGAAGGATAGAACGTTTTTTATGTACGCAACAACAGCAGCAAGAATACTCATTGCGAAGTATTGGAAGACACAAGATTTGCCCACCCGGGAAGAATGGCAGATGAAGTTGATGGACTACATGGAACTGGCGGAAATGACGGGCAGAATCCGAGACCAGGGAGAGGAGTTGGTGGAAGAAGATTGGAAAAAGTTTAAAGACTATCTACAGAAATATTGTAAAATTAATGAATGTTAGAAAAATGTTGGAATGAAGTTATATGGCTTTAGTAGAAATGTTATAAGAAATTAAGTACAGATAGATTAATAGAGCATTAAAGGAAAAAATAAGGTTAGAATGAGTTAAGATAATTATAGGATAGAAAACAGAGGAAGATGGAAAGGAATTGCTGAAATAATTAACAGAAGTGGAATACAAAAAGGGAGGTGTGAGGAGGTCGTGGAAATAAGTGAATGAAAGATGGGATAATGAAATTGTTTGATTTATTTTATTGTTTTTGTTTTGTTTTGTTAATTTGATGTGCTGTATTGTATTGTATTGTATTGTATTGTTTTTCTTTTTCTTTTTTTTTGGAAAATATAATAAAAATTATTTTTTTTAAAAAAAGAACAAAACAATAAAATGACAGGTAAGAATACATGCACATATTATCGCCCTCTACATATGACTGAAATCTAGGTAACAATCAGTGTGCAGAGCATCAAATGGAATTGTTACAGGAGGAGACTTTGCCTTCAATTGTACAGTGGTACCTTGGGTTAAGTACTTAATTCGTTCCGGAGGTCCGTACTTAAACTGAAACTGTTCTTAACCTGAAGCACCACTTTAGCTAATGGGGCCTCCTGCTGCTGTCATGCCGCCGGAGCACAATTTCTGTTCTCATCCTGAAACAAAGTTCTTAACCTGAAGCACTATTTCTGGGTTAGCGGAGTCTGTAACCTGAAGCGTATGTAACCCGCGGTACCACTGTACATGGCGATTGAGCCTGTGTATAGAGCCTATATCAGATATTTACAGAGTGTTGGGACAACTCCTTTGCCCACCTTCCCTGGGGCTACTTAACAAAGACCTATGTGCTCTGAGGGAAGGCATACGTTCTATATTATGTCTTGTTGATGGTATCTTAAAATTGTAAACCTACTTGGGAGGCCAGGTCTTGAACCTAAGATCTCCGCAGATGAGGAGGAAGAAGAGCAGGACTAGCAGACCTCCACACTGCTGCTAGACCTGGCCATCCCTGCCTCAGCTTGGTTTGAAGCATTTGGCGCTCCATTTCAGGCATCCCAATGGCTTAGGCCAGCACTGTTGTAGTCAGCTGAAGACTAAGTGCAGCAAAAGTTTGTAGGCTTCCTTAAACTTAATGAGGATGCTCAGTAGAAGGCAGCTTTTCCTTGTCCAGGGCAAAGCAAAAGACCCAAGAGAATTATGATTGTATTGTTTTGGTTTTAGCATAGGAGCCAATCGCTAGGGGCTGAGGTCCCTTTGCACCCGCCCCAGAAAATATTTCAGGGGATGGGGCCCCCAAAGTTGATGGGCATTCAAATGTTGTGCGTGCACTGCATCTTGTGATCAATTATGCAGAGTTGGGGCTTACTCCCCCCCCCCCATTTTAGTCAAGTTGGCACCCCTGGGTTTTAGCCAGCAAGGCCATTGGTTTCTTTGCTTTTCAATGCCATGTTTTCTGCTGTTCAACCAAATCCTCTGTACTCTTAAATCTATATTCCCCTCAATTTAGAAGAAAGTCCCTCAATCCTTCAAGACAGCAGACTGATAAAAATGTATGAATACCTTAATGGCAACTGACTCTAACAAATATGCCAGCTAAACTGAACAAATATATTTTTGCAGCATAGGTGATGCTTTTCTTCTAAACACTTCTTTCTCTGGGGTATAATGTTTTGCAGAGTTAACTTTTGATTCAGAGATTTGAGGTTAAGTGCTGGTGGTGGCTATCTTTATTTATAAACCATTTAACACCCCAGTGGGTTCTAAACAGTATACAAAAAGTAAAAACCAATTATGCAACATTGTTAAATCATGGAATAATTAAAAATACACTACAAATAAAATATACAATAAAACAATCCCATTAAACATTGAAATATAGACAACCATGTTTAAATAAACATTAACATATAAACAACCATGTTTAAATAAACATTGACATATAAACAACCATGTTTAAAACAATACAGTGGTACCTTGGTTCTAAAACTTAATCCATTCCGGAACTCCGTTCCAAAACCAAAGCATTCCATAACCAAGGTGTGCTTTATCATAGAAAGTAATGCAAGACAGATTAATCTGTTCCAGACTTTTAAAAACAATCCCTAAAACAGCAATTTGACATAAATTTTGCTTTCTAACGAGACCATTGATCCATAAAATGAAAGCAATAAACAATGTACTGCTGTCACACAGTCAATCCATCAGTAGCTGAACTGGGTTCCACACAGTCCCCAAAACGAAGGCACAACATTCCCACTCACCCCCTCCAAGAGGGTGGGCTTACCTGGCCAGGTGCCACCCCCCTTGCTACCAGCTGGGGGGGCGAGGGCTGGTAAAGGGCCAGGGCTCTTCGGCCCAGGCTCACTTTGTTGTCTTTCCAGGTTCATCGCTGGACTTCGCTCTTGGTTAGGTAAGTGTTCCTCACTGGCATGGCCTTGGGGCCTCCCCCCCCGGCCGGGCAGGGGACAGGGGATTGGGGCCGCGGTGGGACCTCCTTCCCGGCATCGGGGCCGGATTCCAGCAGTGCGGCCTTACTCAGGGCTGTGGGGCAGCCTGATAGGCCTCCCACAGCCGGCACCCCCCCCCCCCCCGCAGTGGAGGCTGAATCGGGACACATTCGGCTTCCAGAAAAAAGTTCAAAAACCAGAACACCTATTCCCAGTTTTGCACCATTCGGGTTCCAAGTTGTTCATGAACTAAGCTGTTCGAAAACTGAGGTACCACTGTACAGCAATTAAAACAGGAGATTGAGAAATGAAGGGAATTCTTGTGTAAACAGCATCTTCAAAAGCCAGTAGGATGCCAGTGCTGATGGAGCCTGTTGGAAAAGCTTGCCTCTGTGTCTTCACAAATCAATAATCATCAGGAAGACTAACCAGGTTGCAGTTACTGATATTAATGCCCTTACTGGGCAATGGAGTGGAAGTCAGTCTTTCACGTAACCCAGTCCAGAATTGTGTAGAGTTTTATAAGTAAGTAACAGAACCTTTAAACTAGCTCCGTGACTAATAGGCACCCTCTTAGCACCAGCACACTATTTTCCCTGTGAAGGGAAGGTCCCACAGGCCATGGCGTTCTGCACCAGCCACTGAGGGAAACCCATGCTGGAGTGCATTAAAGGTTAGCTTACCAGTGCCAAGCTGTTTGTCCAGTTAAAGCAGCCGCCTTTGTCATCCATATGCAGAGTATTTTTGATAAACACTACAGCTGCCATGTGGTACCTTCACCAAACTTATTAGGGTGGGTTTATATAATTTTTAAATATGTTGAAATACAAAGAAAAAAAGCAAAACATAAAATACAGAGAAAACAGCAATGATCAAAACCACCATCATTACTCTGATACCTTGGAAATAAACAAATTCAAAGAGCAAAGGACTACATGTCTATAACTGGTGAGTATGATAGAGTTGTGTGATCAAATTGTGTACTATCATAATATTGTCTTGTTCCCTTGCTAGAGTGACTGTTAAAATATTTCTATGAAATCAGGAAGTCACCATCATTAGATCCATAAGGTGGGCAAACACGGAAGTCCGTGAAGGCCATAATTTACAAAACAAACTTAGGGGTGTGTGTAACTCTTCCACCAAAAAAGCAGTTTGACACACTTTGCAATACCACACCACACTAAGCACAGTAGTGGTTAACTCTCCAAGTCATACTTGGGGTGAACCGACTGACTTCATGGAGCCTGCTCTGGGGCTAGGGGGGCAGGCCTCACCACAGTCCCCCAACAAAATGGACTATCAGAAGATATCCTGCTCAAAGGTTTGTGTGCATTTAGCACACAAAGATATGATTAGGCACTCTGCTTTTTGCCCAGTTCCACTTGCATGTCCTAGGCATACAAACATAATTGTTTATGCCCATACAGACCATTCTATCATTTTGCGGAACAAACGTCTGTGAAAAGGCCTACTGTCAATACCCCACCTCCTCCTCTATGTGCAATCACAGGTAGTGACAATTTGTCTAGGAGAGGAAAATATACTGGGTACTTTGAACTGGAAAATGCCCCACTAAAAGTGTAAGGTAGGAGCTATACAGCAATCTTTCCTCTTTCGAGTACTAGAGGGAAAAGTAATTACTTTGCTTGGCCTCTCCACCCCACCCCCCTCATGCAGGAACATAAAATTAAACCTACTAATCCACTTCACTGAAGGTACTTAACGAAGCTCTGAGGCTTCAATTAACCACAGCTTAATCAAGGTACTAATCTGTATTAATGAAATCCTTCAACAAATCACACTGAAACAATGTTTAAGTAATAATCAGCAAGTTTAACACAGGACCTTGCTGTGGCTAATAGTTGGAATGCACTGTATAATCAAATTCCACAAGATTTAAACGAAACAAATATTAGTACATGCTCAGAGCTTATAAATAATTTTCCCATAGCTGACTTACATCCTGCGTATTTAAGGTTCACCCCCCCAGCCATAAGCTGTTAAATCAGTAGCCCAAATCAAGTCCAAACATGCAAGAAATGTTAAGCTATCTAAGTACCACCTCCATGCAAATTCTAAAAATGTAATACTTAATTGTTATTTTCTTTTGTTGCAAACTATCACATGGGGATGGATACTCACTTTGCTTCAGTAGATTAATTCCTTTTTAAAAATAAAAACGACAACCTATTTTTTCCTCTTTCTTTCTAAAGAGGCCACCCCAGTCTCTGAGGGGTGCGAGATTCCAGGAGCACCAGGTACACTTACCATGTCTGTGTTTCCTCTTTGACAACAAGGCACAGCGGCGACTCTGATGGTGTGTTGACACAGACAACCTGATCCTGCTGTGGAGGGATTCAAATGCAACACTCCAAAGGGGTCTTGCTTCCTCCATAAGCGCAGCCCTGGATTCAAAAAGAAATCCACCATGGTTCTCTGACCCTCTGCAGCTGGCAGCATTTTGCAGACTGCCCCTTCCCGCCCCCACTGTCCCATCTTTAGCAGCCATCACCAGGCTGGCTCCTGCTTTGTATTTGTAGCATGCCAAATCCAGCGTCTTGCGCCCAGGAATTAAATGGGGAGTCCAGGCAGCCCACAAACCTATAACATTGACATCCTGTTGCAGATTCTGAGCAGAAATAAAAGACAAAACATAATTTAATATAGCCAGTGTTATAGGTTTATTATAGCCAATGTTGTAAAGCCATGATAGGACTCCTGAATAGCTGTCATGGTGCCCAGAATTCAAGGCTAAAACTAAAAAACAGCACAGCAAGAATGCTTCCAGACAGGGACTTTATATTACCAGCAGTTCATTCAGATCTGGTTTTTAGGTGTTTGAGAATCTTTTTATGTTCAGCCATTTGCCGTCCACATCAGTAGGTGGAATTTGATGAAATGTCTCCATGTTTTGTTGTTTTGTCCCTTCCTTCAGTCCTTGCCCTTTGCTGCCTTTTTCTATTCTGGGCATCTTTGCAGATATTTCAGTACCTGTGCTAGTGCACCATTTCAAAAAGAAAATTTGCAGAACGTGTGCAAGAGTGCAAGAGCAAATGTTACCAGTCCTTAGTTAATCGTGTTTAACAGGAGGCAACATGGAAGCTTGTGGGGGGCCAAGGAACGATAGAGGTCAACTTCTATTTTTCTTTTTCTTTTTAACTGAGGAACTGAGCAGGAGTAATAAACAGCTATACCAACCACTGTAGGGGTGAAGTAGGTAGCAATATCAACAAATATTAAGAATACCCTGTAGGCCTCAGGAACTGTTAACAGCACAACCTCACATCTCCTTGTTGCAGCCAAACTACAGCTGCAATAAAATACTGGAATTCTTTAAAGAGGTCTTGTGCAAGAACTCTGTGTCATTTTTTAAACAAATGTTTTAAAGTATCTATTGCAATTACAGCCTCAAAGGTAATCCCCTATATATACTGTGCAAAGATCTCTAAACTGAGCTATTGGACTTTGGATGTGCCTTCAGCATCCGGCAGTTGACGGAAAGAGTCAGGCTTGCCTTGTTTGAACTACCATAAAGAAAATGGCCTGGCAAACAAAAATGTGGCACACATTGGCAGGATGTTCACCAAAAAATAATACTATTAAGATGGTAACAAGCTTTTACACCAGCAGTCACCAGGGGCATATCATAGGTCATTTTTACTTATCTGATTTCCTGTACAACAGGCAAATCCAGATTAAACAAAGAAAAAGTTCTCACTGGCATTTTGATGAATGTGACATGCTATGGAAAAACTTGCACATCCTGCTAAGGGGTTGCCAAGCTTTTTGGACCCAGACCCTGGAGAAACTGTCATGTACACCACCCTATGACCAAGCACACACCACAGTCTATTTGGGTGGCTGCCACTGAATGCTTCTTTCAATCCTAACTTTAGTGGAGGGCAGGGAGCCTGTGGGCATCAGAGAAAGTCCCTGTGGGCATATGGGCACCCACAGCACCCTGTTGGCGTCACCAATCGATAAGAGTTCTCTGATACGACATGTGGTGATAGCTATTAGTTTGCTTTTGAGCAAAGATTAGCAGACATTGAAAATCAACACAACCTCGCCGGGGGTGGGGGTGTCTGCTCCCCCAGGTATCACGGAATAACCCCACCACTTGGCCTTCCATCATACATGTCATCTCTTTCATCTGTACCACACCGACTTGCATTTATTCGTGCAAGGTTCAATGTCCTTCCATCGAACCTGCTGAGCCACAGATTTTCCAAGGGTTTGGTGTCTCCGCTATGCGTGTGTGACGGGAAAACTGTTGATTCTCTCCCACATATAATGTTCAACTGTCCCCTACATAGCATAGCCAGGACTAAATTCCTGGGTCCTGCTTTACTGCGCTTGGTTGGCAGGCCTGCTGAGTCACATGCCGCACTACTTTTGCAGGATACAGATCCTTCTGTAACTCTGCAGGTGGCGAGATTCCTGAATGCGGTTATCTCACACACAAAAACCACCAAAAACAACAACATCAAAAACTAATCGGACAGTTTTGAAGAGAGTGCATGTCGGATCTCGTCTTCAGTTTTCCTTTTTCTGGGATCCGTCCCTTGGAGCTCTCCGGGCCCCAAGCTGTTATCTGGCTCTGCTCAATGACCCACCCCTGCATCATGGTGTTCACCTTCTGGTGCCGAATATATCGGTCTTTATGCCTCTGTGCTTTTATGTTTGTACATACTTTATGGGCTAATAGCCGTAAATAAATAAATAAATAAATAAATATTAGTTTGCTTTGAGTGGGAGAAGGTACCGGCATTTTATATTCCTAATGAAACATACTTTTAAATCCTCAACAAACCATGGGGCTTTGTATATTGGCATGACAAGACTGCTTTCTTAACATTTTGCTGCTACATGTCATAGGATGTCACAATCTATGCCCTTTTAAACTGGGGCAGATTGGTTTTGTTTGTGACATGTTATGTATGTGTTTTGTGTTATTGCTAATGCTATTGTTAACTGCCCTGTGATCTCAAATGAACGGCAGTATAGAAATTTTAATAAGAATAATAATAGGATAGCACACAAAAGAATTCCTGGCCCTTTAAAACAAAATTTCACTGTTTCAATTGAAATAAGTCTTTTAACTTCTTTTGAAGCAAAGATTGTCTCTTCATCCCCACTTGTAATTGTTGAGATCCATGATGCAATGAAAGTCTTTGTTCCCTAAAAAGACAATTCAGTTTCACTTTCATTCAGTCTAATCCACCTCTCACAAACAGCAAAACAAGCAATAAAATATGTCTTACTCAGACACAGTCCCTTGTAACATAAAGCATAAATTTTGTTCCTTTCATGCTTACGGATTATTCCTTGTACCACACAGCTGTGTATTAGCATATCACATTAGCATGTGTAGCCTTCCTAATGTGCAAAACTAATCAAATGGTTCTCTTCACTTACAAAGAGTTTATACAGTATAGACACAATCACATAATGCATGAGAAATTAAGATGGATCCATAAAACTAGTTTGAATAGTGGCCAATACGATGAATTCTGCTTCACAATACATAGCAACAAGAGCCTACAGCAGAGGACCACCAGAAAGAATTCTGGTCCTGGCTTTTTGTTTCTTGAAATTGTGATCAGAGCAGGGGTACACAGAAAGACTGAGTGGCTACAGCTAGACACCACTACTAATATCTGACTCATCATTCCTATAGATTCCATTACCTTTAGGCAGAGATACCATACAGAATCGCACTGGGGTTGCATTTGTGCCAGCTTTAAAAATGCTAAGGTGATTTAAATGAGTTCAGTTTTTTTAGGGGGGATATGTACAGTTAATTGTACATTATCGTCATGAAACAGCTGTTCAAGACAATCTTCTGTTCATCATCTGTCCTCCAAAATCTGTTCTGAGGTTTTCCTCAACCCTTTGGAGCACATTTTGGGGGGGCATGTAGGGAGAGGAGAGGTGGGTGAAGTTCTCTTGTGCAAACAGAAGTCCTTGGATAAATGGCAACTTAGCTAGATACAACCCACTGTTTGTAGCATTATACAGTTGTACCTTGGGTTACAGCTGCTGCAGTTTACAGACGCTTCAGGTTACAGACTCTGCTAACCCAGAAATAGTACCTCGGGTTAAGAATTTTGCTTCAGGATGAGAACAGAAATCGCGCGGCAGTGGCGTGGCGGCAGCGGAAGGCCCCATTAGCTAAAGTGGCACCTCAGGTTAAGAACAGTGTCAGGTTAAGAACGGACCTCCAGAACGAATTAAGTTCTTAACCCGAGGTACCATTGTACACAGATATGATCACATGGATCATCCCACCTACTTTTTCAGATCAGTCTGGGACAAAAGGTGTACCATCAATGCCTTGGAGTGAATGCTTTCCATGGTGGGTGTCTGCTTTTGTAGCATGCCACTCTGTACATGGGATGTGGGTGGCACTGTGAGTTAAACCACTGAGCCTAGGACTTGCCGATCAGAAGGTCGGCGGTTCAAATCCCCGCGACGGGGTGAGCTCCTGTTGCTCGGTCCCTGCTCCTGCCAACCTAGCAGTTTGAAAGCACGTCAAAGTGAAAGTAGATAAATAGGTACCACTCCGGCGGGAAGGTAAACGGCATTTCCGTGTGCTGCTTTGGTTCGCCAGAAGCGGCTTAGTCATGCTGGCCACATGACCTGGAAGCTGTCTGCGGACAAATGCTGGCTCCCTCAGCCAATAAAGTGAGATGAGCGTCGCAACCCCAGAGTCTGTCACGACTGGACCTAATGGTCAGGGGTCCCTTTACCTTTACCTTTACCTTACTCTGTACATATGCTGAAGACAGTGCTACATGATATTATTTCATCCTCTCCTCTCCTAAGCTCTTTTGTTTAAAATTTAATTTGCTCGCTTCTCAGGTTCTTAGATCCCAGTGTGTAGAATACTGGGGCTTTTGATCTAAAAATTCATTTTCTGAAACATATTTCTGTGGCATAGGTCTTTTATAGAAATCTCTCTATGGTTATTTCTTCCGTGAAAGATCTATTAATATGCACAGTTGCACATTTGAGCAGAAAATGTGCATTTTTGGCAGACAAACCCAATCTGTGTCTTAACAGCCTTGAAAAGCTTCTATAATGTCAAACTTGCTTGCATATCACACAGACAGTCATATAGGCTATGGCTTTGCATTCTACTTAACAGTCAAACCACATGACAAGGAAAACTAGTATCAGACCATGCTATGGCCATTGGCTCAAACCATGAAACCTAACCAATATGAAACTAAAGCATTTTCATAATGATTACTCTTCACTTTATCCTTTCATTACTGTAGATGACTATCTAATTTATTATGAAAGGTTTCATTTCAGTAGTTCTTTTCCCTTTCTTGTTTATTATTTTCAGTAATTAAATAAGTTGTACTTCAGGACCTCAGTTTGAAGTGTTGACAATTGCCATGGTGAGTGATTATTTCAGATTCTGCAGAGTTTTTATCACTGTAATTTTACAGTTTTCCTATCTTATTTTTGTGGACGTTTTCTTTATTTTAATAATAAGCACTGCTCTGAAATATGACAGAGAGAGAGTGTAGGTGACAACATGCTTGTTTTATGTCACCAGAAGTATGTTTCCATAATCTTTCTACCTTCTTAAAAACGACAGCTTTGTATGAGCCTATTGAGTGATGAGGATGAATACCCAGGGATTGCGCAATGATTTCACTGTGCTTTGACTGGATCACTCAGGTTCATGCTGTGGAGTTCCTTCGCAGGATTACTGTGTGGAGAAATATGACTGAGGTTGTATAAAATCTAGTGGAAACTAAGTTCTACATCCGAGGACACAGCAGCCATCTCTGTGATCTAGACTGCTAGATGGCAAGTATTTTCCATGCTCATATGCAGCTCTTATGCCATGTCTATAGAATGGGTCCTTTCTCTGCATCCCTGTGACTCCATTGACATGATTACAGAGAGGAATGTGGCAGTGAAAGGCAGCGTTCATGGGACTTGTCAATTTACAGAAGCAATAGAGTAGGTGAGCTGGAAGCCCCTGGATCTCAGCTGCAGCAGCCTTTGAGATCTCCAGCATTCATAAAAATGAATGGCTCCCTTGAGTGAACAAGCGCTCCAAAGCAGCATGAGTTTGCCTGCTTCAGTGTGGCTTCAGTGTGGCTGAAGGTTTCCTAGCTGTTTTAACTGGGGATAAAGGCTTATTTAAAATTCAGACTCATGTGAACTTTGATATAGATTGCCTTAAATTACTCCTTATTTTCAATACAATTTAAAACAAGATGTATCCAATAAACCAGGTTCCTCATTCTGTGCAGTGATAAGAAGGTGGATATTGGATTTTATTTCTTCCTGTTGTGCACTTGAACTGAAAGGACAATCAAAGATTGTTCTTGGAACGACTCAAATGGTGACTTTTTCTTAGTATCAAATAATGCAGAAAGAACAGAAAGTACATGAATGATATGGGGAAAAGCTTAGTTGGTTATGCAGCTTTAGTACTTGTTGCATGAAAGTACCAAGAGGAATGCAAGGAATGCTCCCTTTATCTACTGGACATTATTCCATTGCTGGCAGTTTCACATCTCCAGGAGAAGTTATGATGACCAGGCAGAAACATACCTGTACTGTTATAGATTGCAACTGCATAGCCATGTTAAATGTCAAAGCCATCTTGATCTGGAAAGTCTGCATCTGGTTGGTCAAAGGATCAATAGGCTCTGGCAGTCTTTGTTCTGAAGATGTCAACTCTGAGGAGTCAACATCCATACTCTGTTTCAGCTGAGGCATAAACAGATTTTAGCAAGATATTATGCTCTGGTCATGACCATAAATCAGCTGTGCATTTGAATGAGGATGCATTCTGTCTGTGCTGTGTTGCTTTGAACTGAATACACCTGTAAGGTGCATTAGAATTTGCATCCCTGTTGACATTTAAATGCTACTAGCTGTGCATTAACACCTTGTTTATAGTATTGTGAGGGGGTTTGGGGGTAGGCTGCATGCCTGAGTCCTTTCTAATTCCTGTATTCAACAAGGATTTAGCACTGGCTGCCTAAATATGGGTGGCTAAGGTAACAAAGAAAGTGGCTCTGTGCCAGAGGACTGTCAATTTGAAGGACCAAAACCAGAGTTGAGGTGTGTAAGCTAGAAGTGAGAAGCAGGCTAGGTGGCTGCAAGACAGGGTCATGCCTGATTTCTGCTGGGATCCAAGCCTGTGGCTATGGGAGAAGCAATAACTTACTGTGGTGTTGATGCTGTGAATCCCTCCATCACAGGCTCAGGTTGTATATATGTGTAAATAAGTCTTATACATAATAAGATACCACATTCTCCGCTGTCCCTCATTCCAAGGAAACTGAACCCTGGGTAAGTACCTGGAACCCCTGGAATTTCACACCACTAAGAGACGCGGGTGGATTGCAGCAATATGCTACTATAGCTAGACCAAGATCCTAACATTTTGGCTCCCAGCTAGACAGCTATATATTTCAGATTTATTTTATTTATTAAAAATAATAATTGAAAGGAACAATTACAAGGTTATCATGCATGACATCTAAAATAATCAAAAAGGGAATCAGGTAATTCTACTTTTACTATAAGAAATATATGTAATACAAACTTATTTTTGCTTCTTCCTATTGTTATAAGGGATGCGGGTGGTGCTGTGGGTTAAACCACAGAGCCTAGGGCTTGCCGATCAGAAGGTTGGCAGTTCAAATCCCGTTGCTCGGTCCCTGCTCCTGCCAACCTAGCAGTTTGAAAGCACGTCAAAGTGCAAGTAGATAAATAGGTACTGCTCCGGCGAGAAGGTAAACGGCGTTTCCGTGCGCTGCTCTGGTTTGCCAGAAATGGGTCAGCCATGCTGGCCACATGACGCTGTACGCCGGCTCCCTCGGCCGATAAAGCGAGATGAGCACCGCAACCCCAGAATGGTCAGGGGCCCCTTTACCTATATTGTTATAAGTAATACATGTACAGTTTGCTTTTTCTGCAGAATGAATTATTGTTCTGTGGTGTGTTTGTGTTGCTGCAATTTTGCAGATGAAGCTGAAAGATTAGCTTAGTTCATTATGGTCTGCAGATACTATTTTTTTAACTGTATCCTTTTCTAAGCACTGTACATTGGCTGGGGTCTCTTTAGGAAAATAAGCAATCCATACATCCGAAGTCACCAACATGGTGCATTTGAGATGTTGGCCTGCAGCTCCCATAATCCCCAGCCAGCTTGACCAGTGATCAGGGAGGAGAGGAGTTGGGCTCCAACAACCAATTTTATGGGTATGTTCGTAGCAAAAGGAAGAACAAAGAAACAGTGGGGTCACTCAGAGGAGAAGATGGTGAAATGCAAACAGGGGACACAGAAAGGGCTGAACTCCTCAATGCCTTCTTTGCCTCAGTCTTCTCCGATAAAGAAAACAATGCCCGACCTGAAGAATTTGGAGCAAATGATTCAGCAAAGGAAACACAGCCCAGAATAACTAAGGAGATAGTACAAGAATACTTGGCTAGTTTAGATGTATTCAAGTCTCCAGGGCCAGATGAACTGCATCCAAGAGTATTAAAAGAACTGGCAGATGTGATCTCAGAACCACTGGCAGTCATCTTTGAGAATTCCTGGAGAACAGGCGAAGTCCCGGCAGACTGGAGGAGGGCAAATGTTGTCCCTATTTTCAAAAAGGGGAAAAGAGAGTGTTAGGTGGTGGGTTGACATAGCAGCCGGCACAGCGATTTCTTCAAGTAGCTCTTTATTATGGTAAGCTGGAATAGAACTAACTGCGAACAGCTCAGCCGGCCTGTATTTATAGGCAGCCGGCTGTCAACATTGTAACCACAACAGCCCAGAGTTCCCGCCTAAAATAACTGCCGCGGACCTGAGTGAAAACTATCTACAGACCTGAGTGAAAACTATATACAGTATCCCCCTGTTGGCCCAGGGTGAAACTACACTACATAACACCCCTCCCCACCGAGATAAGGCGTTAGTTACAATCGTAATGGTTTCCTTATATACAGCACTACGCGTAATGGTTCAATTAAGCACAAAAGCATATCGGTTACATTTCCCATACTTAGACCAACAGTGATACCTGTCCAACAACATAGTCCTTTAAATAAGTTGGGCGCTTGGAAACTCTGCCAGACCGCCGGGGACTGGTAGCCAAGTCCGGAGGGCCACACAGTTCTCGCTGAGGCTGTGGTGCGACCCTAGGTGGCGTTGGAACCAACTCCCCTGGATCCGCTGCTGTGGGTGGAGCCTCCGCAAGTGGAGTGGTCTGAGTCTGTTCTGAAACGGCTTGGTTCGGCTCCACGCTGGCAGTTTGTGAGGGAGGTGTAGGTGGGGCCTCGCCATCTGTACGTGTCTCTTCTGGAGCCGCAAGCGCAGTTGGGGGCACCTCGGTAGTGTCCAAGTCCCCAACCCTGCGCCTAAGCTGGTCTATGTGCCGTCGCCACAAGCGTCCGTCTTCGAGTGCCACCTGGTACGAGCGAGGTCCAGTGACTCCCACTACTGTGGCTGGCACCCAAGGGATGTCCCCCACATAGTTCCGGGCAAAGACCTGGTTTCCTGGGACAAATGACCGTGGTGCGTTGGCACAGCCTGGGGGTTCAGCCACGGCAAAGTCTGGGTGTAGCCGGTCGAGCGGTGACCTGAGGCGGCGGCCCATAAGCAGTTCAGCAGGACTCCTCCCTGTGGCCGCATGAGGGGTGATGTGTTGCACGAACAAGTATTCGGCGACCCGCTCATGCCAGTCTCCCCGGTCCAGGCGCGCCAGTGCCTCTTTTGTCGAGCACACCATTCTTTCCGCTTGCCCGTTGCTGGATGGATGAAAAGGTGCCGTTAGGGTATGGCGGATGCCCAGTCCCAAAAGATACCGCTCAAACGTGCCTGACGTGAACTGCGGTCCGTTGTCAGAGACAAGGACATCAGGACACCCATGCGTTGCAAACAGGCCTCGCAGCACCCGGATGACTGCTTCGGTAGTGGTGGAGGGCATCAGGGCGACCTCCAGCCATTTGGAATAGGCGTCCACCACTACCATAAAGGTCCGGCCGTGAAAGGGGCCAGCCAGATCGATGTGCACCCTCGACCAGGGTGTCTTTGGCGTCTCCCAGGTGTGTCCCTTAGCTGCCGGTGGTGCAGGCCTCGACTCCTGGCACGCTTGACAGGCGGACACCCAGGCAGTGATGGCATCGTCCATATTAGGCCACCAGACGTAACACCGAGCCAACGCCTTCATTTTGACAATTCCCGGGTGGCCAACATGCAGAGCCTCCAGGACGCGCTGACGGAGTCCCTGGGGAATCACGACGCGGTCTCCCCACAGCAGGCAGCCACGATGAGCTGAGAGTTCATGTTGTCTGGTTGCGAAGGGCTGGAACTCCGATGCAAAAGGCCCTTGTGGCCACCCCCTCCACACCCAGTTGAGCACCCGGCTGATGGTGCGATCCTGGGCAGATGCGGAGGCCACAGTGGCAGCCGATACAGGCGCTGCCGGAAGATCCTCAATCAGAAGGAGCGATGAAGCTGGAGCCGGGTCTTCCACAAATGCTGGAAGAGGGCAACGGCTGAGGGCGTCGGCATGGCCCATCGATTTCCCCGGGCGACTTGTGGATCAAGGCTAAAGGAGATGGGCGTACCTGTATATTGGCCCAAGGTGCCGTCAAAAACCTCGGCAAAGTCTTTGACCAGACCCTCAGTCTCTGCGTTAGAGATGCAGTTGATGCCGGTGACTTCCAGGCCGAGGGCATCAAACCAGTCTAGCCCTAGGAGGCTTGGCCGCTGACCTTCGACCACCACCAACCGGAGCAGGCCCGAAAAATCCTTGAAGGCGATCCGGAACCGGCCAACGCCTACCACGGGAATGTCGTTTCCCTGGTAGTCTCTCAGGTGTACGCGGTGAGAGTCGAGTTGCCTTTTGGACACTCTGGGTACCAGTCTTTTAATGGTGCTCCATGACACGATGGACAGGGCAGACCCGGTGTCGATCTCCATGTCACATGGAGCTCCTTCAATGAGCACCGTGACGTTCAGCTTGCGTCGCGTAGGCGAGTCGGTTTGGCCAATCGTGGTTCCAGACGGGCAGCGGCAGTTTGTGAGAGCGAAACAACTTTCCTTGGCAGACTGGAGTGAAGACTTGGACTTGCGGATCGATGAAGGGGGGGTGTCAGACGGAGCCGATCGGCAGACCTTAGCGATGTGGCCCCTTCTGGAACACTTCCTACAGATGGCGTCTCTGAATCGACACTTGGCACGGGAATGGTTGCCTCCGCAGCCAGCACATTCCGGTTGGCCCTTGGACTTCTGTTGGAACTTCCTGCGCTCCCGCTTTGTCTGGTGCACGTCATCGTCTTCACTGGAGGATGCCTCCTCACTGCTGGCCTTTTCATGATGCACCGGAACTGGCTCCCTAGCAAGACGCGGGCTGCTGGACTTGCGGATCTCCTGGGCGGAGCGTTCAGCAGCTTCTGAGGCCACAGCCTCCTCAATGGCTTTCTGTAGCGTGAGGTCTGGCTTGGCTAGGAGGCGCCGTTGCAGATGGATGTCCCGGACCCCGCAGACGATTCGATCCATCAGGGCATCGTCTAAGTCTCGGAACTCACAGTGCATTGCAGCCTGTCGCAGGGCGGTGGTGTAGTTGTTGATTGACTCCCCCTCTGCCTGGTTCCGGTGGTAGAACGCATGGCGGGCAGCAATCTTGGACGGCTTTGGTGCGTAGTGGTTGCGGAGCTTCTCTTGGATCGTGTCCCATGGTGTTGCCTGGACTGCTTCAGGCGCAACCAACGCTCGGGCCGTCTCAAACACCTCAGGCCCACAGAGGCTGAGGAATAGGCCCCGCTTCCGCTCCTGTGATACTTCTGTCAGCTCGTTGGCTTGGAGGTAGCAGTCGAACCGAGCGAGGTAGGAGTCCCATGATTCAGAGGCTGGCGCAAACGGCGGTAGAGGCACAAGTGAAGCCATGATTCCGATGCCGGCGTGAAGGGCGATGGATGGAACACAGTGCTCTAGCCAGAACAGTCAGCTCTGAATTGGTTCTGCCCAGTGATTTCGCTCAGTGATTTCGCTCTGTGATTCAGCTCAGTGATTCAGCTCAGTTCAGAGGCTGGCCGCATCTGGCTGTGCTCTGATGTCCATCTATCCCACCTTCGTCGCCAGTGTTAGGTGGTGGGTTGACATAGCAGCCGGCACAGCGATTTCTTCAAGTAGCTCTTTATTATGGTAAGCTGGAATAGAACTAACTGCGAACAGCTCAGCCGGCCTGTATTTATAGGCAGCCGGCTGTCAACATTGTAACCACAACAGCCCAGAGTTCCCGCCTAAAATAACTGCCGCGGACCTGAGTGAAAACTATCTACAGACCTGAGTGAAAACTATATACAGTATCCCCCTGTAGGCCCAGGGTGAAACTACACTACATAACAGAGAGGACCCAAATAATTACCGCCCAGTCAGTCTGACATCAATACCAGGGAAGATTCTGGAGCAGATCATTAAGCAAACAGTCTGTGAGCACCTAGAAAGGAATGCTGTGATCACCAATAGTCAGCATGGATTTCTGAAAAATAAGTCATGTCAGACTAACCTGATCTCGTTTTTTGACAGAATTACAAGCCTGGTAGATGAAGGGAACGCAGTGGATGTAGCCTACCTTGATTTCAGCAAGGCATTTGACAAGGTGCCCCATGATATTCTTGTAAAGAAGCTGGTAAAATGCGGTCTTGACTATGCTACCACTCAGTGGATTTGGAACTGGCTGACTGACCGAACCCAAAGGGTGCTCATCAATGGTTCCTCTTCATCCTGGAGAAGAGTGACTAGTGGGGTGCCACAGGGTTCTGTCTTGGGCCCGGTCTTATTCAACATCTTTATCAACGACTTGGATGATGGACTCAAGGGCATCCTGATCAAATTTGCAGATGACACCAAACTGGGAGGGGTGGCTAACACCCCAGAGGACAAGATCACACTTCAAAACGACTTTGACAGATTAGAGAACTGGGCCAAAACAAACAAGATGAATTTTAACAGGGAGAAATGTAAAGTATTGCACTTGAGCAAAAAAAATGAGAGGCACAAATACAAGACGGGGGACACCTGGCTTGAGAGCAGTACATGTGAAAAGGATCTAGGAGTCTTGGTTGACCACAAACTTGACATGAGCCAACAGTGTGACGCGGCAGCTAAAAAAGCTAATGCAATTCTGGGCTGCATCAATAGGAGTATAGCATCTAGATCAAGGGAAGTAATAGTGCCACTGTATTCTGCTCTGGTCAGACCTCACCTGGAGTACTGTGTCCAGTTCTGGGCACCACAGCTCAAGAAGGACACTGACCAACTGGAACGTGTCCAGAGGAGGGCAACCAAAATGGTCAAAGGCCTGGAAACGATGCCTTATGAGGAACGGCTAAGGGAGCTGGGCATGTTTAGCCTGGAGAAGAGGAGGTTAAGGGGTGATATGATAGCCATGTTCAAATATATAAAAGGATGTCCCATAGAGGAGGGAGAAAGGTTGTTTTCTGCTGCTCCAGAGAAGCGCACACGGAGCAATGGATCCAAACTACAAGAAAGAAGATTCCACCTAAACATTAGGAAGAACTTCCTGACAGTAAGAGCTGTTCGACAGTGGAATTTGCTGCCAAGGAGTGTGGTGGAGTCTCCTTCTTTGGAGGTCTTTAAGCAGAGGCTTGACAACCATATGTCAGGAGTGCTCTGATGGTGTTTCCTGCTTGGCAGGGGGTTGGACTCGATGGCCCTTGTGGTCTCTTCCAACTCTATGATTCTATGATTAACCCCTGGAGGCTCCTCCCCTGGCTATCCCTGCCGTGCATATTATGAACTACTGAAGGCCTGTCATGGGCTGGGAGAGTGGAGGCAATGAGAATTGTCGTTCTTTTCCCAACTCCAGTGCCCTGGACTTACACTCCCCTACTTCTCTATTCCTTCATCCAGCTTCATGAAAAGAGCAAAGGGTGAGGCCCAGATGATGATTCCCTACAATATCACCTTTCCCTTTATTATCTTCCCCACATGTCCAAAAACCATAGAGGACCAAGTCCTCTCAGGGCCATGGATTGCACTGCCTCCTTTTTCTCTTCTTACCATTGATGTGCCCTTCATCTCCTATTTAAGGCAGCAGCAGGGTCCTCTTCATCCTCTTGTCCACCCATACTAGAGTTTGCATGTTGGGAAAGAGAAACAAGATGTTGACAATTGGTGTGTGTGTGTGTGTGTGTGTACCAGGGATAGTCAATGTGATGCTCTCCAGAGTATAGATCTCATCATTCCTGACCATTGGCCACGTTGGCTGTGGTTGAGGGGAGTTGGAATCCAGCAGCATCTCAAGGCCACCACGTTGGCTGCCACTGCTACCAAGAGCTGACGTCGACAACAGGAAGAAAAATACAATCGAAAAATGTTCTCAGTTACCATTCACAGTGGCTTGAAGCTGACTGGCAACTGATTGGCTCTAAATTGATCTGTCATCAAGTATTTGAACAAGGGCTTTTTGACCTTAAGATTTTAACAACCATAAATATTCTAGGGTTTTGTATAAATTAGTTTTTATTGGGGAGTTTTGTTTTGCAAAGCAAACAGACGAACAGGGAGCAGCACATCTATTGTCTCTACTTTCAATTCATAGTCTGTTTAACAGTTTATTTATGTTTGATGAGAGACATTTTTGTCAGACATCTTGCAGTAGGGGAAAAGGGGAGAGGGGGAAGAGGGGGGATCGTGTTTTTCATTCTATTGCTTATTCTTAGTGTAGGGGGGTTTGTGTCAGCATCACATGGGTCAGCATCACACCTTTGTTTATGTATTTACCGTATTCATTTTTATTGATATTGCAAGAGGTTAGGGCTTCCCAAGCTTGGTTGGTTGTGTTTAGTTGATTGCGGTGTGGCTTACTTGTGTGAGGGAGGTGGGCTAGGTTGTTGGGTCAGGTTAGCCATATTGATTCGTATGCTGTTGGAGGGGATAGGTCATTGTCCTGTTGTACTGCGTATATAATAAAGGGGAACCACACTGGGGTGAAGGCATCCTCCGTAGCTTGTCCCCATGCTAGTTTGAGTTTCCCATACATTTTTGTACCAGTGGTCTGTGTTCACTCCTGATAGGTCTTTACAGTGTCCAGCTATGATATTTCTAGCTGCTGAGAGTAAGTGACATGAATTCCTTGAAGTGTACTTGTGTGTTGTTGTCTTGGAAGATATTTAATAGGGTGGGTTCTGGAGTTGTTTCTATTACCTGTTTTCATAGAATCATAGAATCATAGAGTTGGAAGAGACCACAAGGGCCATCGAGTCCAACCCCCTGCCAAGTTTTGCTATTTTAGAAATTTCCTGCAGCACTGATATCCAGAAGGATTGGACTTTGGGGCATTACCACCACAGGTGGAGGTGCGTGCCTATTGCGGTGCAGCCTCTTCAGCATTTAGATGAAGTTCCTGGGTGTATCTGTGCTAGCTTCCATGGTGTTAGGTACCATCTATATATAGGTTTTGGGGTGAGTTCTCTTCTTTTGGACAAGATGGATTTGAATGGTAGTTTAGACCATAGACTAGACCACTGGGTATGGTTTAATTCATGTCCTTTGTCCTGCTCCCATTATGGTAAGGGGGTCTGTAGTGTCTTGGAGTAGTAGTTTATATGCCCCTTTACTGTGTTCCTCTGTTGTTAGGAGGAGTTTCTCAAAGCTAGTCAGTGGCCTAGTGGCTGCTGCTTTTGTTGCTGGGAACAACCATTAGTATTCTTCTGTAAAATAAGTGATGTCTATGTAACTTACGGGAGTCACTGGTTAATTGGGATACAGAATTTGAACTATTCCCTTTCCTTTTACTCTTCCTATGTCAGGGATGTTTACGTTTGAATACTGTCAACAAATCATTTTTACTGATGATGTATTATAACTGATATTTGCTTGACTTCGTATTTGCTTGACATTGTGCTAGATGTTGTGCTCCTTTTAAAAGAATGTATAAACCTATTGCCACTTTAAAATATTGTGATTGTATAGAAAAAGTCTACAAGGTTAAAACAATAAAAATACAGTGGTACCTCGGGTTAAGTACTTAATTCATCCCGGAGGTCCGTTCTTAACCTGAAACTGTGCAGAACCTGAGGTGCCACTTTAGCTAATGGGGCCTTCCGCTGCCGCCACGCCACTGCCGTGCGATTTCTGTTCTCATCCTGAAGCAAAGTTCTTAACCCGAGGTACTATTTCAGGGTTAGCGGAGTCTGTAACCTGAAGTGTCTGTAACCTGAAGCGTCTGTAACCCGAGGTACCACTGTACATTGATTCCATCTGTAAAACCAACACAAATAATATCCAACAATGTTACCTTGAAAAGGCCATTTAAAGGGAAAAAAGAAAAAGTACTTTGGAGAAGCACCTAAAACAGCAAATACAGTGGTACCTCGGGTTACGAACTTAATTCATTCCCGAGGCCCATTCTTAATGCAAAACCGTGCTTAACCTGAGGCGCACTTTCACTAATGGGGCCTCCCACTGCTGCCACACCGCCACCACATGATTTCCATTCTCATCCTGGAGCAAAGTTCACAACCTGAGGTACCACTTCCGGGTTTGCGGAGTCTGTAACCCAAAGCGTTTGTAACCCAAGGTACCACTGTAGTTGGCACCATCCTAATTCCAGGGGGAATTGTATTCTGAAATGTGGCTGCCTCAGGTTCTCCTTAAATGAACTTGCAGGACATGTGGATTACCACAAGAGAGCCTCGCTCAAGGACCTAAGGGCTCAAGGAAACAGTCTGTCAAGGAAAAAGGTCCAGGCTATTAGGGATTTATACACCAACAGTAAAATCCCAAATTTGGCCCAGTAGCTGATTGGCAGCTGGTTCAAATCCTTGAGCAGCAGTGTCCCATACGGGTGGGAGGTGACATTCTGAACCAGCAGCAGCTTTTGGACTTCACATAAAGCATGCAGTAGTAATGTTTTTATTACCAAGGTAATAAAAGTACTTGTTAGACTTCTTGCTCACTTTTTTTGAGTTACAGTGGTACCTCGGGTTAAGTACTTAATTCGTTCCGGAGGTCCGTACTTAACCTGAAACTGTTCTTAACCTGAAGCACCACTTTAGGTACTGGGGCCTCCCACTGCTGCCACACCGCCGGAGCACGATTTCCGTTCTCATCCTGAAGCAAAGTTCTTAACCCGAGGTACTATTTCTGGGTTAGCGGAGTCTGTAACTTGAAGCATATGTAACCTGAGGCGTATGTAACCCGAGGTACCACTGTATTACAAAAATCACTCAAAGTGACTTACAACAATAAAAAACCTTGCATTAAAACCAGCCTAAAGCAAAACAGAAAAATCTAAAACATTTTAAAAATATCTATGATTCTATGATCCCACCTGCTGAAGGGGCTTACCAGTGCATGACCCACAGTGACCAAACTCTGCATGTGTCCTCCAAGTCCAGGATATCTAAGGGACTGTCTCCTCCTCTGCTTATCCCGTCTGCTCCCTAAGATCCCTCAGAAAGGCTCTTGTCTGTAGATTGAGGCACGACTGATCAGGCGAGACAGAGAGCCTCGCCCGTACTTTAGACAACCTTGCCCTGGAGGATCCACACCTGCCACATGCCTACCCTTATGGTTTCTAATGACTGGTTAAAACTTTTTTTTCTAGCAACCATTTGTCTTACCGATCAGATGGTTTTTATGTGGTAGAATCACATTTTATCCTCTGGTCCTGTTTCCATTTTCATACTTTGGGGTCTTTTTTTTTCCTTTTGTACATTATTACCAGATCGTTTTTAATTGTTGTAAGTTGATGCAAATGCATTAGAAGGGTATGGGACACATTTTCAGATGAATAAAGGGATAAAAGCAGCTTCATTAATAACATCTAAAGTCTTTGTCCTTATGCATGTCCATATGTTTGCTCTTCTGTAAAGAGAAAATGGGGTGCTGTGGTCCCACAGCATGGTCTGAAAGCTTGTGAGGCTGAAGCTAAGCAGGGTTGGGTCTGGTCAGTGCCTGGATGGGAGACCTCCCCCTTGCATTCTGTGACAGGACATAACTGTAATGAAATAAATAATGGAGAGCCCCAGACTCTATAGAGAGAGCCTTTCCTCAATTTGTGCCTTCCAGCTGTTAGAACATAGAAAGCTCCCTTTATACAGAGTCCGGCCACTGGACTATCTAGCTTGGTATTGTCTGGCACCAGCTTTTGCACAATTTCAGGGTGGATATTCTCCCCCCTCCCTGGAGATGGCCAGGGACTGAACCTGGGACCTTCTGCTTGCAGGGCAGATACTCTACCATTAGTTATGGCTGAGGCTGAAGGTGTTGTAGTCCAAGACAGCTGGAGGGCACCAGGATAGGGGAAGCTGCTACAAGAGAAGCACACATTTTTGAACAGGAAACTGGAAGTGGGGTATTTTTTTCCTGCTCAAAATAAGTAGTAGAACCATTTTCCAGGAAATTGCAAGATGAAGTGCAGCAAGATTTATTGAAACAAATTGAGGCCCTGCAGCTGCATTGCTTGATTGATATACAGTCCACAGGTGCCAGGACTTGAGAATTTTTACCTAAACAGCTTACCTAAACACCTAAAAGTTTTACCTAAACGCTTTACCTAAACACCTAAAAGTTGCAAGTGCTATTCCAATTCAAATAAAGCATGTATTATTCAAATGGCTTTGGTAGCTTTTTTTTTTATCTGCACAGTGTCATTATTCACAGAACAGACTAACCCTGCTTTTTTCTTCTTCTCATGATAAAGTTAATCTTTGCACTGTAGAGATTAGTGAGGTTATGACACCGTTAGCTAAATCTATCCTTCCCACAGCTCTTACTACTAAAGCTGACCCTTCCAGCAATAATTCCTTATATATCCCACCCAAGAATTACTTAGTAAGGCACAAGTGTGATTTGAACCACCCTGTGTGAACCTCCATCTCCTTGATCACCACTTAAATATCACTGATCAGGAGCGAACTTTCCCAGCAAATTCCTGCAGCTGACTTGGCTTTGACAGCAATTGTTGCTACTTAGGAGTCTAACTTAGGAGTTTTTACTAACTTATTTTGAATCTCTGAAGCTGAGTTTAATTTTTAACATGTATTTTTAATGGCATTTATATGGTAGATTTCAGAATGTGTATTATCTCTATATAATGTGTATAATCTGTATTTAAATGTATAATAATGTGTATACCGGTAATTGCTGTTTAAAGGCGTTATCAGGAGGGAGCTTAACTGAACCAAGAATCAGAACTGGAACTTGTTTACAATGCTTGATCTCAGTTCTGTATCATCTCATGTTTTCACTGATCATGTACAAAATGTTTTTCCCCTGGTAGTATATAGCCAGAAAATCAGCCCCCTTCATCCAGAGCAGGTTGTGGAAGAGGAGAACCATGTATGTCAAGTACTGAGTTCCTTTGAGGAAATGCAGGATATAACTGTATTAAGTAAAAATCCATAGCACTGAATTCCTACAGAGAGCAAACTCAGCCTCTGTGTCGCTTTCAGGCCCACTTTCAAGACTACCTCCCAAAAGGCAAACTAGCTTTCTACCTCCCCCAACCAAGCAATGATTGACATTTCTAAGAAAAATAGGTACAGGATATTGGATCCATTCAAAGTCAGCACTCAAACAAGAAAAATGATGTTAACAATTGGTTCATAAACTTCTATAAATACTTTTTTATGAAGCCTCCAATCTGGCTTCAATCTTTGCTGTTGTCCCAAATTCCTATTTTTGACTGAACTCTGCTTTTCACCTACTGGGAAAATACACAGCTATACTCTGTCAATTTGGGGCCGCACATCCCTTGCGTGAAAAATAACCCACCCAGAGAATACCTTTAGGTGTTTGTGCAATTTTTTTAAAAATACACCATTTTGGAATCATGGTTGCATGCAACAAAAAGACTTCTTCTCACAGCCATCCAGAATTATTGTGATTACTATGAGCATAAGACACCCATTACCCATTCCTTGAAAATACAGTGGTGCCCTGCAAGATGAATGCCTCGCAAGACGAAAAACTCGCTAGACGAAAGGGTTTTCCGTTTTTTGAGCTGCTTCGCAAGACGAATTTCCCTATGGGCTTGCTTTGCAAGACGAAAAACGAAAACGTCTTGCAAGTTTGTTTCCTTTTTCTTAACACCGTTAATACAGTTGCGACTTGACTTCGAGGAGCAACTCATAGAACGCGGTGTGGTAGCCTTTTTTGAGGTTTTTAAAGACTTCGGTGATTTTTGAAGCTTTTCCAAAACTTCTTTTGCAGCCATTTGGTAAGTTAAACTTTTAAAACTTTTTTGGGGGTTTTTGGATTTTGGGTTGGGGTGTTTGGAATTCAAGGACTTGGTGTTGGGGAGGGGTTTGCAAGAATCTGGAAGCTTGTTTTTTTTTCCTGCATTTTTATGATTTTCTGTGACCATTGGGCCACTCTGCTGTTTTTTTAAAAAAAATCTGGATTTGAATTTCTGTGTGGTGGGTGGCTGGGGGAACAGTTGAGGAGGGGTTTGCAAGAATCTGGAAGCTTGTGTGGTTTTTTTCTGCATTTTTATGATTTTCTGTGACCATTGGGCCACTCTGCTGCTTTTAAAAAAAATTTCTGGATTTGAATTTCTGTGTGGTGGGTGGCTGGGGGAACAGTTGAGGAGGGGTTTGCAAGGATCTGGAAGCTTGTGTGGTTTTTTTCTGCATTTTTATGATTTTCTGTGACCATTGGGCCACTCTGCTGTTTTTTTAAAAAAATTCTGGATTTGAATTTCTGTGTGGTGGGTGGCTGGGGGAACAGTTGAGGAGGGGGTTCTTCAGCAAGAAGCAAAGAGTGGAAGAGGAACCTTCTTCGAGTTGTCCCCCAGAGTCTTAGAAAATGTACTGTACACTTTGTTGATTTTTAAATGTTTTTCTGTCATGTTTAGAAACTTAATTTATTGTTCCTTCAATTTTTGAAATGCTCTTTACAGTATGTGTTACTTTAAAGAGCACTTAATAAACTCTTGTTGTACCAAATTTGGCTTTGTTTGGACTTTTTTTGACCATAGGAACGCATTAATTGA
Organism: Podarcis pityusensis; assembly: GCF_964106645.2. NCBI lineage: Eukaryota > Metazoa > Chordata > Lepidosauria > Squamata > Lacertidae > Podarcis > Podarcis pityusensis. The sequence goes on from NC_138036.1 coordinate 62,270,400, forward strand.
ATTTCAATGCATTCCTATGGGATTTCGTGCTTCGCAAGACGAAAAATTCGCTAGAGGAAAAAACTCGCAGAATGAATTAATTTCGTCTTGCGAGGCACCACTGTACCACATGGTGCTTAGCAGTGAGTGTCTGCAACCAGTTTGGATTTATAGGCATAACTGAGGCACTCCCTTAACTGTTGTTCTAGCTTAACAATATCCTCTGGTAGATTCTTCCCCACTACACACATACATAAATGCTGGCATATATGTTTGGTTTTTCCCCAAGAGGTCTTTTCAAAGGTTTCCAGCTTAAAAAAAAAAATTAAAAAGATTACCAGATATAATATGTTCAGCCGCATATTAGAACATTTGAATATGAATATGTAAAGTCATTGCCAAAAACTATTGAGCTTATGATCAGGAGTAGATTTTATTTTAGTTCAGTTCAGTTCAGATTATTATTATTATTAATTTTTAAGACTCCTTATTCTTGTACTTAAGTGTGAAGAAATGTCAAAAGGGGCTTAATAATGGGCACAGTATAATAAATGGTAAACCCTTCACAAATCCGGAATGTAGTCCCTAAGGCGGCTGAAGGGCGCCTTGTCCGCCTCCTTCTGGCAGCTCCTGCAGCCAAGCAGGTGCCAAATGTCTGGCTCTGCTTTCCTTTGGACCCCATCAGTGCCAGGGTGGAGGAAGGGGGGCGGTGTGGGTGGGCCACCCCAGGTATCACCACTGAGGAGGGTGACAAAATGCCAGGCGGCACTCACCACGGGGCCTGCAGCACGCCCGAGCCACGCGGTGGTTTGGGTGCCTGCAGGTTCTGCGCTGCCCCAAACCGTCTGCCCTGCAAACCGCCTCCCCCTCAGCTGTAGGACGGCTGAGTGGGAAGAGGCAGGCAGACTCCTCAGAGGCCCCGCGGAGCGTCCTGCCCCAACTCGCCCCAACCCTGGGGGCAGGGCACATGCGCTGCCCCAGGCACCCAGTCGGCTGCATCAGTGAGGCTGAGGCATCTTGTCAGCTGGGCAGCCCAGGAGCTCCAGACACACTGCCCAGACTTGTGCCTTGGGGAGGTCACTCTGGGGCTGCTAATGCAGCAGTTTGACTTCACCCCCAGAGGGACACTCCATTGTCTCTCAAGACAGAGGGATGCCAACAGCAACAACTATAAATGGTAAAGTCACTGGGTTGTATCCAATGGGGGCTTGGTGCTAGCAAGGGCAAAACTTCTGCTTGTGTGGAGCAGGATGCTTAGTCTTCACCCCCCTCCCCGCTGTGGAGCCCTTACCCACCGAAAAAGTTGCTTCTGAGTCTTGGGGGACCTTCTGAAAGAGTGCAGGGTGTGGCATGAAGAACTGCAGTAGGGGAGGGGGAGCAAATACTTGTTGCCTTGCCTTAATGTAAGAAGACCCACTTTCTAGGATCACAGTGCCAGCACAACTTGATGCTCCTGTTTTCTAGGTTGCGATAGAATCTCAGGCGCAGGGGCTGGATGAGGCCCTCCAGGCCCCTCTGTCTGGTCCTCAGCCCTCTCCCCAGGCCAGACCTCCCAGTCCTGCTCTGAGTCCTCTGTGAGTTCCTTTGTCTGGATGAAATGTGTCCTTGGAGTGTGGTAATGATGTATCTTTCTTTCCTCGATGGAGGGTGTGTGTGTGTGTGTGTGATACCATTTGTCATTTCTGTGACTGGAATTTGGCCAACTGTGCACAGTGATGAGTCACACCCATTGCTCTGCCCACTGTTGCCTCGGGCTCCACTCTCCAGTGTCCTGGACAACCCCTGAGGTTCTCCATGATGGAATGCAACCCTCAGGCTGGAGAAGGTTTTCCTCCTCTGTTCTAGGTGCTTGCATCCAGCAAAGGTTATGTGTTTAGGATGCGTACACACAATACAGTTAAAGCACATTTGAAGCACATTCTTAACTCAAAGAATTCTGGACATAGGGAAGTTTTTTTAAATGTTTAATGTTTTATTATGTTTGTATATGTGTCGGAAGCTGTCCAGAGTGGGGCAACCCAGTCAGATGGGTAAGGTACAAATAATAGAGTTGTTGTTGTTGTTGTTGTTGTTGTTGTTAATGAATTAATTAATTAGTTAGTTACTGCAGTTTCTGAGGGGTAACCTACAGTGCCTTGAAAGCCTACAGGGCCCAGAATTCTTTGAAGACGAGAAATGTGCTTTGAATGTGCTTTAAAGGTATATCTGTGTAGGCAGCTGATATCTTTCCCAACAGTTCTTTTTATAATCTCATTGTCCATCTCTCCCACTTTCTGCCCTAATCTATCCTCATGAACTTCAAACCTTTAACTTCCGATTTCTGTGCTTCTGTTCATCAAAAGATTTAAGTTTTAAACTTTTTTAAATGTTACATTTATTACAAGATAAACATTGTTCTGAAAGGCAACCAGCACTTTTGATACACACTTGTTGATGAATCTCTCCCCCCTCCCAATATATAGAAATTCCCAGTGGTTGCTAAACCAACAGAGGGTTTTATTCTTTGGAGAGTTAATATACATCATGTGGGCTCAGGTTATTTCCAGCTTAGTACACTGTTTCTTTTGAAGGATTTGCTTTCCTGAGTTGAACTTTCAGGACTCAGAACACCTTATCACACTTTCACAAGACCTTCTTTCTGATAATTGAAAAAAAGCAAAAAACAAAAGCCCAACAGCCTGTCAGGGCTTGTGTCAGTTAAACCCAAGCTCTCGGGGGATTTGTTTTTCTTTTGGCGTCAGATTAGATGTTCAAACGAAGCCGTGTTTTGGAGCTGCAAGTGGATGTCTGTAGAACTCTTAATGAGGCTAATCCCATGGCGGCACATTCCAAGCAGCTAATGGGCGCAAGTTCATTGCTTACTTTAACATCTCTTGGTCAAGAATGGAATGAATGACTTTGCTAGTGGGCGGCCAGGAGTGAATTATTAGTAGTAGAATGACCAGCAGCAGAAATGTGGACAAACTGCCCAGAGAGAACTTTAGGCAGACTCAAAGGCGGATGATCAGGTAAATCATAATTAACATTATTATTATTTGGTGGCAGTGCTTAGTAACAAAATATTTCAGGGATCTAAGACAGGAACAAATTTAAACTCCCACTATGAATGTATACATTTACAAGTAACTGTATGTTTTGCTATTTAGTGCTAGAATAATCTATAGAATAATGATGGTGAAAAAATGGATCACAAATTTGTTTCATTCATGAAAGACATTATCATTCACAGTTTACTATTCACTGCTTATATCTAACATGCAGAAGTAATTGATAATTGCAAATTCATTAAACAATTGTTTTTGCTTTTGTGCCTTCATTCTGCAATATCTGTTAATGTAAATTAGTACTGATATGCTGCATTCATTGCCACTGATGCATTTCTTACTAACTGGCTGGTTTGGCCTGTAGAATGGAATGCCTTCTCCTTCGATTGCAGTGAAAATCAGTAATTATTAATAAGTAATTTATAGTTTCCTTGGCGCTGAAAAGACAGTAGTGGTTCAAATATTTTTTAAACAATGAAGGGTTTTTTCATACTTCAGTACCACACAAGACAGATTTTTGCCTAACTTCACAAATTTGAAATTAATGATATAATTGAAAATTAGAGGCAGATTATTATAGTAATAAATATTTTACTGTTTTTCTATTGGTAGTCTATTGCTATAGCTGAAATTCGGGAATATATTGTATACAATTTTATTTATTAACTTTTGTCAATTGATCTTAATATCTTTCCTATCAGCCGACACAAAAAAATACTACTTAGCACCAAATGCTGGGATAAGTTCTGCTTGTGAAATTCTAAGTAGCTTCTTTTTATTTCTTTAAGATTTTTATATTCTGCTATAATGTTTATCCAAAGCAAGCTTACATTAAAATTAAAACAAAGCAATAATAAAATATGCAATAAACCTAATAAAAGTAATTAATAACATGAGAACAATGGCCACATTAAAATAATAATTAAAAGAGCAAAGTAACAGAAAGTCTGATTAGAAAGATTGTTGTCAGGCAATTCTTTTATACTTAACAGAGTGTTTCATATTTTACTTTTAAATTTAACCTTCTTAGACCAGCAAATTAATTTTCTCTAAGCTACATTTTAAAGATAGCGCTCCAGAAATATTTTATGGGCAAATTCATCAGTGGCAACATTTGAATAGTTTATGTACATTTTCATAAAACCTCATAAGTGAACCAAGAAATATGGATAAAATAGCTGCTTCTTGGTATTTTTGTACTAGGAAATTCTTTAGGCAGCTATCCAATAAAATTTAACACATAATAGCAATTTAATATTTACGTGGCGGGGGAACAATGACTATCAGCACTCCAGTCACCTAAATATTAAACTAAATAAGTGAGCCAATGCAATTCAGTAAAACATAAGGTGTTTCACATTTCAAGTAATTCTTTGAAAAATGAATCATTAACCATTTTCTCTTAGTATGTAATACTTTCACAAGGCAACAATTACACAGATGCACACACACTCCAAGGACAGGAACAGTGTGTTTCTATAAAATAATCATTTATTTCAATTGTTTCTGCTACAACGTGCTAACTACATGTTTTGCCAACACCTGTTCATTGCAAAATAAATTTGTGCCCTCATTTTATGTTTTGTGTGTTTTGACTTCTAATTAAATAAGGTTGCAATCTTGTGCATACAAATTAAGTTCAAATAGGGTTCTGTGTGTGTTTTAGCATGGCAAACATGGGTTTCTGTGAAATCAGAACTCATGAGAGGTTAGCTAAGGTTACCCCACTGCATGCAATCCTAATTATTAGTTTAAACATGATCAAGCTTACTCTCATATGTGTGGAAAGAATATTCAGGCAAAGCAAACAAATTATGATAATAAAGGTATTATAAACCCTCATTGTGAAAACTTGTTTAAAGCGTTTTCCAAACCCCAACACTCATCACTTCCTTCCATGCCCTTAGCACTGGCCAAGGCTTGTACTGGGATGTGTGCTCTGCCATGCCATTTCCCTGGAATGTGAGAAACAACCATTTCTTCCTTCTTTAGTACAGGGCTGCATTTTGACTTGTGCCACCGCAGGTTTGCTTAACGAATTTAAGATCAGAGCGTCAGCTACATCAAGGATACCTATACTTGGCTTTCCCATTGTAGGGTGGATGTAGGAAACTAAAGAGGAAATCATTAACATATAATCTGGTACTAAAATCATTTTGATATGTCTATAGTCTTTTACTGTTCCGATGATATTTTATAGGGTATTCATTTATTAAAAGCTTTACTTCTGAAAAATTCATATATAGCCTGAAGAATGTTAATGGAACAAACACTGTTCCTTCTAGTCAGAAATGAACTATGGCAATTAATTTTTCAAAGCTGATGTTTTTGCCAGGGCATGAAGTAGCAGGAAGTATATTCAAGGGACTGGGCTGCTGTTTTAGGTATAAATGGCATTTAATGCATGCTACTCCTCCTTAGCATGTTTGCACTTGCACCACAGTAACTGTGTGCTTAGGATTGTAGCAACAGTCTTTTATCACATAGCCTATAGCTACCATAAGCACTCATGTAAATCTCATCAGCTCTAATCAACATCTTTGAATGCATTTTGTTTCTTTGCATGTTTTCTAAATATATCTAAATTCAGAGGGGGGAGGGAGGTCATCTCTTAATTGCTGGAGTGGTACTTTTTGTCCTTAGATTAATTATTAAAAACATCATATTGACTTGAAATAGGCTACTTAGGCTTACCCGCTTACCCACTTCTGAGTCAAAGTGCATAGAATTGTGCCATTAGAAAATTAAGATAATTTTAATAATTATAAAAATTATGCTATTGCTAGTTTTCCCATTGACCCAATGCACACCCACTTTACTTGAGAACAAAAACCCTGTTGATACCGCCTGCTCTTTTTAAAGATAGCATCCACATAGTGAATGGCTTCTCCAGAATGAGCAGAAGCTAAGATTTTGCATGCTTTTTTGCTTGTTCATTTCTGGGCTTTTTCAATTTGTTATCTTTGCATGCTGCTAGATGCAGATTGAGGGTGATACCAGCTTCTGTTGATGGTACAGTGGCATCTCGGGTTACAGACGCTTTGGGTTACAGACGCTTCAGGTTACAGACTCCGCTAACCCAGGAATAGTACCTCGGGTTAAGAACTTTGCTTCAGGATGAGAACAGAAATCGTGCTCCGGCGGCGCAGCGGCAGCAGGAGGCCCCATTAGCTAAAGTGGTGCTTCAGGTTAAGAACAGTTACAGGTTAAGAACGGACCTCCAGAAAGAATTAAGTTCTTAACCCGAGGTACCACTGTACATGATTCAGAAAGCATGTTTCTCTCAAAGAGGTTGTTGCCAATGGGCAAAAAAAAGACTAGAAGAGAAACAAATAGAGCAGTGAATCTCAACAGGCAGCCTGGCTAAAGGAGTGGCTCAGCTAGGGCTTGACCCCTGGCCTGAAATCCACAGCATGGGGTGTGTGAAAATGATGACCTAGAGAGCAGCAGATGGTGGGATATGGTAAACAGGCCCTGCATTAGCCCCTGGGGGGGCGTGGACATGCCAAATCCTGCTAGGGCTAACACTGGGTCATCACAGCACCCCTTTTCTTCTTCTTTAGTAAAATGTTATATAGTCAGGGGGCAGACAAGAGGTGTACATGTTTACAGGTGCTAATTTTATTTTATTATATCAGTTGTTTTCAACCAGTGTGCCGTGGCACCCTAGGGTGTCCTGAAGGATGGTCAGGGATGCCGCAGGGGTGTCCCTCTTTCCTTCCCTCCTTCCTCTGAAGCCCTCTTCCATCTCTGCCTCCCAAAGGCTTGCACAGCTGTTTATTGCAGCAGCCCTGGCCATAAGTTCCGCAGGCGAATGTTGCCTCTGGGAGGCACCGCTCTTTGGGGCTCCCAAGGAGAAGGAAGAGGAGGGGAGGCTGAGGGAAGCTGTTCAAAAAGGGCTGAGGGGCTGCCAGCTCTGCAGGCAAGGGGGGACCTAACTGGGCTCCTGAGCCCCACAAAGGAGCCGCAGAAAGAATGTAGTTGGTCAAGGGAGCCATGAACTCAGAAAGGTTGAAAACCTCTGTATTATATGATCATTTGCTACAACAAAATGGTGATTATTCCCTGTTTATCATCAGGGCAACAGAAACAAACTCAGTTTTTTTTACCCTTGTCATCAGAGTATTTCTTCTTCTTTTTAATCAGGGTTGGAAAAATGCTTTTAGCTTGTTTTTTGCATGTGGATGCAGTTGTAAATCATGGAATGGGGTACGGGGAGGGAAGAAAAACGTTAATTGTGTGCTTCAGCACTGAAGTGATTCACAAGTCTATCTAAAGGAAGACATCATAAAACCATTAAGTCCAGAGTCTAAAATTGCACAGCTGTGTGGAACTCAATGCGTCTTCAGCATTCTTGTTCTTTTTCCGGCACAACTTGGTCTGCTGATGTTCAAATGTAACTGCTGCTTTATATTGTGGCTCCCCTTGTTTGGTGCTTCTTATGTCCTCCTCTCTTGTTCATATTTTTTTTGTTGAGAATGCGATATAACATAGATATATATCTTTGAATGGGATATAACACAGAAAGGTAACAGAAACAAACTTAAAAAACAACAACCCTCCTATAGGAATAGACAAAGTTAGACCAGATTTCTTCCTATGTTCCCAGTGGAAATGATGATAATCTGCGTTACACTACAGGAAGGAAAGGGCTGATACTTAGCAGGATCATTTAAGGACTCTCCAGGTGTGTCCCCCTTTGATGGATGGTTTCTAAAGAGATGTGTACAAGTGTATGGTGCTGGTGTTAATCTGGTGCCAGAATGAACTTTTGAATGTTGACAAAATTTCACAAATATTTCTGGTTGCGAAGCAGAACAAAATCCATTCCACACCTTGGGATTCTACAAATGTTCTTATTTGTTTCCTTCCTGCTTCTGGATTCCCTGTTTTTCAAGGTAGTCAGTATGAATTGTATGATAATGTATATTCTAATCCTGCCATATAAGAATCACACACCAGAATCCACTAAACAAGTGGATTCTGAGCTTTGACTTAATTAAGAAGTCAGATGTGTTCAGTGATCCCCATGCAAAATACAGTCATACCTCGGGTTAAATATGCTTCGAGTTGAGCGCATTCGAGTTGCGCTCCTCGGTAACCCGGAAGTAACGGAGCGCGTTACTTCCGGGTTTCGCCGCTTGCGCATGCACAGACGCTCAAAATGATGTCACGCGCAGCATGCGCAGAAGCGGCGAAAAGCGGCACGTGCGTGTTCAGACGTGCCGTCGCTAGTTACGTTTACCTCTAGATGCGAACGGGGCTCCGGAACAGATCCCGTTCGTATCTAGAGGTACCACTGTAGTTGTTTTAAGTGATTTCAAAACAGCAAAAAGAATGTAATGTCAAGGGGTTTCTCACCAACTGGAGAGGTTTAATGTATCGTTATTTTCATTTGTTTTATTTTGTTGATTATATTAATATTAATGCTGTATGCAATCCATCAAGCCCCACAAGAAATGCCAGTGGAGCCTTTCATTGAAAAACACAACCCCTAAACTTTGCTACTGTGGAGCATCCTATGTTAAATGCTTTGTTGTCCTTTAAAAATGATATTGAACAGGAAATTTATTTTATGGATTTTTCATTCATCTCTTTTTCAGGCTCAGAAGTCATGGATAGAAAGAGCATTTTACAAAAGGGAATGTGTTCACATCATACCCAGCACCAAAGACCCCCATAGGTATGGCATGACTTTTGTCAATGAACTTGCTTTTCATGACAGCTTATACTTAACCTATTATATCTCATTGGATCTTGGCTTTTGATACCTGTCAGAGAAGAAACAGCTCTATTCTAGTAATTGCCAGGCAACAAATGTTGTTAAACTAAGATGGACACAATATGAATTTGAACATAATGTAGCTCTCTAACCAGGCCTTTGGCTAATTAACATTCTATGTTCTTTTAGATGTCTTTGTGGGAGTATTGGTTTGCTTTTGTTTTTATTATGTATTTTGTGTTCTAATTTTGAATTTTTATGTTGTGAACTTCCCTGTGATCTTTGGATGAATGGCGGTATACAAATTTAATAATAATAATTTTCCTTTACCCAGGAAAATACTTCAGGTTAGAGATATAGCTGTTCTTGCATGAAAAACATGAATGCTAACAGAAAATACATATACAGTGGTACCTTGATTTGCAACCATAATCCGTTCTGCAGGTCCGGTTGTAAACCAAAACAGGTTGTAACCCAAGGCATTCTTTCGCCAATGGGGCCTCCAAAAAAAATGGTTTGTAATCCAAAAAAAGAGACACGCACTTCTGGGTTTGGCGTGGTTGTAATCCAAAACAGTTGTAATCCAAAGCGGTTGCAAACCAAGGTACCACTGTATCCTGCATTATAAGTAAAATATCTTTTTAACGTAATACAGCCTTTGAGAAGAAGTTGGGACAATATTTAAATGACCATTTCTTACCATTTTCCATTTCTTAAAAGTGTAATTTTCTTGAAGTATCATGGAAATTTAAATGTTTTCAAGTTCTGTTAGCCCATAGTAGCAAAAATATTTATTGTATCAATTATTTCAGTTTGTGTAAGCTCATGTTTAACCTACTTGAAATCCCTGCAATATAACCTTTCCACGGTGTCACCAAGAATATGTGAAAAGGCTCTCTTGCAGTGATTTCATGTAAGTTAAAGACATGCTGCTGTACAAAGGCTGGTGCTGAGGGCCATTGTTGCAGCCTGAAATGGCTTTGGGTATGTCTTGTGGATGTTTGCTTGCAATAAGACAAAAACAGTTGTACAAAGGTAATTTCATAATCTGGATATGCAGTTCATATACAGCATTCCAAAGTTACCTTTACCAAGGTAAAGGTACCCCTGACCATTAGGTCCAGTTGTGGACGACTCTGGGGTTGCGCACTCATCTCGCTTTACTGGCCAAGGGAGCTGGCGTTTGTCCACAGACAGCTTCTGGGTCATGTGGCCAGCATGACTAAGCCGCTTATGGCGAACCAGAGCAGTGCACGGAAACACCGTCTACCTTCCTGCCGGAGCAGTACCTATTTATCTACTTGTACTTTGACGTGCTTTCGAACTGCTAGGTTGGCAGGAGCAGGGACCAATCAATGGGAACTCACCCCGTCACGGGGATTGGAACCGCCGACCTTCTGATCAGCAAGCCGAAGAGACTCAGTTGTTTAGACCACAGCGCCACCCAGGTGGTACTGGTCCACAATTTGGCCAATAAAAGGTGTCACCTTATTGCCTGTGAAGAGAGATGAGGAACTGGTGGGCCTCCAGATGTTGAACTCCACAAGATGGAATTTCTAGTGCAGTAGCATCTAGAGGGCCATGGTTTCATTTGACATTTACCTTTGAGCCTGTGGACATAAAGGGATGCAAATCAAAGTTGATCTGCGTCAGAGTGACCAGCCATTTGAGTAGTACTATCTTAAAGAGAATGTTGGCGGGTATAGCATCTCCAACAGGGATGAGAAAAGCTCCGCCAGCACCTTTATTAAAGTTATTGTGGAGTTCTGTGTGGTTGTCTTCATCTTTGTATCCTAACTATGTCTACTGAGAGGGAAACTGTTTTGAAGACTGAAGTGTTTTACTTCAGTAGCCACAATGACTTAATTTAATCTCATCTGCCTCTTTGTGAAGAAATACAAGTAATTTTTGCTTGATGCCATAGGTGTTGCTGTGGGCGCCTAATAGGTCAACATGTGGGACTTACTCCAAGCATCTCCATTATTCAGAATGAGAAGAATGAAAGCCGGCTTGCTCGAAATGACATCCAGTCAGAGAAGTGGTCAATCAGCAAGCACACTCAGCTCAGTCCCACTGATGCTTTTGGAACCATTGAGTTCCAAGGTGGAGGTCACTCAAATAAAGCCATGGTAACTAAAACCCTCATAATTTGGACCAGAACGTGGTCCTTACTTCATAAGTTCCTTACTTCATGTTTGCTTTTATTTCTGTGTGTGTGTGTCTTGGGTGCACATTCTAGGGAATGGTGCAGATTATTCCGCCATGTACATTAGCATCACTGATGCATTACAGAGTTGCATCAGTAATATGGGCAAATTCATGTTTCCAAGGAGCCTTGCAACCTAAAAGGTAGCCAGTGGGGGAAATAGCAGTGGGGAAGAGGGAGAAACATGGGTATGTGGGAAATGTGGCCAAGAACCACAGCTCAGTCACAAAACAGATGCTGTACATGCAAAGGATTCCAGGTTCAATCCTTAACATGTTCACGTAGGGCAGGGGAAGACAATACTGATCTAGCTGAACCAATAGTCTAAGTCAGTAATTCCTAAATGTTTTTCCAAGCATGTTTGCAGTTAGGCATGGGGCTTAAGTGTAATTATATTGGAATACGGTAAAATCAAAAGGAGTAGAGAGCCAATACATGGCTTTCATTTTCAGCAGTGTTTCCATGTTTCTGCCCTCCGTCTCTAGGAAGGCATCTACCTTGTTCTTTCCTAAAATTGTAAGGCAAGTTCTAATACAATACAAAAGACTCTGCTCAGTTTTACAGTGAGCTCATGTTCAATAGGAAGATGTTTCACATTGTTGGCAAACAGTAGTTTTTGGAGATAAATGTGAGCCTGACGGCTTTGAATAAAGTGACCCCAGAGGACTAGATACTGTTGCCAAATAAAATAAAAGTTTTATCAGTTTTGCTGATGGGTGAGCAGCAGATCAACTCCCACTGCTTTCTGCAGTAGGAAAAAATGTAACAGAAATGTATTGTTTATTAAAATTGTTATTCTTTAATATAGAATAACCAAATTCTATCTGCAGTGCAGTGTGTCACATTTATTAAATGAGGGAATGCTTATTGTCAGACTTCCAAGGAAAACATCAGGCACTGTTAGATACTGATGTAACTTTAAAACACAATGCAAACCTCCATGTGTGGTTTTATAATTTTTCAGCTTATCTCCATAAAAGTAATTTGTTCGCTTCACAGAAAGAAGATACTTTGCTCTTTGCTTCATGTTCACTTGAAATTTATTTCTATTGATTATCTTACTAATTTTCAAATTAACATGATAGCTTTACTGAAGGCTGGCCACATTACCTGGTAGCATTTGCCTGGTCAGTATTTTTATGGTTAAACTGCAAGCTTCTGTTCAAATTTCCTTGACATTAATGCTGTCTACAATGCTGTGTAGAATAACTGCTAATTGGCAAAAGTAATGAGCCCCATAAAGAGGCATTCAGGAAGTTCATGCCAGCTACCTACAAATTGACACATATAGAGTTTGACTGACATAGTTTAGGAAATGGCATTACTACTTTTTTCATTCCAATAGTTATAAAATTTTATTTGAAGCTTAAAGAGCCAAATTCCTCAAACCCAGAAACTTGTCTTTCAACAACACAAAATCACACGGCAGCCTTTCATTCTCACTGAAGCTTGTTAACCTTGATTACACCATGTCAAGGTCCCTCACTGCCCTTGGCTTTTAACTGCAGTGCTGCAGGCATGAAGAAAAACAGTTGGGCAGGCCTGGTACTTGCTCCTCTAGCAAACATTGAATAAACTCTTTCTACAGTCTAATACCTTCTGACAGCTACCATGTTTGAGAAAATCATTATTAGAGCTAGACATTGTGCACTGAACTTGCTCCTCCATTTCAATATAATTTAGTAAACTCGAGGCCACAACACTCCATTTATTCTTCTTCTCCTGTAGCGGTAGCGTTAATGGTGTTGCCGGTTCATCATCTTCAAAAATAATGTGCCACAATTGTGAATTTTCATATAAGTCAAGCCATATCCATTCTGCTTCATCAGTCCACTGTAAACTACAGTTCAGTTTTTCCAGTGCAGAAGAAAGAAGCCACTTTCAAATTCTTACCCTGTTTGATCCTCACAATATTATGAGATAGACGAGACTGAGAGTGGTTGCATTTGGAGGTAACAGCAAACTCTTCCCTCTCTCCAGTTCCCCTTTGTTCTAAGCCAGGCATGTCCAAGAGGTAGATCGTGATCTACCGGTAGATCACTGGATGTCTGTGGTAGATCACTGGCTCCCCCCAAAGAAGCTCAACCAGTTTGGCTCCCCTAAAAAAAGCTGAACAACTTTGGCCTGAGCCACCCCCAAAATGGTGCTTACTTCCTTTCCCCAAAAGCTCAACAACTTAGACCTGAACCCCTAAAAAAGGGGGTAGATCACTTTTTAAATCTGTGAGTAGATCGCAGTCTCATGGGAGTTGGCCACCCCTGTTCTAAGCCATTTGTTCTAAGCCATCAGATAAAAATGAAAGTGAAACCTCTTTGTGGCCATGTTAGAGGGAAAGAGTGGAGAAAGGAGTTTGAGAAGCTGAGATTTGCCTTGGCACATCCACATAGTTTATAGTTTCCTCTGAATGCAGCCAGTGACTTGCTCAAAGCAACTTGACACAGAGACTCCCATGCTATATGAGTTGTAAACTCTCCTGAGTTCATTAGCAAGTTGCTCCATGACTACTGTGGAGTAAGCTGAGTAAGTTTTGCCATTTTTTAGATCAGTCTGATAACAACATGTGGGCACATCACACTCTCTGACACAGGCTCATGCTTGGCACCTCTCTCTCTCTCTCTCTCTCTCTCTCTCTCTCTCTCACACACACACACACACACGAGAGAGAGAGACCACACATCTCTCTTCCCCCCACCTCTCTTACACACTTTATCTCCCTCTCACAGTCTACACAACATACATATGTTTTCCTCCTCTCTCTCAGTTTTGACTCATGTCTCAGGTTTTAAAAAATACTATAAGCGTACATTAAAAAGAAAAAGAAAGGGGGAAAAGGAATCCAGGAATCTGTAGATTTTGGTTCACCCTGGGGGCACCTAAGAAGGCCTTTGCAGACAGCAGGTCTGCCAACCCCTGGAAAATCAACTAAGCAAAGTCATCTTACTCTCTTGAGTTTGTATTTTTCATTTTATTTGGTTAAGTAGCACTTCTCTTCAAACTATATGTTAACAGATGGATTTTCAACCAAATGCTTCTGAGATCTGGTTCTGTATTAACTTCCACATAAATTCCATTGTACAGAAGTTCAGTAAAATCCTAATGAATTATTCCCATGTCTTTTTAATTCATGGAATGATGATGCATCTCGGTCTTTTGGCTAAGATCAAGTGTAAATATTCCAGCTGCATGTCTATTACCAGCTTCTCGTCTTCACTCTTTGCTTTTGTTTCAAATCAATGCCCTTCCTTCTGTAGTATGTGCGTGTGTCTTTTGACACAAAGCCTGATCTTCTTCTACACTTGATGACCAAGGAATGGCAGCTTGAACTTCCCAAACTTCTCATCTCTGTGCATGGAGGTCTCCAGAATTTTGAACTTCAGCCAAAGCTCAAGCAAGTCTTTGGGAAAGGTCTCATTAAAGCTGCCATGACAACTGGAGCATGGATATTTACTGGAGGAGTAAACACAGGTAACAATAACCTGGCAGAATGAAATCCCTGGAGCAGATGGAATTCTTTCTATGGCAGAAAAAGCTTTTTCATGGTCACAGGATCCTGAAAAAATCCTGTCACTGCATTAAATGAAGCAGACAGCATTATGTTCATTTAATACATTTCTATCTAGACATCATTCAAACTAAATGTGGCATTAAATACATGGTTTGCATTTAATATATATGTTTTTAAAAGTGCAAATTTTCTTAGCAGGATCTAGATAGGGATAGGACTTTAACCCTTTCCCCAATCCTGAAAAAAAATCCCACCTCATGACCAATTGCATTGGGAGGAAAGCTGCTATTAGAAAAACCCACATCCAGCAAGCCAAGTCAAACCTTCACTGCAGATTGTAGTTAATTAGAGCAAAGCAAACTGTAATCCCTGTTTCAGACCTAACTCCAAGCCACAGATTGTGGTTTGTTTCTTCCCTGGGCTGGTGGAGAGCAGCAAAGCATGTGAGATCATCACATCCACCATAAGCCATTCATAATGGTTTACCATCATGCCCAAACTGGGCCATAATTTCCTTTTCCCCTCTTTAGTCACATCTTTTCTCTAAGCCAAGGCTGTGTAGATAATTTACCTATAAAGCAGATTTGAAGCATGTTTCCCCCCTCAAAGAATTCTGGGCACTGTTGTTTGTTAAGGGTTGCTATGAATTGTAACTTTGTGAAGGTGCCCAGAATTCTTTGAGGGAAACAATATGTGCTTTAAAGGTATAGTCTCTGTGCCCAGCATTTTTTTTGTGAAGGCAAATGAGCAGTGGAAGACATATACAAGCTTGCAGTTCCTCTGTTCTCTCCAGAGCTTCTGCATGCATGGCACAGTGGGTGACTTTCTCCCTTTTAATTTTCAAGACTTATTGCAGTTACATAATTTGTTTGTAAGACTCAGTATTTGAGATTTTCTATCACAATTTTTTTAAAGTATAGAATCACAGAACTCCTAGCATTTTAGAAAGGTAAAGTTATGCCTATTTACTGCTACTTACATAAATGTTTTGTTTTTACTGGGGGATTATTTTGATATTTTGCCATAATCCATACGTTACAGGAGTTATTCGGCATGTTGGGGATGCACTGAAAGACCACGCCTCCAAGTCAAGAGGGAAGATCTGCACTATTGGAATAGCTCCCTGGGGAATTGTAGAAAATCAAGAGGATCTGATTGGCAAGGATGTAAGTCTCTAGATTTCTTGCAGTGCATTGCTTTGCCAATATGTCCTTGAAGTCTGGGTTTTTCAGATCTTTTGGCCAGGGCAGAAGTTGTGGGTGTGTCCTCTGCGCAATGTGCCCCTGCTCTCTAGGAAACTGTCAAGGTGGCAGACCTGAAAAGCAGAGAGAGGCACGGAGGTTGGTAGATGAGCTGTGCCTTGCTCCCAGGTTGATAGCTGCCCTGCTGGCATGGAGAATGAGGGTCTCAGGAAAGGAGGATGTCACTCTGAGGAAGAGGGAAATGATCATTTAGAAAGGACCTATTCCTTGAAGGACATATAGCTATCCTCTTCTGCCATTGCTACTACCTAACATTGCTATGCAAACAGTCAAGGTTTTCTCCAAAATATTCTGGGAGCTGTCATTTGTTAAGGGTGCTGAAAGTGGTTAGGAGACCCCTATTCCCCTTCAATAGCTACCAAGCTACAATTTCCAGAGTGGTTTAACAGTTCATTAGATGTTAATAGACAGTCCCTCTTCACAGGGAACTCTTGAGAACTGGAGTACCATGAGGGGAATAAGGGCCTCCTAACAACTCTCAGCACCCTGAAGAAACTACAGTTTCCAGAATTCTTTGGGGAAAGATATGAATATTTAAGGTGGTATCAAGGTGCTTTAAATGTCTGGTGTGAATGTGGCCCAAGTCTAAAGCTCCAGCCACTACACCACTCACCATGCAAATGTGAAAGTATGAAAACATGGAAAGTATGAATCCTAATTAAATAGGTATTTTGTTGCCAATGACATTATGTGGATGCAGCAAACCACCTCCATGCATGAGCAGCAGCAATCACATAATCCACATCTGTCTGGACGTATCCTTACTCTTCTGAAGAAAATAATGGAGAATAATCTTCTAAGATTGTCTCACCCACATTCACACACCTGCTGCCAGTGTTTATGCTTTGCATTGATACCTGCAGTTGCTGCCTGCAAGCAAGGCTGAAAAAGAACTTTTCATTAGTTTCCTTGAAGCCACTCCGTTTCAGTTCTCTGGCGGGTTTAACACAGGGATAGGCAACCTAAGGCCCAGGGGCCAGATGCGGCCCAATCGCCTGCGGATGGTCCAGGATTCAGCGTGTTTTTACATGAGTAGAATGTGCCCGTTTATTTCAAATGCATCTCTGGGTTATTTGTGGGGCATAGGAATTGGTTCATTTTTTCTCTCCAAAATATAGTCCGCCCCCCCCCCCCCACAGCTGAAAAAGGTTGCTGACCCCTGGCTTAACAGCTAGGTCCTCTGCTTCTCTGATGGAGAGGAACAATAGTATATCTCTCCTTCAGCAAGAGCACTGCTTGATTAAATCAAGGCTATATCACCAAGGATGAAATTCAGTAACAGTGTACTTGGAGCTTATACAAATAATTAGTTCTAACAGGTTCTGTAGGGATATGATATGAGGTAATTTTTGCTAGAAAATATTGCCAGACACCTGGCAGAGAAACATATAATTACTAGGAACAATGATTTATGCAGCAAAATCCAAAATTGTATTCTTTTCCTTCACTCTCTTGTCACAACCTGGGTACATTGTGAAGGCACATGTCCCACATGCTCTGTGTTCACCAGGTGAAAGCATTTCAAGATCACGCATGGCACATGGGGAGAGAGCCCAGGGTGCCTGGCTCACAATCCTCGAAGTAAAGAAAGCTTGGAATAGAATGATAATTTGCTAATGGAAACTGAAACAAACTGGAAACTGATTCTGGAACAGATACTATAGACTGAAGCAAACTGAAGCATTTATCCAGTCCCTAAATTTAGTTTATAAGTTCTGAATTGTGTCTTTGAGTGGTGATCACACTGTATAATTAGTCAGTGGCTGAGTTTTATATATAATGGCTACTTACCAACCTTTGCTTATGACAGTTCAAGCAACTGGTTTTGTTATCTGTACACAGCTGGAGGCAAAAAGGGAGGCAAAAAATTAGCACATGAATTGGACACACAGAAGGTGTGTGCAAGTAAGCATGCATGAGAATGATATATTTTAAAGTTAAATATGTTTCTCTCTGTTTTATCCAGATTTGAATTGCTATTTTGTGTTATGTTTTGCTTAAATGTTGTGATGCTCTTGGACAGTGAGGGGAGAGAAACAGAAAGAAAGCTACAACTGTGTAGGCTCCTGTAGTCCACTATGGTGGTCCAATATGTTTTTGTTTGTTTTTTCCTTTTACTGTTATATTAAATTTGCTTAGTAACATAACATTATTATATGTATTCTATAAAACAAAGAATACAAAACAAAATTCATTCATACTACAATGCATAACTACATAACATTAATATATATGGTTTCTAAAAAAAGGCTTACATAACAAAATCAATTCAAAATACCATCCGGTTTACTTTTTTTTTTTCTTCCCCCTCCCTCCCCACTCCAACCCTCCCCCCCCCTTCCTTCTTCATATCTTTATCCATGTACACAGTCTGTTCATTTGAGCTTGTATGTTAGGGTTGGCTTCCCCTCTTTCTATCCAGTTCCTGTAAAATTCCCATTTATTTGTGATTCTTTGGCATTTATTTTCCCATCTATCCTCTGCCACTATCTGTGCGAATATTTCTGATTGTATGTATTCAAAAACATAATCATTCCATTTTTCCATATTCCATTTGGCCTTTTCTTTCCATCCCAAAGCAATAACTGGCATTCCAGCTAAAATCATAATCTTGTACAACTCTTGCTTATTACTTTTTACTTTGTTATTTCTCAGTATTCCCGAAAATAACAAATCCCTATTAACTTCTATGTTTATTTGAAATAATCCAGAAATTACCTTTATAATCTTTTGCCAATATTCCTTAACCAGATTACATTCTGGTGGTCCAATATGGTTGAAGAACTAAGAAAATTGTGTCTCATGACTTGCCCTGGTCCATGGGGTCACGAAGATTCGGACACAACTAAATGACTAAACAACAACAACAACAACTTGCATGAATAGTCTGATTTAGGATCTTAAGCTGCTTTTACACCCACCCCACTTTGAGCTGCTCTTTCAGCAGTGTCTCCTCTTCAAATATTAGACATCTGTCAGTCAAAGTTCTTGCAACATGTTTGGGCACTGCTTTTAATGGCTGCAACAGTGATGCCTGCAAGTAAGTGATCTTTACTGCAAAGCTGCTCCCTGATCTTTCTCAGGTGACAGCTTCATAGTACCCACAAATGTAATCACAGGCCTTTGATGGTACAGCAGTGCCATGGGAAGAAATGGCAGAGAAGTGACTCCCATGATGGTACTGTAACTTTTAAAGAGCACTTAAGAAGGCATAGTTCTGAAATCCCATGCATGCATGTTTGAGACTCAGTGGGACTTACTCCTAAGTAGATACACATAGGATCAGCCTGCATGTTATATCTCAGGTAATTTTAATATGTGGTACGTTTGGTGCATGTACCCGTTGAAATCTAGTTTTTTACAACATCAGGTTTGAATGTGCTTTCAGACATAATTTTTGAAATCTATCTGGTACTATAAATGTCATCATTGTGATTCCTTTCCATTGTGGTTTTGAGTGTTGTCTGAGGATAATAGTTGGAAGCAATATTACCATTCAACTAGAAAGTGAAAACAATATGTGAGTTACAAGAAGCCATAGAAAAACAAGACTGGATCTGCTAGTAGCTAATTTTTTCCTGTAAACAACCATAATAAAAAAATCTTACTCAGCCTTCTTATGTTCTTGGAAGTAAAATATACTTCAGATTTGGGATGCTTCTGTTAGAATGATAAAACAGTTATCCAAATTGAACTTTGGTCCAACAATATTTTTTATTATTATTATTAATAATAATAATGCCCCGCCCATCTGGCTGGGTTTCCCCAGCCACTCTGTGCAGCTCACAACAGAATATTAAAAATAGAATCAAACATTAAAAAGTTCCTTAAACAGGGCTGCGTTCAGATGTCTTCTAAAAGTCAGATAGGTTTTTATTTCCTTGACATCTGATGGGAGGGCAGGTGCCTCTACTGAGAAGGCCCTCTGCCTGGTTCCCTGTAACTTCGCTTCTCACAGTGAGGGAACTGCCAGAAGGCCCTCGGCGCTGGACCTCAGTATCCAGGCAGAACTATGGGGATGGAGACGCTCCTTCTGGGCTGAGGCCGTTTAGGGCTTTAAAGGTCAGCATTAGCACTTTGAATTGTGCTTGGAAACGTCCTGGGAGCCAATGTAGGTCTTTCAGGACCAGTGTTATGTAGTCTCAGCGGCCACTCCTAGTCACCAGACCTGCGCCTCCATGGACAGCTGTGAGTCCAAAATGACTCCCAGGCTGCGCACCTTATCCTTCAGAGGCACAGTTACGCCGTTCAGGACCAGGGAGTCCTCCACACCTGCCCACCCCCTGTCCCCCAGAAACAGTACTTCTGTCTTGTCAGGATTCAACCTCAATCTGTTAGCCGCCATCCATCCTCCAACTGCCTCCAGACACTCACACAGGACCTTTACTGCCTTCACTGGTTCTGATTTAAAAGAGCTGGGTATCATCCGCATACTGATGAACACCCAGCCCAAACCCCCTGGTGATCTCTCCAAGCGGCTAAATATAGATGTTAAAAAGCATGGGGAAGAGGATGGAACCCTGAGGCACCCCACAAGTGAGAGTCAAGGGGTCTGAACACTCATCCCCCAACACCACTTTCTGAACACGGCCCAGGAGGAAGGAGCGGAACCACTGTATGACAGTGCCCCAAGCTCCGAGCCCCTCTAGACGGTCCAGAAGGATGTCATGATTGATGGTATCAAAGCCGCTGAGAAATCCAGCAGAAATAGGAAACAGCTTTCACCTTTGTCCCTAGCCCACCGGAGATCATCAACCAGTGCGACCAAGGCAGTTTCAGTCCCATGAAGAGGCCTGAATCCCGACTGGAAGGGATCCAAATGGTCTACATCTTCCGGGCGAGCCTGGAGTTGTTCAGCAAGCACTCACTCAATCACCTTGTCCAAGAATGGAAGATTTGAGACTGGGCGATAATTTGCTATATTGGCCGGGTCTAAAGTTTTTTTTTAAGAAGCAGTTTAATAACAGGGGCATTCACCACCCCACAGAGCCCATCGCCCAGCCCTTCCCAGCTCACTTTTATGAGCCAGGATGGGGAAGGATCAAGGAGACAGGTGGTCGGTTTCACTCGTCCAAGCAGCCTGTCCACATCCTCGGAGGTAACAGATTGGAATTGATCCCACGCAGCTTGACTAGACCAGGAATCTGGCACTCTTCCGCCCCAGCCCTGCTCCCACGGTGGGGTCTACCTCTTTTCAAATCTCAGCAACTTTATTTGCAAAAAAACTTTGCAAAATCATTGCAGAAGATCTTGGGACCCTTACCGTACCCTGATGGCACTGCTGAAGGTGAAGCTGAAGGTGAAGAAAGTCGTATTTGCCATCGCTATCGCCACTTGGTAGGCTCAACGTTGAGCTCCAACCTGTGTCTGGTCCCATTCAGAATGAGTTTTCCGCCACCGGCGCTCTAGCCATCTCAGCGATTGTTTCCTTGCCCTCTTGCCTGGAGAAAACCACAGGGCTGTCCAGGCTCCATGTAATCGGAGAGGGTGCTTCGGAGCCAGGTAGTCAATAGCCCTGGTTAACTCCACATTCCAGCGGGCCACCAGGGATGCAGCTGAAAGGCCATCAACATGGGATAAAACATCCCCTACCACTCTCTGGAAAACATTTGGATGCATTAAGTGGTGGGGGCGGACCATCCAAATTCGTCCCACCTCCCTGCAGAGGGGAAGGGTCATGGAGAAGTCCAATTGCAAAAGGAAGTGTTCCAACCATCACACTTCTTTTGTTTCACTTTTACTTAGTGTCAAATCATCCACATCCATAGAGGTGAACACCAGGTCTAAGGTATGTCCGTGACTATGAGTTGGTATTCAGGTATTCAGGGACACCCCCACTGAGGCCATGTTTTCCATGAAGTCTCAAGCGGCCCCTTGTAAGGTCGTGTCGGCGTGGATGTTAAAATCCCCCAGGGCAACCAAACTAGGTGTCTCCAGGAGAACATCTGTCATGACCTGAAGCAGCTCAGGCAGGGAATCCAAGGTGCAGTGGTGGGGTTGGTATACCAAAAGGAATCCTGTACTGCCCCATTGCCCAACTTCCAGAACATGCACTCAGAAAACTGGGTCTTCCCAGTAGGACACCTGGTGCAAATTAATGACTTCCTAAAAATCACTACAACCCCCCCCCTCCCCGCCCACATGACCTGGGTTGCTGTGTGTAAGAGAAACCTGGTGGACAAGCAGCGGCAAGAATAGACCCATCTGCTTCATCCAACCAAGTCTCTGTCACACATGCCAGGTCAAGTCCTTCATCCACGATCAAGTCATGGATGGCAGTGGTCTTATGAATCATTGACCTGGCATTGCACAGCAGCACCTTCAGGTCATGTGGGTCTCCCTTGCTGATTCCAGTATCCATCTGATGAAGACCAGACCAGGAAGCAGGGATAGTCCTCAATATTGAACATGTAGGAGCTAATGTGGTAAAAGGAAAAGAAATAATCTCACTGTGTTTCTCATAATTGAAGTGCAACAGTTATTAGGGCAACATTATGAACTAAGGCAAACAATTCGGAGAGTAGCAGTTAGTAAGAGGGGCACTGACCACAAGACTCAGTTTGAACCCCCTCTTGAGCAGTTTGGAAAACACCTTGCCTTGATCTGACGTAGGGAGGGATAGATATGTCTTTTTCTAGTCTGTGTCCATTTCACATGTGTTTATTCATAAGTTCATTCCATAATTAAATATAATATTACTGCAGGTCAACAAATGAATAATGGAAGTGCTGATATTTCTAACATGATATGTCAGCGTAGCAATGGATCTCATATGTACAGGTCCAAATTTCCAAATGTCTTTAAAAACTCTTTTTATGGTGAGAAAACAAATATTCATATATTGAATTTGGCAAGTACTGGCAAAAATTGTTTCAGCAACAACTTGTTACCAGCGAATTACCTCTAGAACATCCTTTATCAGGAATTTCAAACCATGGTTGCATTCTCTGCTCCCCCCCCCCCCGATGTACAGGTGGTACGGCCATACCAAACAATGTCCAATCCAATGAGTAAGCTGACGGTACTCAACAGTATGCACTCTCACTTTATACTGGCTGATAATGGGACCACAGGAAAATATGGTGCGGAAGTGAAACTTCGCAGACAGTTGGAAAAGCACATCTCACTCCAGAAGATAAATACAAGTAAGCAGCCTGCTTTCTACGTTGTTCTATAACTGTGCACTGGGATATATCTGTTCATCATCATCAGGCCTCAGTAAAGAGTTTCATTAGGATCAGGCCACAATATTGTACAGGCAGGTTCACAATCAAAATTCTAAATGACAATCCAAAGAGCCGAGGGAAAGTTTAGCAGATGATAGGGTGGGGAAGGTGATTGTGCTATGCGTATCTAAAAGCTAGAAGCGTCTTGGCAGGAGAAGATTGGCAGGCAATGGTAAACTGAAAAACAAGGCAGAATGTGACAATGCCCAGGATCCAAAAAGACTATGGAAATGATCAAGCTGTTCTTTTCCAGCTTCAGGTCACTTTGTGAAGTACCCAGATTTAGGAATCTACTTGTCATGAGGTCAAAAGACAGGCCTCACCAGCGAAGGCATCCTTCCATGCCTTCTGCTTGCTGGCTGATGCTCTGTTTCAGGCAGCCATACTTCAAAGGAAAAGGAAAGGCAGGAATGTTCCTTGTTACTGCTGTATCTGAGTAGTCTTTGAATGGTCTGGGAAAGCTAGATGGCCCACTAGCCATCTTTCCCTTGGCTGGGAAAGCTAGATGGCCCACTAGCCCCTTTCATTCACCCACCCCACCCTGTAAGTCTTGCTGTCACCTGTTCCGTCAGCAAGAATTAATGTTTGTTTCCCACCAATAATATATAAAACAAGATATAAAACAAGAACTGTTGGACTTTCAGGACTTGACCCAGTTTCAGCTGAGCCAGGATGGAGGACTTGCCCTGGTGGTGGCCATCTGCCATGCATGCTTTAGCTGTGATGCTTTAGCATTGCAGGGGTTGGACTAGATGACCCTTGGGTCCCTTCCAACTCTAAGATTCTATGAGAGACTTCAGCCAGTAAAGCTCAGCCAGAGATCCATCTTCTCGAAGCTCCACTCCTTCCAGCAAGCCTTGAGTGTGGTTTGCCCACAAACTCATGCTGGGTTTAAAGGGAATTGGGCCCTGCCTTTTATACCCCATATAAAGTTTCCAGAGTGGTTTACAAATAGACAAGAAAAGACAGTTCAAATAAACAATTAAACATAAAACTGTAAATCAAAAACTTACATAAATACAACAGAAACTAAAGTCACTCCAAAGTTAAGCACACATTTAAAAACTAAGATGCTCTGGCTACATAAGCTTCCAGTTATAGTGGCTGCAGTCTGCCTCTTCTAGTTTTTGCAAAATACTTCTCACTGTCTCAGAACTGCTTCTTAACCCTATGGTTGTCACAGTACTCCAAAGAGGTAGTTGCTAAGGGTGATAGGAGTTCTTTCCTGACTCCCCTTCCCTTCCCTGATTAGACCAGGAGATAAATCGTGTTCTCTTGTGGTTGTTGGGCAAATAGAACACTGGGGGCTTTGGCGGGACAGTACTCAGCAGTATAGAGTACTGATGCCTCTTTTTTGCTGCCCACGAAACCCATTTCATGCTGGCACCCACTGCACATGTATCAAGAAATGAATACCAGCACCTCATTTATTTCTCAAAAGGGGAACACACTTCTGTTTAGTTTTGCTGTCATGTATTTTCTTGTGGCTCTTAAAAGCTACTGGGAGCTGAAGTGATCCTCCTTTTTTCTTTTCTCCTGCCTGTTGTAAAAGATGGGATAAGGAAAGAAAACAACCAGTAGTGACATCCAGGTTTACTTTATTTGATAATCATGGGAGAAATGAAATGGTAATATTTTCCAGCTTCCACTTCCTCACCCACAGGGGCAATAGAGCAACTTTGGGGCCTGTCGTGCAGTAAAGTGTTTCATCTGTGACCTACAGGAATCACCTGCATTTTTGTATTACTTTGTATTATTACGATGATGTGACAGTTTATAATGTAGGGCGCTTCTTCTATGTACCTTTCACTTCTCTTCCTGCCTCTGATAATCTCAGCTATTGTCTTTGAAAATTCTGATAAACTAGATTAATGTCTGAAATCTCACACTACACTAAACCAGTTAGTTTCCCAAGTGCGAGGTATTCTTTTTGCTGCCAATGGTTTGAGCTGGCTTTTCATGATACTGCCTGCTCCAATGCCATTTTCATATTGCCAAAGGCACTGAGAGGGATTTAATGGCCAGATGTGCCACATCAGACAAAATTATGTCACCTTTCCCACCATCACTTGCTGCTACCTCTATATTGATTTTTGTGTGTAAATTTGTCTACTGTGGTCTCAATGTGGGTGGAATCTCTGCCATTTCAGTATTTCCTCCCAATGTTAGAGAGCAGATATTGCTTGATTGGGTGAAAATGCTTTAGATCTTGACATGGGACATTTGGAAGATGTACAGCTGGGGAGCCACTGCTGAGAGTGAATGTGACATTTCTGCACATTGCGTTCTGGCATGTACTATATTCAGTACTTTTGAAAATTGGAATGAATCCACTTACTTTAGAATCATAGAATCATAGAGTTGGAAGAGACCACAAGGGCCATCGAGTCCAACCCCCTGCCAAGCAGGAAACACCATCAGAGCACTCCTGACATATGGTTGTCAAGCCTCTGCTTAAAGACCTCCAAAGAAGGAGACTCCACCACACTCCTTGGCAGCAAATTCCACTGTCGAACAGCTCTTACTGTCAGGAAGTTCTTCCTAATGTTTAGGTGGAATCTTCTTTCTTGTAGTTTGGATCCATTGCTCCGTGTCCGCTTCTCTGGAGCAGCAGAAAACAACCTTTCTCCCTCCTCTATGTGACATCCTTTTATATATTTGAACATGGCTATCATATCACCCCTTAACCTCCTCTTCTCCAGGCTAAACATGCCCAGCTCCCTTAGCCGTTCCTCATAAGGCATCATTTCCAGGCGTTTGACCATTTTGGTTGCCCTCCTCTGGACACGTTCCAGAACTATGGTGCCCAGAACTGGACACAGTACTCCAGGTGAGGTCTGACCAGAGCAGAATACAGTGGCACTATTACTTCCCTTGATCTAGATGCTATACTCCTATTGATGAAGCCCAGAATTGCATTGGCTTTTTTAACTGCCGCGTCACACTGTTGGCTCATGTCAAGTTTGTGGTCAACCAAGACTCCTAGATCCTACTTTGTTTCCTAGAGTATGACACTGCTGATTCATTACTCTTTTCTCATTTCTGAATAGGCTTGGCTGAATTTACATTCCTCATATTGCACTTATTCTTGAAAGATGATAATATTACATACTGCAAGTATATATTCTATCTTAGCTTGATATGCCTGATTTCACAGACTATTTCACAGCCAAATAAATGTATTATCAACAGACCATCTATAGAGAATTCCATGCTAAAACTAAACCAACCATGGTGCCTTTATTACTAAAGTTGTCTGGTCTTGACTACTGACCTTCAAAATGATGTGTTACGCCACTCAAATACTCTCTGTAATGCGCTTTCTGAAGTGAGACGTTCTAATCTCTACTTTGCTTACAACGCATAACATGTTAAAACATTGCTCTTGTGCTGAGAAAATATTCAAGCAAGCAAGAAAAAAACATTTGACTGGATCTCTGTACCCTTTGAGTAGATCAGGGAAATTTATTTTTGTGTCAGAGGTGGAGGCATCACCATTTGCATTCTCAGCCACAGTGTGAGCTTCAGACCAGAGATAAGGTAATGTGAGACTGCAAACTGTAGGCACAATGGTTCTTCCGCCACTGTTGGAGCCAGGAGGCCTCTGAATGCCACTTGGGGAGAGTGCTATTGCATCCACCTTCTGCCTGCAGGCTTCCCATGGGCATCTAGTTGACTGCTGTGAGAACAGGCTGCTGGGCTAGGTGGGTCTTTGGCTTGATCCAGCAGGACAGTTTCATGTTCTCATGTTCTATCCTGGTAAGGCTCAGAAAAAAGTATCTGCAGCAATCACTGCACCCCCCAGGATGGGGACCAGGCTGAGTGGCTGCAGAAACTTGGCTAGGAACTACTTAGTCTTTGATGAATCGTGGCCTTTCCTGTGTTTGGGAATCTGAAAATAAGACGTGGGTGAGAGCAAGTCAGTGCATTTTTCTTATAGGACTGTAGCCGGTGTTTTCTGTTTGGTAGCACAAAGACTATTGTGCTAGTGGACAGGTGGGTTTTAATGCTGCACAACAGGAATCCAGTGCAACTGTTATGCTTGCAGAAACTCACTGTAAAACAGATTGTGCAATCTATTGTGTAACAAAGTCACCAGCAGCCTGCTTATGCATTTTTTTGCACAACAGAGTTCTGCTGAGGTATACCACTAAGTGACTTTAACATAGTGCTACATTGAATACATACAACCCATAGTCTCCCCCCCCCCCCAATTACCAGCTGGTTGAATACTTTGTTACCTTCTCACCTAAATCTAATTAATATTTGTCACTATGTCAAATTTGCTTGAGCATTTCCACTGAACCACTCTGGGCACACATAAAGTAGCAGTGTGGAGCAAGGTGGTCTTATTGGGAGATCAGAAGAGCTTTGCAAGTTGCATCTAAGATGAGCTGAGTGTGAGAGAACAGAATCCTTAAATCTGAAATCTTGTGTAGATCATCCTGTTCCTAATAAAAAACAATACATAAACTATATAGTTTGTAATAATATCACAGTATCATACACGTTCATGTTATTTTACAAAGTGTTATTTTGAACTTATAACTAGATAATTGCTTCCAGGGACAAATTCTGTATGGTGAACTTGCTTGCTAGTCACATTTCCTTTTAATTGTGAACACTGTTCCTAAATCAGAATCATAGGCTACAGACGTTATCGTTTGACTTTCTTTAGAACCAGTGATCCAGAGACCTGACTAAATAACTTCGTTGTGTCTGGGTTTTGCATCTGTTTCCGAAGTAAGCTTGGAATGAACTAATCTTGTTTAAATATAAAATCAGTAAGGGATGTTTGTTTGCTGCTGATCTTTTATCAAGTTTTTGCTTGATGATCACTGTCAGTTAAAAGTAACTGATTTTTTTTATTATTATTGTAAAAGCAAGGAAATTATACAAATTAGGAAGTATCTGCATGAAAATATGAGCACTATTCTGCTCTATTAGCAAATGCATTTCTTACATTTGAGGGCCTTTCTCCCCAATTTGATTTTTACATGGAGCATTTTATTCCTTTTGTATGAGTCTTTGGAGAAGGCTGCCCAGGGACTCCTGAGCTGTTTAGCTGACCTGGGTAAATTACCATTTTGCATGTGTGTGTATTGGGTGTGCACACCCATCCGCTTCATGTATTATCATACTCTGTGCAAATGGCACATGGTGATAATGTGTGACTCTGTCAATGAAGATCAAAATGCTCTCAGCTGTGTCCCCTGGAATGCAGGAGATATCACCTAGCCAACAAGTAGATCTTTCCAAATGATGTGCATTGTATTCCCCCCCCCCCAGACTTTTGCATAGCTGAGTCAGTAGTTTCTTGGAATGCTGGCTCCCCACTTTGTCTCTATAGTTTGGTGAGCCCTGCAAATGGATTCCCAGTAATTCCCACTTCTGGGTCATGGCTGAGGAATCCCCTTTGAGCTTGGTTAGGAGCATGGTTAGCCCCCACAGACTGGTGCCCCCTTTTAAGTGAATGGGGAAGGCACATCACGCTACTTTGGGGGTGCTATTTTGATGAACATGTTGTGCTCTGGGGTGGCCTAAATCCTACTAGATGGGATCTCTCCATAGACTGTCATGTGACCCTTAGCAAATAGCACTCTAGCTTCTGGGGGTCTTGGCCATTTTCAGTCCCTCCTCTCACCTCCAGAATCATGGATGAAGGTCCAACAGCATCAAAAATTAATATCCCTTGTATGTTAGAAGAAAGATACAGTGGTGCCTCGCAAGACGAAATTAATTCGTTCTGCGAGTTTTTTCGTCTTGCGAGTTTTTTCGTCTTGCGAAGCACGGTTTTAACGGTATTAACGGTTTTAAGAAAAAGGAAACAAACTCGCAAGACGTTTTCGTCTTGCGAAGCAAGCCCATAGGGAAATTCGTCTTGCGAAGCAACTCAAAAAATGAAAAACTCTTTCGTCTTGCGCGTTTTTTGTCTTGCGAGGTACCACTGTAACTGACATCCAGAATTGCAGAGATAATAATAGAAAAGAGGACAAATAACAAGTTTACATACTTTACTCTGATGTTTCAGGAAGCTGTGCTATTTTTTGCTTTAGTCCTTTTGTCACCCTGCATTTTTCCTTTACAAAGCAATGTTTGAATCCTGATTACCAGAGCTGGCCTTTGATACTGGAAAACTGGCTTCCTATGGATATGTTAAATCACATCATCAGGGATACAATATTTAAATGAGACCGAGCAGCTGCTCTTTGGCATTTAGAGCAAACTTGGCAGTGATGTGCCCAGTAATTGCAGAGATCTATGCACCATAGTACAAAACATTCACACAAAATTATCTGATTGCAGGGTGATATAACTCCATGGCAATATTAGTGAAATGTTCTTATTTAGCCCATTATAGTGGCAGACACATTCTCCACCCCCAGCACCAAGCAGACTTTTGATTGCTCAGCAGTTCTTAAGACCAAACTGTTAATTATGTTAGTATTTATAATAGCTATTTCTTTTTTTACACTTACATTGATTTCTTGCTTTGTAGAAAGAACAAGCAAGAACTACAAAGAACTGGGAAGTGTATAGGTGTAAGTCTCTGTGGGAATAAAATTGTGGATCATAACTTTTAGTACCTAACCTAATCATCATAAATCAGAAACCAACCAGCAGCCATCCACTTTCCTGTGTGAATGCTGTTCTTTGTTCTCTGTAGAAAGCATCTATTACATTTCTCTTTAGAACAGCCGGTGGAACACAGTAAGCCTGCTGAGAAAATAGAGGACAAATAGTACCTTCTAAATAATTTTTTAAGCGTTGTCTTCATAAGTTTGTGATGTAAAAGTAAGATAAGGGAACAAAGTAACCTTGAAACATTTGAAACAGTTGAACTGTTGTGTGAAAAATAAAAGTACTTCCACCTGCAGCTGGTTAGTGTCAAACTATCCATCTTATTATTACTAATTGGCTAGGGCAACATCTGCCACTCAATGTTTCATAGTGATGGATCTCAAGACAGACTACCCCATAACTAAAAAAATCCTTGATGAATGTCTGTTCAATCTTTTATTGAAAAACATCCAACAACAACAAAAGCAGTTCCATAATATTCCAAGACACCACCACTTCTTGAAACCTTGCAAAATTAATATATTTGTAGAGGAGTTGCATGTTTTTTTCATGTGAAACCGTGGTCATGTTAAATAAAGCTGCATGCTGCCATTTCATGATTGGCAAATTGTCCTGGAAATGATGGAGCCTGTCTGTACTCAGGGCTATGTCAACTCCATGATTCCATAATCCATATCACAATACACATGCAGAATTTGGTACTGGGCACAGGATTCGCCATCCTGAAACTTAAAACCTTTCCTTCTAAAGGTTTGTAGCTCCCAAAACACAGAAAGTGTCTGGGCACACTTGGGACCTTAGGAGGCAGAAGGCGGAAGGGCTTCAAATGCCCTGGCATAGTTGTTTTGCCTTTCCCAAGACCAGCAAAAAAACCAGAATATATGAGACAACATTAAGCAGAAGTGTGCAAAGTTGTTCAATCCACGTAATTCTAGCACAGGTTGCAGAATTCAGCTTGTCAGAGTGCAGAGTTCAGGTTGCTTTCATGTAGCTCTTTTAAGTAGATACAGCCTTATAAACAATAAGTAGCATAAGTGCATGTTTCAGCTAGGTTTTGTTGGGCGAATTTTGTTTTCTTTCAAATGTTGCCATCCACTGAAGTCACAAAGGGAAGATTGGTTTACTTTATTAGAACTGTTTCAAATTATGGGGTCTGAATAATTTAGACTATTGCATTGAGTCAAGCAGACAGTAGAAAAGGCCAAGGTGACTACGGATTAGTTCAAAAAGTATAATCCAAAATGACCTTTTATGCTCCATATGCAACCAACTCCTCCATATAAGTAAGTATATTGATGTAAATAATGGGCATTGGTTTGCCAAAGCCAAGTGCTTACCATCAATATATGGTATTTTGCAGTCCAGTTCAGGTAGACAATAAGCTAAGCTTATTTTTTATGATTGAGGGTTAAAGTGAACTGGAGAAGAATGTAGGGTAGGTTCAGGTTGAGTGGCAACTTCTAGCCCTGTAAAGTGTCTGCAGTACCTCTTCATGTGACTCGTGGGCTTCCCTTTGTCATCCTATGCCTGAGAATATATGAAGGGGGCTGGGAAGGCAAAGGGACGTTCAGCTGTCATCACCAGCATCTTCTCTGACCATTGCACCTTCATCAAATACATTGGATGCTCATTGACTGATGTCCTGATCTTCCTTTCACAATATCTTCAGTATTTAATGCCTTTCTGTACCCTCGGGTGGTCCTGGGTGTGTGGTGTGGATCTGAATCCAGGCAATGAACCAATAACAGACAGGCAGAGAGATTATGTGACCTATCAGCAACAGGATCATGCAGCTTTAAAGATCCTCCTCTCCAGTTGGCTAAGCTGATAAACTT
This sequence comes from Podarcis pityusensis, assembly GCF_964106645.2. Taxonomy (NCBI): domain Eukaryota; kingdom Metazoa; phylum Chordata; class Lepidosauria; order Squamata; family Lacertidae; genus Podarcis; species Podarcis pityusensis. The sequence goes on from NC_138036.1 coordinate 62,301,761, forward strand.
CAGCTCCTCAGGGACTCACTGCTACACCCAGAACCTCACCTTCCTGTCCCACCAGAGTTACTCCTGGCATCATGAGTTCCTTTTGGAATTGGCTGTTTATGGGGTATCATTCTGATAATACATTTACAGAGTATTTTAAATGCAGCTGTGCCACAGAAAATATAATGCATTTGCTGATCTGGGGAAAACGTCCTTTGTCTACTGTCAGGGAACTGACATCGGAGCTAGAGGCGGAGGGAAGGCTCTCAAATGATGCTGGAGAAGGGCCCAGCAGGGAGAGAGGCAGCTCGGCAGATGGGGAAGCAAATCAGCGCTACACCAGGGATAAGGAGGGGCTGATGGGGGAATCGGCGAGAGGGCTCCAGGACTCTTCACTGGACACCAGCGGGGAGAGCACTGGTCCCCCGCTACCCACGCCCACCCTGCGCAGAAGACTTCCGCGCAGAGAGAGTAGGAGGAGACTGGGTGTCAAACAACTTTTATGTTGGAAAAGATTTAAGAAACGCCCACTGACGGATTCTGCTAGTGACTGAGGCAGCCATGAAGTGAAGGGCTGCCCAGACTGAAAGGTTTACCAAGGCAACAAGCCTGGAGAGGCGGCAACTTAATAGCAAATGACTTTTGGATGGAGGAAGGGAAGCATCCTGGTCTCAATACTATACACATTATAAGGCTCCTAATACAATGCATGCAAAAGCACAGAAATTCACAGAGGCAAATAAGTGGAACTAAAGGTCAGAAGGGTCTGTAATGAAAGATCATGGCAAGAAAAATACTCTTTGCGAAAGAAGATTTCGCTGCATCCACAGTGACATTCTATGCTCCTCACTTCAAGCGGCACTTTGGAAATAATAGAATATATGAATAAAGAGAAGCTATTACTATGGAATGTTTTTGTATAAGAGGCAAACATTTCAGTTCGCCTTCAGAATTTCATGTTTCTGAATAAGTGTCTTGCTTACATACTTCAAAAGACATGCAGCAATAAAACTGCTAGCACATTTGCAAAGCTAAGCAGACATGGGCTGCCCTAACTTAGCAGGGCCAGTACTTCTGAAGTGTCTAGAAACCAGGACTCCTGAACCAGGGGACCACCTGGGTCCTCATACCTATAGCAACTTTTACATAAATTGTACTTAATATATTAATATTTAAGATGGTGCAGATAATTGTGTTGTTCCATGTGAAAACTGAGTCCCTAAATATCTAAACTCCTTAATTTAAGAAAAAAACAGTCTCAAAGTTGTAGTGAAATTCTAAATACACATTATGAAACACACAAGTCTGCTGCTGAAAGGATCATCCCCATCCAGATATTTCCATCGTCCACTCTCTTGCAATTGTGGTTGCCCAGTGACAGCCAAGAGAGCAGCAGGGGAAGGAGCAGGGAAAATGCATGACATCACGACACCATCTATTAATACATGTTAGAGGGGGAGATTATTTTTCCCAGAGATGCTGTATGTGGATATGGCCGAATTCCACCCTAGTGACTGTGGAGGAATTCATTATACCATCCTTTGCAAAGTCTCCTCCTCAGCATGTAATCTGGAGTCTAATACAGATGGATAGGATGGTCACATAATGCTACTTTGTCTTAATTGTGTAGTCCATCATTTCAGTTTGTTTCCTTCTTTTTCTGTATTTTCTTTGATTTGCTGGCTTTGTTTTTGTTTCGTTTGTTTGTTTCTCTGCAGGGATTGGGCAAGGTGTCCCAGTGGTGGCTCTCATTGTGGAAGGAGGACCCAACGTAATTTCCATCGTCCTTGAATATTTACGTGACACTCCTCCAGTTCCTGTTGTAGTTTGTGATGGCAGTGGGCGGGCATCTGACATCCTGGCATTTGGTCACAAGTACTCCGAAGAAGGAGGGTGAGTTACTTGCCAGAATACTTTTTTAAGATAAATCCTTCTTTGGAATCATTTGCATTCTGATGTTGATTTATTTCAGTAACAGCAGAAGTATTAATTGGGGATAAACATTATAGCTGATGATTAATGAGCAATACCACCTATTAACATAACCCATAATTCCATAATCACTTCAGTGAAGACGCCAATATCATGCATGCATTTATTTTCTTCTGCCTGACTGGAGGTTTAACTGTAGCTGGCAGGTTAGAACTACTGCTTGAAGCAAGACCGTTTTCACACAGAAAGTCATCCTTTTATATTATTTGATATAATACTTCTTGCTGACCATTCCCATAGAATACACATGTTGCTTTTGTGGTTCTGGTAACTGGGTTATTAAGGACTGCTGATATTCCTGTAGGTCAGCTACCTCCATTATTGCCCTACACTACTGCTCTGTGGAGCCAAATGCAATAAAGTCTTTCTCTATTTACTAGCAAATACTGCATTTTTATGTGAGTGTTTCTCTTCATACTGTTCAAGGTGTTGCAATGGGATATATCCAGTTCTGTAATTAAGATGGCCAAAGGCCAAACCTTTGCTCTAGAAACACTAAAGAGATGTCCTGCAGAGTTAAACAGGACAATGTATGCTAATCCCCTGAGACCTCTGGTGACTGTGGTGCAGAAACTCCCAAGTAGGATTATTGCCAGCAAGCCTTGAATGCTGTGCTTTCTGTGAACAAAAAACAGTATAATATATTGTGCACCAGTTCAGGATGTTCTCCTTCTGTTCTTCCTTACCAATCTAATAGTTTTGCTCTGTTCATTAGCCAAGTCCATCTTCATTGTCATCTCCTTCATGAAAATGCCCACAGGTGTACAAAATGCATGCCTACCTTTGCAGTGCTTTTATCACTAAGAAAAGCAATGACACAAAAAGCAAATGAAACCTTTGTTTGTCTAGAATGATAATAAAACCAGGATTTTAGGCACAGATTCTTGAAAATATTTTTTCTCAGAGCTAGCCTTTTACTTTCCAGTTGTGCTTTTCCACTTCATTTGAACATCTCCTATAATTCCATCTATGTCCATTCAAGAAAACGTTTGCATCACTTAACACATCCTTGTAGATGTTGAATCACCTGCTTGAAAATGCTAAAGATGCCAGCCTGAAATCAAAACACTATTTTAGCTGCAAACAGTATAAAATGCAAAAATAAGTACTGGGACAGAATGTTGTGAAAGTTTTACAAAGTATGTTTTAATTCTTAATTCATTTCATTTATGGAGGAAATGAATCCACATTGCTGCTTTAGTGCTGGCCCTTGGTGAATGTATGAACCAGGAAGTATCTCTTAAGTACTAAAAACAGTAAAACCACACCAAAAATAAATAATGGGCCATCATCCCCAGTCAGTCATCCCCTAAGGCATAGACAAATAATTTTATTTTATTTTTTAATATTTCTGTCTGTTGACAGACAGACAGCTGCAACTCTGCAGGTTCAAGGATCCTCAAGATCTCTCCAAGACAAGCCACATTTTCTAGTTGTTAGGCACTTGGCTGTCCTGAGCATGTCCTGTTCACAGCTCAGATAGTTGCATCTCTGCTTAGAATCGATAGTATCAAGCTGTTTGTTTCAGTACCTTAATTGCCTCCTTGCAGGAAGACACAAAGGTACTAGCTTAATACATGAATGAGAATGGAGCATGGTTTCTAGGGAAATGTCTTGGAGGGGATGATTGATGAGATGGTGTTTGAGGATAAAACCAGAGCTACTTGATGGTTTGTATCTTTGTTGCTTCCACTCTGGTCCCTGCCTTGACCCGTACCCTACCTTTAGTGCCCTATATTATCCAACCCAAATAATCACTGCCACCTGCCCTATAACATCTAGGGCCAGCCGTAGCCTTTTCTCCCCCTGAACAGGCTTTTCACTCCAACTTTGCACATATGCATGCTCATCTAGTTGGCCTCTTCCTGGGATGTGGAATACCAGGCATGTGCACAAAATCCATAAGCAAAGTCAAGTGTATAACCATAACTTAAAGGGCAAAGATTCATTTCTGCAATACAAGAAATACAAGAGGACCTCTTGGTGTTGCCATTCTGCCAGCTTCTGAAAAGTCACCTATCTAGGCAAGCATTCCCCCTGAACGGAACTTCTGGTTTTATTGTTTTAACTGTTTTAATTGTTATGCTTTCTGGTTATTTGTTTTATTGTATTTTTAAATTAAATATCTTTTAATGACCCTGTGGATTTGTTATTGTGTATTTTAATTATGCATTTGTTTTATAAAAGGTAAAGGGACCCCTGACCATTAGGTCCAGTCGTGGCCTACTCTGGGGTTGTGGTGCTCATCTCGCTTTATTGGCCATGGGAGCCAGCATACAGCTTCCGGGTCATGGGACCAGCATGACTAAGCCGCTTCTGGCGAACCAGAGCAGCGCATGGAAACGCCGTTTACCTTCCTGCCGGAGCAGTACCTACCGTATTTTTCATCCCATAGGACGCTCCGTCCCATAGGACACACCTAGTTTTGGGGGGGGGGGGAATAAAGGGGAAAAAAATTCCTTTATTTTTCCCCCAAAACCAGGTCAGGGAACAGCGGGATGGCGGCGCTGCGCCTCCCCGCTGTCCCCCGAGCTTGTGGGGCTGGCCGATGTCTGCCCGAAGCGCGGGGCGCTCTGCTTCACGCGCCGGGCGCAGGCTGCTATCCGCACGTGCTCCCCACGCTGCAGATGTCTGCCCGGCGCGCAGGGCGCTCTGCTTCAGGGTGCCCCACGCGCCGGGCGGCAGGCTGCTATCCGCAGCCTAGGGAGCCCTGCGGGAACTCCCGCGGGCTCCCCAGGCTTGCAGATAGCTTCCTGAAGCCTGGAGAGCGAGAGGGGTCGGTGCGCACCGACCCCTCTCGCTCTCCAAGCTTCAGCGAAAGCCTGTATTCGCCGCATAGGACGCACACAGATTTCCCCTTCATTTTTAGAGGGGAAAAAGTGCATCCTATAGGGCAAAAAATACGGTATTTGTCTACTTGTACTTTGACGTGCTTTTGAACTGATAGGTTGGCAGGAGCAGGGACCGAGCAACGGGAGCTCACCCCGTCGTGGGGATTCGAACCGCCGACCTTCTTATCGGCAAGTCCTAGACTCTGTGGTTTAACCCACAGTGCCGCCCACACCACATTGGTGTGGGGGGGTGTATCAATCACACATATGCATATATATGCACATTATGCTTTAAAAAATTGCCTACAAAGACTATGAGCATTGTATACATCCCCCACCTCTCTCAAGATGGTGCATAATTGAGGATCCTGAAAACTGTCCATGTTCTTTACACTGCTGTGTACGTATCTCACTATCATGGTTGCTGAGGGAAGACTGGGAATGAACCATCAGCCAGAAGCAGGTTGCCTAGTGATCAGTATGGTAGTCAGTGGCCTCTTTTCCTCTGGCTGCCATATCCTAACCTCATGCTCCTATTCATCTTCTGGTGATGGAGCAGGCCTACAACGGCCCCATTCTGTCTCGGGTTACTGACCTTGCAGGGATTAGTCCCAGCCAATGGAGAGCCACTTGTCTTGTGCTTAGAAAGCACACATCCAAGAAGTTTCCCCCTGGGCCCTTTCCTTTGGAGAAAACCCAAACTGCTGTTTGCTATGATTGAGCACAAAAGAGCAGTTTTTCCTGGGGGAAGCAGTGGAACCAGAGGAAGTGTGGATAAGCCACATATGTGTGTTCATGCACCTGAGTGTATACACACATGCAAGTGTTTGAGAGAAGAGAGATGTGAATCCACAACTGAGCATTTTCAACTGGCTTTGTAATCAATTTCAGTGTTTCATGACTGATCAGAGGGATTTTCCCACATACCTAATTTTCCATGAATATTATCAATGGGTCTTCCAAGCATGTCCGTTTTAACCATTAGACACACTTCACTTCTCTGAAATCTCCATGCCTTTCTTCCCATTCATTGCTGTGTGTCATTCCAGTCCTTGTCAGAGATCATAGCTCTTTGAAGGACCTGAATCTTGGATGTGGAATAATGGCACACAACATTTTAAAAAAATAATGTGAATGTGCATAACTTCCAGCAATTTGGTTCCATTGCCACAAAGTTTTAAATGTTATGAAAGGAAGAGCTCTGTGAGGATGCACAGTTTAATTTCAAAAAATGTGTCTTCACTGCTTTCTGCTAATCCTGTTGCAATATTTCCTTTTGCACACATGATGGTACCAAAGGGACAAAGGAAACCCACAGTTATATAGTTATTTTCAGAGCATCCAATTCTACCTCTGAGGCTTTCTAAAGAAAAGTTCATGTGGTGACTTTAAAGGATTGCTCTGGAGGTGCAAATAAATAGCAGCAGGATGGGGAGACAAGGGGAAAGCATATGAAATAGTGTTGTGTTTTTTTGTATTTCCAAACCTCATCAGGAAAAACCACTGTGAATAGAATCACAGAACTGGGAGTTGCTACTGCTTTTCTCAGACAAAAAAAGAAAAAGAAAAAGCTGAAGTCATCTGGTGACAACTGACTAAATGATTTGGAATTGGCTGTGGACCAGATCCTGCAACTCATCTGTTCATTACAGTGTAGCAGGCTTCCCAGCTGAAAGATGGCAATGCAATTTAGTGCTGTGTACATTATCCTCTTTGATGCAGGGCACCAGTTCAAAAGAGATTTCCATGTAAGAGAGAAGGATGCCAAAGTCCTGTCATTTGTCTACTGAATCTGCCAGAGCAAATAAAAGAGCCATTCTACTGGGGTTTTTGTTTTCCAGTGTGTTTGGTGTAGAACTAGATTGCCAAATGAAATAATGAACTCATCCAGCCACTGGTCCGGCAAATATTTTTTCTTGTGTTAAAAAGTGATGTTATTGAAAGAAACTACTTCTAAGCGCTTATTTGCCTTCTGAGTTACAGCTAGGATCACTGACCTAAGCATTTAGCAAAGACCATTTTGCACATTCCCCTCCAGATTCAGTGTTTCAGGGGTTCCAAAATGCTTAATTGCCATGTGGCTTTTTGTAACTCCAAAGTGCTTTAATTTCATATGTAGGAGAACTGAAGAGGTTCCTGACTGGAGGTCAGTTCCCCCACGTGCTCTTGTTTGTACTTCCGTTATGCACCTCCAGTTCAACTATATCCTGTTGCAACAGCTGACACAGAAACTTCACAATCCTGGAACTAATATGGCCCCAAATCCACCCTGGTCACCAATTCTTGGTTGCTTTCACCCAAGCAGCACTCTTGCTAACACAGATATTATATTGATATATAGATATAGATGATTGTTGGGAGAAGATTGAATTTGATGAAGGATCAGTATCATTCCATGCTTTCCTTCTTGTTCAGACTTGTCTCACAACAAGCATTACTGTAGCTTTCCTTTGGCTTGACTAGTGCACAGAGAGCAATTTCCCAAAGTTCTCAGATTTAATCCCTGGCATTATCAGGCAGGGTTGGTAGAGACCCCTGTCTGAAACCTTGGAGAGCCACTGCGTGTAGATAACACTGACCTAGCTGGCCAGTAGTTGGACTTCGTAATAAGGTAGCTTCCTATGTCACGCTCATTTTTGTACTGTAGGCTACATTCTGGCCACAGAAAAGTCAGTGATATCTAGACGTATCTCTCTGTCCAGGCGAGCAAGAGGCATTATTAAAGTCCCAGAATGTGTGTGGAACAGTGTTGGTGAAGGGGAAACCTGCAGAGAGTCCCAGAAATCAGATACTTCAAAATATATGAAAAGTGCGCAGAACAAAAAAAGTAGACACATCATAGGCTTTTTCCTTTGAAGCACCACTGACCCAGTGGCAGAGCTTCATGCGGGGCTGGCGGGCGTCCTGGGGGCATGGTACACCCACCGGGATTGCGCTGCCGGGGGCAGTGTGCTCCCCACGCACTCCTCTTCCTCCGCCACTGCACTGACCAATGGGAAGAGTCTGCCAGAGGCTGCAGTCAGGGGAGGGGGGGTACAGCCAAAGCCAAAAGTGGCAAAAGTTTGCAGTTTTGCAGAATTGTCTGGATGTCTTTCTCTGCACCACCCCTCCCTTAGAAAAACACCCCCAAAACACTCTCACAAATATACAAAGCAGAAGAGGGTATATGTCTTGCATAGCATAGTAAGCAAAATAAGGGTACATTCTCACTTTTAGCCAATATGCAGTGTAAATGCACTTTTTTTGATGGACTTTTAATGTTATATCCTCAGTGTGCTGTTGTAGCATTATATAATTAGAATGGCCACCTACACATCGGCCAAAAAATGTGAAATCCATCACCCAAAAAAGAAAGAACAAACATGGATACTTTTTTGCAGTTACGGTAATGAAATTTTTAAAAGCTCAGTCACTGATTTTGCCTAAATGCTTCCATACCACTAACATGGATGACATGGGGGGTGTTACATTTTCGTTGTATTTCAAACAAGTAGATCGCAAAACCCCTTAAATGGATTGCTCCTAAAAGTTGGAGGAGCATAATCAGATTTCAGTATGTTGATCTTTGACCTAAATTACTTGAACTTACACAAAGTGTGCTTCATTATTGTTCAATGGCACACTGCAAAAGGGCAAAAGAGAAATGGAGATGGAAGGGGGAAGCACCAGTGGGTGAGGCTCCGTGGGTCTCCTCCTTGCCTGGAAGTTCTTTCTGGCAGGCAGGGGTGCAGCCTCTTAGCTGACAGCAGAGACCAGTTTGTGCTTTAGTTATGTACGGTTTGTTTTATAAAAGAACAGAAGGCTTTCCCTCAATCTGTTCCTGCTTACAATTATTTCTGCTTCAATGAACCACCAAGAAATTGCACTTGAAAATGCCAAATCTTGCCAGTGGCCTAGAAGCGTCACAATATAAACTGAGTTTATTTCATGAAAGCAAAAAGCTAAGTGGCAGGTCACATAGCAAATTATGCAAATAGCCTGCCTGCAAAAGAGCAACCCATCTCTGCCTCTAACCAGTATGATTTTACCTAGAGGATTCTCTAGTTTGTCTAAAGGATACCCCCCCCCGGGGGGGGGTAAAATTTCCAAAACCTTAGTATCAGGTTAAAGAAACTTGGTGATATAAATACTACTTTGAAGAATTCTGCACCACATGTTTGGGGGACATGCTCCATCACTGGGATATTGCCTGGTTTCAAAATATGTGCCCCCCCCCTCTCTCTTTCTCTCTCTCTCACACACACACGGAGAGAGAGAGAGAGACTCTTACATAATTCCAGGCAGGTGGTTAATTGCTTCGTATTTCTCATTTTGCAGATGTGGTGGAGGTTCTGGGGCAGTGTCACAGTGTCATTTTCCTTGGAGACAGGGCACTGGAGACTTATATTTATAATATCTGGTTTTATAAAAGGCCTCAGGTTGTGCTGAAGATCAATGGCATGCGTGTGACATCAGGATGTTCGGAGGAGCCAGGAGCAGAGCCAAACACGGTGGCATAATGACTTCCATGTTGGTGGCTCGTGCTCGGCCTCCTCTTCCTCCTGCTGCCGCCACCAGTCGGGGGGGTGTGCTTTGCCCATCTTTCCCTTATGTGGCAGGAGCAGGAGGAGCTGCTGGCCAGGGAATCCATGCCATGCTTGGTTCCGTGCTCAGCCTCCTCCACCTCCTGATCATTTGGAACATTAGGGGCCACCCCCCCAAAAATAATAATATTGGGGGCCCCAAAAGGGCTGAGCCCCTAGGAGTTGCCACCCCTGATTTCTATTGAGGATTCATCCACACTTCTGCTTGTCCCGCCCCTAGAAAGCTGAGATCTGAGCTGTTTTCCGCTTGACCAGAGCTTTCTAGGCCTGGACTGGGCCATTTTGCCCTGGCCCCGCTCTTTCTCAGGGAAAACCCACTCTTTAGCTTTCAGTTGGAACAAAGAGCAGTCTGTGGAACACCCCATCACCATTTGCTCCAAAAGCTAAAAAGTGCTTTTCCTGGGCAGAACAAGAGGAGGTGTGGAGAAGCCCGCAGGCTCAGTGAGCCGGAAGTTGGGCAATGCCAGTTGCAAAGCAGCTTCAGGCCCAACTTCAGTGGGGCTTGAAAATTCTTCAGCTACCCTCCTATCTTTTCCTTATCATACCAAATTGAAAGCTGCTACGTACCTGTGCTGTTCTGCCCAGTTGTGGGCCCTTTAAACCCAGTCAGGGCTCAGCTATTTGGATGACAGGTCTGCCAGCATGGCACTACCCAGCATGCTCCCTACCACCTCCGACAATGGAGTGGCACAGTTCCTTCTTTTTATTGACCACTCTGCATTCCCACTCCATGGCACGTGAAACAGTTTCTTTTTTAACTTGAAAATATAGCATGCTACCTTTTTAAGGTTCCCTTTGCACATATCACCTAATTTGGTAAAATTAGTCCAATCTAGTTTATTCAATTAACTACACCTGTGATTTCTATGAGACTAGGCAGAGTGGCTGCAATAGAAATTAAGAAACCAGCATAGGCTTTTCCTCTACTGATTGCCAACCCAAAATAAGGACATGGGTCCAACAAATCTGTTCTTAGTTCATGAATGTCTGGTGATTTTTAACCCCTCTGCAAAAGGCTACACTCAGCAAGAAATGGAGGTGTGCTATTCACATGGTGAACAACTACAGTTTTACTGCAGGTAAAATAGCTGTACTTTTCATCACTTTAAGCCCATGGTTTTAAAGTTGCTTACCCTTAGGGTCCACATCAATTGTCTGCTGAGAAACAGCTGAATTTGCAGGAGGACCCTGGCCAGGTCAGATAGAGCCTAGGTAACTCGCTGTGAAAATTGAGAATGTGTCCTAGAACGACCCTGACTCTCCCTCTTGGCTGCGTATTTCAAGGCAGGTTTGGTAATACAGGTAGACAAGATTTCTTCCAGGGAACCTGGCCTGCCATTATTCATCTTTTCATCAAAAGATGCCTTTTAAGGAACCCCAGTGCTCCTAGGAACACAGTTTGAAAATATCAGTGTAAGCTGTTTGTTGGCTACACATGACTTTCTTTGACATTTGCAAGACAGGTGAAACAAAATATTAATCAGTATGTATTAATTTGTATCTGAAGAAAGTAGTTAGTGGAAGGCTAAAGAATGGTCCCCCTTTTCTTTTCTTTTTTAAAAGAAAGGGGCTGAATAGTTTATTGCAGAACTATCAAATTCCACCCTTCACTTGCTGCTTTCCCATTTGGGAAGGGTGAGGGGACAGGAAGGCTGTCTCTTCCCCCACCCCAGGAGCTTGGTATTGGGAGATTTTGGTTGGGAGAATGACTAGGAGATTGCTCACAGATCTCCCAGCACCAGTCCTTAGACTCTTGTTCTCATTCCTCTAATATTTGTCAGCAATTATGCTCATTTTTTTCCAATCATTTTAATGATGCCCCAGCTGTAAAGAGTTTGACTCTGGTTATATTTGGAGGAATCTCTTTAGGCGATGGCAATTGTAAACAACACAAATGGAGGGATGATTAGAATGATGAATCCTTCACCTGTAGGCCCAAAGAGTGCCCTGTTGGGTCAGGCAAAAGGCCTACCTTGAGCAGCCTTCTCCTGCCAACAACAGCTAGCCTAGAACATCTCTAAAGTTACACATAGCAGAACATGGTCATGAAAGTGGGGGACTGGGTATGACTCTTATTCTGGGTCAGACTCTTATTCTGCCTACTCCCCACAGCCGAGTGTCACAAGCAGGTGGAGCTGCCCACCTGCCAATTGCCCAGGGCCACAATGCCACCAGAAATCAAGCCATGTTACCAGTGGATTCCTGCTTGCAGAGGTTGGACTAGGTGATCCTTTCAGTTCCTTCCAACTCTATGATTCTAGGTGCAGCTTATGGCATAATAATAATAATAATAATAATAATAATAATAATTTATTATTTGTACCCCGCCCATCTGGCTGGGTTTCCCCAGCCACTCTGGGCGGCTTCCAAAAAAACCAAAAAACACTGAAATATCACACATTAAAAACTTCCCTGAACAGGGCTGCCTTAAGATGTCTTCTGAATGTCAGGTAGTTGTTTATCGTTTTGACATCTGATGGGAGGGGGTTCCACAGGGCGGGCACCACTACCAAGAAGGCCCTCTGCCTGGTTCCCTGTAGCTTTGCTTCTCGCAATGAGGGAACCGCCAGAAGGCCCTTGGCGCTGGACCTCAGCGTCCGGGCAGAACGATGGGGGTGGAGACGCTCCTTCAGGTATACTGGGCCGAGGCCGTTTAGGGCTTTAAAGGTCAACACCAGCACTTTGAATTGTGCTCGGAAACGTACTGGGAGCCAATGTAGGTCTTTCAAGACCAGTGTTATGTGGTCTCGGCGGCCGCCCCCAGTCACCAATCTAGCTGCCGCATTCTGGATTAGTTGTAGTTTCCAAGTCACCTTCAAAGGTAGCCCCACGTAGAGCACATTGCAGTTGTCCAAGCGGGAGATAACTAGAGCATGCACCACTCTGGCGAGACAGTCCGCGGGCAGGTAGGGTCTCAGCCTGCGTACCAGATGGAGTTGGTAGACAGCTGCCCTGGATACAGAATTGACCTGCGCCTCCATGGACAGCTGTGAGTCCAAAATGACTCCCAGGCTGCGCACCTGGTCCTTCAGGGGCACAGTTACCCTATTCAGGACCAGGGAGTCCTCCACACCAGCCCACCCCCTGTCCCCCAGAAACAGTACTTCTGTCTTGTCAGGATTCAACCTCAATCCATTAGCCGCCATCCATCCTCCAACCGCCTCCAGGCACTCACACAGGACCTTCACCACCTTCACTGGTTCTGATTTGAAAGAGAGGTAGAGCTGGGTATCATCTGCATATTGATGGACACCCAGTCCAAACCCCCTGATGATCTCTCCCAGCGGCTTCATATAGATGTTAAAAAGCATGGGGGAGAGGACAGAACCCTGAGGCACCCCACAAGTGAGAGCCCAGGGGTCTGAACACTCATCCCCCACCACCACTTTCTGAACACGGCCCAGGAGGAAGGAGCGAAACCACTGTATAACAGTGCCCCCAGCTCCCAGCCCCTCTAGACGGTCCAGAAGGATGTAGGATGGCAATGTAGAAAACAATTTCTGAACAGCTTCAGTGGATCCTATTCCCTATTTGATTTCATTTGCTTTTACTACAGAATGTGATGCATTTAAGAAGATGAGAAAGAATGAGATTTTAAATGAGAAAACAGCTACCACAGTATGACAGCTTTTACACTTCAAGGGATACATTTTTCTGAATTGTTAAATCCAACAGAAGTTCATCATGTATTAGGACTGGCAGTGCTGCTTCCAAGTAAGCAAATGAATAGTATTGGTGACTGACCATTTCACGGTTAGGAAATCTGGAACAAGAACTAATATTCATAGAGTATTTTGTTCTGGTGTCAAACTTCTGTGAAGCAAAGCCACCCACCCTAAATGGGGATAAGTGATTCCCTTAACAATATTTTTAAATTTCCCCATGCCAGGCTTCTTGACTGGCATGGGAAATATCTAAGTATTTGGAGGGCTAAAATGTGAAAAATGGGCGGCATTTATTTTATGTCCCTCTAGCCCAGCCTTAGCCAGCCTTGGATCTTCAGGTCTTGTTACTGCAAATTATAGCTACTATTATCGGTTTTGTTGTTTAAAATATATATGGCCCACCCTTTATCAATATGAATACTGTTAAAAACTGTGTGTTACCAAGATACAGTAGGTATCATAGCGGCTAGGTCATCTCTCTTTAAGCTAGCACATGGTGGTTTTGGTCATGATCACTGCCTCTGAATCTTGGAGAAATGCTGGGTCCGACTCCAGCAGCTACATCAACCTCTGAACCTGATCCTTCAATGCGGGCATGTAACATACGGTATACCCTAAAAGCACTGCACTGGCCGCCCCATAGTTGCTGCGCCCTGTTTATAATCCCCTAAATATTTGGAGCCCAAGAATCTGTAGGAGACTTGGCTCCTACAGTATTAAAAACGGAAATTTGCCCTAAAACTTGCTCAGACCGCAATGCAGTTTTATGGATCTGAAAATGTCCTTACAGGGTTCCTTCAGATGGAGAATGACTGATGATTTGTTGAGGAGTACCCAAATTGTAAATAAAGCCCAAAAAGCCTTAAAGGATTATTTTGAAATTAATATGAATCAGGGAACGGAAACAAGGGTTATTTGGGATGCCAGCAAAGCAGTAATGAGAGGATTTCTCATTCAACAAAATTCAATTAGGAAAAAGACACAGAATGAGAAAAAAGAAAATTTTGGAACAACTAAAAGACAAAGAGAAGAGACTTAGAGGTAACCCAAAGAATTTGCAGATACAAAAGGAAATTAAAGCCTTACAGATTCAATATTCACAGATTATAAATCAAGAAATATAACGGAAACTAAGGAGGATGAAACAAAGGAACTTTGAATCTGCAAATAAATGTTGGAAACTCTTAGCTTGGCAATTAAAAAAGAGGCAAAAGCAAAGTACTATCACAAATATTGTAACAGAAGGAAAGTCTGTGAAGAACCCTGTGGACATAAGAAAATGTTTTCACAAGTATTACAAACAACTGTATAAAAAGGAGAAAGAGGGCCAGGCTAAAATTGAGCAATTTATTAAAACCAATGGTTTGCAGAAGATTCCTGAAGATAAAAAGATCCTACTAAAGGGACTAATTACAAGCCAGGAAGTGGAATATGCAATAAACTCAATGCAACTTGGCAAGGCCCCGGGACCAGATGGTCTATCAGCAAAATACTATAAGAAAGATTGGCTTATCCAACCATTGGTAGAAGTATGCAATATGATTCTAGGAGGGGGCAAAGCATCTGAAACCTGGAAGGAAGCTTATATTACTCTGATTCCAAAAACAAGATCAAGATAGATCCAATGTCAAGAATTACAGACCAATCTCCCTACTTAATGTGGATTATAAAATCTTTGTGAATATACTGGCTAACAGGCTAAAGAAGGTTCTGTCTGAATATATACATAAGGACCAGGCAGTTTTCTGCCTGGAAGACACATGAAAGATAATATTAGGAATGTTGTAGATATATTGGAAAAGCTGGAAGCAAGAAAGAACTGTAAAGCAATGTTAATGTTTATTGATGTGGAGAAAGCCTTTGACAATGTATTTTGGAGTTTTATGTTACATAATTTAGAAAGTATGGGGGTTGGTCAAGACTTTTTAAATGAGATTAATGCGATCTATCATGAACAAAAAGCTAAAATTATTGTAAATAATGTGGTCTCGGAGGAAATTAGAATAGAGAAGCGAACCAGGCAAGAGTGCCCACTTTCCCCTCTGTTGTTCATTTCAATCCTAGAGGTCTTGTTAAGTATGATAAGAAAAGATGAACAAATTAAAGGTATTACAGTAGGATCCAAACAATATAAATTAAAAGCCTTTGCTGATGATTTAGTACTGACATTACAGGATCCAGACTCCAGTGCAGTAAAAGCACTGGAGTTGATACAGGAGTTCGGACAGGTAGCAGGATTTAAGTTAAATAGGACAAAACCAAAGTATTAGAGAAAAATCTGGATAATGATGAAAGAAAATTATTACAAGAAAAGAAGGGCTTAGATTTTGTGAAAAAAGTTAAGTATCTGGGAGTCAATTTGCCAGGGAAAATTTTGAATTTCTATAAAGATAACTATGAGAAACTATGGAATGAAATTAAGAGAGATCTAGAGATATGGTCAGATTTAAAATTGTCACTAATGGGCCAGATTTCGGTGGTTAAGATGAATGTATTGCCAAATATATTATTTCTGTTTCAAGCCCTCCCAATTATTGACAATGTGAAATGTTTTAAAGAATGGCAGAAAGCTTTATCTAGATTCATCTGGCAGGGGGGAAAACCCAAAATTAAATATAAATTACTAACAGACTCTAAAGAAAGAGGGGGATTTTCCCTGCCAGATTTGAAGATCTATTTTGAAGCAGCTGCGCTTTGCTGGATTAAGGAATGGATACAACTAGAAGACACCGATGATTTAGATCTGGAGGGATTTGACAATGTGTTTGGATGGCATTCATATTTATGGTATGATAAAGTAAAGGCTCATAATGCTTTTAAAAACCATGTAATTAGGAAATCTCTGTTTAATGTGTGGATAAAATATAAAGATCTCTTAGAAAGGAAGACACCCAGATGGCTTTCACCAATGGAGGCGAAGGCCCAGAAAAAGTTAAATATGGAAACCAAGTGGTTGAGATATTCAGACCTGTTATTGGAAGACAAAGAAGGTTATAAATTAAAACCATTTGATCAAATCAAAAATAAGATAAATTGGTTACATTATCACCAGATCAATGAATTGTATAAACTAGATAAGAAAAATGGTTTTGCTTCAGAAAAAACTAAGTTGGAAACGGAGTTGTTGGACTCTAAAGTTAAAAATTTGTCTAAAATGTATCATTTACTGTTGGAATGGCATACAAAGGATGAACAAGTTAAATCAGTGATGATAGATTGGGCAAGAGATGTGGGACATAATTTAATGTTGAAGACTGGGAAAGATTGTGGAAGAAAAGGGTCAAGTTCACTGCATGTACAGTGTTAAAGGAAAATATAATGAAAATAATGTACAGGTGAAACTCGGAAAATTAGAATATCATGGAAAAGTTCATTTATTTCAGTAATTCAACTTAAAAGGTGAAACTAATATATGAGATATTCTTGACATGCAAAGCAAGATATGTCATGCAACCTGCGCCAACCTGGTGTTTTTGCCCGCAACTGCTATCAGCCAATATAGCAGATGGTCAGGAATAATAGGAGTTGAGTTGTAGTTCAAAACATCTGGAGGAAACCAGATTGAGGAGAGCTAGATTGGGGATATCTGAGGAGCGTTGTAAGCAGTTTTGCATGGATACTTAACCACAGTCCTGCTTGTGGGGCCAGATGGCTGCTTTTCTCCATTACATCATGGTTTTTTCCAGTCTCTAAGAGTAGGATCCACATAGAGCTGGGCTGGTAAAAGTCAGTACAAGATAGCATTGGACCCCAGCTTGTCAATTGCAGCCTAAATTCATTAAGAAATCCCTGGTAAGCAATATGCTTCCAAGCCATTTTGCCAGGTGATAATGTGGAAATTGATACCATGATTCTGAAGCAACAGAGACTTGTTGTTCAAAAGGCAGGTCTTTCTTCAAACACAGCAATTCTTTTTAAATTTTTGTTTCTTGGCAGTTTCTGAATGGACTAGCTTGTCATAATCTTGCATATGTGTGGTTACCCTCTGAACTTCCCCTCCAGGACTTCATGCAGGGCTTGATTCTGCAAGTGTGGAAAACTGCAGTGTGTGGCATTAGGGCTAACATGTCACAGTTTTCTTTATTGTTCTTTATAAAGCAAATTCTAGCTTGAAAGAAGGTTGGCAATATCTGATGAAATCTCAGAAGTGAGAGGGATTTCTGACAAACACTTTCAGTGGTCATAGGCAAGGCTCAGCGTCTCTCTGCTTCTCAAGATCAGAACGATTAGCAGACTAACTTGTGCAAAGTAATAAACATTGCAAAATAACCTGCAGAAATAAATTATGGGGATTTGCTTAATTTTTCTATTAAACACAGGTTTCAGTGTTTTCAATGCAGTCTCTGTGTTTTCCTTCTCTCAGAAATTTGCTTTTTAAATAGAGATTGCCCAAAGCACTGCTTATTGGTCAACATTTTGGTTCCAGGATTTTCAATGCCCCCTTTTGAATTTCAGACTTATCAATGAATCTCTGAGGGACCAATTGCTTGTCACCATTCAGAAGACCTTCACCTATACCCGGACCCAGGCCCAGCATCTCTTCATAATCCTCATGGAATGCATGAAGAAGAAGGAACTGGTATGCAAGCACATTCTCTAGGCATGAAACACAGAAGCCCAGTTTCATACCGGCTTGGTGCATAAATAAGGTTCAATCTCAGTTTGGAGATTGGGGGACCTGCAGTGGTATGCAGTCCATCCTTCTAACTTCCATGGCTCAAACCATAGTTTGTGTTAGATTTGCATTACCCAACCTCTGGCTTCTCTAAGGCTCGCCCGGAATATCTCAAAGCCATGAGCTGAAACCACGCTTAGGAGGGCAATTGCAATTTGGGGCAATCCTGGTTAGCCTTATCCATAGTTGGTGACATGTTTACCTGAAGTTTAACCTCCTTGGAAGGGAGAGGGAATTCATGCACAAGAGAGAGAATCTAAAATTAGGGTTGCTATGTTTGGAAGAGCAAAAAAGAGGGCACACACACACACACACACACACACACACACACACGGCTCAGCTGGGGATGGGGAGCCTGCTGCTTCCCAGCTGAGCTGTGCAAAGAGGCCCCAATGCTCCTGCATGCAAGTGGGGGGAACACCAGGGCTGACTCAGCTGAGGATCGGGAGCCCCTTGAGCATGCACATGCCCAAACGTAAAAACAACAGCAACCCAGACATTTTTTGTAAATTGTAAAAATCGGCCTGGCCGGAGATGTTGGCCATGGAAAAGAGGACATGTCAAGGAAATCTTGGACGTATGGCAACCCTACTAAAATGCGCTTTCCCAATCCCCAGCACATGGTTTGGAGACTGGTTACGTTACATCTGTGTGAACTAAAACTGTGTTTCGGTGGATGTCAGTTAGAAACCATTCTGTCTTTTACATGTACATCTGTGTAACTGGAGACTTGGGCATGAAGAGTCCATAAGACCAGCCACAAACAGCTGATTGAAAGGCGATTTAAGTAAAATGTAAGAACAAATAAAATGGGAATTACATTAAAACTTAAAATTTGTAGGAATAGCTTCCATTGGCCTTACCTGTATAATGTCATTAACTCAATTAAGAAGTTTCATTGGACTTTAAGTTATGGATAAATTATTCACAGAGCATCAAAAATGCATCCATCACATTATATTACCTTAGGTCTGGCTGGAAGCATTTAAATATTGTTTTCAGAATCTGAATTCCAAATGTGCATTTTCTGAAACCAGTGGTGTTATTCTTTTTGTGTATATGCTGTTGCTGCTTAACAATTTGCCTCCAGCAGCATGCTAGGAGCTATGCAAAATGCAATGAAAGATGCAATCCCTGTCCCAGGGCCTTGCATGAAGAAATCAAGGGCAGCATCAGTAAGAAGAGTGTTGAATTATTAGTGGTGGGGCAAAATCAAACCAAATGGCAATGCATGTGACAGGGAAGATAAGCCTGAGATGGTTTAGGGTCACCATTGCTTGATGAAGTAGATCTTGATGATGGGCTTGACAGACTGCAAAGCTTTTCTAAACAGAGGGGGCTCCCTGGCACAGAAATGATAATGGTAGCCATAAAAACCCCCAGCTATGTTCAGATTGCAAGTTCAGATTGCTAACATTGTTATTTTTTAGCATTTATTTAACCATATCAATGAGCTTAAAGGTAAAGGTAAAGGGGCCCCTGACCATTCTGTCCAGTCGTGACCGACTCTGGGGTTGCGGTGCTCATCTCACTTTATTGGCCGAGGGAGCCGGCGTACAGCTTCCAGGTCATGTGGCCAGCATGACTAAGCCGCTTCTGGCGAACCAGAGCAGCACACGGAAACGCCATTTGCCTTCCCGCCAGAGTCGTACCTATTTATCTATTTGCACTTTGACATGCTTTCGAACTGCTAGGCTGGCAGGAATCAATGAGCTTAGTGGTATACAAAACAGAGAAAGTAAATAAAACTGTATGAAATGTTTTATGGTCACTGGCATAACTAAGCAGGATCACAAAAGATAACAAATTCAACCTGTTTTGTTTTAAAATTATGGCTTAGAGCCACATGAGTATTTTAAAAAAGCTTTATCCCTGTAAGTAGATTGTGTGTTGCCAAGCCCTCAGCCCATGTACAGAAAGTTTTAGCATGTAATAATGTTTCACCCACTGATAATGATTCACAGTGCAAAATTATTTACATTAAACATATTTTACTCTTTTTTAAGTATGTTTGGTTTTTGGCTTTACAGAAGCTGGAAGGACAAAGCCACAGTTATAATTTTTGACGCTGAAATGTATTAAAGGCTTCCAGTTGCATAACTTACCCAGAACTCCAACAACAGTGAGTTGGTGAGAGTCAATCTGAAAGACATGACAGAATCTGAGTCGCCAATGCCACTACAGTGGTACCTCGGGTTAAGTACTTAATTCGTTCCGGAGGTCCGTTCTTAACCTGAAACTGTTATTAACCTGAACAGTTGGGCCTCTGCCGCACCGCCGGAGCACGATTTCTGTTCTTATCCTGAAGCAAAGTTCTTAATCTGAAGCACTATTTCTGGGTTAGCGGAGTCTGTAACCTGAAGCGTATTGTCAGGGAACTGCCATCGGAAGGAAGGGAGGTGAAGGGGCTCACACAGGTTGGGAGAGACTCAGCAGCTGAAGAGGGAACCAGTAGGGGGAGAGGAGGTGAGCTGAGGGAAAGTGAGCTGGAGGGATGACTCAGAGACACTTCCAGCGAAAACAGTGGGGAGGTTTCAGGACCTCCTGTAGGGACACCCACTCCTCGCCGGAAACTGTCACGCAGAGAGTCCAGAAGACGTGTTTCCGTTAAGGAGCTTTTATGTTGGAAGCGATTCCGAAAGCAACCACTGTCGGAATCTGCTAGTGACTAGAGGAGCCATGTCTGAGGGGCTCCGTCACAGACAGAGGTTTGTGGACTTGAACAAACTCTGAGGGGATACGATTTTACGCACAAGCAGCTCATCATCCCATCACACGTATGTAACCTGAAGTGTATGTAACCCAAGGTACCACTGTATTAGCTAGTAAACCTCAGTAACCTTCCACAATATTGATGTCAAATTTCTTTTTATCTTATCTGGGAAAGGTCTGATGAGCCCATTTCCATTCCAAAATTAATTCAGTCAGGGCTCATAAAATGACACATAAGAGCTAATGTTGTATCCACAGAAAACAAAACTGCTGTAGGTGAAACTGCAGACTGTGAATGACGTCTAATCCAGGGGTGTTGCTGTCAATGAAGATGTCTCTGTTACCATCAAGGAACTCTTGTTTGTCTGGGCAAAGCCACCACTGATTGACAAAATGACCCATAATGAGTTGTCATAAATTATAAAGCAGTGATATTGAGCAAATGTTACAGCTCAAATTAAAAATCATCACAAGTCACTCACTTGTCATTTAGGCAGCCTGACCGTGGTCTGGCCTTCGCTCGTGTGGGTTGGCCTTTTCTTTCTAACTGTGCTGCTGGCTTCCGTGAATGTAAGAGCACCATTCTGTTAAATTACTTATGGTCATACAAGGACAGGAATTTAGATGGCAGATGCATGCCTGCTAGCATTCAGAGAAAGACTGTTGGGTCCCAGGAGCACACATCCATATTAAGGAAGCATGGGAAAGCATTTAATTAGTCTCTAGCTAAAGGGAAACAAGAAAATCCCATCTCTTTTTGGCATGCGTGAGAGAAGAAGCTCCTTCCCCGTCGCTTTTGCATGTTAGATTTTATTTACTCATTGCCAAGAACAGAGAGTTGTGGTTGTGTTCCTATTAGCATCCCATAATTGTATAGCATGCTGTGGTCTTTTTGCAAAAGCCCATTCTTTTTTTCTTGTTTCTTTTTGAAGTAAAAAATTTATTTTCCAAAATAATAAAACTTTTAACCACAATAACTGGATACTAGTGTAGTTAAAAAATACCATAAAAACAATGCAAAATAATCATAACCATAACTGGCTTATTTTAATAACATTCAAGCAACTGAATAGGTCAGTTGACATAAAAAGGTCTTCAAGAGTCCCCTGCAAGTGAATATCGAGGATACCTCCTGAATATCAACTGAAAAGTCTTCCACAGCACGGGACTGTGACCCTCAATTCCCAACATCTGTTGAAGCCAGTCAGGCACAAGGGACAACTAGAAGTGGTTTGGAATGAGAAATAGTTCACAGGTCTGTTTATCTGGGTGCCATTTACCCACACAACTTTATTCCCATCCATGGGAATTCTCCTCTTTCCTCTTCCCCTGGGGAAGGAGAATAATAGGAATAATAGGGAATAGCGGGAGCCGCACAGGAAGATGCTTTCTGCACATCCCCTGCTGCAGCTGCTGCAGCACCACTGCTGAGATCAGATCCACAGCCCCCCACTCCCAAGCTGCCTTTCCCTTTAAAAGAAACAAACATGGTAGATTGAATGCCGGGCTTGTTAAAGAGGGCTTCAAAATGCTGTAGTGTGGAAGTTATTAAATCAGCCCTCCCCGACGGGCAGTTTTCTTCTGACTTTAGGCTGGTTAGTTTTCTCTCTGTGGCTGTTTTTCGGTTCCCTCTCTCAGACCAAATCCAGTGCTCAATTTCATGGAGTCTTGGGCTCCATTAATGTGCATGCAGACATCTTGTCTTTCTTTTTTTGTTCATAAGTGAAGCATAACATGAAAAATTCAAGTCAGTTTGGAAGCTGGCTATTCTAGGTGAATCTGGGTTTTTATAAATATGCGGCACTGACGCACCGTAATAATCTTGAGATGCCACAACCCAGCGCTGGTGGTTTACAAGCCCAAGGACCATGCAGGAGTAAATGGGTTGTGCTTCTGGTCTCCAGAGTGCAAAGAAGGCCTGTAGGAAGGGCAGGGAACAGGGTCTCATAGGTATTGGTCACTTGTGCATGATTTAATATACATACCTGCCATGCTGCCATCTCTGGATATAAATACATACTGTATTAGGTAGCCAGAAATAAGGAGTTTAACCAAAGGGGACTAAAATAAGCAAAATAACACCAAATAAGTATCCCAATTTTTTTCAGAACAGACAATGCATCTCTTGTCAATTTTTTCAATAATGGATGGATGTTCATAGGAAGTGTTGTAAATTTGTATCAGACATAGAGATATTATGCCTGGGAACTATTTGAATTTGCCAGCATTAGAAAGCTGCTTATTTGTAACTATTCTCTGGTTCTTTTCGTATCTACACTTGCTGCTGAAATGAAACATTGCAAGCAGCCCTTAGATTCCCCCATGACCTTCACAACAACTCTATCAACAAAGCTTATCTTGTTCAGATGTTTCTGCTGGATCAGTACACCAGATCTTATCATATGCAAAGTAACTGTTTGAGGATGCTTGATAACCTTAATTCCTATGGAAAGAATATTCTTGTCAAGTAAGATACCATGCATAAATTCAATGACAGTCCATTGCTGTAAGGAGAAAAGGGGGCTGGGCTTATTTTTCTACCTTATACTGCCTTATTTTTCCTTTAATATACTGTATTGTTGAGTTATTGTCCCCCTTTAGCATGCTGACATGCTGGAACCTCCCAAATATTTAATCATTTATTTAGATTTCAACATTAAAAGAAGCCAGTACTGTGACTGAATTTTGTCAGTTGAAGATAACACTTCAAAAAGTTTAATGCTACATTTTTATGAATAGAAAAATAAGAGGATTGTGGTATTTGTGAAGAACCTATAATTAGGCAACAAAGAAAGAACTGCTATTTTAAGCAAGCGGTTTTTCCGATTGCTTAAATAACAGGCATATAACCTACACAAATAGATTGTTATCATGTTTTGGTAGCTTATCATGCTTCCAGTATTCAGGGCTAACTTGGATATTTTCCAATGTTGATCTTCAAGTTTATAAAGAGCTGCTTAATATTGGCTGCATTCAGACATCATGCTAAACCACAGCTGGAGATGGCTAGGGCCAGTCCTTAGGAAGTCTTTCACATGATGCTGCCAAGAGCCACTCACAACCTCCCCCCTCCCAACGTGGCCACAACTGTGCAACACTTTTTTCTGCTTACATTTCATAGATCTATAACCTGAATTCTATGGATTTTATATATCTATGGACTGGGGCATGCATGTTGGGCAGATTGAGGTGGTGGGCAGCCACTGCAAATTTGCTCCCATTCCAAAGATGCACCATTGCCCGTCCACAGCTGAGACACGCCCCCCCCAGGGCAGAAATGGTAGCACAGGTGCATCAGGCTAGTGAGGGCCCCTTCAGAGTCCTTGGGGGCCTCAGGCAGTACCCAGCCTGGCTGACCATTGGTCCTGGGGCAACCCAGTCAGATGGGTGGGGGGGGGTGTTGTTATTATTATTATATTACAGGACATCCCTATCTTCATCAGAGAAATGTTGGGGGCATGCTCTTTCTTTGCTAATGGAAGTGGGGAACTTTGGAAGCAACTTAGAAGGGGATATTTTAAAGGTCCAACAGCCTGTATTTCCACACTTTACTTTGCTGCATATTTTGTGATTTCAAATCTCTCACCAAATACAGTGGTACCTCTGGTTAAGTACTGGTACTTAATTCGTTCCGGAGGTCTGTTCTTAACCTGAAACTGTTCTTAACCTGAAGCATCGCTTTAACTAATGGGGCCTCCTGCTGCTGCCGCTCCGGTGGAGCACAATTTCTGTTCTCATCCTGAAGCAAAGTTCTTAACCCGAGGTACTATTTCTGGGTTAGCGGAGTCTGTAACCTGAAGCGTCTGTAACCCAAGGTACCACTGTAGTACTTTCCCCAAACCTGGATCAAGGCATCAAATCATCTTACCATCACTGCATAAGTACCGAGGGCACACAGGACAATTCTATACCTCCTTGCTGCTTTCAGATTGCCAATCCTACTATAACATACAAATTTGCCAGATTTTGCACAGCAGCTCAAGATGCAACGGATGTGCCACACTCTTTCACGCTCTTTCACTCTTGTCTGATGTTCCTAACCCTTCTTTTAGACTTACTTGGATTCTTATGGACTTTTATATATATATTCTGTTTTAACTCTTTTTAGTGAGTTGGGTTTTTTTTTAGATTTTTAATGATTTTAAATTATTGTACCGCTCCCTCCTTATCAGGGCCGGATTTGGGCTTGATGAGGCCCTAAGCTACTGAAGGTAATGGGGCCCTTTATATGTCCAGCTGCCCTTTGTCAACAAATTATCACTGTTTTTTGTGTTGAATATATGCTATATATGCCCATTACTTACATCATAGGAGTCTACACAACACAAAACACTGTTGCTGTGTGTAGGTTTTATTTTATTTGTTTTTTATCTTATGTTTTGGAAATGTACATCCAGTTTTTTTCCTTTAAATTTTTTGGGGGCCCCAAGAGAGTGGGTCCCTAAACTAGAGCTTGTCTAGCTTATACGTAAATCCAGCACTGCTCCTTATGCTGGTCTACGGCCGTAATATAGTGTTGGTTTTGATTGATTGATTGATTGATTGATTGATCGATCGATTGGATCGAGGCATCAAGGAAATTCTCCTTTTATTTTACCATATTTATTCTGTTCCCTTTCACCAAACCAACAAGAGTCTGTAGAGTGTGAAGGGCCAGACACCCCCGGGGAGCATTTTTGGTGACTCACAACCAGTCATTTTTCCGGGGGGGGGGGTACGCAGGGGTACGCATACCCCAAAACATTTTGTGAATCTAAGTTTGGTCTCATTGAGGGCAGTATTTCAGTGTGAATAGGAAAATGAGAGTACCCTCAACATTTTTTTAAGAAAAAAAGCACTGCTCACAACTCTGTTAATACAATGTCTCCACATCCAGCCCCCCAGCCTAGACGCTGGGGGTGGATTCAAAGGCTCAGTGGATACTCAGTCTCTCTGTCGGCTGAGGGAACAGATCCATGTCGGGCCTTGCCTGCCTCCTTCCCTCTGGGCAGAGAGGGCTCCGTTTTGTTTTTTGTTTTTTAAATTTATTTTTTATTTTTTATCTATGTCATTTTAAATTGTAATTGATATTAATGCTGTATTCTTAGTTTTAGATTTTATGATTTATGTGGAAATTGTTTTCCATTAGGTTGTGTAGCTTTCGATGTACTTTATTTATTGTTTATGACTTCTGTTATGTTGGTAATTATGTAAATCTTGTCATGTTGTAAGCCGCCTTGAGCATTGTTTTCACTATGGAAAGGCGGCATACAAATAAGATGACGACGACGATGATGAATGATGATGATGATGATGTATACTCTCTTAATCCCTACCATGGGAGAGGGACTCTTCCATAGGGCAAATACTTACCATCTCATATAAAAGTTTCCTTTAAATTATTATTTAAATGACCATTAAAAATAAGCTATATCTGAATATAATTAGCCATGTTTTCCACTGTGTCAAGCTGGTTTATATATCTGTATTCACTTTTCACAGTATCTTTCCCAGGAAAATGTCACAGAACTAGAACAATTCTAGAGTTTATAAAACATGAGACAAACATCTTAAAATATATTTTTTTGGATTGCTTCTTAAAATATGTGCTGGCAGCAATTACAGGAATGTTTTTTCCTCCTAGAGTACATGTTGCAATGGGTATTCTCTAGAGAGTTAGTAATCAGTAATGGTTTTACCTAGAATTTAGGTTACATTTAAGAGGTAACAAGTCAATGTTTTATTCAAAGTGCTGCTCAGATCCTTTTTTGCTATTAACCTACTTAAGTCTGTTTTGGTTGTGCAGAGCAAACCTGAAGGAAGCTTGATCTTGTTATGTTTTCAGGGCATCTAAGAAAATCAGTTTCTTTCGACAACAACAGCTTTCTTCTGAATTTAAAATATTCAGTGAGGTGACATTTATTAGTCTTGTCCTGCTCCCCAACTCAAAGCTAAGACATATCCCTATTTTCTGATGCCACTGATTTCCACTGAGCTCACCCACGATGGGCTGCAGTCGCGGAGGAGCCCCAGCGGCCAGCATGGCTAGTGGAAGAGGAGGGACGTCTGCCCCTGCCCTCTGCTGAAGCCCAAAGTCTGCCCAGCACAGCCATGCCAGACCGCAACCACCTCTCCCCTCCAGCAGCCACCAGGCAGTCCTTACACGGCTGAAATGTGGCTCTGAGCCTCTCACTTCCCCCTCCTGGCTGGCAGGTTTGGAGGTGGGGGGGGGGGAGCAGAGCTACCAGCGCTGGCGTAGTGGCTCTGTGGGGCATAGCACCCAGGACAGTGAGGTCATAGGAGGGAGAAAGTGGGGTGGCAGTGGCAGTCAGGGTGGCACACAGTGGGAAGGGAAGCAGTCGTGGCAAGGAACATCAGAAATAGGCGCAGGGCCCCCTCAGTGCTGACAAATCTGCTAGACTTACTGCATTTTTCCTCTGAGCAGTTTATTCTTCAGCATTTGGTTTGTGTGTGTGCCTGCGCGTTCTCTCTCTCTCTCTCTCTCTCTCTCTCTCTCTCCCCCTCTCTCCCCTCCTTATTTTGCTGCCAAGGGAAATTTACACTAAAATATTCAGGCATACCCAGCTGAATTATAAATGCTGAGCAATACTGGAATAGAAGCTGCTCTTCTAGTAAGAGGACCATAATGAATTAATAACCCTGACTATAAACAGAAGCAGTTCACTGTCCGCAAACAGTGTCTATTGTTAATGTTAAAGCAACTTGCATTTATGAGACACCTGCAAAATCTCAACTAGTTTAAATAAAGATGAACAATTATAATTCTGGACCAAACATTTGTTCACCCTGAATTCCTATTGCCCATCTGAAGCAGAGCTCTGAAAGGGCATCATAGGATACGCCAAGATCACTCAAACATAACTTGCAGTGCTTTAGGATTTCATCTTCTACCTGATTTCCATTGTTTCTGCAGCTTATCTTGCATCTTTGGATTTCTGTTTTCTTGATAGCAGATTCCCATCAATCTTTGGCAGAAAGAATAAATTTGCTTCCTTACTTCCTGAGACTGATAGAATAAAATGAGTTTTAGTGTAGTCTTATGCTTACTTCAGATACATTATCACTCCTTGTGCTTTCAAGGAGATGGCAGGATGTAATTCATCTTTTCCTTCTTTATAAGGAAACTGTTCTACAAAATGTTGGAATATGCATGTTAAAACAAAATCAGAAAAAGCAACAGCTATGTTGGGGCTGGGCATCCCAGCTTGGGCAGAGCATCTAGACAAAAGGAAAGATCTGGAACATTTTGTTTCATAGGGTTCTCTTAGGGCATTGCTAAGGAATACAACAGATTCTAGCAGAAGTTGTAACCATCCATTGTGAAGATGGAATATTTATTTACTTCACTTAGATGTATAGCGGGACACGGGTGGTGCTGTGGTCTAAACCACAAAGCCTAGAACTTGCCGATCAGAAGGTTGGCTGTTCGAATCCTCGCAATGGGGTGAGCTCCTGTTGCTCGGTCCCAGCTCCTGCCAACCTAGCAGTTCAAAAGCACGTCAAAGTAGAATCATAGAATCATAGAGTTGGAAGAGACCACAAGGGCCATCAAGTCCAACCCCCTGCCAAACAGGAAACACCATCAGAGCACTCCTGACATATGGTTGTCAAGCCTCTGCTTAAAGACCTCCAAAGAAGGAGACTCCACCACACTCCTTGGCAGCAGATTCCACTGTCGAACAGCTCTTACTGTCAGGAAGTTCTTCCTAATGTTTAGGTGGAATCTTCTTTCTTGTAGTTTGGATCCATTGCTCCGTGTGCGCTTCTCTGGAGCAGCAGAAAACAACCTTTCTCCCTCCTCTATGTGACATCCTTTTATATATTTGAATATGGCTATCATATCACCCCTTAACCTCCTCTTCTCCAGGCTAAACATGCCCAGCTCCCTTAGCCGTTCCTCATAAGGCATCGTTTCCAGGCCTTTGACCATTTTGGTTTGCATTAATTCTGATTTGCATTAATGCTAGGCAGTGAAAACAATACCTATAAGGCACATTCAAAGCACATTCTTTCCCTCAAAGAATTCTGGGCACTGTAGTTTGCCCCTTACATAGTTATAATTCCCAGCAACCCTTAACAAACAACAGAATTCTTTGAAGGGGAAAAATTTGCTCTGAATGTATAACCTGTAGGCAGCCAGTTGGGTTTGCCCACAGTATCTCTGTATTTCAGATTCTTCAGGGCTGAATATAGACAGACAGACAGACAGACAGACAGACAGACAGACAGACCTGGTGGTATTGTGTTCATTTAAGTGCCACATTTAAAATATTAAAAATGTCTAATGAAAAACAATCTCTTCTTGCATTCCAGATTACAGTGTTTCGCATGGGATCAGAAGGACACCAAGATATTGACCTGGCCATCTTGACAGCTTTGCTAAAAGGTAATACAGTGGTACCTCGGGTTAAGAACTTAATTCGTTCTGGAGGTCTGTTCTTAACCTGAAACTGTTCTTAACCTGAAGCACCACTTTAGCTAATGGGGCTTCCTGCTGCCGCTGCACGATTTCTGTTCTCACCCTGAAGCAAAGTTCTTAATCTCAGGTAATATTTCTGGGTTAGCAGAGTCTGTAACCTGAAGCGTACAGTGGTGCCTCGCAAGACGAAAATAATCCGTTCCGCGAGTCTCTTCGTCTAGCGGTTTTTTCGTCTTGCGAAGCAAGCCCATAGGGAAATTCGTCTTGTGAAGCGCATCGAAAAACGGAAAACCCTTTCGTCTAGCGGGTTTTTCGTCTTGCGAAGCATTCGTCTTGCGGGGCACCACTGTATGTAACCCAAGGTACCACTGTAGTGTTTTCTGCACAGAAAGTCCTTGACAAATTTACACACATTTCATCAGTCCTGCATTGTATGATGCCTAAGTAGCAAACTTTTAGTATCCCAAGGTATGGTCTGAAGGTGTAAAAGGTTGCTAAAACTAAGCAGGTTTGGGACTGGTCAGTGTCTGGATGGGTGCCTGCCTGAGAACCAAGTGGGCAATGCCTTCCATGTACACTTGGTTCCATTATGGGGGAAAGATAGGATATGGGTAAAAGGTAAAGGACCCCTGGATATTTAAGTTCAGTCAAAGGCAACTATGGGTTGTGGCGCTTATCTCGCTTTCAGGCCAAAGGAGCCGCCGTTTGTCCACAGACAGCTTTCTGGGTCATGTGGCCAGCATGACTAAACTGCTTCTGGCGCAACGGAAGCCAGAGTGCACGGAAACGCCATTTACCTTTCTGCCACAGCAGTACCTATTTATCTACTTGCACTGGTGTGCTTTCAAACTGCTAGGTTTGATATTGATATTGTGATATTGTGAGAGTCAGTGTGGTGTAGTGGTTAAGAGCGGTAGTCTCGTAATCTGGGGAACTGGGTTCGCATCTCCGCTCCTCCACATGCAGCTGCTGGGTGACCTTGGGCCAGTCACACTTCTTTGAAGTCTCTCACCTCACAGAGTGTTTGTTGTGGGGGAGGAAGGGAAAGGAGAATGTCAGCCACTTTGAGACTCCTTCGGGTAGTGATAAAGCGGGATATCAAATCCAAACTCTTCTTCTACTCTACTTCTTCTTCTAGGTTGGCAGGAGCTAGGACAGAGCAAAGGGTGCTCACCCTGTCACGGGGATTCAAACTTCTAATCAGCAAGACCAAGAGGCTCAGTGGTTTAGACCACAGCGCCAATCACAACAAATATTTTTACCCTCGAAAAGCAGAGACAGCTCAGATCAGATTAATTTTCATTATGTTAACATCATGAGAGCATATGATTGATATTATTGTGAATCAGGAAGTTCTGTTATGCAAAGCATCTCTCCTGGTGGATAACAATGTGGCCAATATGCAGCCAAATATTATATGGCTCCAAAGCAAACACAAAGGCAGTACCAGATTCAAAGTCACATAAATCCAGAGCTAGCTCTTCAAGAGATCCAGAATGTGAGTCAGACCCACTGACAGACTGATGCTGTCAATCTGGTACTTCCTGAATGCTTGCTTCTGAACCATTGTATAATATTTACTCAAACTGCATTTTAGTGATATTATTGCTGCAAAACAGATGCTCTGTTGGGCAAGAGGTAGTAAGTGAAACTCTGTAGTCCCTTCTGCAGTTTCAAGGGACCCATCAGTGTGTGGAAAACAGCACTCACAGCATAGGGGACCAACTACTTATCTAGCTGCATGGGATGGTGGTCTTAGTTTCCCAAAACAGAAACAGAATCAACAAGAGAGTTTGTGCACCTTTTGGTTGTCTTTTATTACAATAGGTAATAATTATTTATTTGACATGACAGATTAAACCAATGTGATATGCAATATCTTTCACTCTACACATATACAGACTACTGTGTTGTTTCTGTTTCTGGGTGTATTTTTAAGCCAAAGGCTGTGAGTTTGGAGGAGAGGAGAGAGTGAGTGAGTTGCTGAGTCATTATTTGCTGACCATTTTTCAACAAAAAAGCACTCTCCCAAGCTATTTTTTCACCTAGTAGACAATTCCCCCAGGTTTTATTTGTTGGGGGGGGGGACCCAATTCTACTATTTTATATTTCATAAACTTTATACACTGCTTGATTGAAAAAACAAACAAACCTCAGAGTGCTTTACAAAAAACTAGTCTTTAGCTAAAAATGACCAGACGGGCCTTTTTCTCTCTCTTCATCCATTCTCTTCATGAACTCACAGCCCACTAAGAAACTTTTTGTTAATAATAATAATCCTACAGAACTCGCTTCAATGTGTGTTTTGAGACCCAGTGGTCCTCCATTTATAGCTCTCTTGTCATGTTAGGGTCTGGGAGGGTCCTCATCCCTGCTGAGTTATAAGAAGGGCTACCATCCTAGTAGAGGGTTGTTATTACTTTATTATTATTCCCCCAGTCTTTTTCCCCAGCATGATTTGCAAGGCTGCCCAAATCCTTACAGCGTCTGTCCTGTTAATATCTGGAGAGCAGCACGCTGGGTGATGCCTGTGTTTTTCCGTTGCTGCAGCCTAATCCGCTGTTGTGCTCACTGGAGCATATTGCTAAGCTTACCTGCGCCGGATGCATCCTCTGCATTCCTCCTCGCTTGTAATTGTGCCATGAATGATGCTCGGAAGGCTTCCATCCTGCAGCTGCTGAGCACATTTGCTCCCATCCTCTTTGTGCAAGGGGCAAGGAGTGTCAACCATGAAATGGTTGTATGATTGCTTTTGAATCTAAAGTGCAAGACATTAGCATAGCATAGTATGTGGAACTGAGAGGTGGGCATTTTTACATTCTGTAAAAACCAGAACAGCACAGCAAAGCAGCCTGTCCCTCTTCCCACCCTCCACATCATGGCACAGAAGCCAGAGCAAGGGGAGGTCGATCTGGAAGATCCTAACTAGTAAAATAGGCTGATGGCTCAGGCGGCTCAGGTGGAGATGAATGTGGAGGAGTCTTGAGTATTAGCTTCCCTTCTTTACAAGTGGATACTGTGCATAGTGTTGTATTGTTGAGTCTTTGATGAAAAGGCAGAAAGCATTTGCCAAAGAATCAGGATTGCAATTACGCTTCTTACCTTATATCCTAAACAAAACTACTTTGGACCCTACACAGCTGGACAGAACTACTTTTTATTCCTTGCTTTTGCAGGAGAGGGATTTCCCCGCCATTGTATGCCTTCAATCAAATTGGATATGCTATTTAAAAAACAAACAAAAATGAATACTGTGGAATAAACCAGAGATTAGATTAAAATGCATCCATAGTGCCTGATGCTTAATAGAAACATGCAGCAGAAGCAGAAGCAGCAAAGATTGTGATTTGCTCTGTTGTAACAGTAGTATGATGTAAATCCACCCCAGAGGCACAGGGTAGAAAAAGCAGCTTTCTAGCACAGATAGACAAATGAAGGGGGTATCCTAGCAACAACACAGAAACCATGTGATGTTTTTAGAGCTTTTTTTTTTTTTTTTTTTTTTTTTTTGCCTTGATAAGGTTTGGTTCCTCTTGAAATCTAAAGGGAATGTAAAACAGAGAATCAAAGAGCTTCCTGCCCAACAGAATTTCCAGATGATTGACTAATTTAAATATGAAGAGGGGGGAAATGTAGAGCTCATATCTGTGAAATTCTGTTATATCTGCTCTAATCATCAAATCATAAATTTGAGTAATACATAGGAGATCTATGCCCTAGTAGCACTTGTGAAATTTCTTGACGACCTCTTTAACAGTTCCTTCTGTTTCTGATTGAAACCTGCTGATGGCACTTTTATTTTACATAATTGTCAGGGAACTGTCATCGGAGCTAGAGGCGGAGGGAAGGCTCTCAAATGATGCTGGAGAAGGGCCCAGCAGGGAGAGAGGCAGCTCGGCAGATGGGGAAGCAAATCAGCGCAACACCAGGGATAAAGGGGGGCAGATGGGGGAATCGGCGAGAGGGCTCCAGGACTCTTCACCGGACACCAGCGGGGAGAGCACGGGTCCTCCGCTACCCACGCCCTCCCTGCGCAGAAGGCTTCCGCGCAGGGAGAGTAGGAGGAGACTTGGCGTCAAACAACTTTTATGTTGGAAAAGGTTTAAGAAACGCCCACTGACAGATTCTGCTAGCGACTGAGGCAGCCACGAAGTGAAGGGCTGCCCAGACAGAAAGGTTTAACAAGGCAACATAGCCAGGAGAGGCGGCAACTTACGCACGAGCAACCCATACTCATTACAGCAATCCGTCAGTCCCTGACGTCGCTCGTGCACGGCGACAGGCAGGCAGCATCATGAGCAAAACCGGAGAAGCTGGCGCCACGGAGGGAGCAGCTGGAGTGCAAAATCTGGTGGAGAGGAACCGAGATTTGGAACAGCATGTGGCTCTTCTGACAGCGCGGCTGGACGAAAGGCGGTCTCAGGATGCTCAGGTCAGACCCACCCCCATAGCAAGGAAGGTACCGGGACTGGTACACAAATTTGGAGGGAACCCCCAGGACTACTGTGCGTTCCGAACGGAAATAGAGTACGCTTTGGAACTGCAACAGAATGATTTTGCAGACGATGGGGAGAGGGTTGCCTATATTGTCGGACATCTGCAGGATGGGGCCAGAGAATGGATCAGGCCCCTAATGGCAACGCAGAATGCCGCCTTGAAAGACCTGAGGAAATTCTTCCAGGCGATGGATGCGATGTATTCCAGTGATATACAGCAAAGTGTGACTCGGCGGTAACTGATGGACTGCAAACAGGGGAACCAGTCAGTTAGAGACTACTGGTCACGCTTTGCCATGTTAGTCCACCGGCTCGGGTGGGATTTGGACTCTGAACCCATTCAAATGCTGTTTGAGGAGGGGTTGTCCCCAACAGTGAAGGACGAACTTTCCCGCGCACTCCGCCCGCAGTCGATGGATCAGCTGACCAAGGCTGTGCTTGCGATTGGTGTAAGGCAGGAAGCGCGGGCCCAGGAGAAGCGGGAAGGGAGAGAGCAACGTTACCATGACTACCGCATTCCTGAAATACCAAGGCAGCCTTCCCCGCCGGCGGAGCCAATGGAAATAGATGGGGCGCGCGCGCAGGAGGTTTCCTACTCCAGTGAAGGTCGCAAGAGGGAGGGAAAGGATGGGAAAACCACCAAGAAGT
Source organism: Podarcis pityusensis (assembly GCF_964106645.2). NCBI lineage: Eukaryota > Metazoa > Chordata > Lepidosauria > Squamata > Lacertidae > Podarcis > Podarcis pityusensis. The sequence goes on from NC_138036.1 coordinate 62,335,761, forward strand.
GTTTTCTCTGCCAGCGGCCAGGACATTTTGCCAGGGTCTGCCCGCAAAGAAAGGCCTGGCAAGGGATGGTGGGAGCTGCAGGGGGTGAGGAGGAGATGGTAAAGGGGCAGGAGCAGGGAAACGCCAACGCTTGGCTGCCACTCAGCGGGCACAGCAGCCAGGCCAGCAACCAATAGAAGTGCCCCAACCAGACCCCCCCAGGGCGGCTATAGCCATAGAAGTGGTGCTAGAACTCCCGAATGGGCACCCAGTCAAGGTGAAAGGGCTGTTGGATTCAGGCAGTTCCTGCAATTTCTTCAGCAAGGACTTTGCACTAGAGCACCAGCTCCACCTGCTGCCCCTGGATTTCCCCTTGCAAGTAACCACCATTGATGGCAGGGAGCTTCTGGGAGGGGAAGTGATGCACCAGACCCCACCAATGAGGATGAGGGTTTCCAGGCACACAGAGACCATCGCCTTTCACATAGCCTCACTGGCAGGGCCCCCAATAATATTAGGGATAAGCTGGGTAGCACAACATGATCCAGTGGTGGCATGGCATCAGAGAACGGTCACCTTTGGGTCAGCTTACTGCTTGGAACACTGTCTAGGAGGGGAAACCCCAAGAATGACCATGGCCAGGGTGGCTGGGATAGCAGTGGAGCCGAAAGGGGAGGTGCCACCACAATATGCTGACCTGCAGGAGGTCTTCAGCGAGAAGGAAGCAGATAGACTACCCCCCCCATAGGCCCTTTGACTGCCAAATCAACTTGCTCCCTGGGGCGCAGCTACCGGTGGGTAAACTGTATGCCATGTCGGACAGGGAGATGAAGGAGTTGCGGGAATTTATTGACAAGAACCTGAAAAGAGGCTTCATAAGAGAATCAAAAGCGGTAGGGGGCCGTCCGGTGTTCTTTGTGGACAAAAAGGACACTAATCAACCCAGGCTCGTTGTGGACTATAGGGCCATCAATTTGGTATCAGAACCAGTGACCTTCCCAATGCCCAGGATTGATGACATTTTAACACGGGTGAGGCAGGGGAATTTTTTTACCAAGCTTGATCTCAGGGGAGCATACAACTTGATTAGGATGAGGGAGGGGGACGAATGGAAGACCACAATGTTCACACCCCTGGGGGCCTTTGAGTACCTAGTTATGCCTTTTGGATTACAGTCGGGCTCCGCCTGTTTTCAAGCTTTCATGCACCACGTGTTGGGGTCCCTGCTGTACAAGAACTGCGTAGCCTTCTTGGACGACGTCTTAATCTATTCGGACAATGAGGAGCAACATGTCAGAGACGTCAGGGAAGTGCTAAAGAGCGTACCGGCAGCAGAGCAGTTTGTGGAAGAAATGGAAGCCCTGCACCAGCAACTCAAGATGAACTTGGAGCGGGCCAAGGAAATTTACAAGAGGCAGGCAGACAAGCGCCGTAGGGAAGGGGAAACCATACGGGTGGGAGATCGGGTGTGGTTGTCAACCCAAGGGTTACCTTTTAAGGGGGGGGTGCAAGAAGTTGCAGCCCAGGGGGCTGGGACCGTTTGAGGTAACACAGCAGGTAAACCCCGTGGCATTCAAGCTCAAATTGCCTGACAGCATGAAGATACACCCGGTGTTCCATAGGTCCCTACTCTCACCGTACAGGGAAGGACGGGGATTCCCAGGGCGAGAGGGAGAAGTCACCACACACCTGCAGGTAGAAGAGAGGGAGCACCACAGCTTGGCCACGGAAATACTTGATTCAAGGTGGCGAGGACGCCAGGTGGAGTACTTGGTGGCTTGGGAGGGAGAACCCGGGTCGGAAAACACGTGGGTTTCCGCGCAAGCAATCACTGACGGGTATCTGCTGGAGGAATTCCACCGCCTGTTCCCGGACAAACCCAAACCACTAGCGAGATTCTGGGAGGAGCAATTTGGAACCACAGACGATGAAGAGGATTTTGTGGGTTTTTCTGCCTCCGAAGGGGAGGGAGAAGAGGCTTCGGAGGAAGAAGAATCAGACTGGGAGGCCCACCCAGCGGGAAGGGATCAGAGTGGGTGGGAAGCGGGTTTTGAATCCTCAGAGGATGGCGACAGCTCCTTCCGGGGGTTCCCCGCATCGTCGGCCGAAGAAAGGGACGAAGTTGGGTCAACAGGTTGGGCCAGGGGTGGAGGGGGTCCTGGGGGGGAGGTGGATGTCAGGGAACTGTCATCAGAGCTAGAGGCGGAGGGAAGGCTCTCAAATGATGCTGGAGAAGGGCCCAGCAGGGAGAGAGGCAGCTCGGCAGATGGGGAAGCAAATCAGCGCAACACCAGGGATAAAGGGGGGCAGATGGGGGAATCGGCGAGAGGGCTCCAGGACTCTTCACCGGACACCAGCGGGGAGAGCACGGGTCCTCCGCTACCCACGCCCTCCCTGCGCAGAAGGCTTCCGCGCAGGGAGAGTAGGAGGAGACTTGGCGTCAAACAACTTTTATGTTGGAAAAGGTTTAAGAAACGCCCACTGACAGATTCTGCTAGCGACTGAGGCAGCCACGAAGTGAAGGGCTGCCCAGACAGAAAGGTTTAACAAGGCAACATAGCCAGGAGAGGCGGCAACTTACGCACGAGCAACCCATACTCATTACATAAAATTTAGTTATTTGTGTTTTGTTTCTTTTGAATATATTTTATATTGCATATAAAATATGCAGTATAAAAGAACCAAGGTGGTGTTTACCACAAATCAAAACAATAAAAATGATAGCATCATAGAAAGAGTGAAAAAAATACATCAGAGTTCATCAGGAATCTCAGCTAAAGCATCCATGACAGATAGCCATCCAACCTCTGCTTAAAAACCTCCAAGGAAGGAGAGTCCAGAACCTCCTAAGGGAGACCGTTCCACTGTTGAACAACTCTTACTGTCAATCTTCTTTCTTGTAACCTGAAGCCACTGGTTCAACTGCTACCCTCCAGAGCAGGAGAAAACCAGCTTCCACTATCTTACATTGACAGACCTTGAGATATTAGAAGATGGCTATCATATCTCCTCTCAGTCTCCTCTTTTCCATGGACAGTGTCTTGCAGTAAATAGAAAGACAACGCAGAGTCAAAAGTCCAAAAGGAAAAACTTTTACTAAAAGGCAAAGGCTTGTTACAAAACTCAGACACACGAGGTACAAATGAAAGTAAGAGGGAGAGAGCAGCTCGCTGACCGCAGGAATTTATCTTTCCTGGCTGAGCGTGGCCTTGTGATAGTCAAAACAATATTTGCACCAGAAATGAGCCTTCTACAGTGGTGCCTCACAAGATGAAATTAATCCGTTCCGCGCGTCTCTTCGTCTTGCGGTTTTTTCGTCTTGCGAAGCACGGCTATTAGCGGCTTAGCGGCTATTAGCGGCTTAGCGGCTTAGCGGCTATTAACGGCTTAGCGGCTATTAATGGCTTAGCGGCTTAGGAAACAAACTCGCAAGAACTCGCAAGACGTTTCGTCTTGCGAAGCAAGCCCATAGGAAAATTCGTCTTGCGGAACGACTCAAAAAACGCAAAACCCTTTCGTCTACTGAGGTTTTCGTCTTGCGAGGCATTCATCTTGCGGGGCACCACTGTAGAATCTTCCAACACTTTCCAGTTTCTGCCCTCAAATACTTTAGTCATGACACTTCCCCAAAGGCTTTGAAGAGCAGAAACATAGACAGAAACCAATTTATTTACACACTTTATTGATAAGATTCAGTCTTGTAACTCAACATGCTGCGCTGTAGAAAGCACTTTAGTAAAAAGATCTGACAAATTTTCTTGCGGTTGGCAATAGATCAGCTTAATAACTTTATGTTGTTTGTAATCCTTAACACTGAACAACTTGATAGCCACATGCTTTGTGTGTGTTGTATTGTTTCCTGAATTAGCAAGTGCAATACATGATTTCTTATCTTCACAGAATGCTACAGGCAGTTGCACTCCATACGCTAGGTCATTAAGTACTTGGACGTACTGTGTGATTTCGTTACATGCTTCAGATAACGCAGAAAATTCTGCCTCACATGTAGATGTGGCAACAAAACCTTGCCTTTTGGATTTCCAACCAATTAATGAACCTTTGAACATGACCACTAGACCACTTTTTGATTTTCTGGTTGATGGACAACTGGCAAAGTCACTGTCTACAAAAACCTGTAGATCACTAGAATTATACAGATGTATTCTCTTAATAGCAGCCCAATTATTTACATTAGGGCTACTGACCTTTCTGCTTAAAATACCTACACAATATCAGCTCTTGACCACTAGCTTAAGTACAGAAGAGATCCTAAGACTAATTGGTATAGGTCTGGTTGATCAAACAAAACATCACTCTCAGTCTTTTGAAAGTCAATGGTCATAGGGGTTTATACATCTTTACAATCCTGCATTCCTAGCTGTTCAAGCAGATGTGAAATCTTTTGTTCCTGACACAATAGAAAACTTCCATCTGGTTCTCTGCATATTCGGACTCCTAAGCAATAACTGATTAATGGACTTCAATGTCTGTACACTAATGCGCAAAGCATGGGAAATAAGATGAGCTTGAGCTCTTGGTACAGCAAACTAAATATGATATAATAGGCATCACTGAAACCTGGTGGGATAAGTCCCACGATTGGAATGTAATAATGGAGGGATACAATCTATTTCAGAGAAACAGACCAGACAAGAAAGGAGGAGGAGTGGCGTTATATGTCAGGGATGTGTATACCTGTGAAGAGATCTAAGATTTAGAACCTCAAAGCCAAAGTGAGAGCATTTGGGTCAAAATTAAGGGAGAGAAGAATAACAGTGACCTCATTGTGGGAGTTTACTATAGATCCCCAAGCCAAACAGAGGACATAGATGATGCCTTCCTGGAACAGATGGCCAAACATGCAAAAGGAAGGGAGATAGTAATAATGGGGGACTTCAATTACCCGGATATTTATTGGATGTCAAACTCAGCCAAGAGCATAAGGTCAAACAGATTCCTCACTGGCCTTGCAGACAACTTCATTGTCCAGAAAGTGGGAGAATTTGCAGATGACACCAAATTGGGAGGGGTGGCTAACACCCCAGAGGACAGGATCACACTTCAAAACGACCTTGACAGATTAGAGAACTGGGCCAAAACAAACAAGATGAATTTTAACAGGGAGAAATGTAAAGTATTGCACTTGGGCAAAAAAAATGAGAGGCACAAATACAAGATGGGTGACACCTGGCTTGAGAGCAGTACATATGAAAAGGATCTAGGAGTCTTGGTTGACCACAAACTTGACATGAGCCAACAGTGTGACGCGGCAGCTAAAAAAGCCAATGCAATTCTGGGCTGCATCAATAGGAGTATAGCATCTAGATCAAGGGAAGTAATAGTGCCACTGTATTCTGCTCTGGTCAGACCTCACCTGGAGTACTGTGTCCAGTTCTGGGCACCACAGTTCAAGAAGGACATTGACAAACTGGAACGTGTCCAGAGGAGGGCAACCAAAATGGTCAAAGGCCTGGAAACGATGCCTTATGAGGAACGGCTAAGGGAGCTGGGCATGTTTAGCCTGGAGAAGAGGAGGTTAAGGGGTGATATGATAGCCATGTTCAAATATATAAAAGGATGTCACATAGAGGAGGGAGAAAGGTTGTTTTCTGCTGCTCCAGAGAAGCGGACACGGAGCAATGGATCCAAACTACAAGAAAGAAGATTCCACCTAAACATTAGGAAGAACTTCCTGACAGTAAGAGCTGTTCGACAGTGGAATTTGCTGCCAAGGAGTGTGGTGGAGTCTCCTTCTTTGGAGGTCTTTAAGCAGAGGTTTGACAACCATATGTCAGGAGTGCTCTGATGGTGTTTCCTGCTTGGCAGGGGGTTGGACTCGATGGCCCTTGTGGTCTCTTCCAACTCTATGATTCTATGATTCTATGATTCTATGATTCTATGAGAAGCAACAAGAGGAACAGCCATTTTAGATCTGGTCCTAACCAATGTTGATGACCTGGTTAGTGGGGTAGAAGTGGAAGGATCATTAGGTGCAAGTGATCATGCTCTTCTGAAGTTTACTATACAGCGGAAAAGAGCAGCCAAGCATACTAGGACTCAATTTCTGGACTTTAAGAAAGCCGACTTCATAAAACTTAGGGAAGTGCTGGGTGAGATCCCAGGGACAGTAATACTAAAAGGAAAGGGAGTTCATGATGGCTAGGAGTTTGTTAAGAGGGAGATAGTAAAAGCACAACGTCAGGCAATACCAATGAGACGGAAACATAGAAGCCAGGGTGGCTATCTAAAGAACTTTTAACTGAGTTAAGATTAAAAAAGGATGTGTACAAAAAATGGAAAAGGGGGGAAACCACCAAAGAGGAATTCAAACAAATAGCCAGCACGTGTAGACACAAAGTCAGAAAAGCTAAAGCACAGAATGAACTCAGGCTTGCTAGAGAGGTTAAAAGCAACAAAAAAGGCTTTTATGGGTATGTTCGTAGCAAAAGGAAGAACAAAGAAACAGTGGGGTCACTCAGAGGAGAAGATGGTGAAATGCAAACAGGGGACACAGAAAGGGCTGAACTCCTCAATGCCTTCTTTGCCTCAGTCTTCTCCGATAAAGAAAACAATGCCCGACCTGAAGAATTTGGAGCAAATGATTCAGCAGAGGAAACACAGCCCAGAATAACTAAGGAGATAGTACAAGAATACTTGGCTAGTTTAGATGTATTCAAGTCTCCAGGGCCAGATGAACTGCATCCAAGCGTATTAAAAGAACTGGCAGATGTGATCTCAGAACCACTGGCAGTCATCTTTGAGAATTCCTGGAGAACAGGCAAAGTCCCGGCAGACTGGAGGAGGGCAAATGTTGTCCCTATTTTCAAAAAGGGGAAAAGAGAGGACCCAAATAATTACCGCCCAGTCAGTCTGACATCAATACCAGGGAAGATTCTGGAGCAGATCATTAAGCAAACAGTTTGTGAGCACCTAGAAAGGAATGCTGTGATCACCAATAGTCAGCATGGATTTCTGAAAAATAAGTCATGTCAGACTAACCTGATCTCGTTTTTTGACAGAATTACAAGCCTGGTAGATGAAGGGAACGCAGTGGATGTAGCCTACCTTGATTTCAGCAAGGCATTTGACAAGGTGCCCCATGATATTCTTGTAAAGAAGCTGGTAAAATGTGGTCTTGACTATGCTACCACTCAGTGGATTTGGAACTGGCTGACTGACCGAACCCAAAGGGTGCTCATCAATGGTTCTTCTTCATCCTGGAGAAGAGTGACTAGTGGGGTGCCACAGGGTTCTGTCTTGGGCCCGGTCTTATTCAACATCTTTATCAACAACTTGGATGATGGACTCAAGGGCATCCTGATCAAATTTGCAGATGACACCAAACTGGGAGGGGTGGCTAACACCCCAGAGGACAGGATCACACTTCAAAACGACCTTGACAGATTAGAGAACTGGGCCAAAACAAACAAGATGAATTTTAAAAGGGAGAAATGTAAAATATTGCACTTGGGCAAAAAAAATGAGAGGCACAAATACAAGATGGGTGACACCTGGCTTGAGAGCAGTACATGTGAAAAGGATCTAGGAGTCTTGGTTGACCACAAACTTGACATGAGCCAACAGTGTGACGCAGCAGCGAAAAAAGCCAATGCAATTCTGGGCCTCATCAATAGGAGTATAGCATCTAGATCAAGGGAAGTAATAGTGCCACTGTATTCTGCTCTGGTCAGACCTGTCCAGTTCTGGGTACCACAGTTCAAGAAGGACACTGACAAACTGGAACGTGTCCAGAGGAGGGCAACCAAAATGGTCAAAGGCCTGGAAACGATGCCTTATGAGGAACGGCTAAGGGAGCTGGGCATGTTTAGCCTGGAGAAGAGGAGGTTAAGGGGTGATATGATAGCCATGTTCAAATATATAAAAGGATGTCACATAGAGGAGGGAGAAAGGTTGTTTTCTGCTGCTCCAGAGAAGCGGACACGGAGCAATGGATCCAAACTACAAGAAAGAAGATTCCACCTAAAGATTAGGAAGAACTTCCTGACAGTAAGAGCTGTTTGACAGTGGAATTTGCTGCCAAGGAGTGTGGTGGAGTCTCCTTCTTTGGAGGTCTTTAAGCAGAGGCTTGACAACCATATGTCAGGAGTGCTCTGATGGTGTTTCCTGTTTGGCAGGGGGTTGGACTCGATGGCCCTTGTGGTCTCTTCCAACTCTATGATTCTATGATTCTTCTATGATTCTATGATTTGTCCTAAGTCTCTCATTTTGAATTGTTTTTTTCCAACTGATTAGCCACTTTTTGAATTTTACCTGTGGAACTACCCGCCACCATCAGGTCATCCACAAAAATCAATAAGGTAAAGGTAAACGTACCCCAATCAATACCAATATGTAATTGTCACCTGATCCCCTTGTATATAAGTAAGCGTCAGCTATGTTTCTTTTAAAACCAAGGCTTAGACAATCGTTCCAGGATTTAGCACTTTGTTTGAGTCCATAGACAACCTTGTCTAAGTTCCATACCAAATCATTCCCTTCCTCAAACCCTGGGGGTTGTCGCATGTATATCACCTGATCCAGAGGAGCATTCAGATATGCAGAAATAATGTCATAATGATTCACTTCTAATTTCTTGGCAGCTGCAACTGTTGAAGCAAGCCTTACTGATTCTGCTTTGGCAGTCGGTGTAAAAAGCTCATCAAAATGAATTCCTGATTTTTGTGCAAAAACTTTTGCTACCAGTCTTGTTTTAAAACGTGTGTCACGAGACACCAGAGTCTTCCTTTTAAAGACCCATCTACTAGAGATTAACTTTTCACCTGGTGGCATTTTGGCTAGTGTGTATACCTTGTTTTCTTTGAATGATTCCAGCTCCTCCTTCATGGCATCAAACCACTGGGTTTGTTCCTTAGGAGGTAACTCCAGAACCTGGGCAAAGTCCTGTGACTCTGAATAATTAGCATGACACACTCTTATTTCACCAAAAGTCAATCTGTCAGGGGTATGCCCTTGGTAGTCTGTTTGCAATTACCACTGGGCTTTCCTCCTCCTGTTCCTCCTGCTGTTTTTCATTCTGTAGCTCGTCCTCCTCCTGTTCACTAGATGAAACACTTTGTGAACTATCAGATTTTGGGGAAACATCTCCCCCTCCTTCCTGCCTGTCTGAGAGGCTCCTGTTGCTGTACTGAAAGAGGTATTAGAACACTAGGATTAGACAAAATTGGGTATCTGAGCAAAGTGGAAGCAACAAGCACAGAGTCTTGAAAGAATTGGGGCTAAAACTGATGTCATGGAACATAGCTGGTTGGCATTCAAAGCAGAATAATAAACAGCTGATGAACTATTTTGATCAACTTGATATTATTCTGCTACAAGAAACATGGCACAATGATTCTATAACAGGCATCCCCCAACCTGCGGCCCTCCAGATGTTTTGGCCTACAACTCCCATGATCCCTAGCTAACAGGACCAATGGTCAGGGATGATGGGAACTGTAGTCCAAAGCTTCTGGAGGGCCAAAGCTTGGGGATGTCTGCTTTGTAATGCTTAACAGATACAAATATCACTCATTGACAGCCACTCCCTCAACAAAAGGCCAGTGGGGGTCTAGCATGTTTCATCTCCACAAAGTTGAATGCAACTACAACAGCCATGATTCCATGCAATCCGTTTGCAACTGCTGTCTTGGTTATAGTTTTGAAAATATGTTTAATGCTGATTAACATCTACATGCCACCTTTTTGTATCTTTTTGTATAGGAGCAAATGCATCTGCTCCAGATCAACTGAGCCTAGCATTAGCCTGGAACAGAGTAGACATCGCTCGCAGCCAGATTTTTATTTATGGGCAACAGTGGCCGGTACAGTATATATACACCTCTAATATCATAATTTTCAGTTTAATATGGGCAGGGGGAATCATTTTTAAAAGGGATATTCTTCTTAAAGGAAATGTTGCCATCTAGTGGCTTCTGTAGTCTTTAGCATGACAGGTAAGGAATTTATTTGTTCCAAAATGTGCAGTTGGGCAATACCTTTATTAGGACCATCTAAAATGTCACAAAATGTCAAGTAAGAATTCTTTGACAGGCTGGATGTTACTCAGAGTAAGAAGTAGGTGGAAACAACAAAAGCAAGCAACAAAAAACAAAATGTTGACTAGAAGTTGTAGCCAGAATGTCTGTATACCTGAAGGAGCATCTCCACCCCCTTCATTCAGCCCGGACACTGAGGTCCAGCTCCGAGGGCCTTCTGGTGGTTCCCTCACTGCGAGAAGCCAAGTTACAGGGAACCAGGCACAGGGCCTTCTCAGTGGTGGTGCCTGCTCTGTGGAACACCCTCCCATCAGATGTCAAGAAAATTAACAACTGTCTGACTTTTACAAGACATCTGAAGCCAGCCTTGTTTAGGGAAGTTTTTAATATGTGATGTTTTATTCTGTTTTTAATATTCTGTTGTGAGCTGCCCAGAGTGGCTGGGGAAGCCCTGCTGGATGGGCGGGGTATAAATAATAAATTATTCATTCATTCATTCATTCATTCATTCATTCATTCCATAAGCAGTAGCCGTGGGCAGGAGGGCATCCCTCACCTGAATTCACATCATCGCTGCTGTTTTCCAGGTCAGGGTGGTGCAAAGACACAGGCAGAGCTGTCTCGTGCATGTGCGTTGTGCCAAGCTCTCCTCTGCCTCCCCCCCCCCCACCTCAGAGTAAGCTGCAGCAACCCAGACAAGAGGTCTGCAAGTGCTCACAACAGGTGAGCGCAACAGCTCCTCGGACTACCGGCCATCAGTCTCAGGATGGAGATTGCGGATGGGTTGGGATTGTTTCTGCAAGGTGCTGCCGGTCTCAGATCACACCTAAGATTCTGAGACAAAGAAGCAGTACTTGACCCCCATTTTTGGAAACAAAAAGCCCAGATCTGTCTCCAAACCCTTCTGGCTAGGCAGACAGCCAAAGAAAAGAGAAACATGGCAGCCTTTAGATTAGCAAAGTTGGAAATGAATATTGAGTCTGCCAAGCGCCTTTTTACTCCTGCTCTCTGCCTAATTGTGAACCTTTGGGCAGGTTGCAACTCACTTGTTGTGTGGACAAATTGAGGTCCCCTGGGGCAGTGGGTATTTCTCCCCCTTCTCTCCCATGCCCACAACCCGTCCATGCCCTAAATCTGCTCTGGAGGTTTGGAGTAAACCGCAGAAGAGGGATGGGAGGCGCAGGAGAGAAGAGAGGGGGAAGTCTCCTGGTGTGAGGGGGAACTCCTTCCCCACTCAGCACAAATTGAAATCTACCCTGTGTGTTTTGCTTAAGGCTACAGATCATTCCATCATCATCATCATCTTCATCATTAGTAAGCTTGCTTGTTTTTGTTACGTATTCATATAAATCACATTGTTTTGTCTTTCATCCATTTTTTAAAAATTCATATTATTATTCCCATTCATCTTCTTTCTTTGTGGCAGCTGTAATTTTATTTTCTCAGAATGTCCCAGGATTGTGTTGAAAAGTCATTACATAAACATGGAATGTTTTGCTGGAATCTGTCTTTAAGATGCCAGAAGAGGTGTGAAACTGACCATATTTCCTCTCTGTACCAAAGCTGGGCATTCGCCTTGATGTCTATATCAAACTGACCATGAAGACAGTCTGACTGGCTTATTTCCTTTTTTAGGTGGGATCCCTTGAGCAAGCCATGTTGGATGCCCTCGTATTGGACAGAGTAGATTTTGTAAAATTGCTCATAGAGAATGGAGTAAGCATGCACCGTTTTCTCACCATCTCCAGACTAGAGGAATTGTACAATACGGTAGGGCCAAACTAAACCAAATTTTCTGTCTCTCTGTTGATTTTGCTTGTTTGCTTCAACTTCCACAAGCTGGTGTACAGAACCTCCATCCATGGGGCTACTTTGGCCCACCAGACTCTTTTCCCCAAGCCACATCAATCAGATTTTTCCAAACTGAAGGTGTTTATTTCCAATTCCAAATTTATTGTTGGCACCGAATAGTAATGTGGGTTCATTTACTTCTTTTCATTTTGTTTGATGACAGGTAGCTAAAAATAATCATTTCATGCAGTGCTTTGGGGATATCTGTATGCAGAAAGCATCCCTCCTCCCTTTGACAAATCTTCATTTTGATCGTGACATTTGTGTTCAGAACAGTATTTATATTAATCCAGAATAAAGGTGGTATAATGTAATGGCAGATAAAAGCCTATGAACTTGTACCTCTCTCTGATGAATACCTACAGTGCATATATAAGTGCCATCTGGCCAGTACATTTGCCCATTCAAGGGTCAGATATTTGTAAAAGATGAACACTATAAAAATTGCCATGCTGTTGATGGAAACCATACCAAACATCTGTGCCATCTGTATTTTGTTTCAAATTACTTCTTTTTAATGGGTTAAAGCTATTTGGTCCTCTGTTGTCCTTCATTTTCAGAGACATGGACCATCCAACACTTTGTATCATCTTGTCAGAGATGTCAAAAAGGTAAGAGTCCAACGGGTGGACAGTATCTTGAAGGTAATGCTGTGGCTGCTTCTATCTTGTCCTTAGAGACAGCCCCTGTTTTGCATGAGCTTTCAGTAAGAGCCTTCTCCTGTCTTCTGCCGTTTCAGTTGTGCAGTGTGTGTCTGTACTGATTCTCAGCCTTCTGTGTACAATGCAGTTAACTGGGCTGCTCTTTCAGTGACTTTAGATGCTTTGAGATAGTGCTTTCGCTAGCAGAATTGCAGGTGTTTTTCATGCCATGTGGATTTATGCTGTTAGCTGTATTTTTTATATCCACCACTGTTTTGGATGCTGATTTTCCATGTTGCGGGCCAGTGCTGGACATTGCAAAGTATATAATTTTTGTTCTGGATCTTGAATCACTGCAACATTTTCAATTTCATTATGTGCTATGTGCTATAAAATCTCTCATCTCCATTTTAAAAAATGAATAGTGCAGTTTTAACATTAAATTTTGTTTTTAACCCAGTATCCGTACTTGAGCTTGTGGCAGAAGGGAATATAGAGCAACTAGTGGCTTAAAAAAGTCCACTTTATAAAAACTATTAAGCCAGGAGCATTTTATCAAAAATTGGGTAGATAAAAGTTTCTCTGTATGATACAATGATACAAAGAATGAAATGAAAACTGGCACCTATTTCTCTTCTCTAAAGATGGCATAAATTGATGGCAATCTATGATGGTGTGCAGTAGTGGGAGGGCAATGAGTTTGCATAAAAATTGTAAAAGTAGTGGGGTATCTAGTACCTCGATGCTTCCAACACACCTGGCCAGACTCCTTTATGGCAGGCACCAAAGATCCAGATCTGGACATTTACACTTCTGCATCAGAAGGTACATCCGTGGGCTCAAGAGAGTGAGTGAAATATAGATTCAAAATGTGCTACGTTTTAGCAGTAACAGTTAAGGGATTCCCTAGAAAGCAGAGAAATAAAAGGAATTTGGGAACAAAAGAGTTTCAGAAGTTTGAAAAAATGCCTGGAGATGTTTGAAGATGGTGTGAATGGGTTCTGCTCCATTGATAATTGCCTTTACACTGTCATTTATGAAGTAATTGAAATTAAGGAGCCTTGGAATAACATTTGAAAAATTCTGAAAGATCATTTACATCACTTCCGTTGTTCTCAAGCATAAATCCCTTGGATGTACAGTAGTACCTGAATGGAAGCCAGAAATAATTATTTAAACTTTTCTGCTTCTCTGTTCTTTCTCTGTGAGTTGCAAGCAAGTAGCACAGTATTTGTACTCAAGTGTGTGATCATTTTTATGCTGTTTACTTGTTTTGGAAGCACCTTTCTCCTGTGTCCCCAGCCCCTTTCAAGAACACTTTTTAAAATGCCAAGCTCCCTTTGTTACGTCAGATGCTGAGACTATTTCAGGAAAGCTACATTATGTATTTTCACAATAAATAATTCTAACTCCTGTATGTCCTTTTCCCTCCCAGAAATGTTTTCATAAACTAAAGGAGCTTTCAGAAATACATTATGCTAGGGGTTGGAAACTATTCTGAAACATAGTTTTTTAATGTCCAAGCAGCTGAGTAAACTCTGACTGGAATTAGTGAACTAGCACTGCGGAAACCAAGAGCAATATCCCAGAAACAGCTTTAACAAGAAATCTTAACACATTAGGAGTTGCCCTTTTTATTCTATGTAAATTGTAAGAAAGAAATGCGTTACAATATATTGGGTGACTTACAGCACTCCCACACATGAGTGATGACATTCGCTCCTCCTCAGTCAATCTATCAGAAAGCCTGACATCAATTTAAATGGAATGTCATTCTAGAAAATAGCCTTTTAATGGAAAATAATATTATTTTGACAGTCAAATGGTTCACAGTGCATGACTGAGACAGATGACTCTTCTGAAGTAGGTGTTCTGATTCTGATGCATTTTAAAGCCTGGTAGCTAAACCATAATCTTTTGGGATCTAAGGTATACAATTTAAATTGTGACGTGTTGAAGTATTATGTGTGCAAAGGCATTAATTCTCTGTGTCCGCCTGATTTCACTGTACATTAAGTTTAAATATTAAGTCTGGTGAGTAATTTAAATGTGTTCATATTTGTGGCATTCTGCAGTATTTGCAAATTAAATAGCCAAATATGAGAAATGTAAGGCTGTAAGTGACAGTATGCAAGCTTCAAAAAGCTTGAGGATAGTTTAGGATTTCTGTGAAGCTCCTTATTACACTGTAGTAAGGAAAGGGAGACCAAGTGAGGCAGGGCTCTGCAAGCAGCCGGTCTCCACATCAAACCAGTGCAATTCTTGGGTAGCATGTTGCCCTTTTGCAATAATTTTAATTTATTGCACAGCTTCACAATACCATCCTGAGAAGGCACAACATTCAGATAACTAAATGAAAAAGATACTTCAGAGGATATTTCTGTGTGGGGAGGACAAGGAAAGGCTACCTGTGCCAATGGTTGACACTTAAACAAAACCCACTAAGCTTCATGAATCAGTGATCCCAGACAGGCTTTGGATTCCAGCGGGATCTCTTGAATGCTGGATGATGTTTCAATTAGTTTGTGGGAAAGAAGAGCTGTTTACCCTTTAGACCCCCTCAGCGTCCTTAATAAAGGCAATCTCTCTCATATGGGAATATCAGTAGCCTCTACTTATTAAGCTGGGAAAGGATTTGATCTAAAATGACTATACTTGCCACACTGATGTTTAATGATCACTCAAAGGAACAAAAGGGGAA
The DNA here is from genome assembly GCF_964106645.2 of Podarcis pityusensis. Classification (NCBI taxonomy): domain Eukaryota; kingdom Metazoa; phylum Chordata; class Lepidosauria; order Squamata; family Lacertidae; genus Podarcis; species Podarcis pityusensis. The sequence goes on from NC_138036.1 coordinate 62,350,928, forward strand.
AGAGTTGGGATTATGGTGGGTAAATAGTGCCCTCTAATGTTCGTATAATAAACATTTCCAGTTTCTTAGTTTTTCATGGACACAGTTTAGAAGGTGATGCTAGCTGCCAGCACTCTTATGTCTGTGAGTTCATACCCTCCAAGTGACCCGATTTCCCAGGGACAGTCCCAGAATTATAGAAGCCGTCCCAGCTTCTGATTTGATCCCCTCCATGTCTCAGAGAACAATTAAAAGTGGTGTGGGTGTAGGTGCAAAAACGGAGTCCTGTTTATCCTGAAAAGAGAATCCCTGCACCAAATGAGGAAACAGTGAAGCTGGCATACAAAGCCCTTCCAATAATTTTGAAGGGGAATCCACTTTAAATTATTTAATTGCAATGCTTCACAGCCGGTCATTTCTTAGGAAACACGTGGAGTGTTTATTCCTTTATTGTAAATGGAAATTTACACTGCAAGGCTTTACATGTCTACTCAGAAGTAAGTCCCACTATATCCAATAGTGCTTACTCCCAAGAAACATTGTAAAGACACCTTGTAACTGTTGATGACTGTAGTGGCAGTTGGTTCTACAGAGAAGGGCAAGGGATTTCTAAAGGGATAGATGACCAAAATTAGCTTTAGCATGTATAACGGGGCATGAATCCAATATCTCTATTCAGACCAGGTCTCTCCATAGTTTTTAGTTTGGTAATGAGTTGTAATTCAGCAACTTCTCTTTCTCTTGTGCTGTACACAATCCCTTCCCTCGCACCTATTTTCTTTACTGTGAGGCGGAGGGGTTGTAATTAGCTCAAGGTGGCTGATGTCAATGTGTCTGTGACATCTGTGTGTGCAGGAGATCAAACGTGGGTGAAACTTCCTGATGTAGAATGTCCCTGTTTCCATCAGAGAAATGCTGGAGGATTTTTGGAGTTATGTATAAAAAGAATTAGTGTCTGTGGTGCTGGTGACAGTTTCTGGATTCGTATAATTTTACTCCTAAAAAGTTTATTTAGAAGATGTAAACTATTCCAGAGTAAATTGTTTCTAGATAAGAAAGACCAACAAAATAAAACAGTGTTGTAAAATTCTTTTTTAGTGTGCTCGTTTGTTTGTTTGTTTGTTTGTTTGAAAAATATTAATAAAGCTGAACAATCCTTCTTACAATCGCAGTCCAAATATGATCAAATCTACGCATGCCTGACAAGATCTCAGTATCATATGTCAAATGCCAGAAGGAAGAGACCTTTGTTGGTTGATCAAGCCTTGCATGCCCTCTAGTCTGAAAAGAAGTTAGGCTGAGGACTGATGTTCACTTAACATTTTGTATCTGTCTATGGGATTACAGTATCCATGGGGCAAGTAGCTATGAAGAAAGCACAGAAGTAAAATTTGCTGAATAGCCCTTTATGATAGTTGGAATCTAGAGCTTAGGCCCAATACTAGGAGCTGCTCACCTTTTCCTGGTATCTGAATTGGAGGCGCCTGCTAGATTTTTTCACACATGCACTCTCTTCATGCTTGCAAGAAGCTTCTGGTATCTGCGCCTGATACCAAATACGCATTGAGAACTGGGAATTGCCTTGCTTCATCATGGAAATCCTAGACATTTACTGGAATGCCTGAGTGAAGAAAATAGTCCCAAAGTGCCATTTTGTGAAACACGTGCAGCACTCTGCATTGATGCCACAGCACTGTCAAATTATTTACTGAAAAGGACAAATACTGCAGGGGACACAAACATTCATTTGCATAGTTCTAAACTTTGCATTGATAAAATAGAAACATTGCAATGATAAAATAGAAACATTTACAGTTTGATATCAGGAGAGTTCAGAGTCAGTGGAGCAAGGTCTCAGATGTAAATTCATCGTTGGCCAATAGAGTGAAATATTGCAGGCTAACCCATTTTTGGACAAGATTTAAAGCAATTATTACTTAAAATTGAGGATATTGGAAACTCTCACATGAGAATCATATTTGGGAAATAATTACATAAGTGTTTGTTTCTGAAAAATCAAATTACAACATCAAAAGAGATCCAGGCCCATCCGGCGCCTGCTAGTTTTCAGACTGTGCCTTCAGGGGCATATGCTTGCAGAGGCAAGAAGAATAACCCAAAGTTCAACTGAAAGGTATGATATTTTAAAATCCTGTATACAGTTGACACCTTTTGAAAAGCACAAACATGATTCCTCTTGTTTGCTAGTAATGTGAATGAAAGCAACTTTCCCCAGGAAATAAAGGTGGAGGTTATATTTAAGAACAATTGGAGGGAATTGAGCATTCTGGAACATATGCGGGGAAAGAGTTAGAAGTGTGTGTTTAAAGTTTAAAGGGTTGAGTGGGAATGTGTGCTACAGCGTTCTTCTGGTTCCATGTCTGCAGAAAACAGTTGGGCAGAGCCTGACACACACACTGCCCCAAGGCGGTTGCCAAAGTACGCACACATTCAGCAGGCGATGAACAGGCCATAGCTAGAGTCCAGCAAGTCCTCTAGTCAATGCTTTGCCCTCATGCGCTTTTTTTTTTTTGTTCTGCAGTGATGTTTCCTGTTTTCCTTCTCAGAAGAGCCTGAATCCTTTGTTCTGAAACTTATTATCTTCTGTTACTGCTATGTTTTAATGCAACTTCTTATTTAATTTATGTCTTCTTTCCAAGCGTGAATATCCAGGTTTCGGTTGGATCTATTTTAAGGTGAATTAATTAACCAGCATAATAATACATTCTTATGTTTTCTTAACATTTTATTTCATTTTTAAAAACCTCTCATAGTTACAGAGAAATCTGTGTGGTAAACATAATAACCAACTTTATCTCTCTCCCCCCTTCTCCTTTGTGCTGTGTGTGTTTTTATTCCAATGGAAAAAATAGGGAAATCTTCCTCCAGATTACAGGATCAGTCTGATTGACATTGGCCTGGTGATTGAATACCTCATGGGAGGAGCTTACCGCTGCAATTATACTCGGAAACGCTTCCGAACCCTCTATCACAACTTATTTGGCCCCAAGAGAGTAAGGACTGTTATTATTGAGGGTTTTTGTGCTTGCTTCTTTCCTAAGGGGTTGCAATGAGCAGTGAGCTGCGCACGCCTGCTGAAAGGAAAGTGGGGAAGGGGCAGTGGTGGGGAAGCTTTTTCAGCCAAAGGGCCACCTTCTCTTCCAGAGCAACCTTCCAGGGCAGAAGGGCCAGAAGCAAAAGTGGGCAGGGAAGGAACATGAATGTCAGCTTTGCACAGGAAGCCAGTTTGTGCGCACTCACACACGCACACGTCTCTGTCCTCCTTCCAGGCAAGCAAGAAGCATGGTCAGAGTTCAGGTTCAGACCGAAACATTCAAGGGATACAAAGTACAGCTGGGAAGGGTTGTGACTCAGGAGGTTGTATGGCCTGGGGAGAGACATTTGCCGTCCTGCCACACCCCTCGCTAGTGGCCTTGGAGGGCCACACTGGTTCCCAGGGCCTGAGGCTCCTCGTGCCTGACTTAGAGCATGGCTGGGGCTGGGGGCCTTTTTCCAACCACACTTCCGTACAGGAAGTCCTGAGATCCTGGGAGCCACTTCCCCAGGACACACATTGTTTCAAAGCTGCTGGTGGCAGCCCAGCCAGCATCAAAGTTAAGGGTGATTTCTTCATTTGCCATTCTTTACTCTGAGAATTTATTCTATTTGCACAAATATTTGTAATTCACTTCCACTTTCCAAAAGAAGATGCTCAGAACAGCTAACGGGGGGGGGGGTGTTCAGCATTTTAGAAACAGTGAGTTCTTCACATGCATTGTAGAGGTCATCAGATCCTTGTGTAGAAGGCCATATTCTGAAAAAGATCCCACACGTAAGATAGATGATCTTTATTAAAATAGGTTCCAGTAAAGTTGTAGTCAAGTAATCAAAAGCAAATTCCCAAACATGCGCGAGTAGCAAATGTTCTATGCTTCTGCGGTTAACAGAAATGATATTCTCTATTTAGCCATCTCTTGGGTTTTTGTGAATTTTTTTCTGAAAATAACATAAATATGGACACATGGGAGGAGAGACTCTCCTCTAGACCCCATGAAGCAGGAGAATTGATTATGTGCTCTCGGTGCAGTTCAACATAAACTACAACATCTAGATCTAGGGGCTTTCCTAATATATGGACTGGGGTTCCAAAATAAGAGCTGAGCATGATTGATTGGTGAGGTGGGGGGGGGCAGTGGTTCCGCAGTCTCTGTGCTTTGCAGTGCAATCCTATTCCTGTCTACTCAGAAGTACGGTAAACTCTGTTGGATTAAGTTGGACTTACTCTCAGGTATGTGTGTATAGGATTGCTGCACACACACACACACACACACCCCTCTATATATTTGAAACATTTGTCATTTCTTCTTCTGCCTACAGCCCAAAGCCCTGAAACTGCTGGGAATGGAAGTAAGTGTCATTTAATTCATTTTGTTTTGTTTTTTTAAGAAAAGATGATGATAGTAATGGGAGGGCAGGGGGAGTAATTTTTTTAAAAGTATGAAGTCAGGGCTGAAGTGGTGATCCCAGGAAGTGGCCTATGTTGGTTCAAGGCTCCCTTCTGGGCGCCGCCATTTTGGTTCTTAAGAGTTAGAAAAAATGGAGGTAAGAAATATGAGGGGCAAAGAAAATTTAAAAAGAAGAAAGAAAAATGTATTAAAAATGTTTTAAAAATATTTTTGAATTTTTTTGAAAAATTAAGGAAAAGGAACCAAAGAAGAATAAAATCTAGATAAAATAAGAATAAAAGGACCCCCCCCCCCAAAAAAAACAAAGAAAAAACATCAAGGGATAAAGATTATATTTTTTTAAAACAATAAATAAATGTAATAGTAAATGTTTTGGTGGGTCCCTGCCCACCCCCTCCGCGCCGGTCTCCAGACGGGTCGGGTGGGGGCCAGGTTTGAACTGGCTCACCCACTTCCATGCAGCCTGCCTGGCTCTCCCCGTCCCTGCCCATCTCTCCTCATTTATGGCAGCCACGGTGGCAATGGAGGAGGCTGGTGGGTGCTCGGTCAGGGGGCGGCTCCACTGCGCTATCCGCTGGACTTCCTCCAAGCCTCGCTGGGCCAGCGCTGGGGCGATCCCTGTCCTGGTACAGCTGAGGTCATCTGGTGGGGGGGCTGGGAGCCTCGCACAGCCCCCCCCCATCGCTGCTTCCGGTGCCCCCACTCTGGGCGGCTCCCAACAGAATATTAAAACAGAATAAACCATCAAACATTAAAAACTTCCCTAAACAGGGCTGCCTTCATATGTCTTCTAAAAGTCAGGTAGTTGTTTACTTCCTTGACATCTGATAGGGCGCCATTGACTGGATGTGTTGTGTTAAAAACAAATGAACTCTGCACTTAAAGGCACAGATAGGTAGCTAATTTCTTGTTTGGCTCTAAATTGATGAGTTTTTATAAGGCTATTCATAAAGAAAGGTGAATTAAGGCTGATTCTTAATTATAGGTTGGTGCATGTGACATTGGGGAGATTCTACTACCATTAATATGCTGGGATCTGCTACTAGAAATGACCAAAGCACAGTTCAAGACCAGACTTGCCCAACACCCCTCCTGTGCTGTATCGGGGAGCACAGGTGCAGTTTGCTCTTCCACCCCCATAGGCACATGGAAGCAACAACTGCGGGGCACTGCTGGAAAAAGCTCAGCAGCAAAAAAAATCAGCTCTGTGAATGTACACAAGGACAGCATGGGAATCAGTCTTTCCCACAACAGTATGAGATCGCTTTCTAATTTTGACAGGATGAATGTAATCCACATTCATGTAATTCTAAAGCAAGATATTTCATAAAACACATAATATAGTTTACAATATTTGTGTTGGCTTAAGTTGGCCAGCAAGGCATTCAACAGGGATTTATTGTTTTTAATGCAGGGACTGGATAGATGTTAGCAATGCTATTTATTTCAACAAGTATTTCTTGAAGTACTAAAACTGTTGTTTTGTGGGCATCATTCTTAATTTTTGTTCAGATATATTAAAGGCTGGGTTATTTACATCTGTTTTGTGATGGAGGGCCCAAGGCAGTATGTATTATTATTGTGAGAAAGTGTGGATGTTTTGCCCTGTGTGAGAAAGTATCTAGAGTCACATAAACTAAAGAGAGCAAGTTTGTTAGTAACTTATGACTGTAGCAAAGGAACTAGTTTAATGTCTCCTAACAAACATTACATGGCTGAAACTGTTTTGGTCTGATGGCGTTTTCTCCATTTAACAGGATGATGTCCCACTGCGGAGGGGAAGAAAAACAACCAAGAAGCGAGAGGAAGAAGTGGACATTGATCTTGATGATCCCGAGATTAACCATTTCCCTTTTCCCTTTCATGAGTTGATGGTGTGGGCTGTGCTAATGAAGCGTCAGAAGATGGCCCTCTTTTTCTGGCAACATGGAGAGGAAGCCATGGCTAAGGCTTTAGTGGCCTGTAAGCTCTGCAAAGCCATGGCCCACGAAGCATCCGAGAATGATATGGTGGATGACATATCTCAGGAGTTAAATCATAACTCCAGGTTGAATAATTAATGAATTCATCTTGATTTGTTTCTACTGATACTACCTAAAAGCCTGTTACAATGACCCCACTTCTTTTTAACACTGATCTGATGATAGCCAGACCAAACAAGATGCCTTCCTGCACTTGTGTATAGTAGGTTTCCTGGGAGAAACCTATTTATTTGGAGGCCGTCATTGGCTCAGAAGGCAAGCAAGGAGCAGGAATATTGCTGGCTTGGGGGTAGAAAACAACCTTAACCTCCCCAGCTTTTCTGCTGCACCTGTAAAACAGGAGCTTGTTCCAAGAGCCAGACATAGCCCCACACATGAATCGTAAGAACTTTGCCACAACTGTAGCTGGTTTTCAGGGAGCAAGCCTCCTTCTCTGGTGGCAAGTCCCAGTCACCCCTACAGTGACTAGTTGTAGGTGGGTTTGTTCTTGCATGAGAGCAGGAGCAGGGAATGTGAACTAGCTTGGCTTCCAAGTAAGAGCTAGGATTCTGGGGAGCTGTGTCTGCGTGCAGCTCACAAAGGCATATCCAGTGTGGTTTGGGGGGGGTATTACAGACTTTTCTTATCATCAGCATCAGCAACAGATATCCTGTGGCTCTTACTGGGGAACTGGATTGTCAGAGTCCTGTAGTTGGGCAAGGAGGACAAGCAAGTGGGTTGGTGAACTCAGCATGCCCTGATGTAGCAAGAGAGGATAGTGACTATAGAGCTGAAGGTTAATGTGAGCCAATCCTAAGTTAGTAAAGCATTATCATATTTGGGCCAGTTTACTGTTCACTGTACCTTTATTGTACCTTTCTATGTATTAATGTGCTGTTTACTGCTTTGGGGGGTCGTTGGGCCAAGAAGTTGTGTGTGTGTATTTATAATATAATATAATATAATATAATATAATATAATATAATATAGCATAACACTTCCCAGAAGTACCCAGGTATTTATTTCAGTGCCCTTATTGACCCAAGGAGTTGGATAGGTATGAGGGTGCCATGGAGAAGACCTTTCCGTTGATCTTTGCTGTTGGAATGTGATGTGTAGATAATACAGTAAATAAATTCCTCTGGATTAATTTATGTGGAGTGGTAATATTTCAGGTATCTATAAAACCCCAGGACTTTTATGGTCAAAAATTGCGCTTTGCATTTTACTGGGAAAGTTATAGAAAACTGTTGCAGATGCTGAATCCCTGGTATCATGCACCTGTGGTGACCCAGCCCTAAGTTCATGCTATTGTGCCATCAAACGGCTGCTCTGAGTAGCACATATTATGATAGTCTAAGGTTCTTAAGATGCAAATGGCAGCTGTTAAGTGGTCTTAAGATAAAAGCAGATGCAGCCTTCACACAATATATTGTTGTGAACCTCCTGGCTAAGCGCCATGGGATTTCAGAATTGGCTGTGAACCAGCCCAGACAAGGCAGGAGGTGCTGAATGTTGCCTGTTATGAGCATTCCTCAAACACATAGATATGCACAGAAGTAACAAGGCCTGTCAAGACAAGGAACAACTATCATCACCTTCATCTAGTACCCTGAAATCCTCAGTCAGTTCATTGGTATCCAGTCCCCTGTTATGGCCAAACACTGCATAAATCCCAAGGGTGCTTCCAGATTGTCACTATATTCTGGTGGGATTAAATTACAAGCAGCAAATTCAGGCTGTGCAGTTAAAGCTGATTTGGAGCTCTAGCGCGTGATTACCCAAAAGATCCAACTTTTTGCAATAGGGGAAATGTAGTGGGAAGTGCAGGAGAAGACTTCGTTGGACACAACAGTCTTCTAGCCTGCCCACTAACAAATGAGATGAATGCTTATTAAACAATCAATGCCATCTAATTTCCCTGCAAACAAATTACAATGAATGCTCAATAAAAACAGGTTGCCTGGAAGTCCTCTAGCACTTCCCTTCAGACCTGGGTTGAATGAAAAAAGAGGATGCTTATATGTTTGAATTCCATACCTCTACTATTCACTTAGCACAGTTGGGTGGGGGGGGTGCACTATATTCCCTTAGTTAAGGATTCCCTAGGAAATGTGCTTTTCTCAAACAGGTAATAGGAAGTGGGATGGTTCAAATGTAAGCCACCAAGGTGAAGAAAGGAAGCAAGTGGGAGCTAGGACCTCTTAGCAACAGTAAATTAAGGAGCTTCACTAGATGTCTAACCTTCAGCACCAATATGCCAAGCGCACCTGAGCATAGCATAGTCCTTTCAGCAGAAGTGTTCCCAGTTGTTTAGCTTCCATGTAACAGATTGCACAAGCTAACAAAAAGCGGCCTGTATTGCAGGGATTTTGGCCAGCTGGCAGTGGAGCTCCTGGACCAATCCTACAAGCAGGATGAGCAGCTGGCAATGAAACTTCTGACCTACGAGCTGAAGAACTGGAGCAATGCCACATGCCTGCAACTCGCAGTGGCAGCCAAACATCGCGATTTCATTGCTCACACTTGTAGCCAAATGCTGCTCACAGACATGTGGATGGGCAGACTCCGGATGCGCAAAAATTCCAGCCTAAAGGTCAGGACCGTTTTAAAATCATATCATAACTTGAGGCTTAGGGAGAGGTTGTGCTGAATTAGCAGTAACAGCTTTGATCATGTAAAGCATTGATGGGGCCTCTGCAAATCTTTCCACTTTAAACTCTAAAGGGAGGTGTCGTAAGGCAAGGCTGAGCTACTCCTTTTAAGCTCTCTAGGACACCAGGTCTTTTAGGAAGCATCTATGGCCAGCCTCTGCTCCCGCTACCCCTGGCTTTGCCCACACAATGGGTTTTCGCACCAGCCCCTGGCGAGTCATTTTGAAACCCACATGCATGAGTATCAGATTATTGGATGGCCCAGAGAGCACATGTAATTTGAAACTAAATAAGCAACTGGCATAACCATAACCTGTTAATTGTGATGATTATTGTTATCATTATTATTGCTTTAGGTAATTCTAGGAATTCTACTTCCTCCTTCAATTCTCAGCTTGGAGTTCAAGAACAAAGATGACATGCCTTACATGTCTCAGGCTCAAGAGATCCAACTTCAAGAAAAAGAGCCAGAGGAACCAGAAAAACCAGTGAAAGAAAAAGAAGAGGAGGACATGGAACTCACAGTAAGGGAACACATTGCTGGAAGTGGTTCGCACAGCCATTACCCCCCCCCCTTACCATTTCCACTTCGGTATGTGTTTGGGGAGGGGTCACCAACCTTTTAGGGTCCTTGGGCACAATTGGAGGTCGCAGAAACACATAGTGCCCCACAACTGTTCCATTGGCCACAATAGACCACCTTTTTCCAAGCTTAACTTCAGCAGAGGAGCAGCCCCTGTGACTGCCATGTTGGTGAACCCTCTATTAAGGAGTGCCATGTTTTTAGGGAGCCCAATCCACCCAGAACCTCTCCCGAGATGCCCTGTTGAAAGTAACCATGGCTGAGTATAAGCCGTGTCGTATAGCTTGTGGCCAGGAAGAGTTCCTAGAGTCAAAAGAGATAACGAATTACAGAAGTTCCATTTTGCTTCTGGGAAACAATGCATTGTGACGCAGCTGGCTACCATTGGTTGTGCCTTGACTTCAATAGTGGAGGCGCACCCGACTATGGCTGATCATGCTTTTTGTAAAGGACACCGTTATACAGACATCCTACTTACAAGGATTATGGAAGGTACAGACTATCAGTAGCGGAGGACTCTTCCCAAATACAATAATTATTTACTATTATTGCTGCAAAGCAATGATTTACAAAAAAAAAGATGTCACAGCAATATTTTAGATGTGGTGCATCATTTTGTTATTCTCAAGTTTAAATCTAAATACAATTGTTAATGAAAAACTGTATTTGTAAGCAACTGTATGTTAAAGCTGCTTACTGTTGCAAGGTAACAAAAGTGTTTATCTCCAGCTATTGCTGTTATACTTAGCAAATGCACCGTTCCTAACATTTTTTGCATTTCTTGTCCACTCCATCTCAAGGACTGAGATACAAGCTAAAAACCACAGCTCCAATTAAATTACGCTTAAGTGATCATATCCTTGACCAATACTCATTTTACTCTTGCCACCAAAAAACCAGAAACCAGCTGAGATGTTAGGGCAACTCCAGCATCTTGGGGAAAAGTTGGGGCTCAGGATCCATAAGCCTCTATGAAGTTTTGTCAAATAAAGTGAGCCGTCAAGGATGATTAAGTTGCTGTTAAGAATTGGAGACAAAAACAGGAACGTAATAGTTTCACTTGGTGATAGGTCCACATTTAGCATTATAGAGACGAGGTGTTCACAAATATTGACATATATTTAGTGATCATTAAACAATCTGGAATAACTTTCTATGAGTTTTCCACAAATAGGTTAAGGAACCATTCAGTCAACAAGTTTTAGGATTTCCTGTTTTCAGTTGGAAGCTGGAATGCCTGACCCTTTTGAGGATCATCTTTGTGAATATATGGAAATTAGGGGGTTCTTCCAGCTGCTTCTGTTGCCTGACAATCCACTTACAATATTATGGGACAGCTTATTGAGTAGATTGTAAATTGTTCTTTAATGGTCTTATTCTATTATCTTTAGTAGGTGCTGTTTGCATAGTTTTATTTTATTTTATTTTCCCTCCTCTCCTCTAATGTTTATTTGCTTTTCTTAAACATTTTAGAAGCACACATTATATAACAGCTGCTTATGATGGCAAACATTTAGTGAGAAGTCCCTTTGAAGTCAACACTGACTAAATATTCATGTGTGACTTTGCCATGCTAATTTTAAATGAATTTATTGTATGTACAAGAAAGAATCAAACCAGTTAAACCACTAAAAAGCCTCCTGGGCTTCTGCTGGCATAAGACATCACAAGCATTTTTTATTTTATCATAGCTACTTACTGGTCTCTCAGTGCCCATATTCATTTTTTTAAGGTTTACTTCATTAAATTTTGTTAAAAATTAGGCTGTTTCCTACAGGCCATCAGCAAGAGCTGTCCCCAAGATCTTATCTGCGGGCAAGCAGAAGGCTCTGCCTACAAGACCCAAAATTCAGGGAAGCAGAAGACACTAGGCACAAGATCAGCCTACAGGACCCCTATGCAGGCAAGATCCTGGAAAAAGAGGGAAAGATCAGAAGCCAGTTTAAGATTGACAGGTTGTTTTCCTCCAAAATGAACTTGTTCTGCTTTAATTGTAGTTAATTACTGCTGGCTTCTGATCAATGAGTGAAGTGCTCATTCAAATCCAATAAGCACAGCTACAATGTAGTGAATTACAATTACCCTCTCTTTTGATGCCCTGTTCCCATTCCTTTTTTCCAACACTATATTTTCCTCTAGTAGCAGCACAGGGCGCTGTAATGTCTTGTCTTGTCTCTGTGTGTTTCTTTAGAGAAATAGCATGGTTTTCCATGTTCCCTCCTCTCCACCATCTGACCTTGGTCTTTGCCTTCAGCCTGGGTTCTTTTCCCTCAACCTTCTAACATTAGTAGTAGTAGTAGTAGTAGTAGTTATTTATTTATTTATACCCTGCATTTTTACCTGGCAGGGACTCAAGGCAGCTTACAGATAAAATAAGAACATCTAAAAACATAGGTGGGGGAAGGGAAAACAATCATTCAAACAATTAAACAACAATTTGTTTTTGTTTGTTAATATGTTATGCACTTTTGTGTTTTTATATTGTAAACTGCCCTGAGATCCTCAGATGCAGGGTGATATAGAAATTTAACAAATAACAGACACACACACACACACTGATTATTACAATAAAACAGCATGGCACACCCAGTACTTATATCTCTAAGGATTCTGTGGGCACTCAAATTCTTTGCAGTAAACAGCAGAGGGCTCAAGTGACCTCCAGGAGCCTTCAGTTCCAGAATGCATAATATTGGTTTTCTCTGATGTTGTGAATTTATTATTTCATTGTTCATGTGCTAAAATGAACAAAAGGTACACCAGACACCATATATTGTTAGCAGGAAAAGAGTGGAGGAAGAAATGAGTGCTGGGCAATTAGCCTGAAAGTCAGGCTGGCTGCAAAGGAAGCAGGAGATAATAAACTAAAAGGCAGGAGGTGGGCGCCGCAGGGAATTTTTCAGCGCAAGCAGACCCCTTGCCACGCTGCATGCAACTGCTCATGCCCAGGGATGGGATCATTATACCTGCCACACTGACAGACAAGTCCCTATATATATAGCACAAGTTCATTCCCCGCCAAATATGTTACCAATCGGTGCCTGATGCATTATTGCATGACTCAGCCCGACTCGTGATAAATCAGTTACGTTCAAAAAACAGAAGCCACCTACGTATAGCAGCCTCCTAGCAAATTATCACCCCTTTCCATCCTTTCCATCCTCTCACAGAGAGAAGTATTTTTCTGCACGTTGCAAACCATTTGCTGTTTTAGCTTCTACCTACAGAGTTTGTGAATAGTAAGAATATTATGAACTAACAACCATGAAAAGAACATTCATGGTTCTTAGGTTGAACTCCTAGTCCAGACCCCAGCAGTTTCGCAAATATTTGTCATTTGTGAGTGTGGGTAGACATTTGTGCTCAGTGGCCTACCGTTACTTCAGAGCCATTATAGCATGAAATACTCCGATAAAGAAGGCGACTTCAGAAATAAAGCGGGAGCCTAGCAAAGGGCCAATGGAACAGACAGACATTTCAATCTGAGCTTGGTTTGTTTTTTAGTTAACAGATTCCATTAATTTCCTATACTAAACAAAAGTTCCAGCAATTATAGCACTTCAAACATTATGTTCAACTCTGTTTCTATCACAGTGGGTCCAAGAAGGAATACCACCAAGGGCAAAGAGCACCATCAGCACCCACCACCCAGTCAGTTTTGCACGATTGCTGAGTTGTACAGTTTGTGCAAGATTGCAAAAGCCAGGAGTTGAAGGGAAGGTGGAGGGTTTAGGGGAGTGTGATCAGCTTGTGTCAAGTACAGGAGTTCCCTTCTCCCTTCTGATTGCTCTCAGATAGGAATTAACAAGCATTCAGTAGATTTATAGTCTTTTTATTACAGTATCATGTTGCAAGCACAGACACACAACTCTCTGCAAGCATAGCAGTTGCTTACTCTGACTCCTCCCCTCAACTTCTGCAGCAAGAAGCACGCCAGTGGGAGGTCCCCCCCCCTGCATTTCCTTTGTTCTCCTACACGATCATACCTCCAAGTTTTTTGGGGGGAGGGGCTTCCCCTCCACTCTCGATTGATGTATCGCCCAGCTGCTCCCTCCCTTCTGGTTGCTTAGTTACTATCTCAAAGCTGGGGAGCTCCTCTCTCAATTGTGCAGCCTCTGTGTTTGCCTGTCTGCCTGCTTCTGGAGACTCTGGAAGCAAGGGGGAGCAAGTATTCCCCCTCCTCTTCTGTTAGGATCTGATCCTAGGATCTGCATCTCCCACTCTTCTAATCCAGACCAGCCCCTGACAGTTTGGTTGCACTGGGCACAGAGCCTCAGGGGGCTGCGGGGGACACCACAACTATTATTTAAAATGGAGTGCGACAGGTGCCAAATTTTGGCGTTGCTCAGAGTGCTGCTGAAATGTGAGATCCCAAGATCCATCACTGTTAGTGGAAGGGCTCAGGGGTGGAGTATCTGCTTTGTGTTCAGATGATCCCTGGTTCAATCCCTGACATTTCCAGATGCCTGAAACATTGGAGGAACGTTGCCGGTCAGGATGGAGAAAACTGAGCTGGACAGCCTAGTGACTCCATAGAAGTCAGTTTTCTGGGTTTCTGGGTTTCCATATTTTGTGTAACAAGTTCCCAGCCTTTCCAAGCAATGTTCATGATTAACTGTGTCATTGTCAGGGTCTGAAGGGGAAGGCTGGGAATCACCCCCTCCTCCTCCTTTGTTTCCCTCAGAGGAGGGGGGAGGGGGAATCAGGGCCCCTTCTCCAGTGGTTTCAAGAGAAGAGGGAGACAGGATTGAACTGCAGCAGAACTCAGAGCTGCCAAGTTAGGAGGTGTTAGGATAAGGAGGGGGAGGGGGAGAATTGCCAGCAGAGATGTCCTTGGAAAGCGTAGGAGAGCCAGCGTCCTCAAAGACGTTTGACTCCTGAGGCCATCCGTAGGGCCACAGGCTGATGCTGGGGAAAGAAGGGGAGAAGCTCAGAGTGAGCAGCGTCACTATGGAGTTTAGGACTAGATTCTTTGTCTTGCACCATGAGAACTGAATAAAACCATTAATGCGAACTTTCTTGCTTCTGCCTTGATCCTTGATTCTGCCGGCGGAGGATAGAATCCCCCAAGCCTGACAGTAATACATTTACTAGGTTGATATTCCATGTATATGTAACTGACAGCATTTGTTGGGGTGTGGGAGAAGGACCCCCAAACTATGTTTTGCCCTGGGCTTCAGATTACGTCTCTGCCACCCTCTCTGTAGTCACCAAGGAATGGACTTCCTCCATGGAAGCAGCCTGGCTTGGAATGCCCTCGCTAAAGAGGCAGGCCTCTCTTCCGCTTTCCAGCACTTTTTCTGAAGCACACCAAAGCAAAAAACCCTGAAACGATTTGTGTTGAAGTAATGCATCCCCTTGTTCTTTTCAGTTCTGTGCTTTTTAATAGTTCTGCTCATGGTGATTTCTTGGGAAAGGCTGGGTGCTGAAGTCCTTCTGCTCTGCCACATGCCCACTCACCCACTTCTGCCGAATCAGCTTTATGGGCATTTTCTGTGACTTGGAACCACAAGTGTGAAGCTCTTCGTTTCATTCATCTTCACTCCCTGCCCACTGCATTATCCTTCAGAAGTGGCAAAGCTTGCTTTCCTGGGGGCCACCTCTGCATTTTCATGCCTACGTTGTTGCCCAAAAACTACAAGAAGGAAACCTCATTTACTTCTCCCCGCCACTGCCAACTTTGAATGCAAAAACCTGCCCATTTTAATTATGTTTAAATTGTTTTTAGGTTTTTTTTAATAATTTCAATATTTCTTGTAAACTGCTTAGAGGTTTTACTACAATCAAGCAGTATGTATTTTTTGTTAAATAAACAAACAACAATCAAACATACAGATACCTAGATAATAAACAGGATTCTCCCTTTCTTTCTTTCTTTCTTTCTTTCTTTCTTTTTTGTGATTCAAACTCTTCTGGAAGTGCACAGAAGCTGAGCTGATGCCAAAGGGTAGTCTTTTGAAACAGTAGTACTCAAAGTGAGTAACAAATATTGTCAGTTTTGTGCTGCTTTCTGCCAGTTGAATCTGCCCATCTCTACTGTTGGCATCCCATTTAGAAAATTGGCTTTGCTTAGCTGTGCTGAGTGTGCCTCACCACAATGTGGAAACAATTCTCTTTCAACACTTTTATTTAGCTGAGTCCTATTGGGTGCACACGTGCACCGGGAAACCATCAGGGCTCAAGCCCAATCCCCTGGGTTGCCTGGAATGGTAAATAGAATTCAGAAGCCAATTGCCAGCAAAACAGGACATTTATTTAGGCAGTGAAAGGTTGGTGCAACACAACCTCAACCAGCAAGGAGTTGAGAGGTGGCACACCAAGTATAAAAACAGCAGAAGCATTTGTACACTTACAAGCAAAGGGTAGTTTTGTCCACCTATGGCAAAACTAGATTCTACTAGATTATACGGATTTAATCATGAGGCACAGCAACTTATCTCTTCCCCTGCAAACTGGATTTGGGTTTCCCTTGTTTCAAAGCTAACACAAGGCCACTAACATATTTGTAAGTGACAACAGGCCAAAAGTTTTGTCAAAGAGGAACAGGGTGCAAGGGCTACAAAAACTCCCCTTGTTGAAAAGGATTTGCCACTACAACTGTCCCTTTGGCTTCCAGAATCTTTTAAAATTTTATACTGATCTTGGTTTTGGCTCTCTAAATGCAATACATTTGGTTGCACATTTTTATCTTTCATTTCTTACCAAAAGATGATGCACTTCACTGAAAGGTAATTGGGCAATTTTTCCCTCTTCCGCCTGGGGAATCTGAATTTTGTTATGTTTACTACAGAAAAGCATAACATCAAACCTTTTGTTTGATTTGCACAATTTCCTTCATATTTGGTGCCAGTAAAGAACTGGAAACAGGTCCTAAGGTGAATTACAAGAGGCAAGGTGCCCTTGCCCTTGAACAGCAATCCAATGCCTCTTTACTTATTGAGAAGAAATTCCCCCTGTGTTTACTGGCACTTACTCCCAGGTAAGTGTGCATAGGGGGCCACTTTAGATGTAAATCAGCAAGAGAATGATCATTGTTACTGTTTTCAAATATTCAGGCATTCTAAAATATTAATTGAGGATGAAGGAGCTGAGGGGATGCTCATCAAATCTGCAGATTACACCAAACTGGGAGGGGTAGCTAAGGCACAGAAGACAGAATCGGGATTCAAAATGACCTTAACAGGTTGCAGAACTGGGCCCAAACTAACAAAATGAATTTCAGTAGGGACAAATGTAAGGTTCTGCACTTAGAATGAACCAGATGCACAAATATAAGGTAAGGGACACCTGGTTTACTAGCCCTACATGTGAAAAGGATCTCGGGGATCTAGGCCACAAGGTTAACATGAGTCAACAGTGTGATGCAGCAGCAAAAAAAGAGCAAATGTTATTCTAGGTTGCATCAACAGAAGTCTAGTGTCCAGATTAAGGGAAATAATAGTACCATGCTATTCTTCCTCGGTCAGAATTCTGGGTGCTACAATTTAAGAAGGATATTGACAAGCTGGAATGTGTGCAGAGGAGGGCAACTGGATGATCAAGGGTCTGGAAACCAGGGCTTATGAGGAGTGCTTGAAGGAGATGGGTATGTTTAGCATGGAAAAGAGGAGAGTGAGAGACAATATGATAGCCATCTTTAAATATCTCAAGGGCTGTCACATGGAAGATGGCTTGTTTTCTCCTGTTCTGGAGGGTAGGAGTCGAACTTACAAGAAATAAAATTCTGACTAAACATCAGGAAGAATGTTTCTGACAGTAAGACCTGTTTGACAGAGATATGGTCTCACTTGAGAAGTTGTGGTCTCTCCTTCCTTGGAGATTTTTAAGCAGAAATTGGATGATCATCTGTCATGGATTCTTTACCTGAGATTCTTGCACTGCGAGGTTGAACTAGATGACTCTTGGGGTCCCTTCCAACTCTACAATTCTATGGCCTGTTTTCTAATTCACTTACATATTTATATGGATTAGAGTCAGCTGAAAAGAAGCTTTAAAAGACTCGTGGACAAAATAAATTCAATTAAATTAATCATTAAAGGTTAATATGCCTAACAGCAAAGCAGCCAGCTCTGAAACGGAGCAATTCCTGCCTCTGATGATGGGAATGCTCTGCTGAAATATGAAGTGCTAAAATGCACAGAAGCGCCTTTAGTTTTCTAGAAGTCCTGGGTCCTTTTACTTGCTCATTTACTAGCACAGTATTGCAGCTACTATGCGTGTTTGCCATAGAAAGGCTTGTTAGAACTGTATTGACTTGCTTGTTGACATTTTAAGTTCTCCCACCATTTTTTGTTTTAATTCTGCATTTAAAACAACTCTCATGTAGGCTCTAGGGCAGCCTGAAAAGTATTAGGGGGTGAAGTCAAACCATTGTGTTAGCAGCATCCAAGTGACCTCCCCAGGACTCAAGACTTGGGCAGTGTGTCTGGAGGTCCCGGGTTGCCCAGATGACAAGACCTCTCTCTCAGCCTCCTTGATATGATCCAAAGGAAAGCAGAGCAATACACTGGCACGAGCTTGGCTGCAGGAGTTGCCAGATGGAGGCTTGCAAGGCACTAATCAACCGTCTTAGGGACTCCGCTCGAGATTTGTGTAGGGTTTACTTCTTAGCCTTTTTCCTGCAAGGCAGCAGAGGTTTAGGGTCAGAGTTTTCTTTCGCCTAGATGGGCTACCTTCCCAGGTTGATGAGCCCCACCTGCCCCTTACTTCACTCCACGGCACGTGCAGAAACTTGACCATTGGACCCACTCTTGATCTCGTGTGCTCCATCTGCCAGAGCCTCTCATCGAGGGTTGGAGACCCATTGGTGCCTCTCACCTGGCTGAGCCAGCCAGTCAAAGCTGTTGCTTTCTGTGTGGCAGTTGTCGCAGGCTAACAGCTTCTAGGAGCCACAGATGGGAGCTGAGTGCAGGGTGGAAGCCAAAGGGGGGCAAAGTACCCCAGAAGGAGCACAACGTGTCCCCCAACAGAGGTACTAACCCTCCCCTACATACTCCCCTTATTACTTCAGTAATAAAATACTGAAGTAGGAAATGCTGTTTTACTATCTAACTTTCCCACTCTCTTCAGTCTGCTATCCCTCATGTTTGTTCCGATCCCAGCATCATAATTGTCAATTTTGTGATTCTTAAGTTCTTTATGCTAACCATTTTTTCTTTTTAAAAATTACTTATTATAAAGCAACAGGAGAAAACCATATCAGCAA
The DNA here is from genome assembly GCF_964106645.2 of Podarcis pityusensis. Taxonomy (NCBI): domain Eukaryota; kingdom Metazoa; phylum Chordata; class Lepidosauria; order Squamata; family Lacertidae; genus Podarcis; species Podarcis pityusensis. The sequence continues at coordinate 62,369,776 of NC_138036.1, forward strand.
GGAAAAAAGATAAGCTTTTTGTTTGTATAGTTGCTTTTAAAGAACTGAGAAGTGGAAGGGATTCGTGAGTTGCATTTATGTCTGTAGTTTCTGTTGAAGTGGTGTTGCTACAGCATTTGAAGATTCAATCAACATTATGAATGGCAGCTTCAAATATACAAAAGTTAAAGAATGAATTTTCATGTTGCTTAATTACCTGATTCTTATTGTAAGTTTGAAATGTCTATGTGTGCTTTACATTTGTTAGACACTGTCTCATCAGTTGATCCAGTGAAACTGGATTGGGCAGCTGGCAAATAATCTATTATAGTCATTTTTGTTCTTTTTAACTGTAGGCAATGTTGGGACGTGGCAATGGGGAATCTTCAAGAAAGAAGGAGGAAGAGGAAGTTCAGAGCAGACACAGATTGATCCCCTTTGGCCGCAAGATCTATGAGTTCTACAATGCACCAATTGTTAAATTTTGGTTCTACACTGTAAGGAGCGACTATCATTTTGTCATCTGTCCCTAATGACACAAATTTGTAAAGCCCCCCCCCCCCTCATCAGTATGTCTACATTGTCTAAGTGAAGCATTATTGTAATATCTAACTATGTGCAAGTAGATAATGCTTATAAATATTGTAGAGCGTTTGCAGGAAGACACAAACTTTAGCCCCTCTGTGTGTCACTTGATAATTAAGAGAAATTAATGGGATATTTTAAAGAAGCTATGTATCAACATGAACATCTGGAGGACTAATGTGAAAACATTTCTTGAGACTTGTGGTCAATAGTCAACAGTTTAATGTGCAATGCTTCTTCTGTTTCATGTGCCTGAAACATTACAGCACTTTCCTTATCCTCATCTCCTTATTTCGTTTACCCTATTTTGTAAATATTGTCCTATTGGCATGGGGTTTCCTCCCCTCCCCTTTTTTCTTATTTGTGATTAATTGAAAAATGGCTGTAAATAATGTCAGAGGAAAAAATTAATTATATATAATTATGGCCCATATAGATACATTCATTGGTTTGGAGATTAGTGCCTATTGGTATGAAAAGGTGGAGCCTGCAACAAAACATTCCTGTGTGGGGTGTTTCTATTCACATTTCCAAGCACCACATTCCCATCCCAACACATTTGTCTGGTTCTCCACCCTCCCCAGTCAGCTGTCTAAGTCAGTCCTCATCCTCATTAGGCTGTTGGGGGCAGGGTCCCCTCTGAGGGCTTTTTCCTTTTAAAAAAAGTATTCTTCTGAAAATTTTGCCGCTTCCAAAACCAGCTGGTACCTCCTTCTTGTGCATGCTTGGTACTTGTTGAGGCTGAAAAAGGACCACAGTCAGATAACTGAGATTGCTATTGATCTATATAGACTACTTCCAATATTTGAAGTCTACAGTAGATACACTCTGAGGAAGCACTGCTATGCCATGTGCTGATTTAGCCATTCAGCTGGGCAGCTGTGAACATGCATCTCCCTGCAGACAAGGAACTGAAGGAGATGTGGAAGCCCTGGCATAAATGAGGAGGCATTTTGTGGCATGCTTTGGCACTCCTACATCCACAAAGAACGGCTGAACCAGAGCATTGGCCTTCTAGCTGGAAATTGCACATGGCTCTTTTGTCTAGGAATAGAAAACTAGTATGGTTGAATTAAGCAACCTAGGTAAGCTGAACATACAGTATCCAGGAAAACTGAGTTTATTTCTTTGCAGATGGCATACGTTGGGTACCTGATGCTGTTCAATTATATTGTGTTGGTGAAGATGGATCGTTGGCCTTCCACACAGGAGTGGATTGTTATCTCGTATATTTTCACAATGGGAATAGAGAAGATGAGAGAGGTAATATATTTAATTGGGGGATTGGCATGGGGGGGCCACTGTGCTCCCAATCTCATCTCATCTCATCTCCCATGGCTGTTTTCTAAAACAAAAAAACACCTTTTGAGATCTCCTGCATTGTATGTCTAGTTGCACTGTAAGATCACAAACTATATTGTTCTGACTAGTACAATTAATACTGACTTTATGCTTTCTATTGTACACGATGATTTATAGAGTAACATCCGCACACTTAGACACATGATTCCTAATCCACACTTGGGCTCTTCAGCTTGAAATATGATGCTCAGAATGTACAATGATCACCCTTAAATTGTTTGTTGTATAGTAACAGTGCAGGAAATAATATTCATCACACCCACAAGAGGGAGGGCTCTTCAGCATTGAATCAGGCCTCCAAAACTTCAAGAGAGTTGACTTGTGATACTGATGTTCAATTTTCAAATAATCCATTGGATTTTTGCCTATTTCTTATTTAATTTTATTCCAACTGTAAATATTTCTTTGGGGGGGGGAGCTTGTTGATATATAAATATGATTGTCTAGGGAAGGGTGTGAAATATGAGTCATTCTCTGAATGTTCTCAAGTCACTGATATTTATATTTCAACAAGCGTTTTTTTCAAAAATTATTTACAAATGGAATAAAATTAAATAAAAAGGAATAGAATAATATATATAAAAATAATAAAGAAGGCAATAATATACATAATAAATAGATGCTAGTGGTTCCATGGATGAATACTCAGAACATGCTCTTTAAAAAATACAGTAAAGATGTTTGTACTAATTTAAAAAAAAAAATTTTTATTAAAGATTTATTAGTTTACAAAAAGACGTGCATTGTCTCTTTTATCAAGTTGCGTTTTCTACAGATCAGTTTCATTTCTTGTGAGACATTAGTGTTGCATGCAGTATTAGGTTAGGAAGAAAAGGGGCGAGGAAGAGGGGGAGGGGAATGGTGAGTGGGGTGGGGTCAGGTGGTAATACTGGACACAGAACTGACCTGCGCCTCCATGGACAGCTGTGAGTCCAAAATGACTCCCAGGCTGCGCACTTGGTCCTTCAGGGGCACAGTTGCCCCATTCAAGACCAGGGAGTCTTCCACACCCGCCCGCCTCCTGTCCCCCAAAAACAGTACTTCTGTCTTGTCAGGATTCAACCTCAATCCATTAGCCGCCATCCATCCTCTAATGTTGGAAGCCATGCAGAGTGACTGGAGCAACCCAGCCAGATGGGCAGGGTACAGTTGTTGTTTGTGGCGTGAGCTCCGACACATCTAACTCTAGAGAAATAGGACTACTACTGCTGCTGCTGCTGCTACTGCTGCTGCCAATAATAATAATAATAATAATAATAATAATAATAATATAGTCTGTAAGTCTATGATCCCAGGTAATGCAACTCCCTCATAGGTTAACATCACAGAGTCCAGAGCACAGCTGCTCACCTGTGTTTCCTGGCCCTTGTTGCTGAATCATGCAATAAGAGGGTTTATCTTATTGTTTGGGTTCTTTAAGAGATGTGAATCCTTGTTCCATGTATAGGGCTCAACATGAAGCAACATGTCTAACATTTCCATCCCTCTTTCTCTAGATATTAATGTCAGAACCTGGGAAGCTGCTGCAAAAAGTGAAAGTGTGGCTCCAAGAGTACTGGAACGTTACTGACCTCATTGCTATTCTCCTATTTTCTGTGGGAATGGTGCTTCGCCTCCAAGATCAGCCGTTTAGGAGCGATGGCCGTGTCATATACTGTGTCAACATCATTTACTGGTATATCCGACTGCTGGACATCTTCGGGGTGAACAAGTATTTGGGGCCATATGTAATGATGATTGGGAAAATGGTAAGAAAGTCTTTCCCATTCTTTCTTTTTGTAATGAATTAACTGAATTAAGGATTAACTGAAAATAAGAGGAGAAGATGATGCTACTTTTAGGCAACCTCCAGGTTTAACACTCAGTCTGCCTCCAGACAATTCAAAACCCTTGCCCTTATCCTCCAGGTGCATTGCACCTGGGGCCACGTCTCTTCCGTTCAGTGTAGGAAGCTTTGAGGCTGGGCTTCCAGCATAGATACTCCAAGTCAAAGGCAATGCATTTTTATTGGTCTATAAAAAAAACTATAGGCTAAAATTATTGTTTTCTATATTGTGTCTCACCTTTCCTTAGAGGGGGAAAATCCAGATTTCTGTATATGTATGTTTGAATTACATTCAAAACTCTCTCTTTTTTAAATGGGATTTTTTTTTAACTCTCTTTTTTTAATGGGATTTGGACTTCCTCTGTCTACTATTTGTTTGTTTAAAGATTTATATGTTGCCCTTCATCACATGTGAATCCAGCCTACTTCTCCCAGCCCCAACAGCTGAATTAAGGAATTCCTTGAGTTGAACTAGCCAGGGCAACGGCAGCTGGCTGACTGTCAGAGCTTTGTCTCTCCAGCGCTCTCTGTCAGCCGCAGCTGACAGTTAGACCTTCAAAGCACCTTGGAAAAGGTTTTGAAGGTGTCACTGATCAACATTTCCTGTGAACCCCTCTTTTGGCCCAGACGTGAATTTATGTGACCTACACCATATATGGTGTCAGGTGTGGCAGAGCTAGGAGTGGCTTGGCTAAAATGGTCTGGTAGACAAATGGGGAGGCCAAGCAGGCCTAATGACCTGCCAGACTGAGGGTTGGTCCACACCTGCATGCCCATCACTTAATTCCACCCCTTTGAATACCCAAGAGGTGATGACTCACAGCTGAATGGGTGATCAAACTCCAGTGAAAACCTTTGTGAGTGAGGTGGTATAGCCCTGATCTTGTCTTTCCACTGCTAGGAGGTTTTTTGATCCAGAGGAAGCTTCCATAAGTGGAAGAAGGAGAAAATGATGTTTGCTGATTCCCTCTCCTCTCTGCAGTCCCCTCTGCCATTCCCAAATCTACTCCAGAAAGTTAGGAGACACTTTAGAAAAGCGGCCAGCAACCTTTTTAAACCCAAGGGCACATTTACATTTTTGATCACATGCCGTGGACCCTTCTCTTTTGCTCATTTCTCTCCCTTCTGCCCCTGGATCACACACAAACACACACACAAGGCAGAAAGAGAGAAAAACCCACAGTAGCATTCATCTGAATCTTGAAAGACACATAGAGCTGAAAGAAGTGGGGAAGAAGGTCAAGTCTTCCAGCATTATGTCCTTGTCAAGGGAGAAAAAATGGCAACAACTGTCACCACCTTTTGCTCAAAGGAGTAGTGAAATGAGGAAGAGATTCAGACAACTCATTTTATAATAGTTGAGCCCCATCAAGTATCTCTGAAATGTGCATTATATGCAGTTTCTCACTTTTCTTACAGCCTTTTGGTTTTCTGTGGAAACATTTCACTTTCTGTGGCATCTTATATTAGGTTATATCCAAGTGCAGCTTGTTAGAATTCGGGTGTTTGAATAATGTTACAAAAGTCAGGTGCCTCCCCCTCTCTGCCAAGCAGTGGCAGGAGCCCATGGCACTCACTCAGGGTCTGGGGTCCTTTGGAGAATTGAGATATGTTGGAGACTGTCGTAGCTTTAAGAAAGATAGTTTATTCACCAATTTACACCTTCACTCTGCATGCAAGGAGTCCAAATATTACAGCATGGTCATTTCAAGAGGGGCTTGTAATTCAACAGTGCAGCCCTGGAGTCCAAGACATCTCTCCCGGTCAGCCTGCCCAAGATGGATCCCAGTCTTCCTGCTTCCTGCTTCTTCTTCCCAGCAACCCTTGCTCATGACTCACTTTTCCTGTCACCCTGTCACTTTTCCAGTTACCCTGGCAACCTTCCAAACACCTGTCTCTGTTCGGGGGGCCGCTAGGGGCACCTTGGAAGATGGCGGATATTAACATCTATCCAGCCCGCACGAGGTGATTAGAGGCTGATTATGGGGAGTAAATCAGTCTCCCTTCATCTCTCCAGGGCGGAGAGATGCAGTTTTCACCCACTGTTGCCATAAATCACCCCCGAGTTCTGAAGAAGGAGGGGGTGAGGCACTGGGTGCACAACCCTCGGCGGGCCTCAGAACTCCTCCGAAGCTGCTTCCAGGTGCGAAACTAGTTGCGTTACTTAAAAGGGGAAAAAAAATGGTGAAAGATAACGCACATGCTTCAAGAGAGGCAGGAGGTTTTTATCTGCTAACAATTTTACCACTGAAATGAAGAAGACTGAGACGGAAGATTACATCAAAGTACTACAGACATGGTATGTGGAATGGAATGCAACAGAACTGAAGGGGGGGGGAAACGACTTTTTATTTTTTTGCTCTATGTGATTAACTAATAACCCTCCCTCTTAGAAGATCCGTCACAGCAACTAATTGCAAATGGGACTAAAAATGAATTGTGTGGGAATAATATGAACTTAAAGGTTTTACTCTGTGAAGGATTTGGAAAGAAGAAGGGCTCTCTCTTGTGACGCAGTAAGAATGGAGACTTGATAAGAGACCTGTGTTGCTAGAGTTGGTCTTGGGGAGGGCGAGCTAAAGATATATTATTTTCGAGGAGATTGCGAACTGGAAGGGGCAGCCCTCCTGGAAAAAGACTAATTTACGATGCAACAGGTCAGGAAAGTTAAAGAGCGAGCTTTTAGACTGTATTTCATTGGAATGACAAAATGGCGATTGCTTGCTCGAGCGGAAATGCCTGGACTATTGGATGAGAGTGATTTACGAGAGAGCAGTACAAAGTCCACACGGAAACACAAATAAGACTGTTTTTTTCAACCCACTTGCGGAGCAACTCGGAGGTGAATGAAAAGGAAAGTGAGTAACGACAAGGATTGAGAAGAGGGGACTGGAAACATTATTCGTAAGATGAAAGCAGCACAAATATTCGAGGATTGGACTCCTGCCGATCAAGAAGCATGGGTACCCCCCACAAAAATTTATAATTTGGAAAACAATTGGATTACATGATATGTATTGTTATAATTTGGATTAATTGGTTTGATGTGTTTAATTTGGTAATATGAAACTTAATAAAAATTATTTTAAAAAACAAACAAACACCTGTCTCTGTTCACACCTCAGGGCAGGGGGAAAGGAATTTTCTTGCCTTTCCAATGGCTCTCAATGGCCCCATATTGTTTCTTAATGGCCCTACCTTGGCCAGGTCATTTTGCATTGGCTTGCCCAGGAATCCCTCTGGAGCTTCTTCCCTTCATGTCCCAAATAATCGAAATCCTACCATTCATTAATTTCTAGGGTTTGGGGGTGTCCCCCTCCCAAATCTGTAACACCAATTTGATCTTTGTGCTTTATAAACATTTTCACTCACCTTACAGCATGACAAACTAGATATATTTCTCTCTCTCTGTCTCTCTCTCTTTTTTTTTTTTTTTTCAGATGATAGACATGATGTATTTTGTCATTATTATGTTGGTGGTTCTGATGAGCTTTGGTGTTGCAAGACAGGCGATACTTTTTCCCAATGAGGAGCCTTCCTGGAAACTGGCAAAGAATATTTTTTACATGCCGTATTGGATGATCTATGGGGAAGTGTTTGCCGACCAGATAGACCGTAAGCACGTTTATGATTCTCATACTCCAAAGTCAGGTATCAAACTCCAATCAGGTGATATCTTACCAGATCATTTTTAACACTCTCAATAAATGGCTCAAGATAGAGGACTCAAAACACTACAGGAAAGTATAATGAAAAAATTATGTTCATGCCTGCCACTTAAATTGTTAATTTCACAAGGTCATATTAACAACATTTCCTAATAACCATAACTTTGCTAAGCTATGCATTTCCTTTTCAACACATGTAATTCACATTAAAACTAACAAATTTTATTATTCATGATACATTGAATGGTACATCTAAGACATAATGTATATTGATCTAAGACATCATGTATATCTACATGATGACCATGCAATGGTTTTCTACCAGTTTAATAGTCATGGCATCTCCCAAAAGAATCCTGGGAATTGTAGTTTGTGTGAAAATGCTGCGAGTTCTTTTAGATCCAAGTTTCCCGGGAAGAGGGAGTGACTCTTAAGCCAATTTAAGGCTGCAGTGTAGATCATGCCAACGTGCTTCATTTCCCCCCATCCCCTAGTTTGCTTCTGGAGCATAAACATGAAACCCAGTTAGCTACTAAACATTCGGTTCTGAAAGTTATTTCTGGATCTTGGGCTGGTTTATGCCAGCTGTAATCTTTTGACCTGCCTGATTGCTGCTATTAACACTCTGAGATACTGGCAAAATATTTATTAGAAGATTATAGGTGTCATCCAACTATTAAACAACAAAAGTTGGTTGCCTTGTATATGGTTTAGAGCTGGTGTAGCACATTGGCTAAGAGGAGGTACCTGGTCATATCTTCCTATCTCCACTACAAATTCAGTGGCTGGCCTGAAGGAAGCCACTGTCTTAGCCTCAGTCCTCCCAACTACAGGGTGGGTGGTAAGAATCGGGCAGAATTCAATGTCATGCTAAGGCAATGATTCCATCAGTGTAAGCATTTCTGCTTGCCAAATTGAATGCTCCCCCCCCCCCGCACTGTTCTGGGAGTTCTCTGGAAGCCCTAGAGCTGATTTGGTAAAGACAGGTGGGGAAGTCTGGTTGTGGCGATGTGACTCATTGTGCTGTCTCTCACTAATACAACTATTGAGTTGAATCCAGCTGCGTTACTTACATTCTATGGTGGCTGTAAGGATTACAACTAGATAATGAATGGGAAGAACTTTGAACTCTGGAAAGCACTATGCGCAGGTTAAATGTTATTAATGTGTTTCCAATCTAAATGTTTCCATACATTTCTGTTGTCCTAAGAATTCATTTGTCTGGCCATCTGAAAACGCAGAGTTCTGTTTTAATTAATCCTCCTGGTGCCACCCGGGGCAACATGCAAGGGCAGACCAGGCTAGCCTGAGATTGTGCAGCCATTGGAATGCAAGAACAAGACTACGCTTAGCACAGGCATGCTGGAGAAAATTTGCACACCTTTTCTACTTGAATGTTAAAAAAAAAAAAGGTTAAGGACCCCTGGACAGTTAGATCCAGCCAAAGGTGACTATGGGGTTGTGGCGCTCATCTCGCTTTCAGGCCAAGGGAGCTGGCGTTTGTCCACAGACAGCTTTCTGGGTCATGTGGCTAGTATGACTAAATCGCTTCTGGCACAACAGGACATCGTGACACAAACCAGAGTGCACGGAAACACCATTTACCTTCCCGCCACTTGAATGTACATGCGGGTGGCATTTCATAATGAGGCCTTGTTCCAGTGGTGGGTCCAAATGATTCCATCTGTACTAATAGATCCCCTGTGACATCAAGGGCATCCCTGAGGTGAGCCTAGGCTTCTGCAGGGCAGCTCATGGGTTCCTGTAGAATTCAAGAACATGGATTGTAGCAAGAGGCAGGTTGGTTTCTCCAGTTGTTCACGTCTGGATAAAGTGTAGTCATCAGCTCTGGCATTCATCCTAACCTCCTGCTTCACAATATATCTGCATAATGGGAATTTTTGCTAGAAAACCATTATGCTCTTTTCATCCTAATGGTTTTAAATATCTAAACTATCTTTAGAAAAGGGATTTCCTCTTTCAAATTATCCTTCCTCTTTTGTTCTCAAAGATAGCATCGCATGCAAGCAAACAAAAATAGGGATGGCATCCATGCAATTTTCTTCTAGAGTTTGTCTTTCCATCTTTTTCATATATTGCAAGAATCTTCCTTTTGTGAGTATAAGGGAAGAGTGGGGATGGGGAGAGTCACAAAGTTTGGGGTTTCCTTCAACAAACATCTGCTCCTCTATAAGTGGCCATTTATTGATGTTGTACTAAGGATGTGGCATAATGCAACACATTCTGCAGAAATTTGCCTGGGGTGTGTGCTTTTTTCTAAAGTGGTGTGCTGATTGTAGTTTAGAACCATGTAAATGGAGAAGGGACAAGACAAAAGCTGACTGTGGCTGTCAATGTCTTTTAACAGGATGGGAAGCGCTGAAGCCTTACATAGAGATTCAGATAAATCTGTTTTACTGTTGATACTGATTATTTGAACTCTTAAGTAACTGCTGTTACTCATTATTTGAGCTCCTAAGGTGATAATGCCCCTACCGAGCTTCAGGAGGGGGGGGGGTTTGCGGGCTCACGACTCCGCCCACACTCCCGCGGGGCTGTCCCCAGCCTCGCGGGAGCCAGGGATTCCCTCAATTTGCATCCCCACCCACCGCCAGCCAATCGGCTGGCGGCGGGGGCGGGCCTTCAAGAGGCCACTTAAGGTCGGGGCAGCCCTGGGCTCGCTCATTTTCTGTGAAGGGGGAGGGAATAGCCACGCAACCACATCAGATGCCTCTTACTAACTCTAGTCAGGTTGTGAAACAGCTTGCAACATACTTACCTTAGAGAACTTTATAATAGTTTTGAAATAAATAAAATATAAATACTGAGGATTATTGAGCCCCTGTGCTGTCTTAAACTTATGCATTCAGAAAGGGAAAACAGAGTTTGCCAGCTCTTGTGTTAATCAAACATTGAAAGGATCTGTTAAATCTCCATGAGCATCCAGTGCAGGGATGCCATCTCGCTCTCGCTATTGCAGGTGCCCGTCATTGTCATGTGGGCTCCTCCAAAAACGCAGTGGACGTTGCGCATCATGCGTATGACACCACATGCACTATGTGCAGGCATGTGCACGAGACATTGATGGCAGCCAGTGGTGGCTCCTCTTCCTCTCCACAGCCAGCAAGGCACCCTTTTCCGTAGGGAGGGGCTCAGACTCGGAGGCAGAGAGACCACCCCCCACCCGGAAAAGGGTGCCTCCCTCTCTGACTGCAGAGGCTGGCTGGCTGCCTCTCTCCAGCTTTGCTCATTGACTTTGTGGGTGCCTGGCCCCCACAAATATATATATATATATATATATATACGGCCCACTGGAGTTGGCTCCTATGATCCAGTGTTTATGTTACTGAGATTGATTTCTGCACAAAACAGACTTTAAAAGTGAAAGACAAAGAGGAAATGTCTACCACATTCAGAGAGTAATTTTAGGCAGGTAAAAGTCTGGATCTGCCTGAGAGAGAAGAAATCTGGGCTGGAGAATATGATCCCTTACGAGAACCTCCTCCTGAGCTCCTTCAGCTGTTCTTATGCAGGGACGTAAGTCTAGCACTGCAGTCTGCTGTCAACATTCTGTGATTTCTCATCTATGACAATGCAATATTGTCTCTAAAACATGTAGCACATGCAGAAGAACAACCCATGGCTGGTTAAACCACACAATGTTACATGTTATTTCTCTGAAATGTTTGTTTTTGCACTATTTGGAAATGTATATTCTCCACTCTGGCCTAAGCTAAATCAGCCACAGTTGACTCTTTACACTGGAGTGTTTGTACTTTCTCAAATGTCAGCCAAGCACCAGCCTACAAGCTCAACACGCTCTTTAGAGCCATCAGACATTACAATATTTTGGTTTCTCTTTCTTTCTTGCATTTTCTACCACTTCTTTGCTAGCCATAAATTCTGGGTTCATTGAGAAATCCACGTTTCTTAGGCCTGTACTATATAAAAATTTCAGTGAATTTGAGAAATATACAAATACTACATTTGTTTTGTTTGTATAGTTTTGTTTGGGTTTTTTTATTTTGTTACTTTGCATTGTTCTGTGAAGCATGACTGCAGGCTGGCCAGGTTAGCGCATGGGGGCATCAGCTGGCAGCCTCTCCATGCCACAGATGTGCCCCATGTTCGTCTTAACCTCTGTGAAGCAATGCATAATGATTTACAAACTGGCTGCATGTTCTCTGTGGTTTTTGTGGTGGTGAAGTGTCCATAAATAAATGCCTGAATTCTTTTTGAATGGGGAAGAAATGGAATGTGCATGGATATTGTAGACTGTGCAGTTAGGATTGGGAATGAAATGTATTTGTTGAGAAGGTGCATTCATATTTATTTGACACAGGAGTCATTTTTATTATTATTTGAGGCCCACTGAATTTCTCTGGCCCTCTTGCTAAACCTCTAATCATTTTCCCTAGAATGTGTTTATGCTGCTAAACAGGAGGCAACGTCCTTCTCTCACACATGGACTGAGTGAAATGAGAAATGGATTTTAGAGCAATGATTTACAAATGAGCAAATTTCAAAACCCACATGCAAAACACATCTTTTTTAAAAAACAAGTTCTGTGTCATGGCTGTTGTAATCATATTGGAGAAATAATAATAATAATAATAATAATAATAATAATAATAATAATTTTTATTTATGCCCCACCCTCCCTGGCCAGAGCCGGGCTCAGGGCAGCTAACACCAGTAAAATTACAGTAAAATCATAATGTGGGGGGGACCCAATTTTTTTACAGGTTTTTTACAGGTTACAATGCAATTTAAAATGCAGCCTCCTTTTAATAATAGCCCATAGATCAAAACCATAAGGGGAGGGAAACGTAAGGGTCAGACTGAGTCCAATCCAAAGGCCAGGTGGAACAGCTCTGTCTTGCAGGCCCTGCGGAAAGATGTCAAGTCCCGCAGGGCCCTAGTCTCTTGTGGCAGAGCGTCCCACCAAGTCAGGGCGAGTACTGAAAAGGCCCTGGCCCTAGTTGAGACCAATCTAACCACCTTGTGACTTGGGACCTCCAAAATGTTGTCGTTTGTGGACCTTAAGGTACTCCGCAGTGAATACCAGGAATATCCAGTAGGTACATGGGTCCTAGGCCGCATAGGGCTTTAAAGGTCAAAACCAGCACCTTAAACCTGACCCTGTACTCCACTGGGAGCCAGTGCAGTTGGTAAAGCACTGGATGAATGTGATCCCGCGGCAAGGACCCCATAAGGAGCCTCGCCACAGCATTCTGCACCCGCTGGAGTTTGGGTGCTGTGGCCTGAAGCAGCCACACTCTCTTGGCTCTCCAGTGACCAGAGACAGAGGATCTGATAGGAAGCTACACAAAGAACATGGAGGAGGCCAAGAAAAATTAGCATCAGAAAAAGATGATAAACACGGGAGATAGAGGATGTAGACAAGGACTGAAAATATGCCGCTGTGAGCAGAACCAAGTTTTCCAGTGTTCCACTGTTCCCTCACTTTCATAATTTTTTATCCAACTAGCATTTTATCTGTGGGCTGCAAATTTACATGAGTACCTAGTCCAGAGCATGGGATAAAATTCAGAAATGCAAAAATGCATAGGATGTCTTCCCAAACAGAAACTTCACTGATTTATACCATGCAGGTGATCATGGCAAACAAGTTTTGATGAACTCTGAGGCCTTTCATCCCTCTCATTCCTCCCCCTCTCTCTCAATTCTCTTCTGAAATAGTCATGATGGAAATGGGAGCAGCATGGCTGTTATTCCAGACTAGTTAAACCAAAACACTTTTGTCTTTGCTTTGCCCACCACAGTCTCTGGGTCCACACACTGCCAGCCTGTGTCCCCCAACAGATAACACCTGACAGAATGTGGCCCACCAATGTGACCCCTTCAGTAAAACAAAGACCCCCATACTATTCTTATAAGGAATCTGGTAAAATGTGGGTTGAATGAGATAACTGTTAGGTGGATTTGTAGCTGGTTGACTGATTAAACTCAAAGAGTGCTCTATAATGGTTCCTCATCATCCTGGAAAAAAGTGACAAGTGGGGTGCCACAGGGTTCTGTCCTGGGCCCGTTGTTGATCAGCGTCTATATAAATGATTTGGATGAAGGAATTGAGGGGATGTTCATCAAATGTGCAGATGACACCAAACTTGGGCACCAAGGCGAAGCTACCTCCTCTGGCACCCAGAGTGGCGCAGGAGTGGGGCTGGCCAGCTCACGGGGGCAGGGCTAGCTGCATGCCCAGCGAGCGTCCATAACCGCCCAGCGCCTGCGCGGTGAGCATCAGGGGGACACCGCTAGCCTCCCGCTGCCCACGCGGTGAGCATCGGGGGAGGGGCGCTGCTAGCCTCTCGCCGCCTGCGGCAAGCGCCCAGAGGGCGCTGCGAATGTGGGTGGGTGCGTGGCAATGTCGCCCCCCCCCCCCGGGATGGCACCAGGAGTGGCCACACACCCCGCATACCCTTCCTCTGCCAGTGCTTGGGAGTGGGAGCTAATGCTGCAGAAGACAGAATCAGAATTTAAAATGACCTTAACAGGTTGGAGAACTGGGCGCAAGCTAACAAAATGAATTACAATAGGGACAAATGGAAGGTTTTGTACTTAGGCAAGTAGAACCAGATGCACAAATATAAGATGGGGAACACCTGGCTCACTAGCAGTACATGTGAAAAGGATCTCGGGGTCTTGGTGGACCACAAGCTCAGCATGAGTCAACAGGGTAATGCAGCAGCAAAAAAAAGCTAATGCTATTCTTTTCTTTTTTTATGATATTTATTAAAGTTTCACAAAGAAAAAATCACATCAACAAAAAAGAAAAATTCAAGAATATAAAGAAAAGTACACAAACAAAATACAAAAAGAAAAAAGAAAAAACAATTCCTTCTTTTCATCACTACTTTTACATTTACTTGTTTCCCGGACCTCCTCATACCTCCCTCTTTTGTATTCCAATTCAGTTTGTTAGTCCAGCAATTCCTTTCCCTCCTTTTTAATCCCAATCCTTAATCTTAATATAATATAACATTAAATTTTTACCTATTAAAAACCAATTTTCCATTCTTTTAACCTTTTTAATCCTAATCCTTAATCTTAATATATTTATAACTTTAAAGCCTATACAGCTAGAAGCCACTTAATTTTAATCCAAAATCACTCTAACATTCATTAATTTTGCAATATTTCTGTAAATAATCTTTAAATTTCTTCCAATCTTCTTCCACCAACTCTTCTCCCTGGTCATGGATTCTGCCAGTCATTTCCGCCAATTCCATGTAGTCCATCATTTTCATCTGCCATTCCTCCAGTGTGGGTAGCTCTTGTGTCTTCCAATACTTTGCGATGAGTATTCTTGCTGCTGTTGTAGCATACATGAAAAAAGTTCTATCCTTTTTTAACACCGGTTGGCCGACTATGCCCAGGAGAAAGGCCTCTGGTTTCTTCAAGAAGGTATATTTAAATACCTTTTTTAATTCATTATATATCATCTCCCAGAAAGCCTTAATCTTTGGGCACGTCCACCAAAGGTGAAAAAATGTACCTTCAGTTTTTTTACATTTCCAACATTTATTATCAGGCAAATGGTAGATTTTTGCAAGCTTAACTGGGGTTATGTACCACCTGTATATCATTTTCATAATATTCTCTTTTGAGGCATTACATGCCGTAAACTTCATACCTGTGGTCCATAACTGTTCCCAGTCAGCGAACATGATGTTATGTCCAACATCTTGTGCCCATTTAATCATAACAGATTTCACCGTTTCATCCTGAGTGTTCCATTTCAGCAGCAAGTTATACATTCTTGACAAATTCTTAGTTTTGGGTTCTAACAGTTCTGTTTCTAATTTTGATTTTTCCACCTGAAAGCCAATTTTCTTATCCAAATTGTATGCCTCCATTATCTGATAATAATGAAGCCAGTCTCGCACTTTGTTTTTCAGTTTTTCAAAGCTCTGCAATTTCAATCTGTCTCCATCTTGTTCCAAAATTTCCCAATATTTTGGCCATTTGACCTCCATATTGAGCTTTTTCAAGGCTTTCGCTTCCATTGGTGACAGCCACCTTGGAGTTTTGTTTTCCAATAAATCCTTGTATCTTATCCAAACATTAAATAGTGCTTTCCTGACAATATGGTTTTTAAATGCTTTATGTGCTTTGACCTTGTCATACCACAAATATGCATGCCACCCAAATACGTTGTTAAAACCTTCTAAATCCAAAATGTCAGTGTTTTCAAGAAGCAGCCATTCTTTCAACCAGCAGAAAGCTGCTGATTCATAGTAAAGTTTAAGGTCTGGCAGGGCAAATCCACCTCTATCCTTTGCATCTGTTAATATTTTAAATTTTATTCTCGGCTTCTTGCCCTGCCAGACAAATCTAGAAATATCTCTCTGCCACCTCTTGAAACAGTCCATTTTGTCCACAATTTGCAGTGTTTGAAACAAAAACAACATTCTAGGCAATACATTCATTTTTACAGCAGCAATACGACCCAGCAGTGAAAGCTTCAAATTTGACCAGATTTCTAAGTCTTTTTTCACTTCAGCCCAACATCTTTCATAGTTGTCTTTAAATAAGTTCCCATTTTTTGCTGTCAAGTTAATCCCCAAATATTTAACTTTCTTAACCACTGTTAGACCTGTCTCATTCTGAAACCTCTCTCTCTCTATTGGTGTTAGATTTTTCTCTAAAACCTTAGTTTTTACCTTATTCAATTTAAATCCTGCAACTTGACCAAATTCTTGAATCAATTCTAAAACCCTTTTGGTACTAGATTCTGGCTCCTGTAACGTCAATACTAAGTCATCTGCAAATGCTCTCAATTTGTACTGTTTGGCCCCAAACTGTATACCTTTAACCAACTGATCCCTTCTAATCATGTTCAGCAAAACCTCCAGGACCGAAATAAAAAGCAATGGGGAGATTGGGCAACCTTGTCGTGTCTCTTTTTCAATCTTAAATTCTTCCGTCACCACATTATTTACAATTAATTTAGCTTTTTGTTCTGAATAAATTGAACTTATACCATTTTCAAAACCTTGGCCTATCCCCATACCCTGTAGGTTCTTCTTCATAAAACTCCAAGAAATATTGTCAAAGGCTTTCTCCGCATCCACAAATATCAAAACTGCTTTAGTGTTTATATTCACTTCTAGTTTCTCCAAAATGTCAATTATGTTCCTCATGTTATCAGACAAATGTCTGCCCGGGAGAAAGCCCGCTTGGTCTTTATGAATCTCTTCCAGCAACACTTTTTTCAGTCTCTTAGCCAAAATGTCTGCAAAAATTTTGTAATCCACATTAAGTAATGATATGGGACGGTAGTTCTTAAGCTGCGTCTTTTCAGTCTCTGTTTTCGGTACAAGTGTAATATAAGCTTCTTTCCACGACTCTGGTGCCCTTTTCCCCTCCATTATTTCATTACAAACCTCTTTCAAAGGTTGTACTAGCCATTCTTTCAAGGATCTGTAATATCTAGAAGCTAATGCTATTCTAGGCTGCATCAACAGAAGTCTAGTGTCCAGATCAAGGAAGCTCATAGTCCCACTCTATTCTGCCTTGGTCAGAGCACACCTAGAATACTGTGTCTAATTCTGGGCGCTGCAATTAGGATATTGACAAGCTGTAACGTGTGCAGAGGAGGGCAACCGAGATGTTCAAGGGTCTGGAAACGAAGGCTTATGAGGAGTGCTTGATGGAGCTGAGTATGTTTAGCCTGGAAAAGGAGAGGAGATAGGATAGCCATCTTCAAGTATCTAAAGGACTGACCCATGGAAGAGGGAGCAAGCGTGTTTTCTCCTGCTCTGAAGAGTAGGATTCAAGCCAATGGCTTCAAGTTATAAGAAAGCAGATTGTGACTAAACATCAGGAAGAGCTGTTTGACAGGGGAGCGGTCTCCCTCGGTGTTAAATTGTGGGTGAACATATCAGACACAGTGATTCTTCAAACAGCTCTTGTTTATTCACAGGCCAGAACAGAACTGGGCTGAAGGGTTCAGCCAGCCTGCTTACCATATAGAGCTCAACTACAAAGCAACAGTAACAACTTTCTGTTCATATCCAATCACTGAACGTCACTTCCAATTCCTTATTTGCATATGCGGACCTGAGTGAAAACTATCTACAGTATCCCCCTGGTGGCCCAGGGTGAGAACTTCAGTACATAACACCCGGGACATTGTGGTCTCTCCTTCCTTGGAGGTTTTTAAGCAGAGGTTGGATGGGCATCTGTCCTGGATGCTTTAGTTGAGATTCCTGCATTGCAGGGGGTTAGACTAGATGATCCTCAGGCTCCCTTCTCAAACACAAAGTTAAGGCCTGCTGCAGGAATGAAAAGAAAAGAGCCAGGACACCTATTAAAATCTGAAGAGGACGGCAGAAAAAGAGAGGCCTATCTGGCTGTCTATACGCTATACATTAAAAGGGCATAAAGCACATTTCTCCCCCCAAAAAAATGATCATGGGAACTGTAATTTACCCTTCAGAGAGCTATAATTCCCAGCACCCTTAACAAACTACAGTTCCCAGAATTCTCGGGGGAAGGAGAATGTTCTTTAAATGTATGATGTGCACACAGCCTTACTTATTAATTGCTCTGGACTGAAAAATTATTTCCATGCTGGTGAACTTTGTTCAACAGAATTAATTCAATTTTTAACTTTCTGTAAGAGGCTACCTATTCAAAAGGATCCCAGAGAAATCTTCCTTGACTAACAGTCAATTCAAGTGAAGGTTAAACGGAGGGCGGGGAGAAAGACTGAACATATCCAAAGTTTGCTCTTCTCTCGGTCATCCATTTTCATGACAGGCTTTTGATATAGAATTATTCTTAGACTTTTAATATGCATTAATGAAGCTTTGGATTCATTCACAGTACTTTGTTGACTTCTTTGTGTTTGGGGCACCATCTGGGGGGGGGGCTGAAGGGCCGGGGGGCGCATGGGACCGCTCCCTCAATCACGGATTATAAGAATTATGACTCCAAAGTTCTATAAATTCAGAGCCTCCCATGAGTGGCTGTGCAGTGGGGCAGGGCTAAGGCACCGTCCTCTCCACAGCCTCCCCACCCCTTCCAGATTTTGGCATTGCATGGGGCGCCATTGAAATTTGAGATGCCAAGGTCTGCCAGTGCACCTGACCAAGCTGTAATTGTAACTCTATTTATTGATGTCAGGTCACATGTGGAATACTTATTTTCAAGTCTAATTTTGAAATCCTGATAAGCCGTTGTCCAAGTTTGCTTGAAACAAGCTTCAGAAAAACTAAGAATGCCGGGTGTGAACAACCTGCTTCCGAGAGCCCCAATGTAAAATCACAGAAGGGTCGCATTGGAAGGGACCCCCAGGGTCATCTAGCCCAACTTTCTGCAATGTAGGAATCCTGCCCATAGCCGTCCTGGGTGGGCTTGGACCACCAACTTTCTGGTTAGCAGCCACAGAGATGCATACTTCAGACTAAATTGTATTAATGCGGCAAAAGCAGCAAACAACTTTTCATTAACCTTTTCTAAAGCAGGTTTTAAAAGCTGCATCCTGATATATAACAGCCATTTGAAGCTCTAAAGGAGCAACTGGGGCAGTGGAATGGTATGACAGAGCCACCCTCCTGACAGGGCAGGGGCAGAGCGGGCAGGGCGTGTGGGCACCATTCAGCACTCCTGATCTATCTCTACAGCCCCAGGAGCTCACTGTCCCCTTGCTCTGCCCTCACGCTGCCCATGTGGCTGCAGCACCCCTTGCGTGGGATGGCCGCTCCGCAGCATTGCCAAACCACTCCTGGTGCTCTAGGGCTCTCAGCACGTGGGCCTTGCCCTGGTCTCCCCCTTGACACCTATTCCTTCCTTGCTCTTTGGCTTATTAAGATGCAGTGAAGCTGTCTTCCCCGCTCCCACCGCTTTGAGATATTTTGACAATCAAGAGATATACAGTGGTACCTCAGGTTAAGTACTTAATTCGTTCTGGAGGTCTGTTCTTAACCTGAAACTGTTCTTAACCTGAAGCACCACTTAAGCTAATGGGGCCTCCCGCTGCCGCCACGCCACTGCTGCGCGATTTCTGTTCTTATCCTGAAGCAAAGTTCTTAACCCAAGGTACTACTTCTGGGTTAGTGGAGTCTGTAACCTGAAGCATATGTAACCCGAGGTACCACTGTATAATGTTTATGTGTGAAATAAATAATGTGCCCTTGTAATCCCATATGTGCACCAAGCAGCTTCCTCCAGCTGGGCTTGGAGGTGATGAAAAACAATAGAAGAGTGAGTTGACAGCAGGAGACTGTGATTGAATGCTGGGTGGAGTCATAGTGAGTGACAGGTGGAAGGTGTCTGTTGGGAATGACAGTGAAGAGGAGTTGAGAGACAGAGAGTTGAGGGAGAAGGTGAGGGAGAGAATGAAAGCACATTTAAACATTTAGGATAGCTCTGGAAAGGAGAGTCGGTGAAGCAGGGTATCAGAGCTCTTATTTACTCATCTGTTCTGAATGCTATGTTCCCTTAATCAATATATATCTAGTATTTTAACTTTCCACTAGGAAGCTCAGTAGATCTCTCCCCATGTGCCTTGTGCCGGCTGGTGCCGGCTGAGCAGTGTGGCACATCTGGCTTCCCGGTGCCACTTACGGGGGGCGGGGGGAGGTGCAGGAAGCTGAGTGGCAGGAGCAGCTGGGGACCAATCTGACCCTCCAGCTGCTGCACCATCACTGCCCTGAGCTTTCCGTGTCTTTCCCCTCTCAGCAAGGGGCAGCGACCAACACTGTTTTGCTGAAGTGTGTGGGCAAAATCAGGCCAGGCAAATACAGCCCTCCAGGCATCACTGTCCAGCCCTTGGGACTATCTGTGGGGCCTGCTTCCTCCCCAGGACACCTTCCCCAGGTGTTTTTGCTGTGTGGAATGTGTCCTTGGCCTCTGAGAGTCTTCCTAGTCTCTGAGATGCCGTAACAGAAGGTTTTGTGGGGACCATTACATCTGGACTTGGGAAGTTAGGTGAAGGGTTGGCCTAGTGACCTCTGGGAACAAAGTGTCTTATAGAGAAATCCAGGAACACCAGAAGTAGCTTTAAAAATGTTGAGTAAAACCTTATGGCAAACTGTGACTGCCAGAATTCCTCTTACGTATTCAGGTCCAATAGAAGGTACAGATTAAACAGGGGAACGGGAGTCGATTCTGCTAGATGTATTTCTCATCTCACAAGCTTCTTAGGCCTTGGTCTCTTCACTTGGTTGTGCTATACTGAGGCTTTTTGGCCAAACTAATCTGGAGGAGGGCTGGTTATACAGAGGAACTTGCCTGAAGAAGTAGATTGGTCTAAACAACTTAGACATACCATATTATGATCCTGTCATTTTTCGTCTGTGATGGACTGTTGTAACTGCTGTTCTACTGACAGCCTATAAGGAGTTGCCATCGCCACCCAAAGTAATGATCCCAGCTAACACACATAGCTAATATTCATCTTCCCTCCACTGTCATTTCTAGGGATACTATCTGCAGACCAGAATGAAAATAACATGTCAATAAAATTTCTATGATGCTTTTGTGTTTCTTACTTTTCCTTTTTATATATCTTATTTTTATTGGTTTTCCAAATTATTAGAGATTAAACCAAATTACTTTAATTTAATACAATTTCTTTTTTTAAAAAACCAGGTTTCCCACTCCTGTTGCAAACATATGTCCACCACTTCCTCTTGCAGGCACTTCATCTGTTCTTTAATATACACTTAAACCTTCTCTTGATGTTAGTCCATTCTCACAGCTGACCATTATTCTTTCCTTACATACAGCACCTCTGTTGTTTCTCATAAATATAAAATCCATTTGACGGGTTTAGTCCTTCATAAACGTTGTTCTCGGACCTGGTGTGTTGGGAGAGTTAGTTGCTATATTCCTTAGTTCAGTTCACTGCAGTAAACAAGGTCAGTTCACACTCCATATTCCTTCCGCTGTTCACCAACTTGTGTACAGGCTGCAGCTATAAATAACTCCCAGATAACATGCCCAGTCTCCTCCATTGAAATTCCACTCTGGGGTTCTTCCTCGGCACACAGCTAAAGACAAAGTCTTCTCTCAAATATAGCCTCTTGCCAGATTTAATTAGCAGCCACTCATCTTCTTACTCTGCATTGTGCTTTTTTTCCCTGTAATAATTTTTATTGGTTTTACATATAATTACATTGCGTAACATGATATTATCTTATTATATCTTTTTGGCTCACCTGAGCCTAATGACTTCCCTCCCTCGCTCCTAATGGTTTACAAAATTAAATTTTGCATCTTTGCATTTCACTACTTTTCCTATTCTTGTTATATCATTACTTAAAATATTAAATTACGCATTCTGAATAGGTAGTAATTTCATCTTACAAATCTTCTGATAACCCTGCTAGTGATGTTAATTGCTTACAGATGTCTTTCAAATATAATACAAATTTATTCCAGTCTTTTAGGAATGCTTGATCTCACTGGTTCCGGATTCTTCCTGTCAGTTTTGCTAGTTCTGCAAAGTCCATCAATTTCATCTGCCACTCTTCTTTTGATGGTACTTCATGATGTTTCCATTTTGGGGCTAACAAAATTCTGGCCGCAGAACAATTTCTTATCTTGTCTTGGTATCTTTTACCCACTATACCCAATAAAAAAAAGTTTCTGGTTTTTACTCTGCATTGCTCCCTCACACTCCAGTCCAAAGATAATTTTAAATAAAGTCCATTCAACCTTGATTGATGGGGGAGTGCATAATAAAACCTTGTTAAATTCCTTCTCGAGCATAAATCAAAAGCTTCCCCCCTCTTTTCCTTGGTGCCAGACAGAATAACATAGCCACAGCTACACACATCTCTTTCATTTTGCAGGGGAGGACAAGAAAAAAAAAAGATTTGGAAACCATATGAAAGCGCAAAGCACCTTATGCGCCCCCTTCCTTCCCGGTTTTAAGGGTTTTCAAGCTTCAGAAAAATCAAATACCTTCAAAGATCCAAACCCAGTCCTTTTTGCAGGTGATTGATTGCAGCCCGTTATCATATGTCATTTCAGGAGCACCTCACGATTAATGCCAATATTCCAAATTAATGAGGAACCAATCACAAATCATGCCGGAGACAGAGGTTCGTACCCATTCTGCCTTTAAGTTGGCAGACATGGCCTTAAGTGGCACAGTGGGATGCAGTGAACTCCCCAGAACCCATTGGTGAACATGATCAGGATTTTTGCCTCCTAAATCCTGGCTTTCCCTGCCTGAACTTCCCCTCTGCCCCAAAGGGCAGTGGAGAGCTACCGCCATGAATCGTGAGGTCAGGCGGAAACCTTCTTTCTTACTTTTCCATCCTGTGCTGGTCAAATGATCTCTTTGCTTACTTCTTTTGAGGAGTTCTGCTACACTATCTATATATTACCAAAATCAAAAAAATTATAGCAGAACAAAAAAAGTTTAGCATACATATTTTAATCAGTTCATGTCCATAATTTACTGAATGCTGTTTTAGAACATGCAGTAAAAATCTTGAAACAAAAGAAAATGCCAGGGAAAGCTGCTCCCTCTGAAGACTTCATTGTATTTCTCAGCAAACTGCTTTAAAGAACCCACCTTAAACTGAAAACAGTGGCAGCATTAAGATAAATTCAACAGTGAGATTAATAACTGAATGACGTAAACTGGAGAATTGACTAAAATGGTTATAGTAAAATATGCAGGAATGATAGATAAGTAAAAAGAACCATGGAAAGAGAAGAAGGGAAGTCAACAGACATATGGTATTGTGTAAAATGTTTACTTTGAGATGTATAAATGGGAAATCTAATAATGTATAGAACCGACCTTAAAGAAACAAATTTCAATAGCCATAGGAGTGGATATTCTCTGGAAGATTTGCAGATTTGATCTCAGTGAATGATCGGAGAGTGAATGCTCCTGTGGTTTTTAAGCTTTTGATGGTGCCTTTAAAAATTTGATAACTTCTGTTAAGGTTTTGAAAACTGGGATTCTTTTTAATCCCCCTCCTCCCTTGTTTCTTCCCAGCTCCTTGTGGTCAGAATGAAACCAGAGAGGATGGGAAAATAATCCAGCTGCCTCCCTGCAAAACAGGAGCATGGATCGTTCCTGCCATCATGGCTTGCTACCTCTTGGTTGCAAACATCCTTCTGGTGAACCTCCTCATTGCCGTTTTTAAGTGAGTGTCTATTGTTTTAAAATTCAGTGACTGTAGTAAATGTTTCAGGAACTTTTGATGCTCAAGTTTGGAATTTCTAAGATGGGGTTATAGTGATAGTGTTAGTAGTGCATTTACATGGTTAACAGCTCAGATTACTTTTGCAGTCAATCAGGAGAATGTAAACTCACAAACTGGTAAAAATATAATGAATTATCTTTTGTTTTTTAATAGTTCAGAGAGTTCTCTTCTGGTCAGAAAAAGGGATCTGACCTAGCAACCTTCCACGTGGATAACTAGATAAGATGCAGGAGACATAGGAAATACGTATATTCCCATGTTATTGTATTTTACAACTTCCTTAGAGCCCCAAATTGCTTCGAATTTCATCAAATCAGCTGAATACACAGGAAACTGCCTGGTATTAAGTCAGACTCCTAGTCTATCTACATCAGATTTTACAGTGACGGGCATCCGTTCTCCAGAGTTCCAGGCAGAGGTCTCCCCCTCTGTACTCCAAGCCTGAGCTGCTGCTCTTCTCCCGCTAGCCATTTTTCTGGTCAAAATTGCCTCCCCAGCTGCTTTTCCTTTCCGTGGGGGATACAAAAAGCAACTGAGGGATATTCTGGTGGGCAGGAGATGGCTTCCTAGGAAAAGACTGAGCCTGCCCCCTTCCTGCACCACTCTGGTCAGTTTGGAGCTGCCTTGGGGCTACATTAAAGAAAAATATCAGGAGCCATTTCATGGGGGGAGATGAGGACTGGTTTCTAGGAGGAAGCTAAAAATCCTCACTGCTCAAGTACAGTGCATGTTATGAGCCAAAGTGCCCCCCACCCATATAGCCTGGGGGAACCCAGCCAGATGGGTGGGGTATAAATATTACTATTAGTATTACTAGGCTGCTTGCATCCAGGACCAGCAACAGCATCCTTGGGCTTCTTTCAGAGCCCCACACCAGCCAAGAGCATGAACCAGTGTTGACCCCAGTTCATGACCATGAGCTGCCATTTCCCACAATGCACCAGAGTGATACACTCTAGGGGATTGTGGGATATTTAAATTGCCCCTTGTTGCCACCTGTCGCTGCTGCCTGGACCCATGGAGGGCATTTTGCTGAGGGCCCCTCAAACCTGGAAGCAGCTCAGCTTTCTCTGTAAACTTTGTGGACTAGGCAATAAATGGACCTCTTCAGAACTGTTGCATTGCTGTTTTGTGAGTTTTTTACTTGTCCCAGAATTACACTGAAGCCTAAGATTAAACTGGGTTCTTTGATTGTCTTGGTGTTCTGGGAGCATTAGTGCGCTGCTCTTTCCAACACTGCTGAGCATGATGGTGGCACATGTGGGAAGAGCCCATGCTGTGGCCCCTTTCCATGCCAGGTTTATCTCATTTTTCTGAGAACTCTTGAGTGAGCTTCTCCTATAAGCTCCAAGCTTCCCGTGTTATTTTGGGAACATGACAGCTAGGAGTAATGTTGCTGTTGTCCTCACCAGATAATGTAAAAAAGCAGTTTAATGTGGCAAAAAGAATGTCTTTGAAGTGGGTGGCCTAACAGTTGTATTTGAGAAGCTTTAGGTATACAAAAAGTTTTTGTTTCTGTTGTCTTATCATGAAATTACTTTTGTAGATGTAGCCCTAAGATTCTTTTAAAGTATGAAACTAACATTATAACATGTGAATAAAGTGAACAAGTGTTTTAAAAGGCCACTATTCTGTGGTACATCTACCAGAGTGCCATGAGTAGCTGCAGATCCCTACTGAGTATACACTCATGTCTGGGGCTGTGTAATGTATGGAATGGCCCCTATATTGCATGTGGAATTTTAGATGGTAGTTCTGTTTATCAGAAGGCATTTTCTTCCTCTCCTTCTGCTTCAGCAACACCTTTTTTGAAGTTAAATCGATATCTAACCAAGTATGGAAGTTTCAGCGGTATCAGCTTATTATGACATTCCATGAAAGACCAGTCTTGCCCCCTCCACTCATCATCTTCAGTCACATGACTATGATATTTCAGCACATATGCTGTCGATGGCGGAAGCATGATAGCGACCCTGATGAGACAGACTATGGACTGAGTAAGTTTAATTCATCTTCTCCGTCATAGATACAATAAACATATGGAAAATATATTCAGCTCTGCTTAGTTGTCTTGATTTGGAGAGCAGTCAAGAATCATAGCAAGGGCATTAGCACTTCATTTGTTTTATGTACTTTCGTTTGATGTACTTTCCCTTCCCATTCACTAGGAGCTGTAAAATGCCTCCTTCCTTCCTTCCTTCCTTCCTTCCTTCCTTCCTTCCTTCCTTTTTTTCCTGTTAGAAATTGCTCTTAATTCAGTTAGCATCACAGGGCAATTCACAATAAAATCACAAAAATACTACCCATAACCCATAGCTATTAGCTATAGATAAACCAGAAGTTTACAATTTCTGGTGTTAATAGATGCCAAAAACAACTCAAAGTTTGAGCAAAGAGGTGCATCTTGAGTTGGCAACAAAAACTGATGCACTTCTAAGACCCACAGACAGGATTCCACCACCACAGAGAAGGCCCTATCTGGAGTGATTGCATGACAGGACACACCCATTGGCAGGATCACAAAAGGGCATATTCTGCAGTTTGTAGGGCTGGCAGCCATAGAAATATACAAAGTCAGGTTATCTGTCCATCTGGTTCAATAATGTATACTCTGACTAGCAGCAGCTCTCCAGGGTTTCAAAAAGAAAATATTTTCCATCACCTGGTACCTGATCCTTTAAACTGGAGATGGCAGGCATTGAACTGGGAGCTTTTTGCATGAAAAGCATGGGATCTGCCAGTGAAGCATGGTGTCTCTCCTGATCCAAATGGTGGCTTAGTAGCAATATATAAAACAGTCAAATAAAAAAGCAATAAAACTATGTAAACAAAAGCAGCAATAGGATGACAGTTCATTGAGCAAAAGTTCATATTGGCTATCTCAAATGCTCCCTGAAACAAGTCTCAATTAGTCTTGCAAGACCCAGCTGGGAGAGAGCTATGCAAGCTGCGCAATGTACCGTATTTTTTGCCCCATAGGACGCACCGCCCCATAGGACGCACCGCCCCATAGGACGCACCTAGTTTTTTGGGGGGGGGGAATAAAGAAAAAAAATTATTTCCCCCCCCAGGCACAGGGCTGGCACGGGGGAAGCCCGAGCTTCCCCCGACCCCAGCCCCCAGAACAGCCTGCTATCTGCAAGCCTAGGGAGCCGCGCCGGGCTCCACAGGCTTGCGGAGAGCTGCGCGAAGCCCAGGAGCGCTCTTCAGCCCCAGGCTTCGGAGTGCAGGCAGCTCTGCACAACCCTCGGGAGCCCGGCGCGGCTTTGCGCAGGGCTTCGTGAAGCCTGGAGAGCGAGAGGGGTCAGTGCACACCGACCTCTCTCGCTTTCCAGGCTTCAGAGAAAGCCTGTATTCGCCCCATAGGACGCACACACATTTCCCCTTCATTTTTGAAGGGGGAAAGGTGCGTCCTATAGGGCGAAAAATACGGTAGGTGCCACTGCTGAGAAGGCTGTGTCCCACACAGCAGCCTACTGCATGGTAGACCCAGAACGGTCTCCAAAGATCGCTTCAGTCCATACGTATATGGTGTTGAATAGGAGATGGTCCTTCAAATATCCTGGTGCCAGACCACTAGAGCTTTAAATGTAAAAAACAGAACTTCAGCCTACTGCATTTTAGAACTCTTGCCTGACTACTGCATTCTGGGCCAGTTGCAATCTCCAAATACATTTCAATGGCGTCCCACACATTAGAGTGAGTATAATCGCCTTTGAAATGCATGAATGCAGGAGAAGGTCTTCTTTGTCACTTTGGCCTGGCTTTCAAACTCCCTACCTAAGGACTCCTCTTTGGGGACCTTTTGCCATTGCACCAAAACCTTCTTTTTTGGCAGGAATGTGACTACCGGAGTTAGATGTTGCCAAGGCCCTTTGTGGCTCTGTCACACTAGTAGAGTAGCCAAAGGACCCTGACTAGTGGGGAAACGGGCATCACAGTCCTCAACTGCTCAGGCGTTTCTTTACACAGCTGCTTTTGTGTCTAATAATAATCAGCTGAGAGCAAGGAGAGCCAATTTGGTGCCCTTCAAATGTTGCTGGATTACAGTTTCCATCAGAAGTAATAATAATAATAATAATTTTATTATTTATACCCCGCCCATCTGGCTGGGTATCCCCAGCCACTCTGGGCAGCTCCCAACAGAGAACTAAAAACAGAATAAAACTTCAAACATTAAAAACTTCCCTGAACAGGTGCCAACTCCTGGGGGCCAAACCCTTTTGGGGGCACCAATATTTGTTGTGGGGCACTCCCAAAGTTCAAAAAGCTTGCAAGAGACATTGCACTCGTGACATCACACACACCCCATCTCCCTCACAAGATGGCGCCTCTGGTTTCCCTAGTTCCTGGTCAGAGCTGGAGCCCTACAACCTCTGGAAACTAAAAGGTTGGCTAACCCTGTACATGAGGCAACATATTCTTCCTTTTATCTCTTTCGGTTTGACAAGGACACGAGCACAAAGAGTGTACAGTGGTACCTCTGGTTACATACTTAATTCGTTCCGGAGGTCCGTTCTTAACCTGAAACTGTTCTTAACCTGAAGCACCACTTTAGCTAATGGGGCCTCCCAGTGCTGCCGCCCCGCCAAAGCACAATTTCTGTTCTCATCCTCAAGCAAAGTTCTTAAGCTGAAGCACTATTTCTGGGTTACCAGAGTCTGTAACCTGAAGCGTCTGTAATCTGAAGCGTATGTAACCCGAGGTACCACTGTATTAGGAATGCCAAAAAACTTAAGAAAGCCACTTTTCAGAGTCTGGCCTACCTTGAAACTGAAAGCCACCATGTCCTGCATGAAGTGTGGCACTTGAAATATGTATGGAATATGTATGGAAATATGTACCGTATGTATGTTACAAACCTGAAAATGACTGAAATGTGATTTCTTTGTGGGGGCAGGGGGCGGGGGGATATGCAATTTTAAAGCCACAAAATAGGCAGTGCCTTTCAAAACCCTGTGATGATAGCTAATTAACTTCTTTTAACTGCTGCTTTGTCATTGCCTCATATGTCTTCTACAGAGCTTTTTATAACTGATGATGAACTGAAAAAAGTTCATGATTTTGAAGAACAATGTATAGAAGAGTATTTCAGAGAGAAAGATGATAGATTCAATTCGTCCAATGATGAAAGAATCCGAGTTACCTCTGAAAGGTGAAAGATTTTTCATTTTGGTTTCTTACATAGTGTATATTTTGAAATTTGTTACTTTTGAAAGGAAAAAAACTTTAAACAAGGCTTTGCTGTCAAGAAACTAGGGTAGATTTTAAAAAATTAAAAAACAGGGTTAAAAAAATTGTAAATCATATTTTTTATTCATTTCTTTTGTTAAGTTTCTCCTAAATAAGTAGATTAATAAGTATTGTAGCACATCCTGAGGCTTCCAAACATATGTATATTCATAATTTAAAGGTGTAGCTCAGCCATTAAAATTAAATATGAAATTTTAAAAAAGGAAATTTTTAACCAGTATGCAGAAATGGTAAAATTATTTATGCTTGACTGCATAAGCATCAGTCTTCTGGATTTTTTTCTTATCAGTTCACTTTTCTGAACATTATCTCCTTACATTATAAAGATATAAAAGTTATACAGATCAGTTTATTGTAAAATAATGCAACATTTTGAGTCAGACGTGTCAACTCGTGCTAAACATTGCAGGGGCCCAACGACAAGTGTTCAATGTGCAACGTATACACGACCTCACATCCTGTTTTGGGAGGAGCCAGGGGCGGAGCCAAATGCCTTTGGCTCCTCCTCTCTCACCATCGGCCCTTGCTCTCCTCTTCCCACTGGTGGGATTGTTCTCCCCAGTCATTAGGAAGAGAGTTCCTGGTTCCCAAAGAACCAACCATGTCCTCCTAAGCTTTGTCTTGCCCTGGACGCAGCTGGCTGCTTCAGTTCTAAGGGCACAGAATGCAGGTCCATCATACTTCGTTTTTCCCCTTAAGGCTTTTAAAGGCCACCCAAGAGCTGGCTCTCCTTCTGCAGAGCTTGGGGTTTGATTTTGGCTCCCAGCAATGTGTCTGTATCTGACTGGGAGGGGCAGGAGGTCTGTCCTGAAAAATGCAGGGTCCTCGCAGGTGGGAGAGCGACCACTTTCCCAATTCCAGTTTGGGACAACAAGACACAAATCCAGAAGGCACACACCCCGGGGGATATCTGGATAAGCAAACATGAGAGGGTTGTTTGTTTGGTGGTTTTTTGCAAAGCACCAAATTCCTCTTTCTCTCTCCCCCTGCCCATAATCAAATCTTTTACTTTGAAATCATTTTTATTTGATTGTACAAATGCAAATTAATTACAATTCAAATAAATATCCATAAAAAGAGATTACTTTGAATCTTGGGACTTCCCCCCCCCCCATCCCCTCCATGGGTCCTATTGTCAACATTTCCAGCTGCGTATTATTTCATAGTCTATGTTTTGCATTTATCCATATTGTCCATAATATTTGTTACATTACAAGTGGGATTAAAATCCTGCTAATGTTGTCATCTGCTTACAGTGGTCTCCTAAATAAATTGTAAACTTTTCCCATTCTTTCTTCAATTTCGTGTCTTCTTGGTCCCTGAGCTTTCTGGTCAGTTTTGCCACTTCAGCGTAGTCTAGCAGCTTAGCTTGCCATTCCTCTCTGGTAGGGACTCTTTCTTCTTTCCATCTCTGGGCCAGTAGCATCCGTGCTGCTGTTCTCGCATACATAAAAAGTCTTTTCTGGTCCTTTGGGATGTTGATACCTATAATTCCTAATAGAAAAGCTGCTAGGTTTTTTTTTACAAAGGTTATTTTAAACATTTTTTTCAGTTCATTATATATCATCTCCCAGAAAGCCTTTATTACCTTACATGACCACCATATATGATAAAAGGTACCTTCTTTTTCTTTACATTTCCTGCAGGTATTTGTACTTGTTTTATACATTTTTGCTAGTTTACCACTGGTACATCATTTCCATATAGTTTTCTTTCAGCATACAACATGCCGTGAATTTCAAATCCGTTTTCCATAACCTTTCCCAATCTGAAATCTGAATATTATGCCCCCAATCCCTTGCCCAGTGTATCATTACCAACTTGACCTGTTCATCTTTGTATGCCATTCCAAGAGGAGTGTATACATTTTCAACAGTGATTTAATATTGTTTTCTAACAGATCTTTTTGAAATCTTGAAATCTCATAACTAAAACCTTTCTTTTTATCTGTTTTGAAAATATCATTTAGTTGGTTGAACTGTAACCAATCCGTTAATAAATCCCTTATCTCTTCAAAATCTTTCAATGTTAGCACCATCATTCCCACTCTGTTAAATTGGATGCAAGAAACCTGAAGTTTAGTAAATCATACTAACCTATTTGTTCAGTCTGAAATTAACTATGCTTTCCTCTCTCTTCCTTTTTTACTTTTCTTTTGTAGGGTAGAGAATATGGCCATGCGATTAGAAGAAGTGAATGAACGAGAGCATTGCATGAAGGCTTCACTTCAGACTGTAGACATCCGGCTTGCTCAACTGGAAGACATGATAGGGCGAATGGCTACAGCCTTAGATAAGCTTACTGGCCTAGACAGAGGGGAGGCCACTAAGATACGGTCTCGAACATCCTCTGACTGTACTGACACAGCCTACATTGTCCGACAGAGCAGCTTCAACAGCCAGGAGGGAAACACATACAAACTTCAAGAAAGCATTGATCCCACGGGGGAGGAGTCCATGTCACCAACCTCTCCAACAGTCATTCCCCGCTTGCGAAGTCACTCCTTCTATGCAGTGAACATGAAGGACAAGTGCGGGTTGGAGAAATTTGAAAGCATTTTCAAAGAAAGGTCCCTCAGCCTCCACCGTGCCAGTAGTTCTCACTCTGTCTCAAAAGAGCAAAAAATCCCTTCTTTAGTGCCTACAAGCACTCTCTCAATTGCCCCGGACTCCAGACGGCCTTCCTCTTGCATAGACATTTATGTCTCAGCCATGGATGAGCTGCAGTCTGTCATAGAACCCCTTGACAGTTCAATGAACATCCTTGGGACTGGAGATCCAGCTCTCCAAGCTCAGATAGCTTCCAGTGTTGTCTCCAGTAGTGCTTATGTCAGCAGTACTCCGGGTGATAGAATTTCTGGCAGGAGTATTGATTATGAAGACCAATCGATGGAAACAAGAGTGTTTTCTTCAGACTATTCACAAATTGCAGATTGCTCAAACCCCTGGGAATCAGACCCTCCCATGTACCATACTTTGGAGAGGTCTAAAAGCAGCCGATACCTGGCTACAACCCCATTTATTTTAGAGGAAGCACCAATAGTAAAATCTCACAGTTTCATGTTCTCTCCTTCTCGGAGCTATTTCAGTAGCCTTGGAGTGCCAGTCAAAACAGCAGAGTACACAAGCATTACAGACTGCATTGATACAAGGTGTGTCAGTGCTCCTCAAACCATTGCAGAAAGGTCGAGCTTTCCTGGAGTTCATGGAGACAAAATTGATGACTTAGGATGCTGCCACCCAGAGAGGGAAGCGGAACTAAGTCACCCAAGCTCTGACAATGAGGATACTGAAACCAAAGACAAAAAAGCCGTTCCCTTGTCATCTCAAGATA
Source organism: Podarcis pityusensis (assembly GCF_964106645.2). Lineage (NCBI taxonomy): Eukaryota > Metazoa > Chordata > Lepidosauria > Squamata > Lacertidae > Podarcis > Podarcis pityusensis. The sequence continues at coordinate 62,401,983 of NC_138036.1, forward strand.
GCAATACATCTAGAACATTGTCCAACAATATCCCTCTTCCAAAAATAGAGAGGGCCAACAGTTACTCTGCAGATGAGTCCAACTTGTTGTATGCACACACAAAGAAAAGCTACTCCATCAGTGATAAACTTGACAGGCAGCGCAATGCAACGAGCCTCCGAAGTACATTCCAGAGGAGCAAGTCATCCAGACCAGAGAACAGGTCGGACACCTTATCAATGAGAAGACTCTCTAGAACAGGTGCCTTCCATAGCTTTGAGAGCAAGCATAGTTAGAGATAATATGTGCATCATAACAAGAAGAACTGTCTGAGACTTGTCTGCTCTCCAGTTTTTTCATTAGCAGAATGAAGTAACTTCAGACCATTATATGTCAGCAACAGCTGGCATCTGCCAACAGTGAAGTTAGCACTTTCATAACGTCAATGTCAAGCACTGGGGTTCTGTATCTTGACCTAGTTGGCATTTGCACTTAAGGGGAGGGGGAGGGGGGAAGGAAAAATTATAGAGACACTTTTAAAAATAAATAAATGGGTGAACAGTTTAAGAAATCTGCCTTTCAAAATAGGGATATATTGGTTTGAAAGAGAAACAAAATAACATGCATACAAAGAGGGTGTTTTGACTATGCTGGTTTCCACCTCAGTACCATCGCTGTGACAGCTAGTGAGGGCATCTTTGTATTACTCTATAGAAACTGAAAACAAAGCAGCCGTCAACTTTCCCCAGATTTCTCACATCCCTATACTTCTGCCTGATCATTGTAAAAAGAAGTTAGCTAACACGCTCACCGTTCACCTGTATCCTTTTTGTATTAACTTGCAGTGGCACAAATGTCTATATTTTCAAGAAGGGAAGAAAAGATATGCCTTTTGTATAGCAGCATGAGGGAAAGGGAAGAATTTATGTATAGTCACATGAATTCCTGTTTTAAATGGGATTTTTAGCACTGTTGAGCAAGCTCAGGAGGAATGTAATTAAGTGGAATAGTAAATATTTATTTTTTTAAGCACGGGTACCAGTTTAGAAAGTATTTCACAGGACTTTGTTAAAATGTCATAGTGAGAAGGTAGTAAAAAAGAAGAACTGGCATCCTGTTCTCATTGTTCTGTGCACCATGCCCATCTCATTCACTATTTTCAAACTATTTTCATTCATTGTCACTGCCATGTTCTTCTACCAGTTCCTCCATTTAGCTGCCATTATTTCATTTTAAGGCATGGTTATAACTGAACATTTTGGTGTTTATAGTATTGTATGTTTATCGTGTGGTCTGAACTTGGGTGAGCACAGAACAGCTGGAGATGTTGAATGATGTTCTGTGACAAAGCAAATCCTTTTTAGAAGTTAGTTGAAGCACCGAAGTGAAATTAACATTTCTGGTAAGTGCAAAAGCCATTCCTTTAAGTATGCTTCCGTTGTCTAGAAAGGCACGATAGCGAAACAATAATACCCTACCCTGGTATGCAAGAGCCATCTCCCCCTCTGTCTCCCTCAGGCCCACCCTCCAACCATGTTTGCAATAGCCCTCTGGGGCTGCAAGGATTAAATGTGGTTCGTGCTAGGCAAGGGGCTAATACAGCAAAAAGAGCACAGTGCCATTCAGAAGAAGAAAACCTTAATTGTGAAATGATTTTGGAGAAATAGTTTAATCCTTACTTAGCAATATGCCAGGGCTGCTACCCGCTCTGTAAATGTGCCATTCTCTTTTGTTTCTGACAACATATATGTGAGGTTTTGAAGGAGATTTTGAAAATTATTCTGAGCTCCAATGGCCAGTGACCACATTAACTGGACAATTTTAGCCACCCCAGCCTAACTGTTTATAAGGACTTATCTGGAGAGCAAAGCACCATATAGAACCACACCTCTGAAGATCTGCATTGCTCTAGTCTAGTTCCTCTGACACTACTAGCATGTGGTCGTGAAGAGGGAAGCATTATGAGCAGCAGCATTCACTCAACAGAGTTGCATGCTGGTTTAAATGACAAGATGCAGTGCAACTTCCTCACTTCCTTGGGTTCCAGTCAAAGGTCTCTACCCCTTATTAATCCATTGTTTACCCCTTCTTTTTAAAGTGTGTGTTGTTCTGTAACAAGAACTTATCACAGAATTTCTGACTTGAATGCATAGCAAATGTCACTTCAGATGTGCTGATTGGATGAAGCAATTTTCTTTGGCAGTCTATTTCAAATGTCCAACTTTACCTCTGTCTTTGTGACTAACTTCACATTATACGGATTCTGATGCCTCTTGGTATGTGTGTGTTTTAGAAAAGTAGCTTTGGGAAAGGACAGTTAAAAGTGCCCATCCACTCTTTTCCCAATGCAGATTTCCCCCAATGCAGCTTCTCGTCCCTGCCTGAGGGGATTTCAGATATGTGTTTGCTGATGCCAGTGTGTGTGTGTGTGTGTGTGTGTAAATCATGCATTTGTCTGTACATCTAGGATTTGTGGCAAGGAATTGTTGCCTTTTCAACTTGCAATGCTACTTTCTAAGGCTACTTTCATATTTACCACAGTTCTTCCAGGCTAAGCAGCCAGAGACTAGTCACTAGAACCTAATCTGTGATGTGCTGCTGAACAGTTTTGGATCCCGTTCCCACTGAGAGTATTTGGATGGTTCTTCAGTTGTCAAACTGGGTCTATTTTGAGTTGGTCAGAATAGAGTAGCACTCTGTCTTGATTCTGCTTAAGGCCTAGACTGTCCTGGATCGCGGAATTATGATATAAACGCATTACATTCCCCCCACCTGTCCACTCTGCAGAACAGTTCAGTTTAACCTGAGCTGACGCTACCTCTATAAAACAACTCTTCAAATGCTTTCTTGAAAGCCACTTGCCCATTTTTCTGTTTTTCTTCAGTGACACTTTTCTATCCCATATTAAGCATATCTAGGTGGCATCATAAATGCCACCAATCTTACCACTGTCATCATGGTGTAAATTTCTTTGACTAAAATAACGAGTGTGACCCTTTCCAGTCCATATATTAATGTGGGAAAGGTCAGACCTCAGCTGATCGCTGGAATTTCTATGACAAAAACTGGCAATCAGCAGTGGTACTTTAAAGGCTACACCAGGATTCTCACTGAATTCTGAAATACAAAAATATGGACCACATTTTTTCTTAATGGCCAGCATGCGCAAAAATTGTAGGTTTTGTTAACAAAATACATGTGAACCATCTTTATGTGCTCTTTTCAAAAGCTAGTGTGAGTTTTTACATGAATGTGACAACAAAAATGAATTCTGTTTTAAGTGGCCTTAAAAGTATTTCTGTTCACAAGGACAAGAAAGCAGGCACCCACCAGATAATTTGAATTCCTTTCTAGGAATCAGTCAAATTTAAAAGTGTCTCCCTTTTTGCATACAGTATCACCACATTTATCGGTTTTACAAGTCTTAGGGACAAAATTGCAATCTTTGTGTCACTTGTGAAAACACATTTTAACTCTACAAGCCTACATGCCCACTATGATCAGCAAGACTGCCAGTGAACACTCTGTCATTTCACCCCATAGCTTCTTTGTTAGACTCCTGAATTAAGAGATTCCTGGACCAGAGTCTTGTGAAAATTAGCCTATAGCACTTTATTAAGCAAGAACTTGAACTCCAGGGATCTGGAACTAGGAATTTTGGCTATGTTCATATCTATGCTAACAAACTGCAGCACTTCACTCAAGCAGTAATTCAGCAGTAAAATTCTCACTTACAGTATATATTGCCTATGTTGCCAATTCCATAGGGGTAGCGTATTTGCAGAGAGCAAAGGTGGAGCTTTTCTTTTTTTCAAAAAGATGTCTTTCTGTAGATGGGCACACAAAATATGCATTGAAACAGGCAGTATGATTACAAAATATAGTTTTCCTGGAATTGTTTCCATTATCTCTAAACTGATACCCCTTCTGAGGTCCACTGTGAATGGCTCCTGTTTTTCCAAGTTTTGTGAGCTATCAATATCCTCTTTTGAGTATTCAGTACTATCGATCATGTTAATTTCTAAAGTGGAAATAAACTTTTATCTTTTATCTTATAACCACAGCTTGTTGTATGTACATTATAAAGTTCAGCCTCATTTATCCAAATGCTTGCAGGCTGGGTTAGATCATAAATGTCTGAATAATCAAGTATCAGGTGAGCAGGAGGACCACAATGATATGAGATTAGATGGGAGCACACAAATTGGTTTAGATAATCCTCAGATGTTCAGGTAAGGGGTGTGTGTCACTACTTTATGTACAAAATAAGTGGTGGTATGGGATTGAATTAATGAACGTTACAGAAGAGCATTGGACTTTGCACTTATATAGTCATATGCTTATTTGTCAGTGACGTTCAATAATACAGCACATGTTACACTGAACAACGGGCTCTGCTAGCCAGATTGCTATGATACATATAAAGGAAAATGCATTTGTTGGGCAAGGAGTCACCATCTGTAGCTACTGTATGTTTCAGTTTCTTCCGTAGAGCTCCACTGTCTTTGAGCTGATGTATAATTATCTAATGAGCCACTGTGAGCTGTGATAGTGTGAAAGAACAAACTGGCATGTTATGCAAAAGATAAGATAATTAATGTTAAAGTAATATTTTAAAACTCAGTTGAGTTAGCTGTTTGTTTACATATGCTGGACAATTAAGGAAGCTGTGTACAGTATTTTTAAAATATTTTCATATAGTGATCCATTCTGTTGTTTCCAGTTTACGTATATGATACTATTCTATAGTTGGATATACACTTGTCTTAGATATTGAATTATATAACATTATTCTTTCACAATAATAGTATGCTGACTGAAATAGTTCTTCTACCTTAAATTTCAGTCTTATTTTGTGCCGATGAAAATGCATGCATAGTTCCATTAATTTCTTTGGACTATTATGGAGTTTAACATTTCAATATTGCCTGCCTGTAACAATGAATCCAGTTAGAATGAATTAACAATTTTGGTATTTTATATTATTTTCCAATATGTTCATTTAATAGCACTTTAATATTATATGAAATGAAGTATTGAACGATGAACCTATAGCATTTCTGGTTGAAATAATTATATATTTTCAAATAAGGTATTTCATTACTAGTTTTATCATATGTCTGTCACCAAGTAGCAGCAAGCTGCAAATTCCTAAAATTGTAACAATTGTCAGTAAGAAAATAAAACCCATTAATACAACATAGTAAAATTGCTGAAGACTCTGGAAAGTAACCTTTCATATAATTTCTAAAGTTTGGGGGAAGGTGTTTGTGTGTTTTGGTATAGTCTTGTAGAGTCTATGTTTCTTAGGTTAGATGGCTTTCATTGCAATCCTGTAACAGTCTACACAAAAGTAAGTCTCATTGAGTTCAATGAGGCTTACTTCCAAGTAGGTGGGTATAGGATTGCAGCCTTAGAATACAACATTTGTTGTTGGCAGGTGAATATCTTAGACTCTGCAGCTGCCCAGCTCTTGATAAATGTAGCTATGAAAAATGTTCAGCTTTGCAATTCAATACCCACAAAGGAACACGAGTACTTGCATAGCACAAAGCCTTACAACCCAGTCGTAACATCTGCTGCGTCAACAAAGCCTGACTTTGCACTGAGGGTACCGTACTTTGAATTGAGGGTACCAGAACTGGGCAGGGAGATGTACCAGTGCAAAAGTTTAGGGCTGGGACAAGGATGAGGTCTTCAAGCTAATTGATGTCAGGGAAACTTTTCTGGAAGAGGGTTTGAAAATAAAGAACTTGGGAAAAGATGCCCAGTCACACCCATGCCTCATTTGTTGATCCAAATCAAATATTAGCAGCTTGACAAATAGACTAAGCCCAGGGAGGGGAAATAATGTTGTTACTGGAAGCTTTTAAGTTAAGCTTTTAAACAAACTAGTTTTGCTCCATAGTCTCAGGGTGATATTTTTAGCAGATTCATATATCATTTCAAAAGACTGTAAAATCCCAAAGCATTGCAGAACATAGAACACTCCAAAGAAATGATCTAAAGCTTCAAAGTGGCCCTTAGTTTTCTTTTAATACACATTTTTTTTCTGCCAGGCCTGATTCTATGGTCAGAAAGGGTAGTGTGGAAGACAGGGAATAGCAATGTGTGTGTAAGTTTAATCTACCCATTCTCTCTTCTGCATCAGAAATCATGATGTCTTCTCTAAACACAAATGATTTATATACCTTGAAAGCATGATCATATTGAGGACTGCTATGTGACATTGTTTTTACTTATTCATTAAAGTATTTAATAAATCAGCCTATGCCCATACTTTCCCTTCTCTGGACATAATGGTTACTTTTAAGTGTAAGTCTTCAATGGACATGTGCCCTGATCCTGAATTCTAGGTGTATTTCTGGATCAGCCACCACCTGTGAAATTAAAAGTACCGGCAAGTATTCAGAACTGAGGAGCTCTGTGTCAAGCATGGGAAACCACAGTCCCCGGAGGCATTTGCAGCCCACCATGTCTCTCTGCCCTACTCTCAGAAATCTACCCACACTATTCTTCGTCTCCAGGAAACACTCCTTGCCAGCCCTGCTCCAAATCCCACCCCCCCACACACACAAAAGTGCTTTTGCCTGGCTGGAACCTGTCACTTCCTTGCCTAGAGAGATGGGGGGTGTAGAAACCTCAGGCGTCTGCATGGCTTGAATGTCCCCCCCCCCCCCGGCATGTGCTGCCATTGGGTTGAAAAAGGTTCCCCTGCCCTTCTCAGTAGTCACGCCCACCCTGTGGGACACCCTCCCATCAGATGTCAAGGAAATAAATAAATATCAGACTTTTGGAAGATCTATAGCGAGGTTTTAAAATGTTTGACTGTCATTTTATAATTTGTTGGAAGCCACCCAGAGTGCCTGTGAAAACCCAGTCAGGTGGGGGCAGCATATGATTTTTATTATTTTTAATTTTAATTTTAATTTTATTATTGCTGCTGCTGCTGCTGCTCTATATGCTTCATCCAGAGCTCCTGCACTTGAAGATCATGTGCAAGATTAAGGGCATTAATTTGCAAGGGCCTCAATGTAGCTTCAACAATTTGGGTACCTGATCGTTCACCCTTGTACTCAGCCTTCCTGGTTTGACAATGGCAGTTTATAAAGTAGGTGAACTGAGTGTAATCCTGCATTTATAAACTTCACAGTAAACATGCATAGGATTGCACTGGGAATCTGCAAACGCCCTCTGTGGAATTCAGTATTAGATTTATCAAATGAGATTGGCATGGGAGCCCTGCTTATCTTCATCCTTCAGTTTACATGGAAGGCATTCCCTTCTTCCAGTCGCCACAAATGAAATAATTCTTGCTCCTTTAAATGAACTGTGTATGGAAACTGGAAACCATCCATTAGATTTTGCAAAATGGGTACACAATATTTTATTATGATTGACATATTGCGGATGTATTTAGTGAGGTGTATTCAAGGAATAGTTTTCTTTAGCCACTGTATGAGCAGAGTTTCTTTGCTGCTATTGCTTGGAACAGTGTTTTAGCCTAAAACCTAACAGATTATTAGCAGGATTATTATTTGTATATATTACACAAAAAACAGTTTATTTAAAACAATCAATGAAAATATAATTTTATAATTATTTCCTAGAAAGTGTTGTTGTTGTTGTTTGTGTGTAAAAGAAAGAAAGTGTGAGTGGTTTCTCTCCCCACTCCAACTCTCTCGCCCTCTGTGTATGGGCATGTATACACACACACACACACACACATATACACACATTCCTTTTAAAGTTCTACTGGATTCACAATGCACTTTTAGGTTGTCTATTTAGATATGTAATAAAAAGCAGAAGTTGGCAATTGATGCAGCAGGACTTTTGAAATTTCTGTAACAAATGTTTTGCAATAAAAAGGGATGTAGTCCAAAACACATCTACAGCTCCTTGGTACTTTATTTGTGGTCAGTTTCAACACCCAGCTCAAACCACAGAAGTTTCTATTTCCCACATCCCAACACCAGCACTCTTAAGTTATTTCTGGCTGGTCCCAGCATGTCTGATTTCACATATATATGTACATGACATGTATTTGCAGAATCGTTGCCTTGAGTTTATCTCTTTTGATTAACAGAGTAAACTAGTTGCTTCTAACATTCACGAAGCAGTGTTGAGCCTGTAGCAACTCTTCCTTTTACTTGTTCAAAGAAAACATTTAACGAAAATACTGTTTTTTTTCTACATGAAACCGTTCTATTAGCTTCACATAGTTGTGTCTTATCATGTATCAAACAACTGCCTAATTGAGAAGGAGGATGTGTTGCTCAGTCCCCGGCATCTCCAGAAAGGTCTCCTGTCTGAATCCATGCAGAGATACTAACTAGATGAACCAGCGGTCTGACTCTGTCTAAGGCAGTTAGTTCCCTGGTTTTTCAGTGAGAGTGGATATTATAGATTGATTATTGACAATTTAATTTCTATACCACTTAATTATTAATATCTCTAAGCTGTGTACAGAAAACTGATGCAACGTCAGACAACATTTTTTTTTTTTTACAAAACTACAGTAAATAATTTTTTTTTACAAAACTACAGTAAATAATAATAATAATTATTATTATTATATAAAAATGTTTCATTAATACAAAGTTACTAATATATATAAATCCATATTGGTTCATTTCCCTTCTGACACACCATCCCTCTCAACCCAGGGTTCAAACAAGCTCTCAGATCACCTACAAAAATCTCACAACAAGAATAGCTCCTGGAAACCGCGGACATCAGCCTAGTCTCTCACTCTAGACTTGCTTTTTATGGGCAATATATCGTACTTCACAGTGTGATTTTTCTGGAAAAAGAGAAATCCATGAGCACCTCCCTCATTCTATTAGAATGGTAATGGTGCTCACCTGAGTTCCAGTGAGTTCCGGCTGAAAAAATGCCCACAGCTGTGTCCCATTCAGCTGCACTCTTCACACCCAGTTCCAGGAACAGCAGGTTTGTGGAGTTACGGGGGGGGGGGGGGGCGCTTCCAAAGGATAGTAGTAGTATACAGCCCTATTCACGCAGGTATCAGGGCGGATCACAACATAAAAGCACAATCTAAAAACATGTAATAAATAATAAAAATAAAAGCAAAGACATCCCAATAATTCCCCCCTTCCCAACACATTTTAAAAGTTCATTGGATGTCAATCAGCCAAGGCCTGGTTAAAGAGGAACATTTTTTTCCTGGTGCCTAAAGGTGTCTAATGAAGGCATCAGGCAAACCTTCCTAGGGAAAACATTCTACAAACAGGGAGCCACTGCAGAAAAGGCTCGTTCTCATGTTGCCATCCTCTGGACCTCTCTTGAAGAAGGGTCTAGGTAGGGAGAGAGACGGCCCTTGAGGTATTGCAGTCCTGAACCATTTAAGGCTTTAAAGGTCAAAGGAAGCACTTTGAATTGGGCCTGGAAACTAAATGTTAGCCAATGCAGTCAGAGCAGGATCGGTGTAATATGTTCAAACCGTCTTGCCCCAGTGAGCAACCTGGCCACTGAATTCTGCACTAGCTGAAGTTTCTGAACCATCTTCAGAGGCAGCCCTACATATAATGTGTTGCAGTAATCTAACCTTGAGGTTTCCAGAGCATAGACAGCAATAGGCTATCCCTGTCCAGATAAGGGTGCAGCTGGACCACCAGCTGAAGCTGATAGAAAGCACTCCCCAGCACTGAGGTCACCTAGCCTCAAGTGACAGCAAAGGATCCAGGAATACCCCCAAGCTACAAACCTGCTCCTTCAGAAGAAATGTAACCCCATCAAGAGCAGGCAACCTCCCAGCCATCCGGTCTAGGGAAGCATTAACAGTGTCTCAGCCTTATCTGGATTGAGTTTCAGTTTGTTAGCTCTCATCCAGTCCATGCTGGGTTGTCTATCCCCAAAACCTGGACCTCCTCCGACATAGTCTCAATCCCAAAACCACTGAAGTAGAACCTCAAAGTAGAATCATACCGCCTAATCTCATTAATAAACCAAGACTACAAGATATTCACATCAATCTTGGCCAACCGCCTAAAATTTTTCCTGCACAAGTTAATAGCCCCAGACCAGACTGGCTCCGTCTCAGGTCACAATATAACATACCCCATCAAGAAATTACTGAATCTAATTGAACACAGCAAGGCAACTAAACTCCCACTGACAATTATGTCCCTAGACATCCTCAAAGCTTTTGATTGCTTAGAGTGGAAATACCTCTTAGCAGTACAGTACTAACTAACATGAAATTTGGTCCCAACATCTTACAAATCCTCAAACAAATATACAGTGGTACCTCGGGTTACAAACACCTCGGGTTACAAACTCTGCTAACCCAGAAGTAGTACCTCGGGTTGAGAACTTTGCCCCAGGGAGAACGAAAATCACGTGCCGGCTGCGCAGCGGCAGCAGGAGGCCCCATTAGCGAAAGCACGCCTCAGGTTAAGAACGGTTTTGGGTTAAGAACGGACCTCCGGAACTAATTAAGTTTGAAACCCAAGGTACCACTGTACTCCCAAGGCTCAGAAAAATGTAGGACCAACAGTATGGACTCTAATATCTAAAGAGGAACAAAACAAGGCTGCCCACTGTCTCCCTTCCTATTCATCCTTTCTCTGGAACCTCTACCAATCCAGATCCGAGCAGCCACAGACATCAAGGGAGTGGAAATAAAAGGCAGAACCTATAAATTAGGGCTCTTTGCAAACAATCTAATGGTCACAACACCAGACCCCATAAACACAGCAACATCCCTAATCAGAGAACTCAACACATTTGCAATGGTGTCGGGCCTACAGGTAAACTTCACAAAGTCTGAGGTTATGTGCTTCAACACCCACCCCCATACCCAAAAACAATTCGCCAACATCACCAAGATAAAATTTTGTTACACCAAGTTCAGATACAAATAACCAGAAACCTCAACAAATTATACCTCCACAACCCTTGTGGCGACAAATCAACAAAGACCTAAAAAGATGGAACAACATGAATTTCACTCTCTCAGACAAAATAGCCATGATCAAAATGATCACCCTCCCAAAATTAACCTACCTATTCCAAACTCTCCCAGTCTGGATTGCCCCAGCCCAACTTTGCAAATGGCAGAAAAAATTCATTCATTTATATTCTCTCACAAAAAAACAAGAATAAGCCCCAAATACCTGCACCTCCCCTCCTCAGGAGGAGGATGTGGAATCCCCAACATAGAATCATATTACTTTGCCAACCAAGTACACCACAGAATATTTTAGAAAATGAGACGAAACAATGGGTACATCTAGAAAGAGACACAATTGAAAATACCCCCACCACAACATACCCATTCCTCCCAAACAAAGTAAGGAAAATCCCCACACCACCCACTATTCTACCACGCAGCACAAAACCTCCAGATAAAAACCTGGCAAGCCAAAGGCTTATACCGCCTAGCACACTTCTACAAAAATAACAAACCCATATCAACACAAGAATACAAGACAAACTAGGGAACACTCAAATGCCCTGGCTAACACACTACAGTCATACCTCGGGTTGCGAACGTGATCCATGTGGGAGGCACGTTCGCAACCCGCAGCATTCGCAGCCTGAAGCGCCGCATCTGCACACGCACGTGACGCAATTTGGCACTTCTGTGCATGCACATGACGTCATTTTGTGCTTCTGCACATATGCGAGTGCTGAAACCAAGAAATAATCCGTTCCAGTACTTCTGGGTTCGGCACGGTCCGCAACCCGAAAACGCGCAACCCGCAGCGTTCGTAACCTGAGGTATGACTGTACCAATTACATGCCCTCTTAAACAACCCAGTAGTAAAATCAGCAGCAACTAGGCCCTTGACAATCTTTGAAAACCTCCTCCTAACAATGAAGGGACACAACAAAAGGATGGTATCCATAATATCCAAATACTGCTCCAAAACCCCACAAACCCTCTTGACATAATCAAAAAACAATGGAAGGACAACATAGACTATGAGATTAACCCCACCTAGTAGACCAGAATGTGGTCCAAACCTCCCTTTAAATCCATATCAGAGAAAAGAACTCACTCTGAAACTCACAGGTGGTACCTAACACCACAGAAAATAATGCTAATATGTCTAGGAACCTCACCAAAATGCTGGAGAGGATGCACCTCCACAGGCACATACCTCCACATGTGGTGGGAATGTCCTAAAATCCAACTCTTTTGGACAACAATCATACAAGAAATATGCAAAATAATTAAGCAAGTATTAGAAGTCACCCCAGAACTGGCCCTCCTAAACATCTTCCAAGATAATAATGCCCACTCACACCACAAAGAGCTCATAACCCACCTACTCTCAGCAGCCAGAAACATCATAGCCAGACACTGGAGAGACCTGTCAGGAGGAAGCATGGACCAAAGGTATCAAATAGTATGGGAAACAGCCTTATTAGAAAAACTAACCAATAAACAAACTGACAAATAGAAGAAGATGCCTTCACCCTGGTATGGTTCCCCTTTATCACATACACAGTCCAACAAGACAACAACAACAACAAGAATCCGCCGACAACATATGAATCAATCTGGCTAGCCTGATTCAAAAATGCTCACACACAAAAACAAACCTCACTACAGCCAACCAAAGACAACCAACCACACCCTAGGCCACCCCCAACCTCTCTCACCACGAAGGAAATACAACAAGTGGAAACACATAAAGAAGACAGTAGGAAAGGGTTTAGTTATACTAGAGCTAGGTTTCAAACGGAAGTGATTGAAGGGAAAGTGAAACTACTGAAGGCCGCATACAGCATACTATTAGAATGGGAGACGAAAGATGAAGAGGTAAAATCAGTTATGATTAAATGGGCACAAGATGTAGGTCACAACATTATGATGGAAGATTGGGTTAAATTATGGAAAACTGACTTAAAATTTACAGATTGTTCCCTATTGAAGGAGAATTACATGAAGATGATGTACAGATGGTACACAACACCAGTGCAGTTAGGGGAAATGTACAAAACTAGTTCAAATATATGTTGGAAGTGTAAGGAAAAGGAGGGAACATTTTATCATATGTGGTGGGATTGTAAGGTAATTAAAAAATTTTGGGAAATGATATACAATGAATTGAAGAAAATGTTCCATTTAACACTTGTTAAAAAACCCGAGGCATTTTTGTTGGGGATTGTAGGGAAAGACCTGACAAAAAAATTGAAAAACATTTTCATGTATGCGACAACGGCCGCGAGAGTTCTGGTTGCGCAAGGATGGAAGACTGAAGAAACCCCAACTAAAGAATCATGGCAAGAAAAATTGATGGACTATGCAGAACTGGCAAAATTGACATATAAGCTATGGGACAAGGATAACTGTGACTTTAAGGATGAATGGGAACCTTTCACAAAGTATCTGAAGACACAACAAAGCGAACTGGACTCCCTGGCAGGTTTTGAATAAACATTCACAATTTTTTTACTGATAATAATCAGCTAAACTGTTTGAGGATCTATACAACTTTGTAACATGCAGAAAACAGCATTATTGGAGAAACCAAAGACTGGAACTGAGGGAAGTCGGGGGGCGGGGTGGGTTCTGTGGGGAGGAGGGGGAGGGAGGAAAAATGGGGGGGGGGATAAGGATATGTTTTTGGATAATATGTCTTGTTATAAATTTGAATTAAAAAAAATTAACAAAAGGAAATACAACAAGTGAATACAAGTGACGCTGACACAACCCCCCCTAAGTAGAAGAATAGAAGTATTACCACCTGACCCCACCCCACTCACCATTCCCCTCCCCCTCTTCCTCGCCCCTTTTCTTCTTCTTCCTAATTGCTTAAACCAATTCATGAACCAAGAACTTATACACTGATCACTAATAATGAAACAAATTTTGTAGATATTTTTACACATTTATTATGCTATTTTTGTAATATACAAATGACATGAGATAACTTGGTATACATATTTGTATAACGTTATTCTTGTTAATAAAACCCTAAATAAATAAATAAATAAATAAATAAATAAATAAGAAAAGGAAAAAAGGTAGGGTATGTCCAACATGACTACCTGACATTTATTGCATTAATTTGTCTAATCCCCTCAAATGTCATTTAGAAGCTGAGGCACTCAACCTCACAAACAATACATAGTTCATTTTATTGTGGTTAGTGCTTCTAGTGAGCTGCCAGTGGTAAAATGAGTAACGTAATGCAAAACAATTGTTTAACTGAGTTTGTACAATGGAATCTATTGTAATGCATCTGCATGATGAGTTTATTCCTTTTCTTTTCAGATTAGCTCTGAATTTCATTTCTATGTAATACCATTATTGTTTGTAACAGTCAGCACAAATTTTCTTGGGCTTCATGCTTCAAGAGCTGTCTGCTGTGGATTCCAGAAGATGAACTCAGTTATTCTTACTGAAAATTATCCTCTTGTCATAAATTTGAAATTTACTTTTTTCAGGACTGGAAGAATCCTACCAAGTGACAAATGGCCAGGCCAGCAAACTCAAAGGTGCTTCTTTATCAGAAGTCCTTGCACAAGGCACATTAAGTCAACCCCATTCTGTTTATTTAATTCCAGCCACAGAATATAATGAGACTTGAGTACTTTACTTGGTGGAAACCATATATCCTGCCACCCTCAACATTCCCACACCAGCGGCTCCTGCAGCCAAGCTGGTGTCCAATGCCTTGCTCTGCTTTCCTTTGGACTGCATCAGTGAGGCTGAGAGGGGTCTTGGCATCTGGGCAGCCCAGGACCTCCAGACACACTGCCCAGGCTTGTGTCCCAGGAAGGCCACTTCAGTGCTGCTAATGGAGCAGTGTGACTTCACCCCCAGAGGAACACTCCATTGTCTCCCAAGGCAAGCAGATGCCAACAATTTCTGGTTGCTGGATGCCCTCCCCAGAAAGGCTTGCCAGGCACATGCAATGAGATGGATGCCTTTTTATTTCCTCCATTTTAATGCTTTCTAAGTTATTTGCACTTTTTTACTGTTGCAAGTTTTATTCTGATGCTGTTTAAAATGTTTTAAGATTTTATGTCTGTGTTCTATTTTTATACTTCATGATTTTAGTTTTTATTTCAGCTTTGATCTCTGAATCTTCCAGATATGCTTTTGTTAATGGTTAGTGAAGAGATACTGTAAATTTGTTTAGGTTAGATCTGGTTCAAATTCCCTTGAAAAGCTCCTTTCTGTATCCAGAGTCAGTCTATAAATCTCACCACAGGGTGTCACTCTTTCCTCTGTGAAATTCAGCAGCGGACATGTTTACCTGCTTTAGGTCGCTGCTCCCATGTGCCTCCTCCTAGCTGGGCGTGGTGGAGACATCCTTCCCTGACAGTCAGAGACTCTGGTCTGGCAGCAGTAGGAATGCAGAGCCTTTTTCTCCAACCCTCCACCCTCTTCATTGCCCAACTTCAGCTGGCGAGAAGGCTAGCGCTGGCAAGAGTGCTGACAGTTGCAAGGGCGGGAGTGTTGGGGGGACAATGCAAGTGCAAAGGCAATGGTGCACAGAACTCTTGATGAAGCGGGAGGAGGTGCAGACAGTCCAGTCCCAAGCCACTACAAATGCACATCAGTGGGTAAAAGATCTGCCTGGAGGCAGCCTCTGTCTTCTTCCAGCTGGGATCTTTCCTTCAGCATCCCTCAGGCTGAGCCTCCCTCCTGCCTGGAACACCGCAAGCGACAAGCTTATCAAGTAGGCCTCAGGCCCAGCTGCTTCAGCTGCGCTCTCCAGATAAACCCCTTTGTCCCAGTCAGGCTGCAATCTCCAGGCCTTGAAGAGAGGACAAAATTTCCTCCACAGGATGGTCCCGCCCCCACCTCTCTCTCCTTGTATGGTAATCCACTCATGCCAATGAGACACCCAGCCCAAGGGGGCAAAAAGCTAATTTATAATTATATTCCCCCTCCTTCTCCCAGGCTCAAGAGGTGCAGGTGGGATTCCAAAGCAGCCTTCCCTTATGGCCCCAGAGCTGTGGCAACAGCAGAAAACCAGTGGGCCTTCCCAGCGAGGGCTGTGGTTCCCTGGCAGAACATCTGCTTACATGCAGAAGGACTCCAGACAGAACTGGGATAGTCCTGCCTAAAATCCTGTGGAGTCCATGCAGATTAGTACTGTGCTAAATGGACTCGTTCAGTAGGAGGCAGCTCTTTTCCCATGGGAAATTTTATTTTATTTCTCAAATTGCTAACATTTGCATCTTAGGCAAAAGACAAGCAAGGGTCCCACCAAATAGGTCACACCAAAGAAATGGTAAACACAGGCAAGAAATACAAGAGATAAAGATGTGAACAGTCTTAAATGTCAGAGGAATTCCAGCACATTTGTAAACTGCAGAGTCCGAATATTGCTTCTGCCACACCAGTTATTGTGGCTGATGTCGGACAGCTGGCAGAAGTGGGGGGCGGGCAAGAGGGTGCTTGGGGTTTATTTTTGTCATGACCACATACCAAAACGTTCCTGCACGCCTCTATTATGGCACCCAACCCTCCTGCCTCCCCAGAGTTTGCCTCTGCTCCAGCAGTGAAAAATCTCTTGCTGCGCCCAGAGGCGGATTTAGGGCAGCACGATCAGTTCTGCTGCACTGGGTGCCAAGCCCAGGGGCATTGCAACTGTGACATAGGGAATTGAGCAGAACAGAAGGCGGGGGGGGCGAGGCCCCAAATGTTGGCCTCACCCCGGGTACTGCTGAAATGTGAAAGACCCAAGTCCACCCCTGCTACGCTCCTACTTGCCTCCTTAACTCCAGCAAAGGATACTGCACCCTGTGCCTTTAGTCCATGCCCTGGGATCTCATACAGAAATGAAAGCGAGCCCAAGGCTATGTAGATGACACCTCAGTGTCCATCTGTATATAGTAGATATAATCCATATATAATGTAGTGTCCTTTGATTCCCAGCATTTTTAAGGACGAGTTTCACTAGGATGGCAGAACCAGGACAGTATGGATTCCTGGGCTTGCACATGCAACCTTTTGGAGACTGTAAGCATAAAATAGTACCGGGGCTGCATGTTCTTCAGAGCCCCTTCAAAAGAAATCTGGAGTTTGCAATAGAACGAGCCTGTTCATACCCATATGAAAAAAGGCAGTAAGAGCCTACTTAGCATCATAGAATACAGAAATTGTCCATGGTTTTCTTTTGCAAAGGGAGTGGGGGGAAATGAGCCAGAACCAAACTTAGGGTAAAGTATAATTTATTTCCCACATTTCTGCTCCCCCAGAGAACTCACACTTTAATGTGAAATTCAGTGGAGTTCTGCTACAGAATGTGCCTCAGCCACTGCAGGAAGCAGGTCTCCTGACCTGCAGAGCAGAACTTACACTTCACTTTCTAGTAGTTTGCAAGGAAATTAAATTCCCTAATCCAGTCCTACAGCAATGAATAAACACACTCCAAACTAGGTGGGACAGGACTAGAGGGAAGAACTGTGAACAGATTTTCCAATTAAAAAAAAAAAAAGATAAATGCAGGCACTACCATCATTCAGAACAGGGTTATGATACCTTTCCCCATCACTCACAGTGTTGGTTTTTTTACTTGACTTTCCCACTCCCTCAAAGCTGTTTTCCCTCTGAAGCAAACTATGCAAGATCTATACAAGAAAGAGGGGGATTTTCCCTGCCAGACTTGAAGATATATTTTGAAGCCGAGGCTTTCTGCTGAATTAAGGAATGGATTCAACCAGATAATGCTGATTTGTTAGATTTGGAAGGATTTGACAATTTATTTGGTTGGCACACATATTTATGGTATGACAAGATAACGGCCCATAAAGGTTTTAAAAATCATGTAATTAGAAAATCTTTATATAATGTTTGGATAAGATATCAAGATCTCTTAGAAAGAAAAACACCCAGGTGGCTTTCACCAATGGAAGCAAAGGCCCAGAAAAAGTTAAATATGGAGAGTAAATGGTTGAAATATGCTGATTTATTGTTGGAAGATAACGAAGGATTTAAATTAAGATCATTTGACCAAATTAAAGATAAATTAAATGGTTGGTTACAACATTATCAAATTAATGAAGTGTATGAGATTGATAAGAAAAATGGTTTTGCAACAGAAAAATCCAAATTGGAAACGGAGTTGTTAGATACCAATGTAAAAAAATCTTTCTAAAATGTATAACTTATTGTTGGAATGGCATACAAAGAATGAACAAGTTAAATCTGTGATGATTGACTGGGCAAGAGATGTTGGACACAATATAATGTTGGAAGATTGGGAAAGGCTTTGGAAGAAAGGGGTTAAGTTTACTGCATGTACTGTACTAAAAGAAAATATCATGAAATTGCTGTATAGATGGTATTTAACCCCAGTGAAACTAGCAAAGATGTACCATACTAATGATAACAAATGTTGGAAATGTAAAGAAAAATAAGGTACCTTTTACCATATGTGGTGGACGTGTCCTAAGGAGAAAGACTTCTGGGGGGGAAATTATAATGAACTGAGAAAAATGTTGAAAAATACATTTATTAAGAAACCAGAAGCCTTTCTCCTTGGAATAATAGGATTAGAACTGCCCGAAAAAGATGTTAGGCTGTTTTTGTATGCCACCACAGGGGCAAGACTTTTATTGGCCCAAAATTGGAAATCGCAAGAAATACCAACAATAGATGAATGGCAAATGAAGATGTTGGACTTTTTGGAGCTGGCTGACCTGACTGGAAGAATCCAGGACCAGAAAGAAGAGGAGGCACAAGAAGATTGGAAGAAATTTAAAGAATATCTAGCTAAATATTGTAATATAAGATAATTAGAAGTCACTTGAAAGTAATAAATAGGCTTAGGACTAGATTAAGAATGTGTTGTATAACATTAAGGATTATAATACTATTAAAAGAGAGGAGTAAATGGTAGGAGTCGATTTCAATAGAAATATGATTTTGGAGAACTGTTACAAGGTGATACAATGAAATTCAGTTAAGGGGGACTCAAGGAAGTCAATAAACAATTTAAGGTAATTTGGATTTTGGAAGAAATAACTCTTTTTTGTTTTCCTTTTGTACTGTAATGTTTTTTCATTTGTTGTGTTTTATAATGTCTTGTTTTCTTATAAAATCAGAAAAGCAATAAAAAAATTTGAAGAAAAAAAAGATCTGTACAAGAACTGATTACTTCAGTGGGCAAATAACAATATGGGTGGGGAGCATTCAGGTTATATAATTAAACCCCCTCCCCTGGACCACCACCAGCATCCTGATCTGTAGGGGGGGGGCGTGTTGCAGCTGCATTTTTTAAAAAGGAAGATCCAATTACAGGCCCAACTAGACAAAACAAAAGAGATCCCTGACTAGATCTCCCCTATGTGAATGCTTCTATCTGCTGAGAAAGGGGGATTCATAGTTTGACCAGAGCTGGAGCAGGGAGCACAGCAGATCCCACGGCTGCGCACCAATTATGGTGAATCACCTCCTCTGTATACGTCTACACTCAAACACCATGGGTTATTTTATATATTTTTGTGTGTGAGAGGGTAAACTTGGAGACTCAGGCAGAAGTTGAGCAAACAATAAAGTTTTATTTTACAGAACAAAGTTGGAAAAATGTTATGGAAATTACGGGGGGGGGCACATCTTTAAAGTTGTTAAATGTTACAAATATTATGCATAAATGTATCCTTTTGACTTGACAGCTCAGTGAAGTTACCTAGCTTTAACAATCATATAAAATCAACTCCTTTGCCAGTTTCCTCCATTCCAAAGCTATTTTCCTCTTGAAAAAGGACTCCAGGAAGTTCCCAGAGGTGACAATTGCTGAGCTGATTGTTGGCCAAGGAAAGCCTAATCATAGAATAGAATCATAGAATCATAGAATCATAGAGTTGGAAGAGACCACAAGGGCCATCGAGTCCAACCCCCTGCCAAGCAGGAAACACCATCAGAGCACTCCTGACATATGGTTGTCAAGCCTCTGCTTAAAGACCTCCAAAGAAGGAGACTCCACCACACTCCTTGGCAGCAAATTCCACTGTCGAACAGCTCTTACTGTCAGGAAGTTCTTCCTAATGTTTAGGTGGAATCTTCTTTCTTGTAGTTTGGATCCATTGCTCCGTGTCCGCTTCTCTGGAGCAGCAGAAAACAACCTAATCCCATCACCAGATTTGCCAAGGGATCCAAACATACCTGGGTCTTGCCCTGCCATGTCTGCTTATGCTAATCTTGTACCAAGGACTTGTCTGGACATGTCTGCCAGGGTTAAACTAGTGTAACCCCTGTCTCTCCTCCCCTTTTGTGACATGTCAGTGATGTAGCAATGATGTAGCAATGATGCTGTACGAACTGTATTCTGGGATATGGTGGGAAAGTTTTAAAAGTCCTTGTCACCCTATCCTCGCCATTCCCCAGGACACATATCACATCCCCAGGACACGTGTCACACCCCTGGGACGCGCGCCAGCCACGCCCCCACCTGCTCTCCACCCCCACTGCTCTTCGCCACTGCTCAGCTGGATGCCATATGAACCTAGAAGGAGATCAGCAGGCCAGGGAGGCTAGTTTGTGGGTGAGTTTTGGTTATGCCAAGAGCTAAAAGGATACAGAGGCACTGAACCTTCTCTGTGAGCTGAATCCCCAAGCTATGGTCTGCGATGGCGCCTTCTCTCAAAACCTAATGGGGAATCAAGATCCGTTGGGGTGTTAATGCTTTGAGCTCTTACATCATATGCTCCGAATGTATGTCTGTATAAGTAAAACCATATATGTATCCCAAAGACACCACAGTCTCTGCTGACCTTAACTCCAAGGCAGCTGAACCCTGAGTAAGCGTTGGAAATCCTGAAATCTCTCACCGCTCAGAAATTGGTGTGTGTGCAGCTATAGCTACAGATATAGTTGCAAGTTGCAAGTTCTGAAAATGTTTTGCAGAACTGTTTTCTGTTCTTGCTTTGGATAGAGACAGTTTTGCAATTAGTAGTTAACAGTTGTGTTTCTGAGAACTACTTTCTCAACTTTTTTGAGTTTCACAATTTTGCATCACAGTAGACAAAACTGGGCTAGATGGACTGATGGCATGATTCAGTACACAATAGCTATTTACAATTTCCTCAAACTAAGCTTTGGGGAAGTTGGCTTGAGTTTTGGGTACCAGTGTGGGTGAAGCTTCACCTCTCCAGATGCTTTGTCTCTCAAGGAAAAAAGCCACTGGGGGTGATTTTGAGGGGACAAAATGACTGGAAAGGAAAGCGTCAAGCCATCTCTTCCCTATCCCCAAACTACCTTCACTCTGTCTGAAGCCATTCACAGCTGCCATGTGTAACATAAAAAGAGCCCACAGGAATGCAAAATATGTTGGGAAATAACTGGGGAATACCAATTAATCCTGAAGTCCCACTACAAAGGAAAAATGGCTGACTGCCTGAATTTAAAAAAAAAAGTATGCAGGGCTTGACTCGCTCTTTAGCCAAAACAACCCCCAAGCAGAGTTTAAAACATATTTATGACATGTTTGCAAAGAATGAGAAATATGAATTGTGCCAGTATTAAGCATTTATAGTTCTCCCCTGCCTTTAACCCTCAGACTGAATAGACCACAACTTTAGTAAGTTTAAATGCTTTACTTACAATAATCACAGGTCTCACTCATCATTCAACACCACAGCAGCAGCAACACAGGCAAGGGACAAAAGTTAGCCTCAAACACGTGGTCTGAGTCTGGAGCCCCAGCTCAGTTTAGCAGCTGGATAGCTCAGCTGGTTAGCGGTTGCAGGTTTGATTCCCGTAAGGGACAGCTGCATGTTCCTGCATTGCAGGGGGTTGGACTAGATGATCCTTAGGGTCCCTTCCAAATCTATGATTCTACATGGTTCAAAGGGGAGAGTGAGGAGCAGGAAACAACCCTTATTTCCTCCCTCCCCAAAGGTGAGAGGTCATGACCAGTCTGAGTCTGCTCTTACTGGCAATCATGCACAGCTATGGCTGACTAGATGCACCTCCCACAGAACATGCAAGAAGCTCAATACATTTTGTGGCCTGAGGAAAAGCAGCAAATACTCGTGCTGTCTGCCATAAAGCTTGTGAAGTGGATCTGCCCCACCCAGTCAGCAGGCTGGGGCAGGGGACAGCTGGCTATACTCAGACAACGAAGTTGCCCCACCAGAGGCCCACCAGGGACCGGCTGCTTTTTTGTTTGAGTTTATAACTTTATTCTAAGAAGACTCCCATTGCAGACCTCAAGCAAGCTCTGCATGGGCTTGCCAGGGAAATACTTCTGAGCAAAGTAATTTGACCAGCCTTGGGCACCAGCACGTACCTGAGGGTGTCATTTGCCCCTCCACACCAGACAGCAAAACATCTGGGCCCACCCCTGACAGGACCAGGGGCAGGAAGACCCCTCACCAACAGCTGCAATCCCTGTTCCTTCCCTGCAGAGCTGTGTTTAAAAACAGGAGAGGGCAGAGAGATCAAATGCAAGCCCACATTTTAAAAGAAAGCAAAAAGCAGAGGGTCAACATTAGGAGCATGAACTATTAAAATTTCCATCATTCGCTAATCAGATACAACTTCTTTGCAATGATTCATTTTGGCAAGAGACAACACACATAATCAATTGTTAAAAGTTGTTCTGTGACATCAGCTTATTATCACCATAGCAACAATCAAACTACATGTGTATTTTTGATATGACTCAACTTGTAATTAAGGAAGGGCTCCTGCAAAGCACACAGCAACCCACTTCCTTCTTAACAACTTTATTGTAAAGTAAAAATTCTGTAAGGTAAAAATTTTGTTAACTCAGTCTGTGCTTAAGAAGTTTGTCCTGGGCAGGACTCTGTAGTTGCACGGAGAGGTGGGAGGAGTAAAAGGAAAATATATATATATATATATGCTGAGGGGAATGTGACTGGGTGTTATAAGTACAGGTCACCTTAAGTGTCCGTTGGGTCCATTTCCTATGGATATAAAAGGCTGCATTTGAGAGGAAGCAGCAGAACACCACGGGGGGTCAGCAGGGGTACGACAGACAGCACCATTTCAAAGCCAGTACCATTGGAGTCATGTATGGCATTCTGTGGCTGGGGGGCATCATAACTATATTGCATTATTGGTAAAAGTTCAAGAAATTTGGTTTCACTGTCAAACATTGGTCAAATTAGCTGAAATCAGGGGGCAGAGTCCTTTCCTCAGTATTAGATAGCATGAAGTGCTTCATATATTAGCACCAACTTGAAAACGGTCAATTATCTGGTGGATTACGAAGATGTTTTTAAAACACAAATGTCAAAAATCTACTTTGATGGACTTGAGATATATTTCCCAATGAAAGAACCACAGAAATATATGCACAAAAACAGCTTGTAAAAGTTGCCTGTTGGAAGCATCTGTGAACTCAACCAGCTTTGGAAATTAAGCCATAAGAATCTCAACCAGCTACACATGGATACTCAGCAATTATATTATGAGGGAGCTGACAAGTTACAACCAAGTCACTGCTGCAAATGAAACTGGTATTGTTAAATGGGTTTTATAGAAATTTGTACAGTTTATAGAGTTTTATAGAAATTTGTACAGTTTAACTTTTCTACTGTGGGAACCAAAAACAAACCCCTGTGTTTCAATAAGAACCAATCACAACAATAGAAACACAACACGTAGGTTAAAAGTTAGTGGAGAATATATAATAGAATAATGATATCATTCAAATTATAGGAATAAGCCAATCAAAGTTCATATGTGCAATATAACAGAGTAGTAGAGTGGACCGTCAAGCCGTGTGTTCAAAACAGATGTCTAAGGACAGTCTCACAATAGTCTCTCAAAAGTTTCAACAGAAGACGTCTCAAAAGTTTCAAAAGCACAGTCATACCTCATGTTGCGTCCGCTTCAGGTTACGTGTTTTCGTGTTGTGTCCTACGGCAACCCGGAAGTACCGAAACGGGTTACTTCCAGGTTTCACCGCTCACGCATGCGCAGACATGGCACTTTGGCTTGCGTCGGTTCCATGTTATGGACGGGCCTCCAGAACGGATCCTGTCCATAACACGAGGTTCCACTGTAAAGTCTCTCAATAGTCTTTCAAAAGTTTCAACAGAAGACATCTCAAAAGCCTCAAAAGTACAGTGTCTCTGGAATGATACTACTGTTTTGTAATAGTCTTCACCAGCTGGAAAAAAGATACAAGGCATACAACCATTTTGTTATCATTCATTGGTTGTATGCCTTGTATCTTATTTCCAGCTGATGAAGACTGTTCTCCACTAACTATTAGCCTACGTGTTGTGTTTCCTACTGTGGGAAACATGAAATGCACCAACTAAGGGCATTTTACTGATGGGATTTATATACAGTACCGCCTTTCTGCCAAGATGGTTTACAATTTAAGCACTTAAATGAATATATTATATTAAACGAAGACTGACAGAGTCCTCTCATGCCAGCTGGCCTGGACACCCTTGCTCCTGCCTTCATCCATTAAAATATAGTTTATGTATCTGAGTAAATAGTGTTCATTGTTGTCATATTTACTGATTGTGAGTAGATAGTATAAACAGCACCACTTTGAGTGTAATTCCTCAGATCCATTATCAGCATAGATCTACATTTCTCTGTGTGTAGCTTCTAAGAAGTAAAGACTGGGGCTGGAAAGAATGTAGATTGCTTAGTTTGTTCAGGGGTATGTGGCTTCTAATCTCAGGTAGATTTTGAGTTCAGATTGTCTGAATGTATTGTTCCTGTTATTTAGGCTGCTGTCCCTAAACAATCCCTGGAGAGTAAACTCCATTGAACACAATGAGATTTACTTCTGAGTAAACATTCAGCTAGCTTGTGAAGATTTATTTGTGTGCTATCCAGATGTTCAGTGTGCTCTGAGAAATATGTTGAGTCTATTCAGACTCAAAGCCGCACACTGTACCCATCAAGCAGATGGAGAAGGGGCCAGTGCAGGTTTGAGAGATTCAAGCCGGAGGGTCCTGAGGGGTAGCTGGGGTGGCCTGTTGCAACAAAAATGACAATTGTGCGGCACCTTCAACACTAACAAGTGGATTATTGCAGCATAAGCTTTCATAAATTAAAATGCACTTTGACGCTTCATGAAGTGTTATCTGAAGTTGTCAGGCATATATCTACATGGGGCTGTAAGGGGGAGAATGGTGAGGAGTGACCACAGAAAACAAGAAGAGCCTGCTACATCCTGCCAAAGACTTATCTAATCCAGCCTTGTGGTCTCACAGCAGCCAACCAAATGCCTATGAGAAGTCACCAGGAGGACCTGAGTACAGCAGCGCACTCCCAGAGAGTAACGCCAGATGGAAATGAAAAGCAAAAAATACAGAATTTGACAATTACATAAATGCCCCGAAGCCCCATTAACAAAGCAGAGTGGGTGAAAATGCAAACATCTGGCATTGGTAAGTCAAAGAACATCCCAAGCAACAGCATGTGTTTCTGAGACAACTTCCTGGGCCTGATCCAGTAAATCTTAGTTAGGAATTAGTCAAGAGAAGCATCCTGTAGACAGATCATGGACATGTGCTAAATCCCTGATAACCTGCCAGTGCATAAACACCCTCACTGAGTGCATGTGTCAATAGATGCCAAGAAAGGAGAGAACAGAAAGGCCGAAATGTGGCATAAACAAAAATAGACATATGGCAAGAGGTGGTTATGACAAGCATGTAGGTGTCATATAAAAAGTACCCATTCTGCAAGTCAAAAGACTTTGCCATAAGACTTAGTTATCTATTATTTTACAGCTCTTTAAAACACACACTTTATTTTAACACATTAAAAAAAGCCCACATAGGTTGGTATCCAACTAATTCATTAAATCAGCGCAATGATTTTTTGCTTGTGCAAAAGAACTTCCCAGCACACTCCCTATGTGTGCCCCACACCTTCGCCTAATATGCTCTGGAGGGTAGGGGTGAACCAGAGCAAGTTTTGGAGTGGCAAAGGTGTAAGAAAGGAGAGAAGGTCCATAGCACAAACAGAAATCCTTGTGCTAATGGAACAAGTTAGCTGGACACAGTCTATAGTTTCTTGAAGGCAGAATTTTTCCATGAAAGCAACATAACATTCGTATAAGGATAAGGGAACTTAAAACCCACAACAAAACAGCAATGTTTTTATGGCAGGAAATCACAACTAAATATAAAACTAAATCAGAGTTAGTGATCTATGGCTGAAAGGCAAAGTTCTTGACATTGTTGATCCAGTTAAAACGGTGTTTTCCTTGCATTAATTTCCTAAGAATTCTACCACACAACAAGTTTGTAACCATGAAAATACATGGTCCAAAATTTAAGGTCCAGGTGCATGCAGAGTTGTGAACATTATAACCATAAGCTGTATATTTAAAAGGAAATGACAAATGACCGTTAAAATGAATAATTGAAAATTACAGAAATATGTATGTGTTCACCCACAAATAAGAATTCATGCCGGGGAAAAGTATTGATGCTAGAGCTTAAAGATGACACCACTTGCTAGTTTGCAATAGCTGAAGAGGAAACTCTTTGAGGACATGGTTTGCACAAGCATGACGCAGCAGCTAAAAATAGAGGACAAGGGCCAAACTAGACATGACATGGCAGACCGTGCACAGGATCTCCTTTTTTTTTAAAAAAAATAATCTTTATTGCTTTTAAAACTTACAAGAAAAGAAGAAAGAAGAAAATAGGCGAAAGAAAAAGACAAAATAGAGCAGAGAAGAAGAAAAAAGAGAGAGAAAGAAAAGAAAAAACAATACAAGACAATACAGTAAACAATACAAAACACAACCTTAACACACTAAACTAAACAAAGCAAAAGAACAACAATTTAAAAACATATATCATACCATTTCATTACTCTATCTTTCATTCCCTTATTTCATCGACCTCCTCTCACCTCCCTTTTTGTATTCCACTTCTATTACTTGTTTCAGCAATTCCTTTCCATCTTTCTCTATTTTTATCATTATAAATATCTTAACATATTTTGTACCTTATTTTCCATTAATACTGAAATACTTATTTATACCTAACTCCTTATAACATTTCTGCTAAAGCCATAAAATTTCATTCCAACAATTTTCTAACACTCATTAAATTTACAATATTTCTATATATAAACTTTAAACTTTCCCAATCTTCTACCACCATCTCTTCTCCCTGGTCTCGGATTCTGCCAGTCATTTCCGTCCATTCCATATAGTTCATCAACCTGGAGATCTTCTGTCCGAGGCTCTTAAATCTTTTCCAAGTCCCTTCTGCAGTTTTTCTTCATATTCTTTGATGCTGAGGGTGCTGAAGCGCAGGTCTTGGGGGGGCCCCGACCCAACCATGCCCTCTCGACAGACCAACCAACTCTCCACAGCTAAAACCAGTGTCCATACAATATCTCAAATCATGTTTCAAGGCTCCCCCAGATCCAAAGGCCCCCACCACTCCAATCACCTCCTGACCCAGATTCAGGACCCAAAGGTCAGCAAATCTCTGCATGAAAGAGTCTATCCAACCTTCCTTCTTCAATCCAAACAGGGCTCCAATCTTCAAATTCTGACTTTTTCTATATTGATTCATAAAAGGCCTCCACTTATAGTCCTCAGTTTGCCTCTATAAAACTGGGGCTTCCACTTGTATTATTTTAGGTTTAACAACACCAACATTCTCCTTCGTCTTCTCCCCAGTTTGTCCTGTCAAAGTAGGTTCCTGTGTCAAATCCTGAACAATTTCTGTATTTATGGTCACTTTTTGTTCCAAATTAGTCACTTTTTGTTCCAAGTTCTCAAGTTTGGTATTCATAGCGTCCGTCTTCTTGTGGAGCTGTTCCAACGAATAGCTTATCTTACATAATACAGTCACTAAGGCTCCTTCTGTCAACATTCTTAAAGTCCAAGGTCGATCTCTATTTCACACAGTTCTTATCTTGCAACTAGAAAAACCCCAGCTCCATTCTTGTAACTGTTTCAAAAGCTCCCTCTAGAGAGAAACAGTCTCCACTTGTATCGATCCTTTCAAACACAGTTTAAACTATAAAGATAGTTTCTTTTCCTACTTTTTAAACGCAGATGAGTACAATGGAAACAATATATTTCTCTTATTGCTAGCTGTCAAAAAACATCACTCTTTCTGGCAGCCCGTTCCCAGGTTCGGAGCAGTGGTAATTTGGTTTTTCACTCTCTCCTGCAGGCTCACTAGGTCAAAAATTTCCCCCCTCTTCTCCTGCTTCCAAGGGGTGTTTAATAGTTTTAACCGATGGAGATTTAATCCTTTACAAAAATAAACTTTCCAAGGCTTTAACTTGCAACTTCTTTGCTTCAATCTGTTTACAAAAAAGGAAGGCAGACTTCCTGTTTAGAACCTTCCCGTTTCTATGCCAAATTAATGAATTTAAGGATCTAATTTTCCGTTCTACTCACGGGTAGTTGTTTAAAATCCAATTGTCCACAGAAAAAAGTCAGCGCTCTCCAGCAACAGCAATGCGGCTTCACTCTGTGAAAGAAGCAGTCAATTCGAAGCACCGCACCACTCACCCCACTTCGCTCCGGATCCCCAAATCAGGGTTTCCCCGCGAGTAGGGGAGGCGCAAAGGGTGCCAGCCGAATCCCAAGTTCACAGGCTTCTCCCGCCTGTGATTTCAGTGGGTCTCCGCCTTCGCCATGGCGGTCAGACCCTAATTTCCGCGGAGCAAATTCCTCCCAATCGGAGGAACTCCGCCATTGCCTGGAGGCGCCAACCCGGAAGTCCATGCACAGGATCTCCTACAGGTTTGTTTTTCTAAATGTTAGCAGCAGTCTTGGGGGAGGAGTGATTCAAGTCAGACTCATGTCCTAAAGATATTTTATGCTTTTCTTGAAATACATTATAAAACAGGGAAGCAAAAAAGAACAAAGAACTCCAGATCCTAAAAATATAGATTATTGTAGGCCCAACAATACATATTTTTAGCAATAATTCTCATAATAACAGTATAATTATGTCAATAACAGTATAATTATGTGAATAATTCTCATGTACAAGGAGATACATAGTTCTAGTTACAGGTAGGTAGCCGTGTTGGTTGGTCTGTTGTCTTTGTCCATGGAGTTTTCTTGGCAGGGATACTGGAGTGGCTTGCCGGTGAGAAAGCTAGAGAGTTCCAGAAAGACATCTACTTCTGCTTCATTGACTATGCAAAAGCCACTGACTGTGTCGACCACAGCAAACTATGGCAAGTTCTTAAAGAAATGGGAGTGCCTGATCACCTCATCTGTCTCCTGAGAAATCTCTATGTGGGACAAGAAGCTACAGTTAGAACTGGATATGGAATAACTGATCGGTTCAAAATTGGGAAAGGAGTATGACAAGGCTGTATATTGTCTCCCTGCTTATTTAACGTATATGCAGAATTCATCATGCGAAAGGCTGGGCTGGATGAATCCAAGGCCGGAATTAAGATTGCCGGAAGAAATATCAACAACCTCAGATATGCAGATGACACAACCTTGATGGCAGAAAGTGTGGAGGAATTAAAGAACCTTTTATTGAGGGTGAAAGAGGAGAGCGCAAAATATGGTCTGAAGCTCAACATCAAAAAAACGAAGATCATGGCCACTGGTCCCATCACCTCCTGGCAAATAGAAGGGGAAGAAATGGAGGCAGTGAGAGATTTTGCTTTCTTGGGCTCCATGATCACTGCAGATGGTGACAGCAGTCACGAAATTAAAAGACGCCTGCTTCTTGGGAGAAGAGCAATGACAAACCTAGACAGCATCTTAAAAAGCAGAGACATCACCTTGCCAACAAAAGTCTGTATAGTTAAAGCCATGGTTTTCCCAGTAGTGATGTATGGAAGTGAGAGCTGGACCATAAAAAAGGCTGATCGCCAAAGAATTGATGCTTTTGAATTATGGTGCTGGAGGAGACTCTTGAGAGTCCCATGGACTGCAAGAAGATCAAACGTATCCATTCTTAAGGAAATCAGCCCTGAGTGCTCACTGGAAGGACAGATCGTGAAGCTGAGGCTCCAATACTTTGGCCACCTCATGAGAAGAGAAGACTCCCTGGAAGACCCTGATGTTGGGAAAGATGGAAGGCACAAGGAGAAGGGGACGACAGAGGATGAGATGGTTGGATGGTGTTCTTGAAGCTACCAGCATGAGTTTGATCAAACTGCGGGAGGCAGTGGAGGACAGAAGTGCCTGGCGTGCTCTGGTCCATGGGGTCACGAAGAGTCGGACACGACTAAACGACTAAACAACAACATTCTTTGGCATAGGGTTTAGCCTGTTTGTCCAATATAGAGAGCTGAAGGGCACTGTTGGCATTTGATGGCATACACAATGTTAGAAGATGAGCAATTAAATAGGCCTGAGATGGTATGTTTGATTTGTTGGGGCCAGTAATGGTGTTGTCCTGGTGTATGTGGCAGCAAAGTTGGGAACTGGCTTCCAATATATATAGAATTCTACTTAGCATAGAATCAGCCTCTTCTTAGGGGCTACAATTAGTGTGGGAGAATGATCTGGATCTCCGGATGAGGAAATAAGTACAGGAAGCAATGTGGTCTAAACCCCCACTTGAAACGATTTCTGTAAGAATACAGGAACGCATGCTGAAAACAGTGTTAAGATGACATTGGATTACACTCCGCTTATCGAGGGCGCCGCTAGGGGCGCCTTGGAAGATGGCCGACAATACCATCTCTCCGGCTCACACGAGGTAATTAAGGGGCTGATGATGGGAGTAAATCAGCCTCCCAGGGTCTCTCCAGGGGATGGGGAGACACAGCCTCGTCCAAGGTTGCCAATAAATCACCCCCGAGTTCGAAAGAAGGAGGGGTGGGGGCACTGGACGGAAAGTCCTCGAGTTAGATTCTGGATCTCCCGGACGCTGCTTCTGAGTGCGACCTAGTTGCATTGCTTAAGATAAAATAATTGGATGTAAAAAGTAAATGCACATGTTTTGAGCAAAGGAAAGGGTGCTTTATCTGCTAATCAAATCTACCGCTGAGAAGTTAAGAGTGATGGGATGGATTGAACAGAAGACTACGGCAAAGAATCACAGCTATGTCGGTATGTTGAAACGGAACGGAAGGGAGGGGGAAAACTTCTTCTTTTTCAATATGTTTTACCTAACAACCCCTCCCCTAGAAGAACCGTCACAATGATTTATAGCAAGTGAGACTGGAAAATAAACTGTGTGGAAACAAAGATTAATTAAAGGCTTTGCTTTGTGGAAGATTTGGAAAGGAAACAAAAGGCTTTTTTGGTGACGCAGTCATAAATCGGGATCCGCCATTATGAGACAGACTTTGTTGCGAGATTTACAGTCAAAGGGGGAGGTGAGCCACTGTTCTGCTATCTTGTTTGGATTATATGTCTATTTGGCAATATCCCCCCTGGAAAGACTGATTTATGGAGCAACTGGTCTGGGAAAATTAATGAGCAGACGCTTAGACTTTATTTCATCGGAACTGTCGAAATGGCGCCTGCCGCGCGAATAAGACTTTTGGATCAACGTGTAAGCCCACACAGAAACATAATATTGTTTGCTTCATCTCGCTTGTAGAAACAACTCAGAGGTTATTTAGAAGAAACAAGAAGAAACAATGATAACAACAAGAAGAGTGGAAGCTGGGACTTGTGAAATATTAAAGCAGCAGAAATATGAGATGACTGGACCCTTTCTGAACTTGAAGCATGGGTACCCCCAACAAAAATTTAAAATTCGGCAAAATATTTGGATTTTTATGATATGTATTGGTTTAATTTGGAGTAATTAATGTGATATGATTGGATTGTTAAATGGAAAACTAATAAAAATATTTAAAAAAAAAAAAAAAGGATTACACTGCGCTTATCCAGAAATGGCAACGGTTGCTTTAATTTATGTTGTTGGGGTTGTGGTCACACTAGAACATTGCTTCATATGTGGTGGGATTGCTTCAGTTCAGAGATTCTGGACCCAAATTTTTGACACTATTTCCACCATCACCTCTCAGGTACTGTCTCCAGACCCAGCCCTGGCGCTCCTGTCCTTGGAGCCTGGTACCAACTCACCCATCATGCGCAAATCTCTTGCGTTTATGCTACTTACTGCAGCCAGAATGCCAGTGGCTTCCCATTGGAAATCCAATTCACCACCTTCCTGAGAGGAGTGGCCTGCGAAAGTATGGGATATTGCACTGCCAAAACACCTGGCGCACAAACGGAGAGTCCTTAATAGTTCATCAAAAATAGACTACTTTTATTTGACTTGGTATAAGTTTTTCTCTTGTGCTAACTAGTTTGCACAGCCCAATAAACCCCTTGCTCCATATATAAATATGTTGAGAGGCTTTATCCAGAACTAATTTGACTCACCTTTTTCTTCTTGTATGTGATAAATGTACGTGGCACTGCATTCTCAGTTTTAACCTGGTTTTCCCCTCTCATTTTATTTTTGTTTTTATTTTTTACATTCATTATTCTTACTGCATTTCATATGCACATATCAATAACCATTCTTTATGAAAAATGACCATAATAATAAAGTTTCTTATTCAAAATGAAAAACTCTTTAATATGTGATACTGAAGTATCCTTTTGGTCACAATATAATGCAAAATATGCCAGCTTTTGGAGGTGCATCTTTCGGACTCCAGTGCTCCTGTGAAATTCTGATGCTTCCCTAGCAACTTGCTAGAGCAGCAAACGGATGATATCATTGCTCTTCTGCAGTGCACACTGTTTTTTCATAATATGGATAAGCCAGCCAAAGAAATCGCCTGCACTGCAAACCACTTCTTAAAGTCATACATTGTTTTGATGAACCCAAAATAAGCAGGATGATGTTCTGAATCTCTGTATCCCAGTTTTGCTGTCACTGCACTCAATAGGGCTTAAACAGAGGCTAGGCTCCCCGCTCTACCCGTTTACTCCTGAATGTGAGTTTAGTTTGAAATCCCAGCTTTGGAAGGGAAGCATGCCATCTAACAGGAGAAATGTAGGAAAGGAAAACAAATTTGCAATGCTCAGCTCTGCCTTGATACCAAAAAGAAACAATCCAAGAATCCTTATTCCATTCTGTGAAGCAACTAGGGTTACATTAACAGTTTGTCCTTTAAAAGCATGTTTGCTCAGATTTTTAAGTGTTTGTGTTTTCATATAAACAGGAAACAAAATCCTAAATAGCTCAAATGAAACCAAATCCTATGACTTTTTAAAATTAAAAACAAAATCAATCTCTCTCCTCTCTTTCCCCTATAAGTGTGTGGTTCCTGAGACAAAGTGGGCTGGATAAGTTCAACCTCAGTTCACAGAAGAGAACATTCTGTTCTCTGCACAACAGGCAGGACTGCTGTAAAACAAGATCAACAACATGAGCTCAGCAGCAGCAGAAGCCCCACAATAGAGACGGAGAATTAGTCAGAGGATTGCTCCATCTACATTGGAAACACACAGAGACAGGAGTGCACATGGATGTGAGATCAAGGTCAGTGAATTAGCTGACTTTCTGCCCTAGGAGCTGTATTGTTGTTCTCCACTTGAAAGGGCTTCTCCCCTCCTCCCTCAATTTAATTATAGCTAAGGCAAGCCCAAGGAAACAATTCTCTGCCCAGTCACAATACGCTCACATGTGCTTTGTGCAGAAGGCAGTTAAAGTGCGTCAGTATTTTTTGTGTCACACGTCTCTGAGTGCTGGATTCCACCAAGATTTTTCACTGCCCTATCTTAATCTCATTGATTTCAGTGGGATTGCACAAAATAATTCAACACAGAATTCACCGGGTTAGTGTTTTGGATTAAAATGGACAAGAATCTGTTTCCTTTACAAATGGAGATAAATATTCTACTGTCCCTTCCAAGCCCTCATCTGTGCAATTAAACCTATTAGCTACCGCATCTTAACCTTTATTATTCAGAATGGTCAGTGATTAACTGTTCACACACTTCCAAGACCTTGCCAAAGGTCAGAAGCAATATGAACCTTATTATATGTCTTGCATCTTAAAATCCGTATTTGCAGATGCATTCAGATGCCATGCATGAGCTTATCCCACACTGATGTTGCACATTCAGCACAGCTTTGCAAAGCAGTTGGAAGAATGGTCTCTCGAAGGTGGTGTGCACATAATCCATCCTATGTATTTATTCTTAAAAGGCCTAGGGCTGCTCCAAGACACTATGCTGCTTGCAGCAAGGGGCAAGATAGAAAAAAACCCTCCCCAAATTCCACATACAGAAACTGAGTGCACTGACAGATGAATCTTACTTCAATGCTGTTGACACGACAGGGTCCTCTACTAGGGTCCTCCACTGCACCTGAGAGCAGCAGACTAGCATAGGGAGCATAGGATAGCCCAGGTGGCCCCTCTTGCCACTCCCTGCCACTCAGCATCCACCACCTGAAGCTGCCTCGCTCTGCCTGAATGGTAGGGCTGGCCTTGAACAGAGGCAGTTCTAAAAGCTGCTGCTTCTGTTACACAATACTGTAACTGCATCCTAGTCAGTTCCATATAGCAAGCAGAGAGATAATCAAAGACCAGGGCTTGGGCTGGGAGAGGCGATTGGCTGCATAGGCACATCGTATCCTGTGACTGGCCTGGCCACAGTATAAAGTAGGTATTTTAGATGTTCAAAAACCACTAGTGTGTAATAATCATTTTTGAAAATTTACAGAATGCATTGACATTTCCTGCCAGGAATTCGTGAGGCAGCTCTTACAATGTGTTTCCTTTAAAAAATAAAATGGGAGTGTTGGAAGTTAGGTGAAACAAGGGAAGTTGTCATCCTCCCTTGTGACCTTTCCATGCAAATTGTAACAAATCTCTACCCCAGCAGGCACCAGATTTAGCATGAAGCTCTGACAGCCTTCTTCCTCACAAACTAACCAATCTTTTCTGTCTTTGCATGCCTTGCAAATCTGGGTGCAAGGGCTATAGAAGGCAAACATTCCAAGCTATGAAGAGGAGTGAGGGAAGAAATCCTGTGTAACAAGAATTGGAAGCGGCATGCCTTTTTTTCCAAAACTGCAACTTGAGGATGTCACTGTGGTTGTTATCACGAAAGCTCGGAATCCTGTCAATCACAGTCAGGACCAATTTGGACAACAGTGCTCCCCGCAAGGAGCCCTCAGAACACCTAACCCAGCAGGAGGCTAAGGAAAGGCTTATGCATTTTCTCTTCCTCTTATTCCAGGCTGCCTGTGCTTTCTAGCCTCACATCCCTCAACAATAGCAGGCACTGAACAAATAGAGTGCATGACAGGGGCTACAGGAAATGGAGCACAGAGATAGGTGCCATCAGTATAACAACAGCCCCAAATTCCAGGTTCCTCCTGATCTTGTCCAACGGCATCATATACACAGAGATGATATGTAAGAGGTGGTGATCTGACCACTCCTGAAAAAACCAACCCTGGACCCAGGGCTTTGTGACTGTTACTGCCGGCTCGCAAATACCCCATTTCCAGGACATGGGATTGGAAGGGTTGTGGTGCAACAGCTGCAATGAAACCAGTTCTCTGGACCCGTTCCAACAGGGATTCAAGCCTGGTCATGGAAATGAATTGGCCTTGGTCACCCAGATAGATGGCCTTCGTAGAGAGGACAGGAAGAATATGACCCTGCAATTCTTACTTGGTCTTTCAGAGGTTTTTGATACCATTGACCAAGGCAAAGGCACAGCATGGGAGGGGCGAAGGGGACCATTGCCCCAGGCACAGTTTTTCCCAGGGCACGTTTTGCTCCTCACACCACCCCTGCCAGCCCCGCGCTGCTTTGCCAGCGTGGGGCTGCCAGGGCATCAGGAGGATGCAATAGGCATGTGCCCTTCCCATCAGTTGGATTGGGCGGATTGGAAGGGTGCTTGCCTACCCTGCTGACCCTCCTCACATTGCCCTCTGTGCCCCGCCCCGCCCCCAACACAACTGGACAAGCCCACCTCAGACACTGGGAAGATGCGCTTCGCCAGTGGACTAGGGTAGCCTCCCAAACCAACAGTGTAAGACGGGTATTGGGGACACTGTTTTGTAGTGACTAAAGTCCTGTCTCCAGAGTTGGTTTCAAATAATAGTGTTGGGTGGTTATCTCTTGGCCCCCTGGCAGTTGTGCTGTGGGGTCTCTGGGGTAGCATCCTGTCCCTGATGCTGTTGGAGAGAGAGGTTTGGAAGAGAGATTCTTTACTCTCTTATAGCAGAATTAAGCACAATGACAAGTGCTACCAAGCACATTAAAACTTGGTTAGATTTACATCTGCCCTCATCCACCTTTAAACAAACATTCTCCACAAAAATACTTAGGCTAGAATAAATCGCCAGCACCTAGTATTGCAAATAAGTGAAGATTTTACTCATAGAGTTTCAGGAGTTACAGCAGACAAGTCTCCATCTGTTGGCAGTAAAACAAAGATAAAATGATTCCAAATGCTTCAAAAGAAAGGACTTGGTTTCCTTGCAAAAAAGATCATGCAATCTTTGGGTTAGCAAAATCAGGCTATGAAAATCTATTTTTGGAGAGATCCAGTTCATTTGGCTTTTCCTGCAGATGAGAGTCTTGCTGCAGCTTGTTCTAGGAAGCAGAGAGAAAAGGAAAGGGGGTGGGAAGCAAAGGCTGCTGGGATCCTGTTAAGCTCCACCCGCAGGCAACTTGAGCTCTAGGTTGGATTGCTGCAATGTGCTTTGTGTGGGGCTGCCGTTTGAGGTTGACTTGGAAGCTGCAACTAGGGTAAAGTGGGGAGCTCCATTGCTCACTGGAGCAGAATATCAGCATCCTCTGACCCCACTGCTCCAAGATTTGTATTGGCTGTCAATTAGCTACTGGGCAAGGTTCAAGGGGCTAGTTTTGGTATACAAAGCCCTATACAGCTTGGGACCGGGATACCTAAGGGGCCGCGTCCCCTATAGACAGTCAAACATGGCATTCTGCAGGAAAGGGCATCCTGCATAGACCATCCTACCGAAAGGTCTGTTCTGCATGATGTCAGAATTGGGCTCTTTCCTTTGGAGCGCCTTCCCTTTGCACAACAGACAAGCACCTTCTCTATTATTTTTTTAGCACCTGCTAAGGAAATTACTCTTTCAACAAGCCTTCTAAAATCTTAATCCCAGTTGGTATCTGTCATGGATTTGCATGATTTTATACATGTGTTATTGTTGTTTTAAACTGTTTTTTATTTATAATTTTAATTGTTTGCATATATACAATTGTGTTAACTGTTTTTTTTTATGTATGCAACACTTTTATATATGTGCTTATATTGTAAATCGCTTCAGGATGCCACATGGGAAGCAATTCATAAATGAAATGAAATTTATGAATAATAGAGGAGATTAAGAAAAGAACTTGCAAAATATATCAAGATAGTTGACAAGCGCCATGCTTGAGTACATCCCATCGAGGAAATATCAGTGCTTAAACAGAGGAAGAACCAAGTGGCTTTGACCTGGCAAAATGCAGTCAAACTTGTAACATACTCATTCCTGCGCTACTACCAATCCATCCACACACACCAAATTTGTGGGCGATACTTCTTGAAACTAAGCCCAGACTAGAAGGCTGTGTTTTACACATTAAATGTGCAGTTCTGACTCACCCGTTGCACAGAATTCATGTTCCTTTTCTCAGGGAGGTTCTTCCATTTTTTAGAGACTACACTTTTACAACACTTGTATATTTGTGATAGTGAATGTGGCTTAAAATATGGATGCACAATAGTTCTGGACATCCCTTAGTTCTGGACATTCCTGATTCCTACCACATTGTAAGCTTTGTTAAAGTAATTTTAAACTAAGCTAAGCTTTTCCCATTCCTCCTGCCATTTTGCGAACATTTTGCTGTTGTAACATTCATTATTATTTCTGTTAATTTTTTGAAGGCTGCATATTTCCCCTCTGCAGCACTAGATCATACATCTTTCCTTGCTTTTTTGTTTTTTTAAGTGAGTCAGCTATTCCCTGCAGCAAGTCTGCTTCTCCTTTCCTCTCCATTAGAGGAAAGTCGGAGGACAGCATCCTCCTGGTGCTGGGTTGGAGTTACTGTTAATTCTCTAATCAAATCGCAGCTCAAGTGTCAAGAAAAATATACAAGCAATTCTGTCTGCAAGATCAGTACACACGGAAAATTGTTAAAGTAGGCAGATGACAACTTCGCTAGAAGGAGAAAGCAGCCAGAATTTGCTGGGTATTCACCACACAGAACAGTTCTGACAGATGACACTTCCCCATTGCAATGGCAACGAAGACATTCTTACATTACTGTCAGTGCTGTGGAAAAGCTTTTTAAGATCTCTCGTGCAATTGGTTGGCTTCAATGCAAATTGAGAGCCACCTGCCTGCTAGATGTCCACCTTTCCACTTCACTCCCCTTGGCTCTTCCACTGCAGAGCCCTGGTGCAGTGAAGAATTAAAGCTCTAGGCTTCTTCACATGGCACAAACATTCTAGGGATGAAAATGCCCATCCTGGCATCCAGTAAAAGGTGGTGGGTATGTTTAAGGGTATGTGTCTGATATCAGACAGACGGAGTCAGTGCTAGCAGGAGCTGATCAGGAAGAGCAAACAGTCATTCATGTGCTATGGATTTTGGAGGGAGCATTTACTGAGCCCTTTCATGGGTGCTATAGGAGGCACCGGTGGGAACAGCTCAGAACGCAGGCACCACTCCGGTGACTCCGGCATAGGTAAATGAGCCATTAAAATGTCTGTCCTTTGGCTCTGCCCGTCATTTCACCCTACCAGGTCAGAGTTTGATCTGAGCATGGTCATTATCACTCTTTTGATTCATGTCATGCCTGTGTACCTTGGGCCTGGCATTAGTGTTTGGCATTTCTAGGTATCTGTCAATGTCCATCGCTGAATAGAGTGAAAGGAGTTAGCCTGTTTCTGCTCCCCCACAGAAACCAGCCAGCTCTGCACAGCCCCCAAATGTCTGGAAAAGGCAGTGGGACTAGGACAGTGGGACATTGCTCTTGTTGAAAAATGGGAAATGGTCCCAGAGGCCCCTAAGATGAAGCAGAAACTACTGGGTTGATCTCCCATTTCCTTATTAGAGAAGCACCTAGCAACAGCAGAGGATGACACTTCATACCCACCAACATT
Source organism: Podarcis pityusensis (assembly GCF_964106645.2). Taxonomy (NCBI): domain Eukaryota; kingdom Metazoa; phylum Chordata; class Lepidosauria; order Squamata; family Lacertidae; genus Podarcis; species Podarcis pityusensis. The sequence goes on from NC_138036.1 coordinate 62,440,919, forward strand.
TCTCCGATGAAAATAGGGACGTCCCATTCCATGATGACCATTTTACTGTATACCCTAGCCACTCTGGGCAGCTTCCAACATATATAAAAACATTAAACATTAAAAAAAATCCTTCCCTATACAGGATTGCCTTCAGACAGCTTGGGGGGGTTGGATAACTCCATACCCTCCAACATTTCTCCAATGAAAATAGGGACATCCAAAGGAAAAGCAGGATATTCTGGGATCAAATCAGAAACTGGGAGAGCTTCTATAAATCAGGGACATCTAAGGAAAATAGCGACACTTGGAAAGTCTGACACTTTTGCACTCCTTTGGGCCCTTCCAGCATCCAACTCCATATTTCAAAGTGTTAATATCACAATAAGTTAAGCGGTAGCAAAACCAAAAGAAATACATGACATTTGTTTCCTCTTCTGACACTGGGTGCTGCTCTCATTAGGAAATAGGGGACTCCACCACCACCCCAGTGTTATTACAGGAACGATGGAGGTGATCAGAGGGAGTGGAGCCTGAAAGAGTGAGCCTTTCACTTTGCTTCCTTCAGCCCCTTTGTCTAGGAAACTAGAGATTGCCTTGGGAAGCGTACCTGGTGGCTGAGTGACAATGCAGCCTCCTCGCATTTTAATGGGGGATGAGTGAACATAGGTAGGACCCCACTGTATACATTAGAGTTCATTCTAGAAACTTTATATTATTGAAGTTATTCACAGGGTTGCATCAAGTTTTTGCAGCTCATGTGATATAAATGCAAACCACTTTTGTCTGTTCATCACACTTTTCATGTGCAGCCACTGTATTTAAAAATGCCACCTCCTCTTTCCATTATTGACTGTCATCTGCTTCCACTGACTTGGCAAACCCACAGGAAGGCTTTGATCATGTTCAGACGGGGGAGGAGGGAAAGAACCGTATTCTGTTCACCCTTCTTCATGTGAATGGATTATCTTCTGTATGAATACTGTTGCCACATTAGTACCCAAATATTCATAATTAATTTCTGGAAGTATCCATGTTTTGATTTCTGCTTCAAAGGGATTATTTCAAAGCAGTTTTCTTTGCTGCTTTTATCATACCCAAATGATCTACAGCCTGAGTTCTAGAGATGCTCTTATGAAACGAAGGGCTTTCCCCTAACATCAGTGCACTAGGAGAAACACGGCACGATCCAGCCAAGTTAAGCATTAAGCCCGACTAAACTCAGTGAGAGTGCGCGGATCAGTGGCACTTAGAATTGCTTTCCTTTGAATGGACCGTCCCCATAATGAATATGTTCTTTTGTAAACCACCTTGGTTAGTCTCTCTCCCCACCATGCCCCAATATTTACTCAACCTCAGTCTTGGTTTCTGTGTTTCCTTCGTAGGTGTAAAGCTAAAGGAATTTGTCAGGGGGCTGCCAGCTTTCAGAACCAACACACATGGCAAAAACTGCAAGTCTACAATACATGAGAACTGACTTCACAGAGACACTTTGATTTATACTACCCCCCCACACACACAAATTTTCCAGGTTCTAAATTCTAGCAACACTAAAACAATTTATTCTGCTTGCAAAAGATGATTTATTCCAAGTATTGTTGTGGCATTGCATAAAGCATTACACATATGCAGGGCTGGCCCAAGACATTTCGTTGCCTGAGGCAGAGCACCAAATGGCATCCAGCAACCACCCACCCACCGATCAAGTCATGGTGTAAAGGTTCCAAGGCCAGCCAAGTTATTTTGGCACCTGGGTCTGAACATCCCACAAGAACCTCTCCCCCTCCCTGGCAGAAAAACACAACAACAATAAATAAAATAACTCACAATTTTCTACCTTTTCATAGCACCCAAAATCCACAGAAGTTGACTAGACCATGAAGGTTATGCCACAATAAATTTCTTAGTCGTTTTAAAGTAGCACCCATTGTTTTGCTAGAATACATGGTGTTCCCCTAAATCCTTATTGCCCAAGTACTACTAGCTTCTTGTTCTGAAATCCAAATTGTGAACACAGGAACACAGTACTAATTTCAAAGGTTTACCGTATTTTTCGCTCTATAGGACGCACTTTTTCCCCTCCAAAAATGAAGGGGAAATGTGTGTGCGTCCTATGGAGCGAATGCAGGCTTCAGGAAGCTATCCGCAAGCCTTCGGAGCGCGGCGGGCACTCCCGCCACGCTCCGAAGGCTTGTGGATAGCACCCTGCAGCCCGAAGCCCGGGGAGCGCAGCGCCAACTCCCGCTGTGCACCCCGGGCTTCAGACAGCTATCCACAAGCCTTTTCTTTATTCCCCCCCCCCTAAAATCTAGGTACGCCCTATGGTCCGGTGCGCCCTACAGAGCGAAAAATACGGTATTCTCATTTCACTTTTTAATATGTGTACTTTTTAATATGTGTTTCACACAGCCTCTTCTGACTCATGGAGCGGAAGAGCTATGTATAATCAGTGTACCGATGACATCTTGATCCAAAACTCTAAAGGAGCACTCCCACTGGCTTCATATGCACATTATAGGAACATGGGTGGTGCTGTGGTCTAAACCACTGAGCCTCTTGGGCTTGCGAATCAGAAGGTTGGCAGTTCGAATCCATGCGACAGGGTGAGCTACCGCTACTCTGTCCCAGCTCCTGCCAACCTAGCAGTGCGAAAGCACGCCAGTGCAAGTAGATAAACAGATACCGCTGTGGTGGGAAGGTAAATGGTTTTTCCGTGCACTCTGGCTTCCATCATGGTGTTCCATTGTGCCAAAAGCGGTTTAGTTCTACTGGCCACATGTCCTGGAAAGCTGTCTGTGGACAAATGCCAGCTTCCTCAGCTTGAAAAGTGAGCTGAGCGCAGCAACCCCATAGTCGCCTTGGACTTAAACATCCAGGGGTCCTATACCTTTTTACATATTTAACAGCACTGGGGAGAAAACAGGATGATGTGGAACCCCATAGCAAAAGTGCCAGGGGGCTGAGGAACACTCACCCAGCCAATCGACTTCCGGGTTAGCGCCTTCGGCAATGGCGGATTTCCTCTGATCGGGAGGAATCCGCTTCGTGAGAATTAGGGTCTGGACCGCCACGGCGAGGCGGAGACCCACCAAAAACCAGAGGCGGGAGAAGCCTGTGGACGTGGGATTCGGCTGGCACCTTCTGCGCCTCCCCTACTCGCAGGGAAACCTGGTTTCGGGGATCTGTAGCGACGTGGGGTGAATGGCGCGGTGCTTCGAATCGACTGCTCTTTTCACAGAGTGAAGCCGCATTGCTGTTGCTGGAGAGCGCTGACTTTTTCCTGTGAACAATTGGATTTTAAACAACTGCCCGTGAGTAGAACGGAAAATCGGACTATGAAACTTCTTAATTTGGCACTGAAGCGGGAAGGTCTAAACAGGAAGTCCACCTTCCGCTTTTGTAAATAGATTGAAGCAAAGACATTGCAAGCTAGAGTCTGGAAAGTCGTTTGTAAAGGACTAAATTTCCATCAGTTAAAATTACTAAACCCCCCTTGGGAGCAGGAGAAGAGGGGGAAAATCTTAGACTATTTAAACCTGCAGAAGAGAGAGTAAAGAAAGATAAATTTCCATCGTCTTGAACCTGGGAGCGGGGTGTCAGAGACAGACGTTTTGGGGAAGTTCATTGACTGTGGATAAAACATTCTTTTTTTTGACAGATAGTTAAAAAAGAGAAACATTTTGATTCCAATGTTCCCTTTTGCACTTAAAAGGAACAAAATATCTGAAGAAATTTTGTTGCAGGATCTGCTTTTTTAAAAAAAAGACGGATACAAACAGAAATTGTTTCCTCTAGAGGGAGCTTGTGAAACTGTTGCTGGAGTCGATCTGGGGATTTCTACAGTTCTAGAGATTAAGCTCGTGAGACCAGACATTGACCTTGAACAAGAATGTGCCCAGAAGAAGCTTTAGTGCTTGCTTTTTCCAAGACAAGTGCTTTACTGGAACAGTAGATGAGAAGATGGATTTGATGACTGTTGCAGTTGGCAAATTTGGACAAACAGTGAATACTCATATAAAAACCACTCAGGAATTGGTCCAGGAATGTGCCTTGGCAGGGCAAGTTGTGAGGAAGATGGAGGAGGAGGTTGTTGCTGGTGGAAGTGGAGAGAGCTGCGGCCTTGCAGGAACATAGGTTGTTGTTTCTGACGACTGAACCTGGAGAAAGTCAGATTTGGAGAGATGGAGTACTGTTTGGTTTGGAGATGGGAAGTTGGATAGACCCCCCTATGCAGGGATGTTTTGACTTCTCGGATTTGGTTTTGGGTCAGGGGGAGTTTGGAGTTGTGGGGGCCCTTAACCTTGGAGGGACTTTGAAACATGCCTTCAAATATCTTTTGGATGTCAGTGCTGACTATGGAGAATGGGCTGACTTGTTGAGAAGGGATAAAGATATTGTCAAGTTGGAGTCTCCCCGAGAGAAAGGAAGGAAATTAAGAATAAGATCAGCAGAAGATAAAGTAAAGTGCAGGTATAAACATGAAGAAGACCTGCAGAAGGGACATGGAAAAGACTTAAGAGCCTCGGATAAAAGGTCACCAGGTTGATGGACTAAATGGATGGAACAGAAAGGACTGACAAAACCCGAGACCAGGAAGAAGAGACGACGGATGAAGATTGGAAGAAAGTTTTAAAAAATTAATTTAGAAAATCATTGTAAAATTAATGAGTACTAGAAAAATGTTGGAATGAAACTATTTGGCTTTAGTAGAAATGTTAAAAAGAATTATGTATAAATATGTTTTGTGAAAAAGAATTAGGTATAAATAAGATTTAAGTTTTAAGCTTTAGGGTTTTTTATGGTAAGATAAGGTTAAAATAGAATCATAGAATCATAGAGTTGGAAGAGACCACAAGGGCCATCGAGTCCAACCCCCTGCCAAGCAGGAAACACCATCAGAGCACTCCTGACATATGGTTGTCAAGCCTCTGCTTAAAGACCTCCAAAGAAGGAGACTCCACCACACTCCTTGGCAGCAAATTCCACTGTCGAACAGCTCTTACTGTCAGGAAGTTCTTCCTAATGTTTAGGTGGAATCTTCTTTCTTGTAGTTTGGATCCATTGCTCCGTGTCCGCTTCTCTGGAGCAGCAGAAAACAACCTTTCTCCCTCCTCTATGGGACATCCTTTTATATATTTGAACATGGCTATCATATCACCCCTTAACCTCCTCTTCTCCAGGCTAAACATGCTCAGCTCCCTTAGCCGTTCCCCATAAGGCATCGTTTCCAGGCCTTTGACCATTTTGGTTGCCCTCCTCTGGACACGTTCCAGTTTGTCAGTGTCTTCTTGAACTGTGGTGCCCAGAACTGGACACAGTACTCCAGGTGAGGTCTGACCAGAGCAGAATACAGTGGCACTATTACTTCCCTTGATCTAGATGCTATACTCCTATTGATGCAGCCCAGAATTGCATTGGCTTTTTTAGCTGCCGCGTCACACTGTTGGCTCATGCAAGTTTGTGGTCAACCAAGACTCCTAGATCCTTTTCACATGTACTGCTCTCAAGCCAGGTGTCCCCCATCTTGTATTTGTGCCTCTCATTTTTTTTGCCCAAGTGCAATACTTTACATTTCTCCCTGTTAAAATTCATCTTGTTTCTTTTGGCCCAGTTCTCTAATCTGTCAAGGTCGTTTTGAAGTGTGATCCTGTCCTCTGGGGTGTTAGCCAACCCTCCCAGTTTGGTGTCATCTGCAAATTTGATCAGGATGCCCTTGAGTCCATCATCCAAGTCGTTGATAAAGATGTTGAATAAGACCGGGCCCAAGACAGAACCCTGTGGCACCCCACTAGTCACTCTTCTCCAGGATGAAGAGGAACCATTGATGAGCACCCTTTGGGTTCGGTCAGTCAGCCAGTTACAAATCCACTGAGTGGTAGCATAGTCAAGACCGCATTTTACCAGCTTCTTTACAAGAATATCATGGGGCACCTTGTCAAATGCCTTGCTGAAATCAAGGTAGGCTACATCCACTGCGTTCCCTTCATCTACCAGGCTTGTAATTCTGTCAAAAAACGAGATCAGGTTAGTCTGACATGACTTATTTTTCAGAAATCCATGCTGACTATTGGTGATCACAGCATTCCTTTCTAGGTGCTCACAGACTGTTTGCTTAATGATCTGCTCCAGAATCTTCCCTGGTATTGATGTCAGACTGACTGGGCGGTAATTATTTGGGTCCTCTCTTTTCCCCTTTTTGAAAATAGGGACAACATTTGCCCTCCTCCAGTCTGCCGGGACTTCGCCTGTTCTCCAGGAATTCTCAAAGATGACTGCCAGTGGTTCTGAGATCACATCTGCCAGTTCTTTTAATACTCTTGGATGCAGTTCATCTGGCCCTGGAGACTTGAATACATCTAAACTAGCCAAGTATTCTTGTACTATCTCCTTAGTTATTCTGGGCTGTGTTTCCTCTGCTGAATCATTTGCTCCAAATTCTTCAGGTCGGGCATTGTTTTCTTTATCAGAGAAGACTGAGGCAAAGAAGGCATTGAGGAGTTCAGCCCTTTCTGTGTCCCCTGTTTGCATTTCACCTTCTTCTCCTCTGAGTGACCCCACTGTTTCTTTGTTCTTCCTTTTGCTACGAACATACCCATAAAAGCCTTTTTTGTTGCTTTTAACCTCTCTAGCAAGCCTGAGTTCATAGATTAAGGTAATTTAATGACAGAATATTGTGAAAGATGGAAAGGATTTGCTGAGATTATTAATAACTAGAATACAAAAAAGGGAGGTGTGAGGAAGTCGATGAAACGAGTTAATGAAAGATAAAGATTTGGGAATATTGGATTTGCTTTTAAATTTTTTGTTTATTTTTGTTTTTTTTATTCTGATGTATTGGGTGTTTTGTTTTTGTTTTTTTGTGTGTGTTTTTTTGACCTTTGTTTTTATTGACCTATATTGTTTAATCTCTTTTTTTGTATACCTTTTTTCCTTTTCTTTTTTCTTGCTTTTTCCTCTCTCTTTCTGTAATTTTAAATTTTCAATAAATATCATTAAAAAAACAAAAAAAGGAACACTCACCCAGTGCTACTCTCTGGACACGAGTCTGAAGATACAGATGGAACCACCGTAATTCAGTGCCACCACCAACTTTGCAAAGCAAGGGGTGTTGGTGACCAGTCTATAGTTATTACACTGGGGCTAGAGTGGGTTTTTTAGAAGTGGACGCACCACCACCTCTTTAAAGACAGTAGACTCCATCATGCAAGTATCTGCTTACCACACCTCTGACCCATTCAATCACCCCACACCAGCTAGCTTTAATAAGCCAGAGTGAGCAGGTATGCTGTCCACATCATCAGGCTGCATTGACTGAAACTGATCCCACAACACGGAGCTCGACATTGCATTGGACATCTCAGTTGGCCCTGTCACACTTGCAGCACCTCAACTGTCATCCAGTTACAGTTGGTCACCACGTGCTCCAGAGGTCCACCTTGCTGGACAGGAACAACCAACCTCCAGACCACATGAAACAACTCTGCCAGACAGTTTCCCAAGGATGCCATAGGGGCAATGAAGGAGGATCTCTTTTCTTCCCTCACTGCTACATAGTAGGCCCATTTATGAGCTGGAACATGTGCTCAGCCAGCTCCCGAGAGAGATTTACACCACTTACACTCCAACCCCTGCCCAATCTGTTTCATCAATCACAGCTCCTCATTATACCAAGGACCAAAATGGATTCCACAGCACCAGAGGGGGCGATCATGTCAATTGCCCTTGTACACAGTAGTGACATGGAAATCCAATCTACTAGTAACATTGCAGGACAGACTTATCCCACATGCTTTCTACCCATAGCTGCTGCAGCTACATCACCTTTGCAGCCCATGGCTATGCACAGTTATGGGGCTAAGTTACTTGATCTGTCAAAATGATTTTTTTATTGAAAGGGGGTGATTCAATGAGCTAATATTAAAATATTGCTTCTTTTGATAAATCAACAGTTGGCATTTTTCTGGTTCCATACCACAGCTTGTACTAAGTGAAGAAACAAAGTCATTGCCAGGAATATCAGCTCACAGATACAAATACAACTGTTGAAATATCCAAGCTCTGAAACTTGCCACTGCCTCTGCTCTGTTTCCAGCTACTGGCATAGGAGCAAGTGATTACTAGGGTGATGGATTATCCGAGAAGGTCTAAAGTTCACAGGACAATAGTTCTTTGCATTTATGCTGAGGGGACTGGATGGACTTTTCCACATATATCCTGAATTTCAACAAGTAGCATTTTGGAATTAAAAGCCAGCAACAATGTGCTGCAGCAGTCATTGGATTAAACATAATTCAACAACAAAGCAGCTGGAACTGCAAGGTGCATAAGATAGTTGATGCCCTATACTCTTCTCACCCCCCCCCCGAGGCAGAATTTGGTGACTACTTCAGTTGACAAATGCTGGCAGTGGGGAGCAGGGGCAGCTATATGGTTGTTCCTGCTGAGCCCCCTGGCTCTTTCCTTCTGTTTTTTTTTTAAATAATATTTATTACTTTTATAGATTACAAAAAGAGAGGAAAAAAAGCAAAAGAGAAAAAACAGAAGAAAAAACAAAAAAAAACAGAGAGAAAAAAACACACAATACAATACAATATATAAACAATACAAAACACAACCTAAACTCAAAACTAGACACATTAAGCTAAACTAAACAAACCCCACTCCCCAAAACAAAAACAATTTAAAAACATACATCCTCTCTTTTCCATACTCTATCTTTCGTTCCCTTGTTTCCTCGACCTCCTCACACCTCCCTTTTTGTGTTCCGCTTCTATTAATTGTTTCAGCAAATCCTTTCCATCTTTCTCCATTTTCTGTGATATTGTAAATAGCGTATTATTTTAACCTTATTTTCCATTAAAACTAAATTACTTATATGTGCTTAACTCCTTATAACATTTCTGTTAAGCCCATAAAAAATAAAAAATCATTCCACCATTTTTCTATCACTCATTAGTTTTACCATAAGTCTATATAAAAACTTTAAACTTTCCCAATCTTCTTCCACCATCTCTTCTCCCAGGTTTCGGATTCTGCCAGTCCTTTCCGTCAATTCCATAAAGTCCATCAACCTAGTGATCTTATGTCCGAGGCTCTTAACTCTTTTCCAAGTCCCTTCTGCAGGTCTTCTTCATTTTCTTTAATGCTAAAGAGCCAATCTCGGGGAAGTTCCAACCTGTCAATCCTTTTCTTCCTTCTGAACAAATCAGCTGAGTTTCCATAGTTAAAACTACAGTCCATAAAGTATTTCCGGGTATATTTCAAAATTCCTCCAATTCCAAAGGCCCCCAAAACTTCAATGTCCTCCAGGCCCGAGTCCATGTCCCAAAAGTCAGTTAATCCCTGCATAGAGGGCTCTTTCCAACTTTCCTTCTTTAATCCAAACCGGGATCCATTCCTCGGAGTCTGGCTTTTCCTGGATTCAATCATAGAAGGCCTCAACTTATAATCTCCAATTTGCTTCTGTAAATCCACAGATCTCACTTGTATTATTTTATGTTGAACAACAGCTGCATTCTCCTTCTCCTCCACCATTTGTCCTGCCAAAATGGGTTCCTGTACCAAGTCCTGAATTATTTCTGTGTTAGTGTTCGTTTTTTGACTCAAGTTGGTCACTTTCTGTTCCAAATTATCAACTTTGAGAGTCATATCATCCATCTTCTTGTGAAGCTGTCCCAGCGAACAGCTTATCTTACATAAAACAGTCACAATGGCCTCTCCTGTCAACATTTTTAAATGGTCCAAGGTCGCTCTCTGGTTCTCAGAATCCTTATCTGCAGCTGGAAATCCCCCAGTTACAGTCCTGTAACAGTTTCAAAAGCTCCCTCTAGCGGGAAACAGTCTCCACTTGTATCAGTTCTTTCAGGCACAACTCAAGCATTAAAGATAAAATTTCAGTTACTTTTCCTCTTTTTTTTTTAAACACAGAAAGGGACAATGGAAACAGTATCTTACTCTTGTTTAGCTAGCTGTCAAATCCGTTCTGTCAAAAGCACTCTCTCCAAATGTCGTCTGGCAGCCCGTTCCCAGGTTCAGAGCAGTGGTAATTTGATTTTTTCACTCTCTCCTGCAGGCTCACTAGATCCAAAATTTCCCCCTCTTCTCCTGCTTCCTAAGGGGGTTTTGTAACTTTAAACCGGTGGAAATTTGATCCTTTGCCAAAAGCTTTCAAAGGCTTTACTTGTAACGTCTTTGCTTCAGTCTATTTACAAAAACGGGAGGCAGACTTCCTGTTTATAACCTTCCCGTTTCAGTGCCAAATTGAAGTATTTAAAAATCCAAATTTCCGTTTTACTCCCGAGTAGTTGTTTAAAATCCAATTGTCCACAGGAAAAAGTCAGCGCTCTCCGGCAACAGCAATGCAGCTTCACTCCGTGAAAGAAGCAGTCGATTCAAAGCACCGCGCCACTCACCCCACGTCGCTCCGGATCCCCAAAACAGGGTTTCCCCACGAGTAGGGGAGGCGCAAAGGTGCCAGCCGAATCCCACGTCCACAGGCTTCTCCTGCCTGTGGTTTTTAATGGGTCTCTGCCTCGCCGTGGCGGTTCAGACCCTGTTTTTCACGGAGCGGGTTCCTCCCGATCGGAGGAAATCCGCCATTGCCAGAGGCGCCAACCCGGAAGTCTCTGGCTTTTTCCTTCTGTAGGAGGACCCGCAGCTGTGTGCCCTAGCCTGTGCCTCCAGAGCTAGCCTGCTGCCCTCAGGCCTGGTGGAGTAAAATTTAACAGCCACTCTCAGCAGCTTCTGCATGCAGAAAGGGGGTGGGAGTGGTATAATTGGAGCAAACACAAATCTGTGGAAAAGCTGAATTGCCATTTCTTGCGCTTCAGCTTTAAAGAGAGAGTTTTTACAGGGAAAGATGGGACATGGCACTGCAAAGCATGGACCTGTGCCTGGACCTGTGCAGAGCAACAGGTGTGTTTCCGAGCACAATTCAAAGAGTTGGTGCTGACCTTTAAAGCCCTCAACAGCCTCGGCTCTGTATACCTGGAGGAGCGTCTCCACCCCCATTGTTCTGCCCGGACACCGAGGTCCAGCGCCGAGGGCCTTCTGGTGGTTCCCTCCCTGTGAGAAGCAAAGCTGCAGGAAACCAGGCAGAGGACCTTCTCGGTAGTGGCGCCTGCCCTGTGGAACACACTCCCATCAGAAGTCAAGGAAATAAACAACTATCTGACTTTTAGAAGACATCTGAAGGCAGCCCTGTTTAGGGAAGTTTTTTTAATTTATTGTTTTATCCTGTTTTTACTATTCTGCTGGGAGCCGCACAAAGTGGCTGGGGAATAAATGTGCCAGATGCGCGGGGTATAAATAATAAAATTGTTGTTGTTGTTAGGATAAGTCTTAGATTCCGATCACAGATGGTACTCATCATCTTTGCCATGGGATATGCCAAGCAAAGGAAAACACGGAGCTGGAACAAGGAGTTGTGTGCCATATGCAGGCTCCCGAGAGGTCCAGGAGAGCTAAAAAGGTGCCCTCTCCCTCTCCCCAGCCCAAACCATCCACTAGGGCACCAACCAATCCTGTTTCCATTCCATAACTGGATTAAAATGGATCTAAATGATCACTTTTCTCCAAGACTGTCTGGAAGAGACTGCAAACCTTAAGGTGACCTTCCTCAGATGGTGAGAACAGTAAATTGAGTTCACTTCCTGACAATTATTTATGATATTTGCTACAGTTTATAAACAGTAAAAGTATCCTCATCGCAATACAACGTAGAAATGGAGCTGCATTTGTGAAGTGTTTTGGGGAGAGGTTGGGGGGGGGAGGGGAGTCAAATAAAAGGCATGCAATGCTGACCTAATTAAGACTGCTAGACTGCAATGAGGTTCCAGAATCCAAATAAGCAGACAAGAATAGATTAAGCTCTGCCATTTCACTGTTGACTGAGTAATAGACCACACATTTCATTTACAGGTGATTTGCACAAAAACAGGATTTTGTGCCAGCACTCAGTTAGAAGAGCTAATTAATAAAAATATTTTAAAAGGATAAGACGCAACAGAGTTGATAAGCCAGTAGTACCGTATAAAATCCAGATGTGTCATTTGCAGCTCCTTGTAAAGAGTAGATCTCCCTGTTAACTGTTGGTGTTACAGTTCATCTCTTGATTTCGCAAGCCTTTACATGAACTTTACAGGTAGGCCCTTTACATGAACTAGGAATAAACCAGGAAGTCTCTGATTAAACAGAGTTTCCCCTTTTGTCAAAATTGGGAATCTATGGTTTGCATAAACCAGGATCTTAAACCAACTGACAGCTGTGAAGGGAAGAGTGATCCTTCACATCTCATTGCTCAGTCAAGCTAGGTTCACCTGAAGTGGGCCGTATGGTCCTCTGCTCTTAAAACCCCAACCTATCTAATGTGAAAGTGGGTGAGCTGAATAGGATACCGCCTCAGGCTGCAGTCCTATACATCTGGGGTAGTAAACTTCAGCCCTAGGGCAAAAGGTGATCCTCAAGCCCTCATGACTCTTCCCCACGCCCAGCACCTTTCACTGACTCTGCTTGGCAGCTTCCTGGAGGGCTTTTGCCCCAGTGGAATGTCTCTTACTTGCTTGACTAGAGGCTGGTAAGAAGTGTGTGTGTATACATATTTTTTGCAGATGGAATGTCACCTACTAAAAACAGGTAAGAGTCACCTTAGTTGCTCCTCCCACTTTGCCTTTGACATGCAGCACTCCAGAAGGGAATGTGCCCCTCAGGCTTTAAAAGGTTCCCCACCAAGCAGGCATGCCTAGAATTGCACTGCAAGTGGTCTTGCACTCGCTTCCACCTTGCACCACAGTAGCAACCATGCAACTGCATTAAAGCATCAAAACTCTGCAAGATCCCAAGTAAGAGCCAGTGTGGTGTAGTGGTTAAGAGCGGTAGTCTCGTAATCTGGGGAACCGGGTTCGCGTCTCCGCTCCTTCACATGCAGCTGCTGGGTGACCTTGCGCCAGTCACACTTCTTTGAAGTCTCTCAGCCCCACTCACCTCACAGAGTGTTTGTTGTGGGGGGGGGGGAGGGAAAGGAGAATGTTAGCCGCTTTGAGACTCCTTAAAGGGAGTGAAAGGCGGGATATCAAATCCAAACTCTTCTAAGGCAAATATGAGGTGTGGCATGAGAGATGCAATGGCATGGTGTTCGTGATCATGTCTGAATAATGGTTTCCAGAGTTAGGATAGGATACTGTTGCTTACTGATTATCTTCCTTTTCACCATTGTATTCCTTTCCTTCTTCCCTCAGCGGAGTTCAAGGTGCCATGTTGTTGTTTAGTCGTTTAGTCATGTCCGACTCTTCGTGACCCCATGGACCAGAGCACGCCAGGCACTTCTGTCATCCACTGCCTCCCGCAGTTTGGTCAAACTCATGCTGGTAGCTTTGAGAACACTGTCCCACCATCTCGTCCTCTGCCGTCCCCTTCTCCTTGCGCCCTCCCTCTTTCCCAACATCAGGGTCTTTTCCAGGGAGTCTTCTCTTCTCATGAGGTGGCCAAAGTCTTGGAGCCTCAGCTTCAGGATATGTCCTTCCAGTGAGCACTCAGGGCTGATTTCCTTCAGAATGGAGAGGGTTGATCTTCTTGCAGTCCATGGGACTCTCAAGAGTCTCCTCCAGCACCATAATTCAAAACCATCAATTCTTCGGCGATCAGCCTTCTTTATGGTCCAGCTCTCACTTCCATACATCACTACTGGTCAAGGTGCCATACACAAGGTTATTCCATTTCCTCCTCACAACCACCTGAATAAATTACAATAAGAAATAATGACGTACCCAAGATCATCCAATGAGCTTTTAGCACCACCTTGGCCACTGAGTCTTCTTTGTGCAACCAAATGCTGCGTATGGTTGTCTGCAGAGACATTCCAGTGAGGGAGCACTTGCTCATGCCTGGGAGCTCCACACAATCAGGACACCTGCCCAACCTGAGTCGTGTGGTGCTCCTACACGAGCAGGTGTCCATGTGCTGGAACTTCTCTGCAGACCACTATCCCATCCAGTCATTGCTGGAAGACCTGGTGGTGGGGCAAGGCTAAAAGTGCAGCCCTGCTCTGCTGTCAATGCAAATATGCCCTGCACACTTGTTAACACATGAGACTCTTGAGATGTAGAAATGTGCAGCTGTAGAGCTTTTTAGCAATGACCTCCCTAGCTATAATCTCCTAAAGAGAAGAGAGGCCTGTAGAAAACACAGAAATGCACTATTGACACTTAGCAGAAGTTGGGCATATTGTTTGAGGAACTGTCATGTCAAACTTTGAAGAGGTAGAAGCAAATTTGGAGACCTATGAAACCAGTCAGGCTGTATAAGAAACTGGGCTGCAAACAGTCCTGTGTGAAGCTCATGCCTTCCCATTATCTCCATCCTGTAGTTCAAGCTTCAAATAGGTAAGAGGACCACTTTTCCCCATTACTCCATCTAAGTTACTCTGTGGATGTCCTTGTGGCTATTTTATAGATTTGTCAAATCCATATGATATGTGCATGTGCTAGCCTGTTCTCACAGATGGCACTGAAAGGAGCAAATTCTGAAAATGTTGCATTATCTCCTCATTTAGGAGGAGAGCATTTAGGGACTGTAATTAAGGAGGTGTTGGAAGATTTTTACATCACGTTTTTCAAGAAAGGTTTTGCAATATTGTTCTGTTTGGAGAAGTGCTATCCCTTTTGATCGTTCTCCCCGCCCCCCGCCCCCAAAAACGTCTGGCTGAGAAACAACACTCACTCCGCCCCCCGCCCGTCTGCCTGCATGTGTGCTCAGGCCGCCCGAACGGAGCGTGCAAACGGGGCGCCCACATCCTTCCCTTCCCGGCCCCCACGATTCCTCCGCATCTGCCCAGATTTCAACTCCCGCCCGTCCTGGAGGAGGTAAACGAGCCCCAAGCCGCCTCCTCCTCCTCGGCTCCGCAGCGCCGCCTGGAAGCGCGTCTCGGGCCCGCCTGGCCGCGAGAAGGGCTCTGGGGCTGCTCCGTCCCTCCGCGGCCCGGCAGGAGGAATCTCCCTCCCTCCCTCCCTCCGCCATCCCCGCAAGCCCCCGGGAAGGAGGCGGGAGGCAGAGCCCGGCCGGGGGGGGGCGGCGAGGAGGAGGAGCCCCATCTGCTCCCTCCCTCCCTCCGCCTCGCGCGGCCCTGCGGGGGCGCCTGCGCAGAGGGAGGGGCGGGGGCCGCGCGCGGCGGAGTCTGCGAGGCGAAGGGCGGGGCTGGCCAAGGAGGGAACAGAGGGTTATTCGAGGTGAAGCGGGGCGGAGTCGCGCCGAGGGGGCGGGGCCGGAGGAGGGAGGGAGGGAGGGAGGGAAGACGAGGCGCCGAGAGAAGCGGGGGGGGGGGGGGGCGTGTGCCCCGTTCCTCGCCGCTTGGCCGCGGGACCCGCGCTGCTCTCTCTGGGTGCTTCTGGGGCTCGGCAAGGGGGTCGTGCCCGTGGGGCACGTGTCAGGTCACCTCCAGAGGGGGCTGCGGGGGACCAACGTGGGGATCTGGTGACTGAAGCGAGGCAGCGTCTCTGATGCGGGGCGGGGGGGGGGGGCGGGGAGGAGGAGGATGGAACAAAGTGTTCGAAAAACCAGCCCCAGGAAGCGCATCCCTCTGACTCACAGGGAAAAGCTGCAGGCAGGAGCAGCAGCGAAAACAGCCCCCACCTCGGCGAATGTGTCATTTGCGTACATGCGTGCTACGGGGGGGGGCGGCCTTTTCTTAAGAGGAGGGCCCTGTGGTGCCCCCCAGCGTGTACTGCTATGTCTAATCGTGCTATTTATAAATATGTACCAGCCCGGGTTTATTTATTTCTCTCTCTCTCTTAAGCCCGCGTGGGCGGCGTATCCTGAAGCCCCCTCCCCCCCCCGCAAGTAGGTGGCTGCGCGCGTGAGAAAGCGAGGGGGGAGCGGCCTCCTCTTCCTCGCAAGCAAGCCATCCGCTCTCCCTAGGAGCTGTCATATTGGGGGGGGGGGCGGAGAGGGTGTGGGAGGCACCTGATTGCAATACTTCATTTGTGCCGAGCAAACGTGCCAGGCTGTCAGATCTTGCATTTGCCCTTAAAAATAAAAAAGTACAGGGAGCCCCGCGGGGGGTCGAAAAGAAGGTCTGCAGCAGCTTCCCCGGCGCCCCAGGGCGCAAAAAGGGACGCGGTGATCCGGCGTTTCCTCCGACTGACACGCAGGCTGATGACGGCCGGGGCCAGAAGTCACGCAGCCCCCCCTTGCTCCCCCCTCCACCCCCCCTTGCCTGCCTGTCTGTCTCCGAGGTGGAGGTGCTAATTTCAGTGCGGCTCACGTGGGTCCGGGCTCCCTGCGCTTCCTGCACGAGCTGGGGGCGGGCTTACCAGCCCCCAATCTAGGGCAGTTTGTTCAACTGCAGTAAAGGGAGCTCGATGTTCCAGCAGCGAAGGGATTTCTGAGAACTGGGACTGTGTCCTCAGATGAACTCTCCTCCTCCTCCTCCCCCTCCCTTCTGCTGCCTGCAGAACGGCTTTAAAAGGGCGATGTCTGTACTTTTGCCTGAGCAGCGCGTGGCTTCGGTGCACGTACATCTGCAGCCTGCAGTGCAGTCGCTTGGTGCGGCCCCACCACCATTCGCTCTGCGTTAAAGAGGCGAAGGCTGCTGAACTTCGGCAAACAAAGTTGTGTGGAGGGGCTCGGGGACGGTTCGAGGACCTCAACAACTCCGTGTTGTAAGAAACGTGGTACACGTAGCCAGTTCCCTATACTGTACGTGCAAGCAGCCGAATACTTGCTCACATCCCTCGATGTGGAGAATTGTTCTTCCTGTAAGGCAGAGCACCGTTTCAGCCCTCCCACCGCTTCGCCGCCCCTCCCCGCCTCCGCTTTCTGCAGATTTCCTGTACAGAGTACATTTCCTAAAATGTGTCATTAGCAGAAGCAGTTGTACTAGGGCAGTTCTGAAGAGCCTTGCATCCCTTCATAATGCCTCGCCTCACTCAAGACAGACAACAGGATCAATTCCCTCTTTGTCTCTTCATCTCACATTCTTCGGTTCTTGCCCACCCACCCAACGCCTTGGAATGTTCTTCCCATAATTATGTCCAAGGCCTCACCCACTTTTTATTCATATCCCTTCCTAGGACCTTCAGATAGGGGAAAGCTGCTCGATTCTTCATGTGTTTCCTGTATGTCCTCCTGTGCTAGTAAACACGTCAAAGTTGAATATGTCAAAGGGTTTTTTAGAATAAGCACCACTCAGTGGATAATACTGGTGACCCCAGGAACCACCTGCTATGTTGAGCAAGGGGTCTGCAGGGACACCTGCTATCCTCTATCAAACAAAGTCAAGGCGCTGCCCTCCACATGTTGTTGGACCATAACTTGCATGATCCCTGACTATTGGGCATGCTGGCTGAAGCTGATGGGACCAGGAGTGCATCAACCTCTGGAGAGCACCGTGTCTGCTCTCTACAGGCTATTTAGTCAACTATCCACCCAAAAGCAGAAACAAAGGGCTCAGGCCAGTCCTGGGGAATCTGTCCCTACCCATCCCACCTGCAGGGCTCCAACTTCCATCAGCCACAGCTAGCATGGCCAAAGGTCAGGCAGGATGGGAGTTGGAGTCCAACAAAATCCGTAGGGCTAAAGGTTAATCACTTCAAGTATAAATAGTTTACATGGCATGATCCTAGCATGCAAATTTATTCCCTTAAATCATGTCTGCAAATCACAGAACTCATTAAATGGGGGGTGTATGCATAATTAAAATAAGGTATTTGAAATTAGAAGAGGGTGCACAAAGGATGGTTCTTGCCCAGGGGGCCATTGAGTGTTGGGCCAACACTGATAGCTGAATATGGCCAAACTCTCTCTCTTTGTCACTGGCCTTGGCCTTTGGCTTCACATTCCCAACTCTAAAAGGAGAATAACAGGCTCATTCATGAGGATACTGTAAGATTGAGCTAATACTTCAATGTGAAATAGCATCTGAGACATAAACCTCACTATTTTACCTACCAAGCACCAGGGCACCTTGTTTCACTTTTTGTTTTAGTTCTCTTTCAGCATCCTAGTACTAATACTATTCTATTTACTTTATACTTACATTTATTTTAGGTTGTCAATTACATGTTTACTAATATGTGGACAGACAGCTGGGTGCCCTACCATGTGAGAAGAGGATGGCCTTGGACTTGTATGTGGGAGGGTAACACAGGAGTGTTCATATAGTAGATCTTCACTCTCACCCCTGCTCAGGTGGGGAGGGGGGTGCCATTTTGTGGATGGCCTCAGGTGCCAAAATGTCTTGAGCCAGCCCTGCACTTTTACCTCAGGTCTTGTGTGTGGAAAGAATGTTGCTCTAAACCTAAAATTGTATTGGGGTTTTGTCTGTTACATTGCAATATCTCCTTTCACATATCAGTAGTGTAAGAAATGGAGCTGTCTGGGCCAACTCTGTACTGATAGCTGTGAATGATCACTTCAGAAAATTCAGCTGCCCATATTAAATCCTCAGGCTCTCTCAGGCTGCATCCACATTAACTCATTTGTAACACAAATTGTAGCTACACTCAATATGCCAGCAAATATGGAAAAAATCAGCAGTGGCCAGAGGATTGGAGATGATCAGTCTACATCCCAATCCCAAAAAAGGGCAGTGCCAAAGAGTGCTCCAACTACCGCACAATTGCGTTCATTTCACATGCTAGCAAGGTTATGCTCAGACTTCTACAAGGCAGGCTAAAGCAGTATGTGGACCGAGAACTCCCAGAAGTACAAGCTGGATTTCAAACGGGCAGAGGAACCAGAGACCAAATTGCAAACATGCGCTGGATGTTCCAGAAAAACATTTACAGTCATACCTCTTGTTATGTCCGCTTCATGTTACGTTCTTTCGGGATATGTCCCGCGGCGACCCAGAGGTACCGGAAAGGGTTACTTCCGGGTTTCGCTGCTCGTGCATGTGCAGACGCACAAAATGATGTCACGCGCATGCGCAGAAGCGGCAAATCGTGACCTGCGCACGCACAGATGCAGGTTGCGTTCTGCTCATGTTGCGAACGGGGCTCCGGAACGAATCCCATTTGCAACCAGAGGTACCACTGTACTTCTGCTTCATTGACTATGCAGAAGCCTTTGACTGCATGGACCACAGCAAACTATGGCAAGTTCTTAAAGAAATGGGAGTGCTTGATCACCTCATCTGTCTCCTGATAAATCTCTATATGAGACAAGAAGCAACAGTTAGCTGGGTATGGAACAACTGATTGGTTCAAAATTGGGAAAGGAGTATGACAAGGCTGTATATTGTCTCCCTGCTTATTCAACTTATATGCAGAATTCATCATGCGAAAGGCTGGACTGGATGAATCCCAAGCTAGAATTAAGAGTGCCGGAAGAAATATCAACAACCTCAGATATGCAGATGACACAACCTTGATGGTAGAAAGTGAGGAATTAAAGAACCTCTTAATGAGGGTGAAAGAGGAGAGCGCAAAATATGGTCTGAAGCTCAACATCAAAAAAACGAAGATCAGGCCACTGGGCCCATCACCTCCTGGCAAATAGAAGGGGAAGAAATGGAAGTAGTGACAGATTTTACCTTCTTTGGCTCCGTGATCACGGCAGATGGTGACAGCAGTCACAAAATTTAAAAAACGCCTGCATCTTGGGAGAAAAGCGATGATAAAGCTAGATAGCATATCAAAAAGCCTTGTCGAAAAAATCCATATACTGAAAGCTATGATTTCCCCAGTAGTGATGTATGGAAGTGAGAGCTGGACCACAAAGAAGGCTGACCGCCGGAAAATTGATGCTTTTGAATTATGGTGCTGGAGGAGACTCTTGAGAGTCCCATGGACTGCAAAAAGATCAAACCTCTCCATTCTGAAGCAAATCAGCCCTGAGTGCTCACTGGAAGGAAAGATCGTGAAGCTGAGGCTCAAATACTTTGGCTACCTCATGAGAAGAGAAGACTCTCTGGAAAGAAAACCTCTGATGTTGGGTAAGATTGAGGGCACAAGGAGAAGGGAATGACAGAAGACGAGATGGTTGGACAGTGTTATAGAAGCAACCAACATGAATTTGATGAAACTCCGGGAGGCATTGGAAGACAGGAGTGCCTGGCGTGCTCTGGTCCACAGGGTCACGAGGAGTTGGACATGACTAATCAACTAAACAACAAAGCACAAAAATATGCAATAGTTCTAGACTCCATGAGGACCACAAACAAAAAAACAAGCACTCGGTCTCCATTGATTCTAGAATAAGATGTCATGTGTACATAGCCTGATGGAGACCAGCTCTTTCCAAAGGCCACACAATCAGCCTAGAAACTCCCCATGTTGAGTTGATGAAGTGAAATATGGAAATATCCTTTAGTCAGAGTAGAAACTACCAGAGCAAGGTCCAAGTTTATTATGACAGCTTTTATTTTAAAATTGTGCTCTTTCCTACAGGGTGTAACTTTGTTAGCTGGAACATGTTCTGTAATATATATTTTTAATGTGATTTTCTTAGCTGAAACTATGAGCTGTCTGTATTACTAAGGCACTTACTACATTGCTATTTAAACACAATTGGATGCATTCTGAACTCAGATTCCTCTGACCTATTTTGAATGCTCTGAAACCTAGACTACCTTCCATCACACTAAAGCCAATGGATCCTAGAAAGCATTTGAAACAGAAAGCTGTCTTTTTTCTGATTAATAATAAATACAGTGCAAAGTATACATGCAGTTATAGCTAAATGATTTAAAGGTCAAGCAAGAAAAAAAACCTAGGCCCGAAAGTAGCAAAGCTCTTGATACTTAGAATTTTTTTAACACTTTTCCTTGTCGCTGGCTAAATCTAGCCGGAGTAGTCGTATCTGCCCACCAAGAACTTGATGCCTCTTCACCAATAAGCATCTTGAACTGTCACTGAAGGTTCAGACTGAAAGATCTTGCACACACTCAGAACACCATAGAAGCCCCTTGTGATAATGTGGTTTTTACATATTCTTTAGCATTGCTGAAATATCAGTGTTAAAACTGTGTGAAATTTCAGAACATAAATATATCAGATTATTAAAATTTCACCATCCACTATGAAAGGAAATTTCAGTTCAACATCAGTTTTATCCAATATTTCAAAAGCCTGTTGTCAGAAAATAAAAACACATTTTAGATATTCTGCTTTTATTTTATGATTCAGCCCTTGTTGAATAAGTAATGAAAGCAAAATCAACCAGGAGAACAGTTCATTTAATTTTTCAAACTTTTCAGTCTGAATAGATAAGGATCATATCACTTCTGATAAGTTCTCAGGATTCAGTTTAGTACATCCTACATAGCTATCATAAGGTGTCATAAAGGCTGCAATCCAATGCCATTTACCTAGAAGTTAGTCCCACTGAATCCAATGGGAGTTACTTCTGAGTAGCCATGCATAGATTTGCACTGTAATACTTTGATACACAATATTTAATATTTATACATTAGTTTCAGTTCCAAACTGTTGGATATATTATGTCTTAATCTCCTAAATAAGACAATACTCTCACAGTCACTCTCCTTTGGAACTTATCTTGAAAGTGGGCTTAACAGTCTTGAGCAATAGGGCAAGCAACACTCATCCTAGATAATTTTACATTAACCAATTCTCCATTGGATGATATTCAATTATGGCATTCTGCTTGCACAACAGGACTTCCCCTTCTCTCCTTCCCTCTTCAGTCCCCCTTCCAGGTCATATGCTCTGGAGAGTTGGGGGGGACACTAAAGAGCTGATGGGGGCCAGAGGGGAAGAAGAAGGAGAGGACCTGCTTCATACACTGGTGCAACACTGGATCTCACCCATATATTCTTTAGTTCATTCTTTAATTTTATGTCATTTGGATTTTTCTAATTCTTGACATGTTAGTTTATCCATGTCTCATTTCAGCCCTTCTGTTTTTTAAAATAATTGGCTCAACTTATGCTCTCTGTTTAGAAATATATCTTTACTTCTTTGTTACTCTTTTGTTATTGAATAATGAATCCTTTTCCTATTCAATTTAGGAGTCTGTAACTAACTTTTATTTACATTTTCCTTTACTTTTACTTCCTCCTCCTACTCCTTCTGATGCAAAGCATACTTGCCACTGAGAACTGGTTGAATGGATTTCTTTCAGCACTGAAGAAATCCTGTAAACCTTTTTATTTTATATATACCCGATTACATTCCCTTATATCTTTTATCTTTGATTGTCTTCCCTTATATCTTTCTTCTTTCCTTCTTCTTCCTCTTCATTTTGTGTGGCCAATGAGATCTGGACAGAGTTTCTTTGTAACTAGTATTTATTGTTTGCTTGCTTGCTTGCTTTGTTTCCTGAAACTACAGATTCTTGAAGCCTATAGAAGAGCGTACAGGGATGGAAAAGTCAGGAGGTTTTGCTCCTAGCACCACAGATGCAAGAATTGAAAAGTCCAGGAGTTTCTTCTATCCTTTGTGCAAGGTAAAGGAAGCAGGAAGAAAATGAATGTTTGCGTTACATCACATTGCCTTCTTATCTCACTGAACCCCAACATATTTGCTGAAAGACTAAGAAGAAGTCAAACTGTCAGAGAGGCACTGTGAGATGGGCCTGTGAATTCACGGGGCAAGTCCATTGTATTTCAGGCTCCACTACCCCATCTGTAAAGGTTGCTGGGAAGATACATAAAACAGGAAATGCATCTGTACTAACCTCAGGTATAGGTTGCTCTGTACATCTAAATGAATGAAGGGGGAAGCTGTTAACTCTCTCTTGGTTCACATTTATCTGGAACTTGCTTATATTCTATAAGAATAAGGAATGTTCATTTCCCTTCCCTCCCATTTACTCTCACAGTGTCCCTGCCTTTATTCAAGAATGGCACTCTGACCTGAATGCTGATCTGTTTGTCACTCCTTTACCCTAAGGTCACTATAGTCCTCTTTTTTGTCCCTCCACTAGAGGCAGCTTACGGTTTGTTTTCTTCATTCTGGTCAGGGACGCAAGTAGCCATCTCAAAGTCCTTTCATGACTTGAACTTCATCTCAAGCAAAAGCTGTTGGTTGTGCTCAGTGTCTACACAAGAGACTTTGCCACAATGGGAGCACCCGTCCATTAGTTAACTGATTAGCTAATAAGCACCTGTGACAGCAAAGCCAGACCAGTGTCTGGAGATGCAGTCCCTCAGAATTCCACCAGAGGGCTGGAGCCTCTCTCTGATTTGCTCCCAAGACAGCCAGTCAGAGGGAGGCGGAGCCAGCACTTTCGGAGGGAAAGTAAAAGAAGCCATTTCTGAGGGACAGACTTAGATAGGGCTTGATTTGAGATGAGACATAGGGCTCAGGTTGAGAGATAGGGATCAGGAGAGGTTTGTCTGAGGGAGAACTGGTTCTGTTTTGAGTGGAACATCCATTCTGAGGAGAACATCTAAAGCCAGAGAAAAGAGCCTCTCAGCTTATATAGGAAGACCCAGTTGAGGGTCTTGGGAAAGTAAAAAAGGATTTAAACTGGAGGGTTGAGTCTGAGGCAGGAGAGGAAGAAACTGTGGGAAGACACTCTTATTCTTGGGTCTCCTTCCAGTCAGGAGGCCAGAGATCTCCTGGGAAAAGACGACCCTCAAACCAATAACAAGGGCTGTGGGGACCCTCTGGGTCTGTTATACTAACTGGGATACCTCAAGAGTGAGATTGTTAAGAGAGAGGGGAACCGAGGAAAAGTGGCCCTCACTCGGGAACCAAATTGCTAATCTGTGAAGGAAGCTGTGCAGTATCAAAAGTATTTAACTAACACCTCTCATAACTAAGTAAAGGAACAAGAAACTGAGTTAAGCATTTTACCACCTATTCTGGAAACCTGAGCATCTACCTGAAGTGTAACAACTGATTTTTAGCAACTGAAGTTTAAGAAAAGATGTGCACATACTACTGTGTTTAAGCCTGCGACATCCTTGTTTTTAGTTTAAGTGATAAGTTACCTTTTACTTGAAAGAACGAATTGCCTGGCCCAACTTTGTTTCACAAACTTCTCTCTGTAAATAAAACTCTTCTTGTTTGTTTGTTCAGCTTCTGCCTAAGACTCTGAATCACTAAGGTAAATTGTAGAAATGTAATTGGTGTACTGTGAGGTAGGTCCACTATATTTAATTGGGAGCAGTCAGCGGAGTGAATCCGCTCATTGGGCTAGAAAATCTACCTGCTTCACTAGCCAGTTTGGAAATGTTACTAGGACTTGACAATGGTTATTATAATGAACAACTGAATGCATTACATAATCAAATTACTCATTTTAAAATGTTTTGACATGATTGTCTGGAACTCTGGGAACTTTAGTTCCATAATAGAACTAAGGATCTCTGTCTAGGAATTGTCAATACAACAAGACAAAATTTAACAGCGATAAATGCAAAGGTTTGCATTTAGGTACAAAGAATCAATGATACAAAAAAGAAAAGAAAAGAAAAGATGGGGGAGACCTGGCTTGGCAGCAGTACTAGCGAAAATAATGTAAGTGTCTTAGAAGATCACAGGCTGAACAAGAGCCAGCAGTGTGATGTGATGCTACAGTAACAGAAACATAGTGCCCAAATCACAGGGTTGTAATAGGATCTGCACAGTTCAGACCATGTCTAAAGTACACTGTCTAGTTCTGGACACCACATTAAGAAGGACATTAAGAAATGGAGTGTGAACAAAGAGGATGATCAGGTTGGTGAGGGATTTTGGAAACCAAGTCCTTTAAAGAATGATTGAAAGAGCTGTATGTGTTTAGCCTGGAAAAGAGAATATTAAGAGGCGACATGGTGGTGGTTTTCAAATATCTGAAGGACCTTTATGGAGTAGATGGAGCAGACATGTTCCCTCTTGCTCCAGCAGGCAGGAATAGAACCAATGCGTGAAAGTTAAAAGGAAGCAGATTTCAGTTAAGCATAAGAGAAACCTCTAATAGCCCCGGCTGTTTGACATGAGAACAGACTGCCTCAGGAGGTGGTAGGTTCTTATCCCACTGGAGATGTTTAAGAAGAGGCTAAAAGGCCACATGTCACTGATTCTGCTCCTGCATTGCCAATTCTGCACTGAGAAGAACTTGGACTAGATGACTTTTTAAGCCAATTCTGATTCCATCATATATCCCTTGTTGCTGTTGACAGTTTTATAAATGGATTCCAGGAGGAAATGTGGCCACCTCAATTCATCCCATCTTTAGATGAATGACTTTAGGCCATTTGTTACCAGAAATCCCACAACTTAATTTGATCAACATTTTCATCCACTACGTTTGAGTTACTTTTGCAACTTTGGGCACATGCTACTTATCTGTATCTAGAAGACTTGTCCATTCAAGAAAAAAGGACTTCTTGTTGCTGTGTATGACACGCACATTTTATCACCACCATTTCACAACCCATTATGCACATCCAATGACACAAGAATGCACCTAGGTGGGTTCCCTGAATGGTAAGTTTGCAGAAGCTAAGCAGGTCTGGATGTGATCATCACCTTAATGGGAGACTGCCTACAAACCACATGCAAGATACCTAGAGTTCCATGATGGAAGAAAGGGAAGAAAATCAATAATAAAGCATGGGGAAGGTCTTAAAATGGTTCTCATGGCACATATATCAGTGGTGCTACATTGTTTCATTCATGAATGCCATTGCCTTGGAGGCAGGGCCTTCACCTTGGGAAGATTTTATGGATGTCCTCACAGAAGATGTTATTGGCTTTGGCAGTGTATTCCTGTGCAATTGTGTGGCCTACTCCCACAGTTCCGTGAGGTATCTTGCCCAGGCAATGACTGTGGGTAGACCTATGTAAAGAAGAAATATTAATTGTCCACTAGGCATGAACTGGTTCTTTCCCTACCTGTTGCATCATTTTCGAAGTGGTTTTGTGCAGTGACTTCATGAAGGCAGGGAGCACCTATTTCCACAAGGATGCCCTGAGCAAATACCTTGGGAGTAAGGTAGATTTTGTTTTTAACCAGAGACTTGAAGGCCTACCACGTAATCTAATAAAATACTCATTCCACACACCATCTGTGGGAACGCCAGGAACAGGCTCTTGCTCGTGCTTACATAATCCCCCCCCCCACTCCCCGCCAAAGCTACTCTCTGAAGTTTGCCTTTGCTCCCACCTCTCTAGTTTACAAGTGAGAACTGCTCGGCTTGGATTTTTGATTGGCGGAGCCACGGCGAGTGACATCAACCCCATCACTTTCGATTGGCCCGCTGGTTGCTGGGACTAGAAGGACTTCGGGCGGGCCAGTTAACCCCATCTCTGCCGAAAGTGCAAACTTCGGAGCTCTTGCGCAGGGCGCGGGGCAGGACGGGGGAGAGCTGCCCCGGGAGGGAAACGGGGCCGAAGCGGGCGCGGCGCGGCGCCGCGGGGGGGGGGGGCGAGCCGGGGGGAGGGAGAGCCCCGCCCCGCCCCCCACGCCGGCGCGGGCGAGAGCGGCGCGCGTCGCCCTTTTAAGCGGGGTGTGCGCGTCTCCGGAGCAGCACGAGGCTTGGCGAGCGGAGGCCGGGATTGGCCGCGGCGCGGGCTGGCGGTCCCGCCTCCCCTGCCAAAAGGCCTTCTGAGTGGCAGCGCGAGAAGGTAAACAGAGTGGGCTCGCTCTGGCGGCCGCCCGGGTGCTGCGGGCGGGGCGGAGGCGGCGGCGGAGGCGGAGGCGCTGCTGCCGCGGGATGGGCTTGGGCGACGCGGGCGCCGAGCGAGAGGCGGGCAGCGCGGGCTGCGGCTGAGGGTCCGGCCGGGCGCCGCCTGACGGGGAGCTGCCTCTCTCTCTCTCTCTCTCTCTCTCCGGGCGGGAGGAGGCGCGAGAGCGAGCGAGCGAGCGAGCGAGCGGGGAAACACCCCTCGGTGCTACTTGAATTACTTGAAATCGCCACTTGTGACACTGTTCTGGCGAGGAGGCAGCAGCCTCCGCCGCCGCCGCCGCCGCCGCCGCCAGGATCGCAGCCCAGCCCGCGCTCCCTCCCGGAGTTGGCCGGCGTCGGCGGGCGCGAGGGCGGCCAGGTCAAAAGGTGGGGCTGGCGGCGCTTCTCCCGCTTTCTCCGGGGGGCGGCGGTCACGGATGCTCGTGGTTATGTAAACGCCGAGGAGGCGCGGAAGTGGATCCTTCGGCGTGAGCGCCTCCCCCCGCCATCCGCAGCCTGAAGGCAGCGCCCGGAGCCGCCCGGAGATCGCAGCCCCCCGGTCCCCCCTCGCCTCGCTCGCGGGAAGCGTGGCCCATCGGCGCCCGCAGGATGTCCGCGGTGGCGTACATGGACTTCGTGGCTGCCCAGTGCCTGGTGTCCATCTCCAACCGCTCCGCGGCCCAGCCCGACGTGACCCGGGAAGCGGAGCTGCTGAAGATGCCCGAGGAAGAGGAGGACGAGGCCGCCGCCGCCGCCGCCGTGACCAAGGAGATGAACGACCCCCGGGACGCCTGGAAGGATTATTGCACTTTGGTGACCATTGCCAAAAGCTTGTTGGACCTGAACAAGTACCGGCCCCTGCCGACCCCCTCCATCTGCAGCGACAGCGTGGAGAGCCCCGACGAGGACGCGGGATCCGACAGCGACGTGACCACCGAGTCCGGCTCCAGCCCTTCGCACAGCCCCGCCGGGGGGCAGGAGGCGGGCGGCGGGTCCGACCCGCTCTCGCTGCTGCGCGGCGCGGCGCCCGCCAAAGGGAAGCTGGCCGCCGAAAAGAGACACAAGTGCCCCTACAGCGGGTGTGGCAAGGTCTACGGCAAGTCGTCCCACCTGAAAGCCCACTACCGAGTGCACACAGGTGAGGGGGGGGTCCCGGGGGGGGGTCGGGGCTGGAGCTGTTTACAGAAAGGCTTCCGTTACATAAAGGCAAGCGGGGCTCTGCTCTCGCTGCTGCTGCTTTGCCTTTAAAAAAAAGATGTCGGTTGTCCTCGTTTGAACCCTCTTAAAGATGCGGCGGTGATTTTCGCTCTCCTGGGCTTCCCGGCCCGTTTCCGCCTTCGCGGCGCTCGAGAGAGCAGCCTGGCTCCGTTTGGGTACAGGGTGTCGATGCAAACGGCACGTCAAGGCGGTGGGTGGGTGGGAGGGAGGGAGAGCAAAGGGTGTTTTCACGGGCTTGTCAGCTCCGGAGCCTCGGGTTTCCCCCTCCCCTCTCGCTTAGGTGTGCTTACACTGAGAAGCTCAGGCCAGCAGAGGAGCTGTTTAGTCCAAAAATGCTTATTTGAGGATGGAAGGAATGCAAGGGCTGGGAGAGGGAGAGAGAGAGGCATGCTTAAGGTTATGTATGCGCTGCTAGAGCTTCTAAGGGATGCATCTGATTTCATGATGACTCTTTGCTTCTTGCCAGGGCATCTGTCCAGGGGTCTGCCTGCAGATCTTGTATTGTGTTGTCTAGAATTGTATTTCAGTGAAGTAAAATAGAGAATGGCAAGCTAACTTCATTCCTCCTCAGCTGTTTCCTCAAATAGCATATTTTCTAGAGCTGCATTTGCTTGGGCTTCCATGGCACATCTTGGTTCCATAGAACTCACTGGGCGTGGCCTGGTTTTGGCAGTTGTTGTGGATTGATGATGTCCTTTCTGAACTCTTGTGAAAAGACGCATGGGTGATCCTGATGTTCACTGCATTTTCATGTATGATTGACTGGGCAGAGAAGGATAAGAGTGTGAAGTCTCTGTCTTTGGAAACTTTCCCATCTATCATTTGAAATGACTTTCAGTTTTCATTTAATCCTCAATAATACAGTAGCCATCTTCATTTGAGACATTTGAATGAAGACATGTTGCTTGACTGCCTCTTTGACTGCCTGATGTCTTAGGCAGCGGTTGAGTGTGTCTTCAGTAAAGTGTTACTTCTAGGGGAATGCTTACTGTTTTATTCCCAGTGTAGAACCCAACCCACTGTATGGGTCACACCCTCAGCTACTGAACACAGCTGGTTTTTCATTGCAGTATTCAATGTGCATCGCCAAAAGAAAAATGAATTGCTTCACAAGTGCATATTTAAGTAAAGCTTTTGTGGAAGACCAAGTGATTGGTGAATGTCACTTTTTCCAGCAAAGGACATGTTATCCATTTGTGTGCGCACATGTGTTGGCAGCTTCTAATAATGGTATGATAGCACACAGGGCTACGTATTTCTGTGGTATGGCAGTGGCAGAACATGGCTCTTTCATAGTTATGTGGTTATACATTTGGACTCAAGTCCTAAGAAAATGGGTGTCTATATTTTTAGTCTTAGACATGGGTGTACCCTACATTCAACTGGTACTTGCCTTGGCAGTGTCTATGGACTGGGAGAGAGGGGAAGTAAATGCTGAATTCACAACCCTAATTATCCATAAAACAGGATATTTTGTGCCCTGAGTTGGATGATATAGCAGTTTTGCAGCATGTTAACCTAGCAATATAAAAAGGTGTCTGTTTTAGCAATTAAATCCTAATTCTAAATTCTAAAAGCTGTGTTTTTAGATTTTAAGGTTTGGCTGAGAGCACTGCATGATGCATACAATCTGCATGGCTTTTTAAAAGTGGAAGCTGGCCTGATAAGGGGAGAGACGGAGTAGGCAAGAGAGAAACTCATGTTGCTCAATATTAGCATTTTTCTTGTAGATTATTTTCCCACCACAACTTCCCCCCTTAAAAGCCAACTGGAAGAGGAAGAGATCTTTGTTTTAGGAACTGACACAAGACCAGTAGTGCTGCAAACATCCGTGTACTAAAGTATCTTTCTCCTGGAGGGAGTGGCAGAATGTGGATTCTGGCTGAACTCCCCGCTGAAGTGTCTTTCTGGCCTAGTTCTGTCTACTGTGGGAGGGAGTCCCAGTGCCGCTTTCCTGCTGACAGAACTGGCATCGTATGCAGTTCAGAACGGAAGATGAACAGGAAAAGGAGGGTCGTGTGTCACTCAGCAGTGATTCCTGTGGTTAAAACACAGAACATAGGAAAGAAAAGAGTAAGAGCAACACCAGCCAGTTTCCTTAGTAGAGCAGGAGTTCCAGTTAATTTGTGAATGTACAGAAGTCCATCACCTGAGGCTGTCCCACTAGCTTTTGGTGCCCACGCTGAACCAGTAACATCAGAGTTGGATTGGATTGGATTTATGTGCTTTTGGCAATTAAAATGTTTCAGTTATCATATCATTTTGCAAAGTATGGATTTAATAGATTTGGTTTGAAATGTGTACTGGATTGAAATTCTCCCCAATCCCTACCTGCCACTGGTTTATATTCTACCGATAATGACATCTGCTCAATGGTCTGCAAGTTAGGAATGCAAATTACTTGCATTATTAATTGACCTGCTAGGTGTGTACATACATGCACTTATGTACATACATTATGTACATACATACATACATTCAAACTTATGTTCTACTTCCCACCAATGTGAGAAATAATAAACTCTATGCTCTGTTTTGCTCTTTGAAATTCATTTGTATCACTGAGTTATTTACAGCTAGTAATAGCTTGTAGTGGTTAAATATCCCCACCCCATACAAAGTTATTCCTTTTGCTAGTAAATCCCCCACATTTTCTAGTGTAAAGTTGAATTATTTTTATTTATAGTGGGGGGGGGAGAGAATACCATTGTAGTAATGAGAAAATCAAAGGAGCCTTGTTTAAAGGTTTAAGTCTGTGTCCTTAGCAAACAAAACACTTGGGCTCTACATTTGAGTGTAAAGCTTGCTTGCCTGATTAAAACCCCGCGAGGCCCATGGCATATACTGTGTGTTCCGTAGCTATATGGTGGCATTTCCTCAATGGTACCTGCCTGCCCCCACTCCATGGGCTGGCTCCCATTGGACATTGGGGATCTCTTTTTTTAAAAAAAGCACATTTCTGCTTTTATTACGTACAACTTTTAATGTATACTTAAATAGGCCCTTTTCTTCATTGGAACTTGCTTTCTGGGCCATCGAGTCCAATTTCCCATGCAGCCTTTCACAGCCACTGTGTAAAGAAGGTGCAGGTAAACCCTTGGCTGCTCCATTGTCTTACATTTTTAATGCATGCTCTCACATTTTATTCTGAAGAACGGTGTCAGAATCCTGCTCAATCCCCCTTTCAAGTAAAATGTTTTTTCAGTGAGTTTTTATTCATTATACAGTGCAAAACTACAGGTGTCATAGCAGTCTGTGCCGTAGCTTATGAGGGCAGCTGTACTGAGCAACTTACCAGAGCACAGGGCATACTATTCTAGTTGAAGGGGCTTCCTCAAATTTAGGGTGTATCTGCTCCATGTCCAAGTGGGAGGGGGGCCTGGAGGCACTTGCATGGTCCTTGTGGACACTGTGGACATTTTGCACCTGGCTTTCAACCACCTGCGATCAAGGAAAGATTCCAGGGTGCCAGGATGGCAACTGACATCTCCACCACCTGGCAGCAAGTGGCTGGGAATCATTGGATCTGGACTGTTCTCTCACATTAATACTCCATCCTGTAGAATTCTATCAGTTATATTTTATCTGCACATTCAGAATGAATTTCTGGAGCCAAAATGCTTTTTCTGTGCAGTCTGAACAGGAGCAGTTGCCATTAAGAAAAAATATCGGAATAGGCCAATATATATGTGGAATGTGACTTTTCCTCTTTGAGTTCTCAAAGCTCTTAACTGAGCTCAGGTTGTCATCTGAACTGGCCAGATAGTTAACTGAGAATCAATCACAGTCAGCCCATCATTTGAAGAATAAGACTTGAGAGCCATATTGCCCCCAAATGGCAACTAGACATTCTGTTTGGGGACTGTAACCTTGGTTTAAGGAGCCATTAGGAGTTTCTAACCGTGCTGTGGGGAATCTGCCTCAGTGTAACCCTAACCATGCTGAAAATCTCTCTGAAAGTTGTGGAAGGTCATAGTGTGTGAGTTAAGGTGAAAGAGTTAAAAAAAAAAGCATTTATGGGTCTGTAAACCATGATAATCACAGCTGTCTCCCAAACAGGCTCTTTCTCCCTTCTGGGGTCAGAAGTACATCTTGCTTTGAGAGCTGCATGTGACATAACAAAGGAACAAACAAAGCCCCAAATCGCAAAGTTAGCAATGGATATGAACTTCAAAGCAAGACTCCATGGTAAAACTGTGGAATAACAAGTAATTGAGAAGTTCAATACGTGTCATTTGGATCTCAATACAGATAATGGTTTCCTATCCTTCTACTGGTATTTAAACTTATACAACTACCTTGGCAATTCCTTAAATCATTTAAATTATAATTGAATTATTACTGGTGGTACTCTTTGATGTCATTGCCACTCAATCTCCAGTGCAGCTCTCTTCAGCCTCAGGCAGCCTGGTAGTGCTCAGGGATGTTGCAGTCCAGCAGCATCTAGAAAGCCTCACAGCTACCTCTCTGGATGTTGATTATATGTGTGCCATTTGAGGTCTCCATGTAAGTTTCTTGTCTCTAGCATACACACTAAAAACAAGCAAACATTGGTATTTTTTTAATAGAACTTTGGGTCTAAATCCATGATGGTAATTAAATTCAAAGTGTTGCAGTTATCATGGATAAGATGGAAGTTACATGTGGTTTCAACATCTATCCTGTGTTTGAGAGAAAGTTCTCACAATAAGTTGTGTCTTCCACATCAGAAGTCCCAACCTTCACCTATTATTCACTCACAGGGAGAAATGCAGTGTGTGAATGGATGGATTGAGGATATGCTCTTGTGAACACAATGCCTACTTGAGGTGACTGGCGCGACAGTAAGGATTTCTCTTTGCAAGAATCCTTTTATTTTTAAAACTCTTATGCTAGTGAAAATACTGTGTGAATAGTGAAATGCATTATATTTGACTCTAATACTATATTGATAATGCCTGATTAAATGGCAAGATCAGTTTCTATTACTCACAAACTTTGTTTTCTAATGTTCATTTCTTCTTCATCTCAAGTATAAAACACACATATTGTATCCTAAGGGGGATAAAATGCATATTGAAGAGGAAAGCAGTGAGCAATAAGAGTCAGAGTTACTCATAAGCTTCATTCTTTCACACCAAAATTGGTAACTATAATTGCCACAAATGGACATTCTGAAAATGCCAGCATTAATGATTTATTGCTCCATGTTGTCCCTTTGCAGAAAAGAGCATGTTCTGTATTTGTTTGTGCTTTCTAGAAAATGAAGTACATTACTTTTCCGTAGCACTGTATAATATTCACATTATTTGTTTATTTATATCTATATAGCTAATATACAGATACACACACACAAACACCCCTCTCTATATTTTAACTTTCAAAAACACCAAATTTAAAAACACCAAAAGAAACTCAATGCAGCTAACAAATCAAAGCATTACACAACTTTTAAAGCATATCTTGCAGTTCCTGTTCCTTGGCACAGTCCTGAAACCAAACTATTAACATCATGAACTAACCACAATAATAATTTCTAAAATAGCCATCAAATTAAAGCAGTGTTAACTGTAAACCATCTAAAAGCTTACACACACACACACACAGAGAGAGAGAGAGAGAGAGAGAGAAACAAAAGGCACACATCCCACCTCCCCTTCCCTCCACCCCCCAGTTGTACAGCTTTCATACCAATCTCGACATACGACTAAATACCTGGTGACTCCCCTTCCACCCTTTTCCTGGTTTCTCCTCCCCCCCATCGCTTATTCAAAAATTTTAATCTTCGAATATCTTCTTCTATTAACTCCTGCTGGATTTACTCAAGACCTGCTAGGTGGTATTTACTTGTTTATACTGGTTCTTAAAATATTCAATAAACATCTTCCAATCATCCTTATATTCTTTATCATCTTTTTCTCTTACCCTGTTCGTTATGCTTGCCAATTCAGCATATTCAAACATTTTAAACGGCCACTCTTCCTTGGTGGGAACTGTATTTGTTCCCACCTTTGTACCAATAAGATTCTAGCAGCAGTGGTGGCATATAATATTTTGTTTGTTTGTTTTGATTTTTAGGGACTTCTGTTGTTACCATTCCCAAAAGGAATGCCTCGGGCTTTGGGGGGAATTTTTTTTGAATATCGTTTTTAATGTATTGTAAATTACTTCCCAGAATTCCCTGATTACTTTACAGGACCACCACATGTGGGAAAAGGATCCCTCTACTTCATTGCATTTACCTTTTTCAACATTTTCACTAGTTTGGCAGGTGTTAAATAGTATGTTCTTGCTGGCTGACTAAAACAATAAGGTGATGGGACCTAACATATCTCAGTTGGCAAAGTGTTCCACAGGCTGGGCATCGGAAAAAGCCCTGCCACCGGTTAACATCCGTCGTATTTCATGGGGTCAAGAGATCTGGAGATGATGACCAGAACATATGGAAGAAGGCAAGTATTTGCTGAACTGAACTGCCATCCCAAGACTGCAATGGCTTTGGAAATCAAGTTAAGATTCTAATATCTGGACCTTCCATTTTCCAATTGCTTGCAAAGAGCCCATTCCCTAATATTTCAAAATATTTGACTCATATAATATGTAGACTGGCTCCTATAATATGTAAACTGTTAATGCCTAGGAATGTTTGGGCTCAGCCAATGTCACCCTGCCCTTTCTGAGCCAGAACAGCAATCTGCAGCATATTCATTGCATCTTGCAAAGTCAGTGGGTTATGGTTCTCTTTCTTAACCATACAAAAAGAAAAGAAAAATGGTTACAGCTTTCTCAATTCTGTAAATCAGTAAAAACAAAGAAAGAAGCAAGTTTGAGGCTTTTGAAAACAGCAAGCATATTAAGTATATCAATTTTCTAAAAAATGGAAACATCTTGCCATCTTGAAATTTGTGGTTTTTAATACAGGAGACTCATGACTCCTTGTATAGATTACAAAATGCAGCTGTGCAGCAACAGAAATGTCTCACAGGCACAGGTAGATACCTAACCCAAATGCTGTATCCACGCTTGAGTAATCCAGAGACCTTGTCCTCCATTCTTGCTGCTTGGCTGTCCTGCACTGTTCAAATTACCTTTGTTTCTTCCAAGTAAGAAAAACAATTTTGCTAAAGTTGAGATATCGGTGCTAAAGTCTATGAAGCTACTGTTTTGTGTCTCAGTGGCTTCTCTGGTCTAATCACTCTTCTTTATGGGCCGTGTTTTCCTAGCAAGCAGATACCATGCCTCTAGAAATGCACATACTGTGGATCTAAATGCATTTTCTTCTCACCAGCATCAGTATCTTTGTGGCTTCCTAACAAGCTGACTGTTTATCACATATATGAAGGAAAATGATGCTTTGCAGATCTGCTGCCAGCTGGCCATGAAGTATCCAGATGCTTGTAAACCTCAGGATTCAGTGAGAGTGGAATTCTTAATCTTGAGTCTTTGGAACTGGGTGTTCAGACTCTGTTGCCCAGCCAGGAATCATTTCCTTGGGATAATCCATGCCAGAAGAAGAATGAAGGAGTAGCATGGCCAGTGCCAAACATTGGGGGATAACAGCAGCATTCTGGAACAAGGAAGAAATCCTGCTCTGGACACATTCCTATACTTCTCACCCATCCATTGAGACTTCAGTCATTTCTGGGCAATTTGGATACATCTCTGGCTAAGATTGACAAGAACTGCATATCCTTGTGCTGATGCAAGCTGGTGGGCGGGTGCTTGGACAGCGCAAGAGCTCAGAAGACCCTAAGCACTCTCGGAAGAAAGCAGGAATGCCACACATTCCAGAGGCCTTGGGAGACAAAGAGGAATGCAAGGTATTTCAGAGTGTTTTCTTTGTATTGTTTGTGGTAACTGGATTTTTGAGTTTGGGGATTGTGGGGACATTCATTAATTCTTCCTATACCCCTTTTATTTATGGGGTGAATGCAACCTTTCTAAGAGCTCCATTTTTCCTTTCTTAGTTTTCACTTTATCTGTTTAAAAGCTGCCTCAGGCTGACGCGCAACAGTAAATGGAAGCACAGTAAATCATCTGCAGGATCCCGGTGTTCTGTTTGCAACTGTGGGCATCCAGAGGCCCCTGAGGAGCCCACCCTAAGGTTGCAAAGGACACTCACCCACTGCTGTTTGCTGAAGCACTGAGGTTCCATTTAGCTATCACAGATAATAGTTGTAGCATGTTATATGCTGAGTTCTATAAGTTGGTTGTGTTGCAGGAAATACTACTTTTCTTTTCTTTCCTGCCCTGAACCTATTGCCAATCAGTGATACATCATGGTAAGCCATAGTAAATAGTTACCTTGAATGCACAGATTGCTCCCACTTCACTACTCCTTGCTAGTGAGTGGGAGCAACAAACAGTGATACAGGATTTAGTTTGATATTCCAACTGGGGGTTGTGATTTTTTTTGCTCCAAACAAGCCACTTTGCAAAGTCAAGGTGATTTGTATGAGCAAAACAAACCACAATCCATGGCGCATCTGTAATGTTAAATCAAGGGTTGTGGTTTGTTGCTGCCCATCGGCAGGGAGCAGCAATTCGAACATTCACAGTAAATCATTAATTTTTGTGTGAGCCTGTGTTTCTAGTATTATGAAAGGGAGAGAAAGTTCTCTGTATTTTCTTCAAACTAGTCACTTTTTAAAAATTGTCTACCATACATGCTCCAATTCATCTTTTTTATAAAAGAGCTCCAAATGCTTTAGCCCTTTTTTGTGGTGCAAATTAGAAATGTAACCTGTATCCCAAATGTGATTGCACCTTAGATGTCTGTAAAAGCTTTATGATGCATGTTTTGTTTTGTTTTCATTTCCTTTTCAATCCGTATCCTAATGACTCGTAACATTAAGGCTGCAGCTGGGGACAAGGATATAGAGAAGCATACACTTGCCTTCCATATGTGTCATATGGAGTCATATGGAGGTCCTTCACCCCTCCCAAGTGGCAGGCGCCCTCCTTATCCCTGAAACTGCTCTTTAAATTCCCCCAAGTCCCAAAAGGGGTATATATGTGTGAGGGATGCACATTTCAAAGGGAAATGCACCCCCACCTCTCTTTTTTGAGCTTGAAAGAAGCTCTTGGGTCTTAAGGTGCATGGGTGTAGCCAGGATATTTGTTGGGGGGGCAGGCCTTTTATTAGGGGGGCAGAACCTCAGTTTGTTATGTATTTTTATTGAATTTTATTTATTTAGGGGGCAGCTGCCCCCATGCCCCCCCCCCCGGCTATGCCCATGGCCCTGGGCCCCCTCTGAAGAGGGAACTCCACGAAGGAGGGAGGAGAGCATGTTCAGAATGTGGGCATGTACTCTCTATGGATCTGACCAGTGAGCCAGGGTTGGGATTCAGATTAGGGTCTCTGGATTTGGGTGTGGATTTGGGATTTAGGTGGGCATTGGCTTGTTCCCTATGCTGTCAAACCTATGTGGCTACGCAGTGTCACTGGCTATCATTCCTATCAATTAAGATGGGCTGGGAGCGGCTTCCCCAATTTCATTTGAGAGAGCTGGGAGTGGGAGCCAGGCCTTTTCAGAAGCTCCTACACTTCCATAGAATTTCTTCTCCAGTGATAGCTGCAGATGCCCAACCCTCTTTTAGTTCAGAAAGTTATTAGCATTCTGGGGGAATATTTTAATTCTTAATTTTACTGCTGGTTAAATATTATATGCTGAAGGAGACTCTTGAGAGTCCCATGGACTGCAAGAAGATCAAACCGATTCATTCTTAAGGAAATCAGCCCTGAGTGCTCACTGGAAGGACAGATCGTGAAGCTGAGGCTCCAATACTTTGGCCACCTCATGAGAAGAGAAGACTCCCTGGAAAAGACCCTGATGTTGGGAAAGATGGAGGGCACAAGGAGAAGGGGATGGCAGAGGACAAGATGGTGGGACAGTGTTATAGAAGCGACCAACATGAGTTTGACCAAACTGTGGGAGGCAGTGGAAGACAGGAGTGCCTGGCGTGCTCTGATCCACGGGGTCATGAAGAGTCGGACACGACTAAATGACTAAACAACAACAACAAATATTATAAACACCCAAACACAATTTTTAAAATGTAGTTGGCACTCCTTCTCAGGTAGTTGAAGACCATCAGCAAAGACTTGAGCCAAAGCAAGGCCACTGAGAAACAGTATTCACAAGGCAATACCTTTTTTAAAACACAAAAGGGATCAGCCTTCCTCCCTACCTCCCCCCCCCCTTAAAAAAGAGAGCCCAATGAGGACTTAGTCGCCTCCAGGAGCCATAAAATATGGAGTGTCAGTTTGAAAAGTGAAATGGACTAAGAGAGGGAAAGGGACTGAGCTGGCCGGCTGGAGCCCCATTGAGGGCAAGGCTGGTTGCTGGTAGCCTGAGAAGAGCAGCTCCCCCCTTAAAGGGAGAGGAAGCAGGGCAGCATTTTGTTTCAGGTCTCATGTGGAGGATCTAGCTATCAGTGTTTGATTGTAACTTCTATATTTACCTCTTGGACTTTTTTGTAAGTAAAGCGGCCTATTTGGCAGCATAATAAGTTTAAAGCACTACTTTATGTGCAGTGCACTTTTTAAATGGCCAAGGTATGGAAGCAAGGAGTATCAGCTGTCAAGAGGATTTGGTTTTAACCCCCTTTTCAGGCCTTATCTCTGTGCCCTTAGAGTACACTACTGTAATAAAATGAATGTTGCGTAGTATACTCCTACCACGTGGACGCATCACAGCATTTGCCAGACCAGCCATTTGTTTGCAGGGATTCTGTGTCTGGACTTCACTTTAATTTACAGGCCTCCCTCCAGCTGATCTACTGAAACTGTTGCCAAGTAGGCAGATTCAAGGCCAGCCAGCCAACTGCAGGATAGTAAAGTACATACAAGACAAACAACTGACCTTCTTCGGCAGTAATTTACCGCAGGCCACTGGCATAATCTCTGTAAGTTTTAGGAACAGCAGTGTTCCATCGCTGCAAGTTTGTGAGTACAGTATGGCTAATTCTTCCTCTGCCCCTAGAGAACATTATACTCTAGGGTCTGGATGTGTTTGGTTTCCATCCATAGAAATAGAGCTCTGTAGCTCTGTTTTTTATTTTCTTCCAGAGTAGGGCTAAGACAACATGGAGCTTTCCAGGTGTCGCTGAGCTCCAGTACCCTGCATCTCTGACCATCGGCCATGTTGCTTGCGTCTGGAAAGAGCTGGAGTCCAAGACCATCTGGAGAGCCACACATTTCCCCATCTGTGCTCTATCTTGAGCTCTTGGTCAACAGTGTTTCCTGGCAAAATTCAGGACCGTTGTTAACTTGCTCCCTGTCTTCTGCTCCCCATTTCTGTTTCCACATAGGACCCATTTTCCCTCTGCAGAAGCTGAACTCTCAGAGCAACTGACACCTTGCTTACCAAGCTGATATGTGCAAGAAGGTGAATGCAAGTTGTTTCATTTTATTGGATTTTCTGCTACTCTGTGGGCACTATTAATAATCCTGTTAACTGCCTCCATTTCTCATCCTAGAAATCACTGTTATACCAGAAATGGTTTGGAAGGGAAGCTGAATACCTGGGCACTTGTCACAATGAGAAGCAAAGGTTGGCTGTGATGGCCAAATACCCGAGCAAGTTCAGTAGAATGAAATAGAAAACTCTGCTCTTAAATCTTCAGAGAATATGGCAGGAACAGTTTGGCAGACTTCTACATTCATGAAGGCATCTAGATAAGCTTTCTTGTATAAGCTAGAGGAAAGCAATGTGCTGCCAGAATCTATCCAACATTGTATCTAAAAGAGGTGTCAGCAGCAGGAGTTTCACAGGACTCTAATGAAAACATGCACTTTTACCTCCTGACACTGGTGTGGATGTGGGATTCACCACCTCCCTAGAAATCCACGCAGGTACAGAATGGTCACTGGGCTGCTGCATCCTGTCTGTTTGTGCTTTCTCATGGCTTTCCTTTCTTCTCAAGGAGCAAAGAGTGAACTTCCCAGGAAGTAAATATGGTAGCACCTGCTTTTTGCACCTGACCCATGTAATCGTATTTTTCGAAATAAATTTTTTTTGGGTACTGGTCATCTCTCTGAATCTGTTACAGATACTGCTCTACTACATCATATCTCAAAACTCATATTGCTAATACATTTGTCTTTTGAAATTATCCTTCTGCCACTTCACATGAAAACCACCATTGTTAAATATATAAATGGTCACCAACACCAGGCACCCACCCACCCTGGTTTCTGACCTCAGCAATGTTATTCTCTCCACCTACCATTTCCATAGAATGAAGATGTCCTTATTAATAATGGCTTATTTCATATTTGCAGAAATATTTCTGTTTACTACATTTCCACATGGCACTACTAGAGTATCTAGGCATATTTTCTTGGACCTTCAAAGTCTGTCGTAATAGTTGTTTTCACAGATTTGCAGAGGGCAACAGACATATGAGACTGCGAGTTACTAATACCGTGGTACCTTGGTTTTCGACCGTCTTGGAAGTCTAACGTTTTGGTTTTCGAACGCCCAAAACCCAGAAGTAACTACTTTGGTTTTTGAACGCTTTTCAGAAGTCAAGCGTGCCATGTGGCTTCCGTATTGAGTTTCCTGGAAGTAAATGCTTCGGTTTTCGAACGTTTTGGAAGTCAAACAGTCTTCCGGAACAGATTACGTTCAAAAACCAAGGCACCACTGTACTTGGTATTTAACCAGTACCAGTCTCTCAATAATAACCCCATGTAGCACAATGAATGCAGTTCTTTCCATGGGATTTGTATAAATCCATTCTTTTTGTATATATATCCTTTGTACTGTGAGCTGAGGTTGGGCTTTTCCATTATGGTTTCCCTGCCCTCAGTAATCTGTTGCTCTGATGGGACTCTGAAGTCTTTAGGTGGTGAGAAAAAGGGTTATTTTGTGAAGAAGAGGGAGGAGAAATCCAAAGGGCAGGGAAAGGAAGGCAATGTGTTTCCTTTGGCATTAGGGAATAGTGGTCCTCAGAGGCATGACATTTTAATGCCGTGTGCACTTAGCCCACCA
The DNA here is from genome assembly GCF_964106645.2 of Podarcis pityusensis. Taxonomy (NCBI): domain Eukaryota; kingdom Metazoa; phylum Chordata; class Lepidosauria; order Squamata; family Lacertidae; genus Podarcis; species Podarcis pityusensis. The sequence goes on from NC_138036.1 coordinate 62,481,647, forward strand.
TGAGTCCAGTGAACTTGCAGGTGCCTGGAATGCCCAGCTGTTTTGGGAAAAATCAGTGCCTAGCAGGGTCCATCCACTAACTCAGTCTGTTCTGTAGGGAAGGGATGGGGAAAGCTGTGGCCCTCCAGATGTTTGACTCCAAGCATGGCCAGCCTGCCCAGTGGTCAGGGATGAAGAGAGTTATTGTCCAATAACATTCCTGTGTGGGAAATACAACCACTTCCCGCTGTACAGTGGTACCTCGGGTTACATACGCTTCAGGTTACATACGCTTCAGGTTACAGACTCCGCTAACCCAGAAATAGTACCTCGGGTTAAGAACTTTGCTTCAGGATGAGAAGAGAAATCGTGCTCCGGCGGCGCAGCAGCAGCAGGGGGCCCCATTAGCTAAAGTGGTGCTTCAGGTTAAGAACAGTTTCAGGTTAAGAACAGACCTCCGGAATGAATTAAGTACTTAACTTGAGGTACCACTGTACTCTGCTTATCTTTTTTAACTACCATCCAACAGTTTCCAGCAGGTCAATGAGGACTTAAGAAGAGAAGGGTAGTTTGTTTGCTTTGTGTTTCAGAGAATCCTGCTAGTCATAAAGAAGAGTACAGAAAATCCCCACAGCTCACATCCATTTTCCGTTAGCTGCTGTTTATGGAAGCAGCTGTGAAGACCCATTTTGTAAGCACCACAACAGAGTCGGAACTTGGATCATAGTATTTTCCTGGCGGTGGAGTTTGGTTAATACATGTGGGTTATGCAGAGTCTTTCTATTGCCCGTGTACATTCTGACAGAGCGAATGCCCTGAGCCCTTGATGATTTCCAGCCCATTGCTCACCTTGGTTCTCTCCACTGCCCCCCACCCAAGGTCTGTGTTATTTCACCTATCTGCATAAGCAGGAGTCAGGGTAGATCTGACACAGACGTCTTTCATTACGAGAAAAGTCTGCCATTCTTTCTTTAAAATAATATTGTGCTTCATTCTTGGATTCAGTTCGTCAGGGACATAATATTACTCTTCCCTCAAGCACAGCATAATGCGGGCTTACTTATTCTAGCAGAGGGCTTGTTGCACACCCCATTCTGTCTAGCAAAATTTAGTCTTGGAGTTGTCCATAGAAAGTCGAGTGCCCAGAATTCAAAGGACATCTGCCTAAGGGCATTGTGTGCCCAGTCCTTGTTATTTTCCCTTGAAAGTGACCAGAAACCACGTGCTGCCTTCTGTTCATTCAGTAGAACTCCCTCCCAGATGAGATAAGACAGGGACCTTCCTTCTGGACTTTGGACATATGACTAAGGTAGTGTTTGGTTTTATGATATTTTCTGTTGTTTTATTGTTCCATTTTCTGTGGAATGTTTTTATGTCTACTGTTAAGAAATGTGGTATATAAATGTCTTAAATAAATTGAAATTAAAATAAATGGTATTTGGGAGGCATTTTGATTATTGACTCTCAGGGAAGAAGAGCTTAAAATACACTGATGGCTATTTCCCCCCCATGCAGCAGTTAGTGAAAAGTGGCTGCAATCCTGCACCTACTGAGCTGGAAGTTATCCAGACTTGACTCAGTGGACTTACTTCTGAGTAGGCACGTATAGAGAGGATTGTGCTGTCATTTTGTAGGCGGGTGGAGTGCTTTGTAAGTGCTGTTAAGATCACCTAAATGGTCCTAGGGTGACAAATGAAATGCTCAGAATCTGGTTTCTGAACATGTTGTGCTGAAACAGGGTATTGGATCTCCATTGGAGCTTGTCTGAGTGGCCTGCCCAGTGAATGCTCTCTCAGTAATACAAATGGCGTTCCAGATCCGTGCAAGCTGTCACTATTTTTTGCTTCATCTGTTTGACTCCCAGGTTGGGCCCAAGTGTGGATACGGCTCCACAATATGCTTCTCAATACTTTGCCTTGGTTAGGTCAGCAGAAGAGAGGACTTGGATAGCAGAAATGTTCTGAGGTATCCCCAGGCGACCACATTATGATGCTGTTTGAGAACACTTAAAAAAACCAACATGCTTCTGCCTATAATAGTTGTCTGGCCACATAATGAGATGCCTTAGTTTTCTCCTTGATTTGTTAGCTGCTTCTGAAGCTACCAGTTCATCTTTTATAATCTTCTTCTTCTTCGGCGATCACTCGTAGCTGAGTAAGATTAAGATTGTCTTCCATAAACACTGTTTTAACAGTGAATCCGTAAGTGACTGTGGAGGCCAATTCTGGACCCACATGTCTTTCCACAGTGGGGACATTGGTTTCCGGGCGGGAGTTGATCACGGTGTGGATTTGCCAAGCGTGCCTTTCTCTTAGCATGTTTCTCCCTTGCGTCCTGAGTTCAAGTGTTTTCAAAGTCCATGACACCTTTGGGAAAGGCTGTTCTCCAACTGGAGCACTCGCAGGCCAGTGTTTCCCAGTGTTCTCATCTTTTATAATACTACCATTATGAAATAATGGGAGGAATTCAATATCACATGCAGGTGATCGTTCTGTCTAAGCAAGCGTTTTAACTTCCAAATGGAGCAACCCCTCCTCTTTCCCTGCACACTGTTCTGGGGGTGCTTTGCCCCCCAATCCAATTGGGGGGTGGGATGCAGGGAAAGGAGGGGGGAAGCCCCATTGCACAAGTAAGTGGGGGACCCTTGCACAGGGCTTCTGCTGATGGGACTCGTGTTGAATCCCGCCCAATGATTAGACAATCATTCTCCTATTTCTAAGCCCTCAGAGATGCCTCATGGGGAATGAAGTTTAGATCCTCCCATATCTATTAATGTTGTGTTTTTTTTGTCTTTTTCCAGGTCTCCTAGCCTGCCAGTACATATTTGCATGGACGCGCCTAACTATATTTCTCTTTAGCATGGATCAATATTAGTGAGTTTGCACCAGTGAGTCAGCACCATTGCTGCAACTGTGATATTTATTTCTAAATTAATAAAAGCTGAAGGGTGATAGCATGCCCATTGAGCAGCAAAAGCTGCTTTGTGGCCACTCCAGAAACACAGGGGGTGGTGGGAAGGGTTAATGAAGCATTCCCAGGCAGGCGCTCCCACATTCTTAACTACTGTTGTGGAGATAGATGGCAGCGACTAAAGAGGAAAAGTGGCCTAAAGTGAACAATGAGGTGAAGTCTGAAAGATCCAGCTTTGCTTTGGGGAAATATTACTTTCAAAGTGTTATTTCCAATGTGTAATGTAATGCCAGATTAGAGAAAAATTGGGAAACTAACAGAGGAAAAACAGGAAAGTGGAGATGCAGCGGTTGGGTAAGGAAAACAAAAATAGGGTGATGATTCAAGTTTTAGGCCTTCTAGCTGTAACAGGTGGGGGCTCCATCACAAAAGGGGGCAAAAGCACACAGAATCCTTCTCCAATGTTATTTTGCTCACACTTTGTAGAAATGAATCTGTCTCCAGGCAGTGGTGAGGGGCCAGCAATGCAGCCCTTGCACCAAAGTATGACTTTGTTTTGAATTCTCTGAACCCTACTAAATTGGTTCAGAAATAGAAGGGCACTGGCTGGCACCTCTCTCCACAGAGGGTTCCTGTCTAGTCCCGAAAGAAAACAATAAATGTGGCTTGGAAACCGGGAAATGAGGGGAGAGAGAAGGTAAGGGGTGTCTAGCTACAGCCTAGGTCACGGAAGGAAGGAGCCTGCTCCTGAGGCTCATCCTGGGGCCCAGTGCATCTTGGAAAGAGTCTGTGTAGCCCTTGCAAAGCAGCAGAAAGACTGAGATGTGGAGACGCTTGGAACAGCTTGTGTGCAAGGACTGGACCAGAGCGGTGTGTAGCAACTTCAAGAAGGTGGGGTGCCTTGTGCACCCATTTATGTGGAGAAAACCATACCTTACTGCCTCACCCTGATTGTATGTTTGGGTAGGGGGGCTTTTTTCACAAAGGCTCCAGGCTTGTACCTAAGTGGTATTTCACATCAATAGATACCAGTGGCGTGTTCCTGGGACATCCTGAGTTCATTAACTGCCGTGCCACAGGGTGAAAGCCCAGCCATAAAGGTGTGTTTTCTTAATCCATTTTTAGCAAGATACCATGGTCTTTACTGAAAAGGCATGAAGGTTTCCTGTAATGTAAAAATGAATACTCCAGACCTAATTAACCCTTGCTGAAAGGGGATGGACATGGACTTCTCAGAACACACTTAATTTAATTTGGATGAGAGGATTTACTCTCAGTGGGAGATACCCACAATTCAGCCAGTTGTTTGTTGCATTAGATGTGGCACTGGATTGAATTGGGGGAATGTGCAGCTTCCTGCTTGTGACCATCATGTGCTGGGATTCTTGCTGACTCACCCAAGAGGGGTGTTCTGTGTCCACCACAATGATGCTCACCACTCAGGGCAAAGCCTGATGACGCAGGGAGTCTGGAGTGGGGGGGGGGGGGGGAATCCACAATTCCCGCTGAACCAAGCTTCTCAGTAACAGTGCCTCTCATTTTGCTTCTTCGGTTTATCACCTCTCTGAGCACGTGGGCTCAAAGCTGTCATCCTTCAGCTTTAAAACCATTTTCACTCATAAATACAATATATTTAGGGGGTTTCATGTTGGAGTTCAATGAAACATCCACCAATCCCCATTGCATTTCTCCTGGGACTCGATAGGACTTTCAGAGTTGGATAACAACCTGCCCTTTGCTGTTATTGTTAAGAATCTGTTTGCTACTTCATTTATACCTAGTGATGCTTTTTCTCTCACACAATCTGCTTATATTGGCATGACTGGCAAGTCTGGGATTTCAGTTAGGCTACAGCATGATGTCTGAGGCAGCTCCTGGATTCCTAATAGTCACAGTTTGCATTTTGTGGTTTGGTTTTGCTTTGCTTTTGGAAAACACGTTTCCAGCCCATGGGGTTCTAGAGTTGTATTTGAGAATATGTCGTCATCTGAATTCAGTGATCCTTTGTGGATACAGGGACACCGTGATGCACACACCCAGCTTGACAGGGAAGAAGGTGTGGCTCTGTGCACAAACCCCTTTACATGTGCAGATCTCCTCATGCTGTTGAATTTAATTGGAAAGTCCACATGTGCTGAAGCTCCGAGTGTACATTGCTGTGCCAACGCAGCTCTGAAACGGCACAGGTAACTGTAAACAACTCTTTTTTGCCCTCTGCAAGTTTTCTCTGCCCTTAAAAATCAACAACTTCTTGCCTAACTTCTACATGTGTTCATTTGTTCAGAAAAATAAGCAAATGTGCATATGTACGTAGTCTGATTTGCATAACTTATACTGAGAGCAGAATATGAAGTTTCCTGATACAAATCAGTATCTTGCTTTGCCATAGAATCTGGACAGTTCAGGCCTAAGTAGGAGCACTCTCTTTGTACAGGTTCAGCTTGCTGCTCACTGAGAGGCTAAAATGTTATTTTGAGATCTTGTTAAATGCTGGGATTGGAAGCAGCGAGTGGATATGGATATCTGGCAGGTTATATCATCACAGATTCATAATGTTAATGTTAGTGTCTCTGAGAACAGTCTGTAGGAGTAAAAGCTATTCTAATGGTTGTTTGTTTCCCGTAAATGGTTTGGGTAGCATTTGTCATTAGTTATGTGCTTTGACACCCTCAATCACATCTGTCCTTGTTGATGTGTCAAAGGTGATTGGTGGGGAGGGGGGGCACTTCAATTTACTTAATCAAATCCTCCAGGGCAATAGATAGAGCAGATTTATTTTTCTCTATGTAGTTGGGATATGGAATCCTTTTTAGTCTCATTCCTCACAGCTACGGTTGACTTTATTAAGATGCCAAGTGAGGAACAGTCAACCAGCTCATAAATACAGAAATAATTAATCACATCTACATCTTACAAGCAGCTGGTGCACATGAAAGAGATGCTGGGAAGAAAATCAGCACAGGTTTGTAGAGATGATTCATAGAAAACTAAGCTCTCCTTGTTCGCAGTCTTTGGCTGGCACTGCATGGCATCCATCCAAGTGGAATGTTCGGAAGACCTTACAGTAAATGATATTCTGACCAACATTCCATTCCACTTCTGTGTTTAACAACAAAACCCATTCATTTTTGGCAGTGATTGAGGAAAATATCTCACTATTTGAGTGAGTGCTCCAAACAAAACAAGTCAATAGAGCATGGAAGGATTTAGAAGTTTGACTTTCTTGGTAGCTGCCACATATGTGAGGGTCAACTAACTATTGCAGGGTCCCAAGCACAGTTTTGAGGGCCATCTTTCTGGGATACATCTATAATCCCCCCTTTAGCACATTTAACTTAGAAGTCCTGTGCATATTTGCTCCAAAGGAAGTCTCAGTGGGGAGGTGTGCAGAGCATTGCAGTCTGAGAACTACAATAGATGTTTCCTTCCATCAGCCACATATCAGTGCCCAGCTATGCACACTTAAGTTCCATAGAAATCGCAGGGGCAGACATTGTCCATAACTCTGCGCTGAATAATTGCTGTATTGTTTTAAAGGGATGGCTTTATTGTGTATTTTAATGAAGAATTTTTATTATTTTAATATAAGTGTAGCTGGTTTTTATACTTTGTGAACCACTTGGGCACCTATTTTGGCATTAAGTGGTATATACTTTAATTAAATAATAGGCCTGTCTATTTGAATCATGTTTCATGTACTACACTGGAGTACAGTGTTGGAGCATTCTATCAGCTATATTATTTGGCTGGTTTCACATCTTTGAATCTAAGAAGTGCGTTTCACAATATTCTTAATACGTACAGAATATTGAAATGTTGAAGATGCTCCTGTATGGGATGTAAGAAATTGTGTCATGGTGATAACAATGCTACTGAAATCTATGACTGTTAGTTTATTTCATGGGTGTTCTGACATTATGGTTATCATTTTGTCCACACCAGGTGAGCTGTTTTTTTAGGTCTCCTGTTCTCAAGCTTCTAGCTTAATATTTTTTCCAGGGCTGGATATATAGACCCAAAGGTTCCTGGGACAGGAAAAACTTTGCATCCAATCCTGGATTGTCCTCCTATATATAATTAATTGTTACTATTTTTTATACAGTATACCACTTATATGCCAGAAAGACTTCTAAGTGCTTTACAACTATAAAATCAATCATAAGATCCACACATAATTAAAACACACTTTAAGGATTCCAGCAAGGCATTAAAACATCCTTAATTAAAATGTACAACAACCCAGGCAAGTGAAAAAGTATGACAATTGAAACAGTGAAAGCACAGTTGAAACAATAAGATCAGAAGTTTAGTTCTTGGGAATGATTGCTGGAGCAGGTCTGTTTTCAGGAGCCTCCAGAATGGTCACCCTAATGATTGAGGGCACCCCACAATATGGGGGCCACCAGTGGAAAAGCCCATCTTGGCATTACCACAAGCTGAGAAGCTTCAGTGTGAGCCAGTGTGGTGTAGTGGTTAAGAGCGGTAGTCTCGTAATCTGGGGAACTGGGTTCACCTCTCCGCTCCTCCACATGCAGCTGCTGGGTGACCTTGGGCTAGTCACACTTCTTTGAGGTCTCTCAGCCCCACTCACCTCACAGAGTGTTTGTTGTGGGGGAGGAAGGGAAAGGAGAATGTTAGCCGCTTTGAGACTCCTTTGGGTAGTGATAAAGCGGGATATCAAATCCAAACTCTTCTTCTTCTTCTTCAGGCGGCGGCAAAACTAACTGGCTTCCATTAGCTGAATGCAGTGCTCTCACTGGGCAGTGGAGGGGAAGAGGGATTTTCATGTAACTGGGCCAGAGTTATTTAGGGCTTTGCATGTCAGCAGCAGAACCTTAAAACTGCCCCAGTTGCGTGGCATGTGCCTGATAAGAAGTGTCACTCGTCACTTGGGCTGCAAGAGAAGCCCCACCTAGTGTCCACTGCAGTAATCCAGAGGTGAGGTTCCCAACACGTGTCACAGCGGCCAGAAAAGGGTGCAGCTCATGCACAAGACAAAGGGCTGACCGGCGCTCTTCACCACAGAAGCTGCCTGGGCCTCCATGGGCAAATATGGTTCCAAGAGCTCCCCAAAGCAGCATACCTGTCCTTTCAGGGGGAGTGCAACATCTCCCAGAAAAGGCAGACTCCTCAGTTCTCAGGCTTCTGAACCACTTACGCAAAGGGTCTCTGTCTAAGCAGAATTCAACCCCAGTCTGCTGACCTTCATCCTCTCCATCGCTGCATCCAGCCACTGGTTCAGCTTATGCCTGTTGGATTTAATAGAAAAACTGTGTATCATCAGCATACCAATGTCACTGTGCCCCAAACCTCCTGAAGGGATCTCCCAGAGGCTTCATTGGCTAAATAGTGTGGGGGATGGAGTTATGCTTTGCAGCACCCTGCTCCCCAGCTGCCCAAATGCAGACATGTAGTTCCCCAGGGCTGTTCTCTGGAACCAGCCATGCAGGTAGGAGCAAAACTACAGTGGCTCCAACTCCCAAGCAATGGCGGTGGCAATGGCACCCAAAGTCCCCGAGAGATGCAACAGTCGGATTGCCCTCTCCTTGAAGGAGGAGCAGGGCATGAACCCTGAGGGGAATGAGTGCAGAGAATCTGCTTCCTCCAAAGTGCCTGAAGCGGAGCTGCCACTGCACTCCTGAGCCCAAAGGAGATGTCAGAGACTGGGCAGAAGCTGTCAAACACCTCGGGGTCCAGCAAGGGCTTTTGCAGGAGCAAGCATAGAGGACAAGCCCACCTCGTGGCAATCCATAATGTGGATGGATTGCTCTTCTTGGAGGAGTTATCATGGACTCAGTTTGTTCATGTTTTCTTTGAAGACCTAACAGTGTCTGCATTTGGTGTGTCTGACCAAAGTTGACTCATACTTGCCTTTATTTTTAATAATACATATTTGCAGGGCGTGGGAGCGAGGGAAGGAAGCAAATGCCTCCAGACCCAACCAAAACACAAACTGAAAAACATTAATAAGGAAGGATAAGTTGTTTGCTTATTATTTTTAAAATTGCAAGGTGTTTCTTTGTTTCTCATACGTGGTTTCCAAATTGAAATTGCTGTGAAGGATGACAAAGAGTTGGAGTACCATTTTTAGGCATGGCTTGCTGGCTTCCTGTCTCTTAAAGTAATTAGGTCACAGTAAGATCCTTGGTCATCATGCCCTACTGACATAGAACTGCCAAGAATTTGCAGGTTAAGACAGCAATCCTAAGCTCCTGGGGAAGGCCGGCTGCCCTGGAATTTCCTTCCTGTCACCAGAGGCAGAAGTCTGCTCCACTGCCATCAGCGCTCTGGCAGCATGGGAGGTGAAAAGGGGCATGTTGAGGGTGCGTTGAGGAAGCTCTGGAGCTAGTCATAAAGCCCTTCTGTTCTCCCTACCACCACCACCACCCCATGGTCATAAAACTACACCAACCCTGAGCCTGGCAGAGCTTAGGATGTGATGGCTCCTCCACTGTGGGATCTCCCACCGACCTGTATAGGATAGCGTTGCCCAATTGTAGTACGAGATAATCACTTTGGGTATCTCTTAGTACTGTGTTGGAAATGAAATGCTATGGATCTGAGTGCGGATGAGAGAAGCTGTGGCCCTGTGGTAGAGGTCATATTTTTAATATCTGATACAAGTAGCTGCTCAGCAGCTTAAGATAGTGAGAGAGTGGGATACATCTCTTGGCGTGACAGTTTGGAACTCAGTGCAGAATAGGGCTGTGTGGCCTCTTGGCCAGGCAAAGCAGCTGTTCCATGTCTCTCAGTCGTATTTTAACTGGAGGTGCCATTGTTGGGGTTTATTGCAGTTCAGGCTTTTGATTCCTGCTACACTTTTTGCAGTGATAGTGCAATAATTTGTGAGGTACCGAACTTATTTTGTTCACAGCACCTACTTACCTTAATGGAGCATCCTCAAAGTATTGCTTGTGCTGAAATACTCAAATATATCGGATGACCTTCTAAGCCAGGTGTGGGGGAACCTTTGACCCTGCAGGTGTTACTGAACTACAGCTCCCAGCATCCTTGGCCGTTGGCCATGCTTGCTGGGGCTAATGGGAGTTGTAGCTGAGCAACATCTTGGGCAAGAGCCAAAGGTTCCCTGCACTTCTTCTAAGGAATCAAATGCTAGGATTTAAACAACCAGCCTTAGTTATCATAATTTGCTTCCTTTAACTGCTTTGTTTCTTCTTTCCCTTCCCGCAGGTGAGCGACCGTTCCCTTGCACATGGCCCGATTGCCTTAAAAAGTTCTCCCGCTCTGATGAGTTGACGCGACACTACCGAACCCACACTGGGGAGAAGCAGTTCCGGTGCCCCCTCTGTGAGAAGCGGTTCATGAGGAGCGACCACCTGACAAAGCATGCGCGTCGCCACACTGAGTTCCACCCCAGCATGATCAAGCGATCTAAAAAGGCCAGCTCTGCCTCCTTTTGAATAACAGACTACAATGGGGGTGGGGGGTGGGGAGACAACCATTGTCGAGAAAGGCATAACTGATCAGCACAAATACGTCCGCCAGTGTACAGAAATATTCCCCTACTTGCATTTTTAAAGCACATGTAGCCGGAAGATTAACATTTTCATCCTCTCCACCCTGCTATGCTACCAACAACAGTCTTAAATCAGTCACTGCTGGGTGGGCGTTGGGGGGGGGTCAGCAGAAATAATGCAACTTTTCTTTTTGTAGTTTAAATAATTGACACTGGTGTATATATGTCTGACTGGTGGTTTGACCTGTGACACCACAGTAGTGATTCCAAGCTCTTTGTGATTGCTGTGTCATGGGCATGTTTTGTTGACTAATGTAATGCTGCTTGTATTTAAATGAAAACAAAAACGACAAAAAAAGTTTAGTACAACCACTTTCCAGCTCACTTAAGTATTTCTCAAGTAAAGGAAACAGAACAGAAACCCAACTCCATAGCACATGTTTTAGAAGAAGATTCACTTCTCTCTGTGTGTGTCTCTCTCAGTGGTCCATCCTGTTCAAGACTGTTAAGAAAAAAACCATTACATCTGTTGCTCTTATTAGCTGATTGATGTACAAACAAGGAGGTGAAATTTATACTGAAGAAGAACTGTTCTGTATATCCAGGTTGTTGTTTTTTTTTAAAAAATGAGCTACACTTTTGATTATATGTTGCTCTTTTTTTGAGTGAAATCATGCATACAAACCAATGACTAAGCAAAAAGGAAAAGAAGATATAAGCTTGTATCATGTGTTTCTGTGGCTCTGCTCTTCATTTGCCATTTGGGTATATTTGTGAAAAAGTCATTGTAGAGAATGTGGGAGAGGTATGAGACTAACAGCAGTGCCCCCACTTCTAGCTGACTTTCATCTGAAAACGATGTACCGTACTGTACTCTATAAATACCACTAACAGTGCTTTATTCTGCTGCGTTTCATTGGAATGGATGCATAAGCAGCAGCTACCATCCTTATAAGCTACCACTTTTGTAAAGGTTTTTTCCTTATGTCTCCCTCTCTCTGAAAGGTGCATTTTCTTCATCCAGTTGCCAGATTCCTGTCAGCCAGTGGGAACTGTGTGCATTTCTGGAGGGAACAAAACTTTCTCTCTCTCCTTACACAACATTCTCTATGCTAACAGAGACAAGACAATGAAGACTTGTTGGGTTTTTTAAAACCACTTTCCAAGAGACTTCTACCTTTTCATAAATTGCAGCTGTTGTACAGAATATGAGAAGAAAACAAACAAACCAACAACAACAACGAGGTAATTGAACCTACCACACAGGGGGTATGTCAAAATATTTCTTAGGACATGAACTCTGCCACTATGTACCTTGTGATCTTACCCTGTGTGTTAGGCTTGATACATTGAATGATAATGGCAATATTTCGTCCGTTAATGCTAAGGCTTGCTCTTTGAAAACAGGAGTGAAAGCGTCCTTGGGAGAACCCCTTGCATCTAGCCAAGCCGCCATCTTCGTCAATGTTAAAGCATGAACTTTCCCTCCCCCATCTCTTGTAATGGTGGAGAATTATGTTTACAGACTTTCCCCGCTACCCAGAAACATTCTACTGGTTCTATGTTCTTTACTCCTCCTTCGCAAGGAGAGAGAGGTGCAACTGTCCTATCTAGGGCCAGATTCATCCCTGACATAATCACCCTGCAGCCAGTGGAATTATACTGGGATCAATTTGCCCCATCTTTGTAAAGAATCTGTACATACAACTCTTGTAAAGTACACCTGCAATGGCAGAATCTTCTTGTTTCACCTGATAAAAAGCTAGCTTCCTAGAAAAAAATAAAAATAAACAAACATCTCAGAGAGTAGAGTATTCTACAATCGTCCGTGGCTTCCAGCACTTAGAACTCAGTATGCATCTAGCATTTTTAACCTGTGTGGTTCATTATATAAAAAAAACAAACAAACTCTTGTCTATGCGAAGTGAATGGCTTCTAAGTAAAGGTGTTAGGGGCACTTGAACAATCTATGGGATTTCAAAAGCAAAAAGGGATGAGTTTTCTTCAGTGAAGACATGTCAGGAAACCAAGCACACTTTCTACCTCCGTTTCAGCTTTTTGAAACGTTTTATTTTACGATAAACCAAAATTAATTTCTGGTGTCCAAAATAAATCATAGGGATGTTTGTTCTTCCTTATAAAAACAGGTAGCCTGGCTATTTCTATCGCTCTAGTGTAAAAAGTATTCTGCTTTTCCAGTACTGTTAATGCTGCCTTGTTTGATGGGGGTGAGGATCATGCGCTAGGCCAGCCACTCACAACATGGGATTATTCCAGCCAACCTCCCCTTCTAGCCAAGACCAGTTCTCAAGAGCCTCTGCTCTCAGTTAGTCCTACTCCTTCAGCAGTCACTAGAACTGTCTGCTGTTGCTCTGAGGTAGGACAAATGCAGTATTAGCGAAGTAGCGCCTGGATGCTGAATGCTGTTATTTCACCTTGACTGCAAAGCCACAGGCACATGAACATCCCCTCCTTGACAAATGATCAGGTCGCTTAGGCACATGAGAAACTGTCGTGTGGCTGCAGAGTGATTAGGGCACTTGCCTCTTTTTCTGACGGGTGTGGGTTCATTTCCTTGATCTCACACTACATAGCCCACCAGGAAGATTATAGTCTGGACCCTTGAGTTGGCAAGTCTATGGTGGCTGAGCATTGGCCTGCATTCAGCTAAGTAGTCCTGCCAGCAGAAGTCCACCCGTGGACTTCCCTGCTCCCCTCTGCTCCCCCTGTGGGCCCTGCATTGGTTCAGGGGAGCCCCCCGAGAAGCTGGCAGGCAGGTGCAAGAGGCAGATAGGCTTGTGCAGACGGAGCTTAGCTCTGTGCTGAATTCCTCCCATTGCTCCTATGTGTAGGTTACAGAAATGGCATTGCCTTAACCACATCAGCCAAGCAGGGTCTAATGATGCATCTGCTGTGCCCTAAAATGTAATTTCGCACAGCTTTTAGGCATAATATGTTTTAAAACAAAACCAACATGTGAATTATGTTCTTTCTTAAAAAAAACATTCTTGGGTGCTAAGCCTACCGTGGAATGTATAATCTTAAATTTAGGTTTGTTCTCTTAATAGATCTTCCATCTATATTTTTAAAAATTGTGAAGCCCTTCATTGTCACTGCAGTGACGTATGCATGACAGCTTATTGGTGGCAGCTGTCAGTGTGGCCACCAGTTTGTGGTGGGTTGGTTGTCTGACTTGCAGGTGAAGGGTTTTGTCACCACAGCATCTGCACTGAAGTGTGTTGAGCAGCAACAAGCAACATTTCAGTTTTTGCTAACAGACAACCCAGGCACCACAAAGAGCCACCGTGGCTGCACTGAGGGGGAGCAGTTGCCACCCCCACATCAAGCAGGGCCATAATTTGTACCAGTCCTTGGACCACAGATGGACGTGGGAATGCTTCCTGTGTTACTTTGAGCAGATATGGGTGTGCATGAGAAGGTCATAAAAGGGTGGATCCACATGTTTTAGAGTTGAGGATTCTGCTTCTTTGCCGTGATTCAAGAGAAAAAGATAATTTGCAAAGATTTCTCTTTAACCCCCATACCGCTTTCTTTCCTCCTCAAGCCACGTGGGGGAAACTAGGGTGTGGTGGCTTAGAGAGGAAATCAGTGGGCAGGATTAGGGACCTGCTGTCCTGTTTCTTCCTTGCAAATTATTCCTTCTCCCACTTGCTGCAGAGAAGCAGTAATAAGAGTTTCTGGCCCTGTGATTGCTGACAAGCGTATGTAGACCCAAATATGCATGAGAATGGTTTGTGAGAAAGGTAATTGAACCTGCTCATGCCCCAGAAAAGGCCCACACATGGCAAGCCTCAGAGTCGGAAGCAGAGGCCTGCTTCTTCAGCTGTGCTTCTCAACACACTTGAAAGCGAGTTTCACTGAAATCCACGGGACTTGATTCCAATTGAATATGCTTCGCATTGGGGTGCAAGTCTTGCTTCTTAGGAGTCTTCCAAAAGTAACCTCAGAAGCTACCCAAAGTTTATTAACCACTAACAAAATTAAATGAAAAATAGGAAAAGTTTGTCTCTCTCGGTGTAAAAGCAAGCAGTAAATTTCATGGTCAAACTTGACAATGCAGTAAAATCAGTTATTATTGGTTCTTAACAAAAGGGAGTTTAGGAAGAGACTTTTGCAGGTGTTGAGAAGAACGAAAGATCAAGTTTTCTGGGAACATCATTTGCCACGTTACTCTGGAAATTCTTAGGAGTGCTGACGTGAAGATGGCTCCTCTCCTCACTTCAGAAAGACCATTCTAGAGAAGCCATGGCTTTAAAACTATAGCTATACAACATCTTTTGTGAACAATTTTGATGACTTATATACAGGTCTCTTTTCTGTTTGCTGATGGACTTAGCCCAGTATGCACCAAACCGGACATACTCTTCAAATGCTGTTTTACTACAGATTAACAATCTGTAACACTGTAAAATACCAACCTTTACAAGTTTAATCCATTTTATTTTTGTACAGTATTCGTATCCTTTCTAAGTTATTTTCCTGTCCTGTTTTTGTAAATCACATGAAATTGTAAAAAAGAAAAAAGTAGTCATAGGTGTTTTTTGTACATATGTATATATAAATTGTCCAATAATAAAAAATAAAACAAATAAAAACAAACATGTTACTTGGAATGATTTGCATCCATGAATGACTGCACAGAATTTAGTGTCGGCTTTATGCCTGAGTGGGGATTTGAAGCCTGATCTCCCTGTAGTAATTAGTCCAGTACCAACCACTACACCACACTGCCTCTCAACTGAACCGCCTAGGCAAAAATTTAACCTGCCCCCTGAAGCCCAACAGTAGCAAGGGTGCCATGGAAGTCTTTGTGGGGAGGCCATGCCACAAACTGGGCCCGCTTTTTCTCCAGCTGCTGATCCACCTTTCCTCTGAAGGCTCCAAGTCATAGAGGACTTTGAAGTCCTAGAGGTACAGCCAAGATGGCCCCCTCCCCCCAGCCCCAGCCAGCATACCTAGTGGTTAGGAAGGATGAACATTGTGGTCCAGAACACCTGAAGGGAACCGCCTTGGCTGCCCCTCAGGCTTTGAATTGTGCTTGGAAACCTGCAGGGCACCTGGCTGGCCATGTAAGCATCACAAAAAATGGACATAGATTTGCATATGCGGATTGATATGTATAGATGCGAATTTAGATATTATTGCTACAATTTAAATAGAAATACATTGTGTTACCAGAGTGTGTCATTTTAGGGGGTGAAACTTAAATTTTGCAAATTTCTTCAGTGAAGGGTCTTAAAATATGTTTTTGGGTGTGAGGAATTCAAATCTATTATTTTTGTGATTGGACAACATTTATTTTGGTAAGTCTATGTCTGATGAAGAAGCACATAAACTGCTTTAGGAAAACCAAAGAATTTAATTTTGCCTTAAGAAAATGTCAGCTAATGCTAAATACCACTACACAATATTAATGCTATATAAAATAAAATATGCAATTTTGCACACATTTTACTTAACCAGCAAAACTAATTTATATTAATTTAACTAAAATATATTTTGAGTTCCCAAGTCATGTTGCAACTTTTTACCACCCCTTGTTTTTGGCATTTGAAAGCTGAAAAATTCTGCACAATGTCTCATGCTCACAGGGGAGGTGGTCTGGTGAGCCTGGCACCTGCTCTGTCTGTTTCCCCCTATATTTCGTTGATGGGCACCGTCAAGGCCACGGCTGCCCTTTGGACTGCACCAGACACTCCTTCAAACTGTCCTCTGACAGTGCTTCAAAGAGAGGGTTTTCCTTGTTAAGTAGGATTAGTGGCTCTGCAAAAACTAGGAAAGGAGAGATAGTTATGAGATATTTTCCTGACTAGTTGCAGTCAATATCCAAGCAGCCACATTTTGCACCAGCAGAAGATTCTGGTTCTCAACAGTCTTCAAATGAAGGCTGCAGGGAACACCTTGAAATTATGGCCATGTCTATTTTGCTAGGCCATGGACAACTGGCCAGGCTGCCTTTGCCCAGGAGAGGCTGCAGCTGGTCCATCAGTCTCAGCTGCTGGATTGTCCTACAACTCAAGCTGCAGATACCATCCTTTCAGAAAAGACAACCCCATCTAGATGCTATTACCACTTTGAAGCTGAATGGGTTGAAAGAGGCAATCACCATTGCTTTGTGCAGGTTGAAATGGTCTTTGTCTGTTTCTTGCCATTTGGTCTAACAAAACGGGTGATTATATACAAAGATGAGCCCTTTACTCTGTCTGGATTAATGGGTTTTTATTTTGGCAAGATGGTGAGCAATCTTGCAAATCAGCAGTCGTTGTTTGTATATAGCAAGGCTGAGTACGCACCAAACATTTAAAGCACATCCCATCCTTTTTAAGGGTGCTGGGAATTGTAGTGCTGTGAGGGGTAAACTACACTTCCCAGGATTCTTTGGAGGGAAAATTTGCCTTAAACATATAGTGTGTACATCATTCACAACTACTTCAGTCTCGCAAAAACACCCAACGGCAAAATTTAAGCCCATTCATCAGGCAACCTGGGTGAGAACTATACCTATAAAATTTGTATGTGGTTATATTGAAAGGAAATGGAAATCAAAGGTTCACTTCTAATTTGACATAAAGAGATTAGACGACCAAATACAAATGAATGCAAGCTTTTGAAGAGAAAGGGGGGGGGGGACACTATGTAAACTTGAGCATCAGGTTGTTGGCTAGACAATTCCTTAAACTGACTTCCAATCAACAAAGTTCAGTTTATCTGCTTAATGATGCATATATTTTTTACTAACTGTTAAAAAACTTCCCTTAGGAATAATTTTTCATTGACTTAATTTTTCACTCCTGGGTCAAGTTAGGGTTCTTGTTTTCTCTTAATCAAATTATGCTCAGTACTAACACAAGAAGAGGAGAATCAGATATAAACTGCTGTGACAAGAACTTGAGGGGTGGGGAACCCATGGCCCTTCAGATGTCAGAGGACTACAGCTCCCCTAACCATTGGACCTGCTGGTTGAAGCCGATGGGAGTTGGGAGTTCAACAGGATCAGGAGGAGCAGAGGTTTCCCACCCCCATTTTATAGCAGAGTTTCCGGCTTCCTATCCATGGAAGTTACTGGTTGATAGAGGCTGTGAAGAACATGTTGCTTCACTACTGAGGTAACACAACATGGGATGCAACTTTTGTGCTGTACTCACAAAACTCAAATTGAGTTATTATATGTAGTAGTCATGATGAAAGGCATGCAGCCAGCCTGGTGCAGGAATAAATGGCTTAAGGCAGGCAAACCCTCTCAACAGGCAAAAGGAATCCTCCTTCATGCGGCATATTCTGTAGCCGAACTATGCAATTTGCTCCCCCAAGACGTACTGATAACCATGGACTTGAATGGCGTTAAAAGAGGATGGTTGTTTTCCATTCACTGTCATCCAGCCTGCATCTCAGTACCAGTTGCTGGGATTCACAAGGACAGAGATTTGCTCTTGCGCTCAGGCCCTGCTCTCCCGCAGGCATCTGATTGGCCACAGTGAGAACAGGAGGCTGGACCAGGGGAGCCACTGGCCTCATCCAGCAGGCTCTTGCGTCCCAATGATTCTAACGTGTTTAACACCTTGGACGAATAGATTTACCGCTCAATCTTACACAAGTATGTTTAGAAATAAGTCCCATTGAGTTCAATTGAGCATTCTGACATAATCAAAAGGTATAAAGTACCCATCAAGTGTATGACGTTTATGAAATGCAGGCAACCAATAGGTTTACAATGATTAAAGAAAAGCCGCAGACCTACTGCACCTCTTCTATTTCATGACCTTTAAGCTCTTGGGTACCCTTGTGAATGTATGTGTCATACGCATCAGTCAACATATTTGACAAGCTGGTCTCTAAAAGTAGGTCTATGAAAGTAAATTCTACAGTAAGTATGTTTGTCTTTAATATGCCAGAAGACTCTCGGGGCACTTCTGGCTAGAGACAAATATTTCATTCTGAAAAACACGTATTTAATTCATTATTAAACCATTTTTCCATGTGTGTTTGCAACCATTTGGCTATGTTTGTTTGTTTGTTTGTTTGTTTGTTTGTTTGTTTGAAAGGTCTGGTTTGCTTGAAGTTTAAAATACAACTTTTGGTCCAAATCGGAGCCAAATTATTTAGGGAATGGTTCATACATCATGTTAATTATCTAATTATTACAGCATTAACTGGTGATTTGCAAGTGTGAATCACAGACCAAGCAAGTGTGAACAAGCATCACAGATCAGGCAGAGTATTTTTCCAGCCCCTGCCCCCATCACCACCTTAGATGCCATGGAGTTAATTTGCATGTTCAGCTGCAAGTACTGTAATCAGGGAGGAGGAGTCAAGTTATGAACACAGAATGCGTAAACCAACCTTAAAGGTTAGCAGATAACGGTGAATTTTATATATATTTTAAGATTAGATATTTGAAAGGGTTGAGCACGTGTTTAATTTGTAATGTATTGAAAGTTTGAAATAACTAAAACTGAAGAAGCATTTGAAGGTCAACTTCTCCAAAATGACAAAGGCTTAAACCTAGAAGGTGCTTATGCTGGCAAGTAAGTGTCTAAGATCCACAGCTGCTCAACTGTGGCAAAGTTATATCTAGTGGCCCAGAAGGACATTGCTAATGTTGCCCCTTCAAAAGCACCTTGTTGACCCATCAGAAAGAACAAGATGCTTTCCATAGCTTCTGAAGAAGCGCTCATCATCACAGCCCACCCTGCTCAGCGCCTCCATCTGTCCTGGGCTGTGTTGTGTTTCCAACCGTCTTGCCTGATCTCGGACATCAAGGAGGACCATCAGGGAACATGGAGCTGTAGCTGGACACTTCCCCTAGATGAAACAGGTTTATGCACTGAATGTTTACATCACTGGAAATAAGGAAGATACCTTAGCAGGTGACCTAGCAGGATATTTTTTGATTTATTTTTGTCTGCCTGTGTCAGGGGAAGTCAGAATGCAAACCACCACCCACCTCGGCAGAGTTGTTAGGCACAGAGGAAATGTTTGCTTTTGCAGGCATGCTGCTGAAGGAAGAGAGACCACAAGATACAACTAATGAATAAAGGTGGGCACTGTGGGAGCGTCTGTTAATTTATTTGCTACTATAATGCCAGCACAGGGACGCAGGTGGCGCTGTGGGTTAAACCACAGAGCCTAGGACTTGCTGATCAGAAGGTTGGCGGTTCGAATCCCCGTGACGGGGTGAGCTCCCATTGCTCGGTCCCTGCTCCTGCCAACCTAGCAGTTCTAAAGCATGTCAAAGTGCAAGTAGATAAATACCGGTAGGTACCGCTCCGGCGGGAAGGTAAACGGCGTTTCTGTGCGTTGCTCTGGTTCACCAGAAGCGGCTTAGTCAGGCTGGCCACATGACCTGGAAGCTGTACACTGGCTCCCTCGGCCAGTAAAGCGAGATGAGCGCCGCAACCCCAGAGTCGGCCACAACTGGACCTAATGGTCAGGGGTCCCTTTACCTTTACCTATAATGCAAGCATCCTCAAAAACACAGTGCTAAAATAAGCTGTACTTTAGTTAACTGTAAGTTACTGGCAAAACTTGAACATTCCTCATTGCCTAAATGTCTGTGATAAAATAACCATTTGCATATTTTGTATAAGGTTTCACCAGAATTGCTTATTTAAAGTAATGAAAAGCTGTTCTGCTCCCTTTCCTTTCCCAGTGTTCCTTGGCAGACCTCAATGTTTGTTTGTTTAAGAATTTGTTGCTGTGCCTTCTCTCTTTAGAAACCAGGAGGCTTACCCATACAGACAGTCATGGAACCTAACAATAAATATAATCCTTGCAATAAATGCAGAAGGAGCAAGCATCTCAACTCGTAGCAGCTAGAAAATCAACAGCAACCACCATTCACAACAACTTGAGGTCAGCAGTCTATCTACCTCACCGTTGTCATCTTCAGACTGATCTGCTGCATGCTTACTCAGAAGTAAGCTCCACAGCAGTCAGTCGGGAGTGATCTTATGCAACACTGCATAGGGTTACAACCTCTCTCCTCCAAAAACACCTCATGCTGTAAAAAAGCAAGAATCTTCTAAGGACGAAGTAGAATTTCACTCGGAAATAAGTTACAGAGCTTTGGGATAGACCTCAAAATGGCCTTTTATGAGATTTAACTTGGTTCACTGAATAATCCCTAAGTAGGGTCTCTCCCCATGATTTTAAAATATAGAAGGGGGAAGGGCAGGGTGATGGGAAGTCTCCAAGAGGAACAAGGGATTTAGAGGCCAATGTGTCTTATCTTGAATTGGGCTGAGAAGCCAGTACAATTGCCACAGAACCAGTTAAAAATCTTAGCATCACCTAGTCCCCTGAGGTGAGCTGCAGAATCCGGTATTAGCTGAAATTACAGTGGTACCTTGGTTTTCAAACTTAATTCATTCTGAAGTCTGTTCTAAAACCAAAGCGTTCTAAAACCAAAGCGTGCTTTCCCATAGAAAGTAATACAAAATGGATTAATCTGTTCCAGACTTTTAAAAACAACCCCTAAGACAGCAATTTAACATGAATTTTACTATGTAATGAGACCATTGATCCATAAAATGAAAGCAAGAAACCAGGCTGGAATCTACTACCCAGGATCAAAACTAACAGTGATCTACCCATTGCCATTTGAGGGTCAGGTGGGAGGGGGGAGTTTAAGTGTGTGTGTGTGTGTGTAAACACTCAAACTGGAGGGGCGAGGAGCGCGCATGGAGAAGGAGGTGGCTAACTGGATGCAGGAGAGGGGAGTTTAAGCGGGA
This sequence comes from Podarcis pityusensis, assembly GCF_964106645.2. Lineage (NCBI taxonomy): Eukaryota > Metazoa > Chordata > Lepidosauria > Squamata > Lacertidae > Podarcis > Podarcis pityusensis. The sequence continues at coordinate 62,502,764 of NC_138036.1, forward strand.
GGGAAGGAAAGGGAGGCAAAAGTTCTCTTCCCCTGCAGAACTTCCGGGGGCGGCGCGAACGGCAATGGCGGTCCTCTTCTGAACGGGAGAGGAGGCTCCACAGACAACGGGTCGTCCGCTACGGCGAAGCGGAGACCCACTTCGGAAAACCACAGGCAGCAAGAGCCTGTGGTCTTGAGGCTCGGTGGGCGCCTTAAGCGACCCTCCAAACGCTGAAGGAACCCCGTAAGGGGCTCCGGAGCGTGGAGGGGGGTTGCGGCGCTGAGAGCTGTTTCACAGTCTGCGGAGCGAAGCCGCGCTGCTGCTGCCGGTGAGCGCTGATCCCTTTTCCTGTCAAAATTTGGATTCGGACGAAAAGCAACTTATTCGTGAGTAAAGACTGAATCACTTGAAATTAGAGACTTTAAATGAAAAATCTCAATTTGCTTGAACTTGGTTGAAAGCGGAGAGACGTGGAAACAGGAAGTCCGTCTTCCGCTGCCATTGAACTTGAAAAAAGCAACTAGTTGAAGGAGTGGAGGCTGAAAGAAAGAGATTTTAAACTTTACAGATCTAAGCATCCACTGAACTTGCAACCTAAAGTAAAGACTCTAAGTTAAAGATTTGGAATTATTACTTGCACTTGACTTTCCTCCTTTTATTGGATTACAATTAAAAGGTGAAACCCAGGGTCCGGAGCTGCCTGAGCATTGAGAGATTGAGCTGTCAGTACTGCAGATTTGGATATTGTATATTGGAACTTGCAACAATCTGAGGGTATTGAGACCTTTTAAATTTGAAACATTCTTTTTGGAGACAAATAAGCACTGTCTGTAACAAAGTGACTATTTATCAACTCTGCTAAACATTTGTATCTGAAGGTTCTTGGATACTAAATTAGACTCTGAAAGACATTTTAAGCTCCCTCTAGAGGATTGGATTAAAACAGTGACTTTACATTTACATTTACTTTCGATTCCCTTGTTGTTTGCTTGCTCTGGGCCTTTCTATTCCCATGGGAATAACTCAGTGTGACCTTGACTGATAGATAACGTTGGAATGAGTGGCACAAGAAAAAGAGGGAGAGTTAGACAAACAACTTTAACAACTCTAACCTCAGCCTCGCAGACACGCAGATCATCTGTACCTACTTTGCCCTCAGAAGTAGAAGTTGAAGAAGTTGCCTTGTCATAGGCAAAAGAGGGAGAGGGTGAAGCAGAGCAGTTACAATTGGAAGATATGGCCTCAGGAGCATCTGTTTCTGTTCTAGACAAAATCTTTGAAAAATTGGAAGCTTTGGACAAGAAAGTAGATGTGCAATCAGCAAAGATTGACAAAAATACAGAATGTCTAAATAAATTAACTATACAAGTGGTACAGAATACACAAGCAATTGGACAGTTAACGGAGGCCTCAGCAGAAAATCGGAAATTGGCTGAGGATACCAGACAAAAATTGGAAAATTTAGAGCAAGAGGTAAGACCATTCACCAAACAAGTTGGGGAACATCAGATTTATCTTTCTATGATAGAACTGCGAAATCGTGAGAATAATTTGAGGATTAGATCACTACAAGAGGCAGAAGGAGGAAATCTAACTGAGTTTTTGACCAAAGAATTCTCCAAGTTCTGGAATTTGGAAGAAAAGGATCTTAAAATTGTGTCAGCTTTCAGACTTGGAAGATTCACAAAGAAGGAGAGGCCCAGAGACTGTCTGATAACATTGAGATCAAAGGAGGAAAGGGACAAGATTTTGGGCCTACACTACGGAAAGTCACTGGAGGTTTTGGATAGAAGAATTGAAATTTACAAAGATATTCCAAGACAGCTGTTGGATCTTAGAGCCGCCTACTCTGAACTTGCTAAACTACTAAGGAGCAACGCAATTCCATTTAGGTGGGAATTTCCCCAAGGAATATCTTTTACCTTTAGAGGGAGAAAGGTCAAAATTAGAACATTGGAAGAGAGAGACAAATTTTTGGCTACACACGGAGAGGACCTTCAAAAAGGAATTGAATTACCTTCTGGGCCTGGGGCAACGCCAGCATCAACACCAGCACCTGGGGAACCTGAAGATCCAGAGAAGATACCACCCCTGGAGAAATAACCAGATTAATTCAGGATGTCTCTGCAATTGCTGAGTTGGAATATTAATGGTTGTAACATTCCGGAAAAAAGGAAGAAAATATTTCACATACTAAAAAAAGAACAATTGGGCATTATCTGTCTACAAGAAACACATGTGACGAGGCTCCACAGAAAAGTGTTAATAAATAAAAGATTGGGCCAGGAATTTGTATCGTCGGATAAAGTCAAGAAGAGAGGCGTGGTGATATATGCAAAAGAGAGCCTGTCACCCAAATTCTTATTTAAAGATGAACATGGAAGAATTTTGGCTATTGAGATACAATATCAAGGAGAGAAACTGTTGATATTAGGAATCTATGCACCTAATGAAGGGAAATCGGAATTTTACAAGAAGCTGCAGGAGACAATGCTGGATTATCTGGACTACAACAACATCATAATGATGGGAGATACGAATGGGGTCGTATCAACTAACATGGACAAGTCACAAAGTCAAAATGTTACAAAAGACGGCAGACTACCTAAAACCTTTTTTGAAATGATAGACAATATGGATTTGATTGATGTTTGGAGGACAAAGAACCCACTAGGAAGAGAGGGAACATTCTTTTCTGAAGCCCAACTGACCTGGACAAGAATCGACCAAATATGGATTTCTAGAGGCCTGGCACCTAAGGTCAGAAAAGTGGAAATCTGCCCAAAGACCTGTTCCGACCATAATGCAGTAAAGATGGATATGACATTACTACCAACTGGATCCTTTAGATGGAAGATGAATGACAATTTGTTCAGAGATCAGGAAATTACTAAGAAGGCCCAAAAAGTTTTGAAGGATTATTTTGAGATAAATATGAATACTACGGTGGAAAAAAGAATCGTCTGGGACGCAAGCAAAGCTGTAATGAGGGGATTCTTGATACAACAGAATGCAGTAAAGAAAAGAACACAAAATGAGAAAAAAGATAAGATCTTGGATAAAATAAAAGAATTAGAGAAGAAATTAAGAGTGAATCCGAAGTCACAGCCAACTCTGAGAGAAATTAAACTTTATCAAACACAATATTCTAAACTGATAAATCAGGAAATCGAATGGAAGGTTAAATTAATGAAACAAAAAACGTTTGAGTCGGCGAATAAATGTGGAAAACTGCTAGCCTGGCAGTTGAAGAGAAGACAAAGATTAAATACGGTAACAAACTTAGAGGTTGATGGAAAAAACATTCAGAATCCAGTGGACATTAGAAAGTGTTTCCAGAGATACTTCAAAAAACTATACACCCAAGGGCCGCAAGACGAAGTTGAGATTAAACAATTTTTGGCAAGAAATGGACTATCTAAATTGTCACAAGAAAATAGGACAATCCTGAATTCTAAAATAACACGACAGGAGATTGAACAAGCCATTCAGAACATGCAACTCGGCAAATCTCCAGGGCCAGATGGGCTGACTTCCAAGTACTATAAGACATTAAAAGACTATTTGATACAACCTTTGATGGAGGTCAGCAATGAAATTATGGAGGGGAAGAGGGCACCGGAGTCGTGGAAGGAAGCGTTTATCACATTAATACCAAAGTCGGAAGCTGAAAAGACACAACTTAAGAACTACCGTCCCATCTCCCTTCTAAATGTGGATTACAAAATATTTGCAGACATTTTGGCAAGTAGATTTAAAAAAGTTTTAAATGAAGTAATTCATAAGGACCAGGCCGGCTTTCTCCCAGGTAGACATCTGTTTGCTAATACAAGGAACATTATTGACATTTTGGAACTTTTGCAAACAGATATAAATACAAAAGCAGTTCTAATTTTTATAGATGCGGAGAAGGCCTTTGACAATATCTCCTGGAAATTTATGATGGGAAATTTAAAAGAGATGGGAGTGGGACGGGGTTTTGAGAATGGGATTGAGGCGATATATTCAGAACAGAAAGCTAAATTGATAGTTAATAATGTGGTTACAGAAGAGTTCAAAATTGAAAAAGGGACACGACAAGGTTGCCCTATCTCCCCTTTGTTATTCATTTCGGTTCTGGAAGTGCTATTGAACATGATTAGAGGGGATCGGTTGGTGGAAGGAATTCAGGTCGGACAGAAACAATACAAATTAAAAGCTTTTGCAGATGACCTGGTTTTGACCCTGCAGAAGCCAGAGCCTAGTACGAAAAGAGTATTACAATTGATTAATGACTTTGGTCGGGTGGCTGGATTTAAATTAAATAAACAGAAAACTAAGGTCTTGGGGAAAAATTTGAATGATACAGAGTCAGAACGGTTTCAGAATGAGACGGAACTTAATGTGGTTAAAAAAGTAAAATACCTAGGGGTAAACATAACAGCAAAAAATCTAAGTCTATTTAAGGACAACTATGAAAAATGCTGGACAGAAATTAAGAGAGACTTAGATAGTTGGTCAAAATTGAAACTTTCTTTGTTAGGCCGAATTGCTGCTATCAAGATGAATGTATTGCCAAGGATGTTGTTTTTATTTCAAACACTTCAGGTTTTGGACAAAAAGGAGTGCTTTCAGAAGTGGCAGAGAGATATTTCTAAGTTTGTCTGGCAGGGCAAAAAGCCCAGAATTAAGTTTAAGATACTAACTGACGCAAAACAAAGAGGGGGCTTTGCCCTGCCAGACCTAAAGTTGTATTATGAAGCCGCAGCGTTCTGCTGGCTAAAAGACTGGCTACTTCTTGAAGACACTGATGTGTTAGATCTGGAAGGGTTCAACAATGCTTTTGGATGGCATGCATATTTATGGTATGACAAGGTTAAAGCAAATAAGGCCTTTAAGAACCATATTGTCAGAAAATCACTGTTTAATGTCTGGACAAAATATAAAGACTTGCTGGAAAATAAAACACCAAGGTGGCTTTCACCTTTGGAAGCTAAGGCCCGAAAAAGACCCAATATGGAGGCTAAATGGCCAAAATATTGGGAAATACTAGAAAAGGATGGAGATAATTGGAAATTGCAGAGTTTGGAGAAAATGAAAGACAAAGTGCGAGACTGGTTACATTACGCTCAGATTAAAGAAGTTTTTAAAAATGATAAGAAACTAGGGTTCCAGGTGGAGAAATCGAAACTAGAAACAGAATTGTTAGAACCAAAGATTAAGGTACTTTCAAGGATGTATAACTTGCTGTTAAAATGGAATACACAAGATGAAACGGTTAAATCGGCTATGATAAGGTGGGCACAGGACATTGGGTATAATATCATGTTTGAGGACTGGGAAAGGTTGTGGAGTAATGGATTGAAATTTACTGCATGTAACGCTTTGAAAGAAAATGTAATGAAAATGATTTATAGATGGTATATGACCCCAGTCAAACTTGCAAAAATTTACCACCTGTCTGATAATAAGTGTTGGAAATGTAAAGAGTGTGAGGGAACGTTCTTCCACCTCTGGTGGACTTGCCCTAAAGTGAAGGCGTTCTGGGAAATGATTTATAATGAATTGAAAAAGGTATTTAAATATACCTTCACTAAGAAACCAGAGGCTTTCCTTTTGGGTATTGTCGGCCAAGGGGTGGTAAAGAAGGACCAGACATTTTTTATGTATGCAACAACAGCAGCAAGGATACTTCTCGCAAAACACTGGAAAACTCAAGATCTACCCACACTGGAAGAATGGCAGATGCAACTGATAGACTACATGGAACTGGCTGAAATGACCGGCAGAATTCGTGACCTGGGAGAAGAGAGGATTGAGGAGGACTGGAAGAAATTTAAGAATTATTTACAAAAACATTGTAATTTGAGTGAATGCTAAATAAGATGCTAGACCAAAATAACTGAGCACCACTAAATTTAGAGGTTTTTAAGAAAATAAGTAAGATTGTGAAAATTTAACTCCTTTTGAGAACTATAAGATTATGAAACATAGAAGGGATATAAGAATGTAAATAAGATGATAAATTGCTGACAAAATGTTATAACGAGGAAAGTGGGAGCGGGAGATGTGAGGAAGTCCAAAGAAAATGTGAAATTATGTTAAGACAAATGTTATATTGTTTATTATGTTTATTTCTATTGTAAAACCCAATAAATTGTTTAAAAAAAAAAAAAAAGTTCTCTTCCCCTGCCCAAGCCAGCCCCCCTCTCTCTTTTTCTCCCCTGCATGTTTTCCAGCATCTGCTCACACTCCCCATTCACCTGGGCTTCTGTCTCCTCTTTGGGCAACATTACAAAGCGGCAGCCCCAGGCTGTGCCCCCAGCCGCTCAGCCGGGTGGCCTGGAGCCTGCGTGCAGTGCAAGCTTGTGAATGCAGCGCCTGCGCTGGCTCGCCTGGATCTTGCTTGGGGTCGGGCTTGGGATGGGGGAGGGAAGGTGAGGGGGTGGGAAGGTCAACCTGCCCAGCATAGTTCCCCCACCACACGCTCCCCCCCCAAACACCGTCTCTCTGCGCGCTGGGGAAAAGTCACCAACTTCCAAGTCTCCCTACTTCGGAGTCACTTACATTCCGAGGAGCCGCCCAACTCCACTTTGCACTGAGGAAAGAGGCGCTTCCCAGCAGAGGAAAGGGAAGGGAAGGAAGTGCGGCAGCCACTACTGGGGCCACGGCGCACGCTCAGAATGGAAGTGTGCAGTCAAACTGGAGCATGTTCGGCTTCCAAAAAAAGTTCCAAAACCGGAACACTCATTTCTGGGTTTGAAGTGTTTGGGTTCCAAGTAGTTGAAGAACTAAGCTGTTCAAAAACCAAGGTACCACTGTAAAACAAACTCTTTCCAAACGTGGAAAGCAGATGTGACAGCAGATGTGACAAGTCTGAGCTTCTTTTGTTTTGCACTCCAAGAGTAAAGGTTTGTTGGGGGGGAAATAGTGTGACTGCAAAACACCAAGTCCCAAGCACATTCCTCCCAATAAACTCTGCTCCCCAAATACAAAAGCCTTTGTCCCCATCCTTCCTGACCATTGACCATTTTGGCTGGGGCTCTTAAGCACATGGGTTGCCAGCCTTTTTTGACCAGTGGGCACCAGCCACAAAATGTTTGTAATGGGGGTGTGGGAGAATGTTATTTATTCTAAACAGAAAGTTAACTCAGTCTCTGCACTAGGATCAAAAATTGAAGACAGCCAGCTGACCCCTTATATGCAATTCTGCGGTGGCAGCAGTAATAACAATAACAACAGTAACAACAACAATACTAACAAAAACAACACATTATTTATACCCCGCCCATTTGGCTGGATTTCCCCAGGCACTCTGGGCAGCTCTCAACAGAACACCAATAACAATAATAAAACAACAATAACAACAAACATTAAAAACTTCCCTCAACAGGGCTGCCTTCTAAAAGTCAGAGAGTTGTTTATTTCAAATGTCTTCTAAAAGTCAGATAGTTGTTTATTTCCTTGACATCTGATAGGAGGGCATTCCACAGGGCGGGCGCCACCACCGAGAAGGCCCTCTGCCTGGTTCCCAGTAACTTCGCTTCTCGCAGTGAAGGAACTGCCAGAAGGCCCTCGGCGCTGGACCTCAGAGTCCGGGCTGAACTTACTCTCTCTCCATCTCCAATGCCTGTTTCTTCTTTTTTCCTGGCTGTTTCATGCAGGCACCCTTCATCCATATTACTATTCTGCATGCTACACAGCTTACCAAGGGACTTCTGGACTGTGGGGTAACAGTGTGGCTCAAAACTATTTTGAGAAGGGACACAAACATCCCACTCAAATATAAAGTGGAAGATGTATTCCCCCTTCTCAAGCACTTCTCATCACCCGCATGGTGAAACAGCCACACAGCAGTTCATTACTGTGTATTATAGTGGCCTCTGGTGGTGCATGTGATGATCTGGAGCTTGTTTTTTCTGTAAGGCATACCATTTGGTTAGGATTTTGGTCTCAGCAGTAGCTTTTCCCCAAAGACGAGCTCTGTAGTTGCAAAGAACACTGTTGCAAAGCTCTGTTGCAAAGGTACCCACTGTGCTTTGCAACGACTCATACTGTATACATACTACTAACAAGTGTTTTTGAGGCTTCCAAGTTAAGGGAAGTGATGAAAGCAACAGCTAATGTTGCCCATTGTACCAATGTTGACAGAAGAATTCTCAAAATCAGGACAGTGGAGAAAAGCATGGCCTCCCCTACTCAAAGGTCACTGTTTGGTTTTTGCCATGGAAATCAAAGTACTTTGAAGAGCTATACCTGCAGCATCAGGAGGGGGAAAAGAACAACCTCCCTCTTTCCTATCAACACATTAATCTTTTTAGTTTTGTAAGTTTTATACATTTGCCGAGCTGCAGAAAAACATAGTTAGCAAAGTAAGGCACACTGGCAGTCTCTATGTAAACGAAACATTGGGCATCCCTGTGGTTCCAGCATCTCTGTTTTTAAGTAGAGGGGGTATAAATAATAATTTAAAAATTTATTATTATTATTATTATTATTATTATTATTATTTACTTGTACACCACCCATCTGGCCGGGCCTCCTCAGTCACTCTGGGCAGCCTCCAGCAGGATATTAAAAATAGGATAAAACAGCAAACATTAAAAACTTCCCTAAACAGGGCTGCCTTCAGATGTCTTCTGAAGACACCCAGCCCAAACCCCCTGATGATCTCTCCCAGCGGCTGCATGTAGATGTTGAAAAGCATGGGGGAGAGAACAAAACCCTGAGGCACCCCACAAGTGAGAGCCCAGGGGTCTGAACACCACTTTCTGGAGGCAGAAGGAGCAGAACCACTATATAACAGTGTCCCCAGCTCCCAGCCCCTCAAAACGGTCCAGAATGATGTTATGGTCGATGGTATCAAAGGCCACTGAGAGATCCAGCAAAATATGGGTTGTTGTCATTCTTGTTTGTGTAGTGGGATTAAAAACAATAGTACCCAAAAAAGTGAGAAGTATGACTGTATCCAATTTGGCTGACCCCCTCACGTAAGGGTGGGGAGAACGGAAGGTGATTCAGCTGCCTTTTCCAGAGCCTGGCCAGGCTCTCCATTGACGTTTGTTTTGTTGTTTCAAGTACCTTCCCGCCTACTAGAAATAATAACCCGAACTGAACTAAATCTATTCGGGGGGGGGGGGCATTAAGTGGTGATGCCAGGGGAGGAGGACTTTGGATCCAAGCTATTTCCAAAGCCCACCCCTGACATTCTCAGAACACCCCCTTCAGCCTGACTAACACTGGCAGGGCCAGGCCATCAGATATTCTTGCGGCAGCCCAGAGTGGGCACCAGATTTTCATCTTGTGTCAGAAAGGGAGCTCTAATATATCCTATGATCCCAGAGACAGCCTTCCAAGGATCACAGACTGGGAATGACAAACTTATTCCACCCTTTCCAGTTTTGTTTGTCTTGGACAAACTTTACATCTCATTTTCACAAAGACAAAATTAATGTCTGAGGAAATCTGCTGACCAAGATAATAACAAACAACTGAAAATGTTTCTCATCCCATTTTGAACATGAGTATCATGGTAGTTTTATTTGCATTTTTCTCATATTTAAAGAATATAAATATTGAGTTAAGTTTCCTAGTTTAGTCATGCACAATGATTCAAGTAGCAAAGATGTAATGAATCATTTCCAATATAAATTTATTATACAAAAAATAGTTTGGTAGCTTTTTTCCAGAAGATTTTTTTTTTTACATAAAAAGGTTTACAGGGTTAAAATTTAAGCACATCCCATCTTTTAAGTATAGTTCATTGTACAAAATGAGAACCACCAATTAAACAAATAGTTTATGATTAGACAAAGAAAAAAACCACACTGGATATTTTATATTCTTGGCAAGTGTCTGAAACCTCTCATCCTCTCCCACAGCACAATTAAATTAAGATAGTACCTTAGCAGCAATTGTGAAGTACTTTTATAGTTGAGCATTTTGCATTAATTCCATACATCACATCTTTAAAAAGCTTGCATAGTCTCTTTTAGCTCAAAACCATGGGCAGTGAAAACAGTTATATTTTCCTGCTGAACAAATTTGGTGAAATCTTTACCAGTTCACCAAAAACTGCCAAAGCTATGTCTGAACATTTAAAAGACATATAAAAAGAATTTAAATACAGCAAAGCTACAAAGCTGTGAAAGACTACATGGGTGTTTCCCTCACAAATTCACTCCCAAAGCAGGCTGAAAGGTGGCCAGTATTAAAAGTGCTTGCAGAGGACAATGACCTGTAAGGTAGAAGGACGTATACACTATACTCATGTAAGTCTCTTCAAGAGAGTTGTGCATTTAAGTAAATAAATAAAATAAAAATAAATAAAAGTTATTTGGACTTTTCCAACTACTTTTGATCAAGTTTCAAAAGGCACCTGGAAGACCTTTATGAACACAGAAATCGCAGCCGTCTCCTATGGAAGCACTTCAGGCTGAATTTGTTCGATTCTAGCATAGAAGATCCATTGTAGACCAACAGCACCGACATCCTCTGTGCATAAGTGAGGTTCTGCAGGAGCTGTCAACAAATCAAGAAAGAAGGCTCCATTACAAAGAGTCTGTCCATTGCCAATCACATTTGTTTCTTAGTCAATATACACCAGTACTTTCCACATCAGCCATAGTCCGTTTCTCAGGAACAAAATGCTATTTTACTTTCTCCTTTTTGGCACATATGCATTTTGGTAGTTATATATTAACACTGCATTTTAACGTTTCAGACCTTAAAACATAATAATCACAATGGGTTGGAGCCAAAGGTTTCCTTTTTATCAAAAGAAGTCCTTCCATAGGCAAACTCCCTCTGCCAAAGGAAGAGAATCTCTGGATCCTAGTCCAGCATAATTAAATGCTTGCCTAAATGAAAATACTAACTTTCCCCCTTAATATTTGTAGGGTTAGGATCCCCCTCAGGAGGAAATTCCATGGGGCCAGGGCCAAAATTGGAGGGCCTGCTTCAACCTCCTTTATTTGATATTATAAAGAGATGGAATTAAATCAGAGCTGCCTACAAGTCTCAAAGAACAGAAGCAATCAAAGGGTTATGATGCTGCTTCCAGTATGAAAATCCCCAAGCATAAAGGATTTTATAAAACCATACCTATGCACTGGATTGCACTTGGGATGTCAATGAATAGACTGATTTAAAACAGGTTTTAGATGTTCTAGAAAATGTTCCCATCAATATTATGCATCATCAGGGGGTTTGGGCTGGGTGTTCATCAGTATGCGGATGATACCCAGCTCTACCTCTTTTTCAAATCAGAATCAGGGAAGTTATTGAAGGTCCTGTGTGAGTGTCTGGAGGCGATTGGAGGATGGATGGCGGCTAACAGATTGAGGTTGAACCCTGATAAGACAGAAGTACTGTTTTGGGGGGACAGGGGGCGGGCTGGTGTGGACTCCTCCCTGGTCCTGAATGGGGTAACTGTGCCCCTGAATGACCAGGTGCGCAGCCTGGGAGTCATTTTGGACTCCCAGCTGTCCATGGAGGTGCAGGTCAATTCTGTGTCCAGGGCAGCTGTCTACCAGCTCCATCTGGTACACAGGCTGAGACCCTCCCTGCCCGCAGACTGTCTTACCAGAGTGGTGCATGCTCTAGTTATCTCCCGCTTGAACTACTGCAATGTGCTCTATGTGAGGCTACTTTGAAGGTGACCCAGAAACTGCAATTAATCCAGAATGCGGCAGCTAGACTAGTGACTGGGAGTGGCAGCCGAGACCATATAACACTGGTCCTGAAACACCTACATTGGTTCCCAGTATGTTTCCGAGCACAATTCAAAGTGTTGGTGCTGACCTTTAAAGCCCTAAACGGCCTTGGCCCAGTATACCTGAAGGTTATACCCACATCGTTCAGCCCAGACACAGAGGTCCAACTTTGAGGGCCTGGCGGTTCCCTCACTGCAAGAAGTGAGGTTACAGGGAACCAGGCAGAGGGCCTTCTCGGTGGTGGTGCCTGCTCTGTGGAACGCCCTCCCATCAGATGTCAAGGAAATAAACAACTACCTGACTTTTAGAAGACATCTGAAGGCAGCCCTGTTTAGGAAGTTTTTAGTGTTTGATTCTATTTTTAATATTCAGTTGGAAGCCGCCCAGAGTGGCTGGGGAAACCCAGCCAGATGGGTGGGGTATAAATAATAAATTGTTGTTGTTGTTGTTTGAATAAAGAATTGTAAATAACGTAGAGTGATAGCCAACTAAGTCATACTCAGACGTACTTTAAGGCAACTGATTTTCATGGGTCTACTCAGAGTATCACTACTCTGTCACACATAGCACCCACATAAGTACGCACCTTTGGTGTAATAAGGAAGTACTGAGAAGTGCTCGCTTTGCAAGCCGTTTCAACCACCACATCAAAGACTCTCCTTTCATTAACTGGGTCCATTCCCTGCAAAAGAAATAAACATGTTAACATTTTCTCTCCTGCTAATGAATACAGTATACCCTTTCATGTGCTGGCATATGTACCTGATTTATTTCATCCACCACTCTGAAGGGGCATCTGTTGAGTTCCTGCAAAGCCATCAGGTACAGCATCGTCGAAACACTTCTCTCCCCTCCACTCTGATGGTGTGGAGTCAGTTCGTGAAGTTGGGTGCTACTGCGAAACTTGACTCTAATCCGAATCCCGTATTTGTCATATTCCTCCTGTCATAACAGGATAGCAGTGTAAGAGATCTGCAAGTTGGCACATAAGGTAAAGGGACCCCTGACCATTAGGTCCAGCCGTGACCGACTCTGGGGTTGTGGCGCTCATCTCACTTCCAGGTCATGTGGCCAGCATGACTAAGCCGCTTCTGGCGAACCAGAGCAGCGCATGGAAACACCGGTCACCTTCCCGCCAGAGCGGTACCTATTTATCTACTTGCACTTTGACGTGCTTTCGAACTGCTAGGTTGGCGGGAGCAGGGACCGAGCAACGGGAGCTCATCCTGTTGCGGGGATTCGAACCGCCGACCTTCTGATCGGCAAGTCCTAGGCTCTGTGGTTTAACCTACAGTGCCACCCATGTCCCTAAGTTGGCACATAGTCATGAACAATAAATCAAAGAGAGAAAATGCTGCTATCACATCAAATCAAAGCTTATTTGCTTTCATTTCCCATCTTCTTGGCACTCAGTGCCATACATTTATTCCTGTCTCCAGGAGGCAGAGAAATATGGTAGATGTAACTATGGTTTGTCATTCAGACAGCATACCAAATCACAATTAATACCAACTCCCCCCCCCCCAAACTAACTAAATCATGGACCGGAGTCTTGTTTCAGCTTTATCTGACAACCCAATCCCAACTATGCTCCAGTACTAGCATGAAAAAACACAAGCACACTTGCAGCAGTGTCAAACTGAGCCTTAAGACAATACTCCTGTTATGGAAGGGACTGCTTTTCCACTCAACAGGCAGGAAGGGGCACTTGCACAACATCTTTTCCAGACCATTTGGAAGCCAAAGGCTGTGCTCACACAGCAGCACAAACCAGCACTAACATTTTGTAATAGCAAACAGGCACTTCCCTTCTGCTCCCCAACTGCTAAATTGTGACTAGCAAAATACTTGCCAATTACGATACACGGAAGGTGGTGGGTGCAGGGCTAACACACACACACACGGTTTGTGTGCATGTGTAATGCATTTCTATGTGGTTGCAGGGATTTCCATTAGTGAGACTCGGGCCAGAAGGCAGGCTTTACCTCCCCACAGGGGACTCCCAAAACACAGCACTTCACTTACCCCCATAGGAGTGCAAGCGAGAAAGGAAGACTACTGCGGTCAAACTGCCCCTGCTGTTTTCTGGTCTGAGTTGATGGTCTGCTTTCTCCTTCTCAGTTGTATCCTACACAAGGTCTCCTACATATGCTCATTCCAAACCAAGCATTGCCAAATGTGTTCTCTGGGGCGACTCCAAAGTGAGCCTGTTCTGCCCCTTTCATCTAAACAAACCCACTCAAGGTCTCAGCTCCTCGTGCAGAGCACTGGGAACTACTTTTTATGCATTTGGAGTGTTTAGATGCTTCAAACTGAAAACACTTAAATAAAACTTATAGAACTGCTTGGCAGGGTTTGGTATAAAACATTATTGTTAATGCCAGTCTCGAAACAAAACAGTTTATACTTTCCAAGAAAGCCTGCTACTACCTTCTAAGAACTGTTTCAAAAGTGACAATATGAGAAAACAACTTCCTTATTCTTTAATATAGGTGTGAAGATTCAGATATCCAGATGGAGAGATTTCCTCTCAGTCTTAGACAAAATGTAACACTGATAATCATACCTCGTTTTCTGTATGTAGGTCCACTTCCCCGGCACACTGCATGGAACTAAAAAAGCCGCTGAACTTTTCATTAATTTGCTCAACTAGCTGTTTCAAAGGGTTTAGCCACTTTTCCTTAGCCTAAAAAGAAAAAAAAACACTCATGTTAAGAGGAGCAATTTTACAGCAGATACACATCTTTGTACTGCAGCAATCAGGAGGTTAAAGTTTTAAATATGCTATTTATTAATGGTGTCCCTAAACACCATCTGACATATGGGTTAGAAGGTGCATGTGCACCAATGTGCTGCGCCAGTTGTGATCCAGGGACTGGGGGTGGGGGTGGAGGAAATGAAGAGGGGAGGCTACACTGCCAGTTGTCCTCCCCCTGTGGAAAACAAGAGCGCCAGGCAGAGGCTGTGCTGTGTTGACACCAGACCTGTGCACTGAATGCCAGCATGTGCAGGGTGTGCATGAATGGATATTCTGATCAAGTTGTCTTGGTTGCTGAAAGCCCCTGTGCAGGTCAAACACAAAGTATGCTCCTCCCAACCTCACTCCCATTGGCCACACAGACCTGCTGATGTGCATGAAGCCACCCCACTGCACATGGAAGCTACTCAGTGGCGACTGGATGCCATGTGCTATCCATGTTACCATGGATGGGTGCTAGGACTGTGCTGCCATGCTATGGCAGTGGGGGGTGTGGGTGTGGGCGTTCCACAAGTCCTTAGTCCTGTGCTCCAGCTGGCTGAACCTGCCGGCGGCTGTGTGTACTCGGCTTGTGAGTTCCTTGCCTCCGTGTACCACTGCCATTCATATACCTCTTGCAAGGATGGATTTGTAGACTGTACTTATTATGATGATTTATTAGAAGGCCAACAGCTATTTATACATTCCCCTATATTATAATGCCTTATGGATAATGGCAATAATAACCAATACACATAATACCTGTGAAATATTCTGCCTATAGTCATCCAATTCTTTTTTCTTCTCCTCCAGCTCCACTGTCATCTCTGCTATTTCTTCTGTCCTTTTGTTACATTCCTCAACAACCTGGCAGGAAGACATGACTCTCTTTAAGAGGTGACATTTTCCAAGTGGACAATACAGACGTTTTACAATCCAAATCCAAAGAAAGAAAACTACAAAGCCCATTGCTTGTTGAAATAGAAAACAGACACGGAACCTGGTTACACATTCACAATACAAAATACATTTCTAGCTCAAGTGAAAAGAATATGAGGCCACACTGCACTTCTAACTGGGAGAACCTCAAATATTCAATAGCAGCACAGCTGTTTATTTAAAACTGGATTGGCCTCCATCAAATATACAAATGGGAGGGTGCAGGGCCTGCCTTTTAGGTGCAAAGGGAGCATGAGGGTGGAGAGGTGAATGATTCCGCCTTTCCTCAGCTCCCCACAGTACATCACCAGAGACCAAGGGGCATTAACCAAACCAGTCTTATCATTATCATCAACTGTACTTTGAGCCAAAGCTAATTCTCTCCGCCCTCCCCCTGCAATCGCTGTTTTTTTCTTTCCTCTTTTTAAAAAATCAGAAGCAGCCCAGAACACAGTGGTCTCTGAGAAAAAAGGCTATTTAGAATTCTAATAGATTCAGAATATGGCATTTGACAACACATTGTTCCTGCTGCTTAGCTTATTATTGTTGTTATTACTAAGCAACGTAGTACAGTGTGGGAGTTAAATACTGGGGATACATACTGAAGCGCTGAGGCCTGTGAAACAGGAAGCTCTTGATTTCTCCTCATTCAGCAAAGCGTCAATTTCATCCAGTGTGTTTGGAAGAGCAAGGAATGCCTAAAAGAAAGGACCTTGGTATCAATGCCAACAACCCTGCAAAAACCTCGATTAGGATTTGAATAGAAATTGTTCCTTCATATGTATTCTCTGTCTTCTCCACGCAAAGGACCTACCACTTGCTTGTTCTTCCTCTTGCTTTGGACATAGCCAAAGAAACCTTTTATTATTCTTTTTGACCTCTCTTACAAGCCTGAACTCATTCTGCGCTTTAGCCAGCCTGACCTTCCCCCTACAACTGTTGGCTACTTGTGATTTCCCCTTTCTTCCATTTCTTATACACGCCCTTAATTCTCAGCTCATCTGTAAGCTCCTTATGCAGCCACACCGGTAGCAGGAGTAGCAGCAAGCATTCTATGGGCTGTGCCTTCCAAAGGCTGCCTGGAGTGTTCTAAGGTCTGCAACAACCCAATAACCCCTCCCCTCCACAACACATTTTAAAAGGGTATTTGATGTTAACCAGCCAAAGGCCTGGTTAAAGAGGAATGTTTCCGCCTGGCGCCGAAAGTTGTATGATAAAGGTGGCAGCTGAACCTCCCTGGGGAGAGCATTCCACAAATGGGGAGCCACTGCAGAAAAGGCTCCGTTCTCATGTTGCCACCCTCTGGACCTATTGTGGAGGAGGCACACAAACAAAGGCCACAGAGGGTGATCTCAGGGTCCTGGTAGGTTGATATGGGGAGAGCCGTTCCTTGAGGTATTGCACTGCTGAACTGTTAAGGCTTTATAGGTTAAATCCAGCACTTTGAATTGGGCCTGGGAACTAGTAACTAGTGCAGTCTATATTGTTTCGCATAAACTTTTTGGAAATTAAGCAGTACATAAATTCTGTTTAATAAATAAAATAAATCATTATAATAAAGGAAGCCTTGTTGGGAATTACATCAATGATTGATACTATGCTCTTTATTTTAACTGTAACTAATATTTATAGATATAATGATGATCCAAAATTTTCTGAGATTGTAAAATATTTATTCTGGTACAATCAAACCTAAATGCCTCCATCATTGTACATTTCGGCTTCCAAATGCTGAAAACCCGGAAGTAACTGCTTCGGTTTTCGGAAGCCAAATGTGCTACGCGTCTTCAGTTTTGAGTTTCCCTATTGTATTGAGGCTTCTGCTTTCATTTTTTGGTTTTTGAACGTTTCGGAAG
This sequence comes from Podarcis pityusensis, assembly GCF_964106645.2. Classification (NCBI taxonomy): domain Eukaryota; kingdom Metazoa; phylum Chordata; class Lepidosauria; order Squamata; family Lacertidae; genus Podarcis; species Podarcis pityusensis. The sequence continues at coordinate 62,519,971 of NC_138036.1, forward strand.
TCGAATGGTCTTCTGGAACAGATTACGTTCAAAAACTGAGGTTCCACTGTACAATAGTTAATGTATATACACTGATTAATAATAATGAACGTGATTCATTAAATAGGCAATCAGTATTTATAATTATTAATGAATTTATAATCATGCAATACTATATACTAAACTGTATTAGAAATCTATTATGGCAATATTTCATGCAATTAAATATGCTATGTTACCTGACAGCATGCAGGGAGTGGGGAGGGGGAAAGGTTTCTACAAGCCAAGGCACCCAAGGCTCTGCTTTGCCCAGGGTTACCTCTTTATGCCTTGCCATGTCTTAATTTGCTCACCAAGTTAAACATTCAGTGTTACAAACCTAGATAAAGTTCTCTATTGGATCAAAATTTTGAAGTGTCAGGGAGGATTTAAAATTTACAGTGTGCTGTGCGTTGGAAGGAGAATTACATGAAAATGATGGATCAGTGGTATTTAACACCTGTAAAATTAGCAAAGATGTATAGAACTGCTTCAAATGTTTGTTGGAAATGTAAGGAGAAGGAGGCACGTTCTACCATATGTGGTGAACGTGCAAGATAACAGGAGCATTCTGGGAAATATTTACAATGAGTTAAAAAAAATGTTTAAAATAACATTTGGGGGAAAACCTGAGGCTTTTCTACTAGGTCTTTTAAGTGCAGAGATTCCAAAGGAGCAGAAACGACTAATCATGTACGCGACGACAGCAGTGCGAATATTACCGGCCCAGAGATGGAAAGACGATAAAGTTCCGACCAGAGACGAATGGCTGATGAAGATGATGGACTACGCCGAAACGGCGAAAATGACTGGGAAAATCAGAAACCAGGAAGAGAAGAACTTTAAGAAGAATGGGGAAAATTTACAATGTACAGTGGTACCTCGGGATGCAAACAGGATCCGTTCCGGAGCCCCATTTGCATCCTGAATGGAACGTAAGACGTGACGGTGCGTGCGCGGGTCACGTTTTGCCGCTTCCACGCATGATGTCATTTTGAGCGTCTGCACATGCGGCGAAACCCGGAAGTAACACGCTCCGTTACTTCCGGGTTGCCGCGGAGTGCAACCCGAAAGTGCTGAACCTGAAGCACATTCAACCCGAGGTATGACTGTACTTAAGAGAACACTGTAAACAACTAAAAACTTTGGCAGGATTTGAGTAATGCTTGTAATATACAAAGACCTATGGTAAAAATGGACTCTTTGTTAAACAAATAGAGAAAATAAGGGAGACAGTCGGAGGGGGGAAAGAGATTGATAATGGTAACCATGGAAGGGCGGAGGGGAGTCGAAGGATTCAGGGAATCCTAAATGATGATGTTGATGTATAATGTTTGAATTCAAATTGATTATGTAAAACTCAATAAAAATAATTTTTTTAGAAAATAAGTTTTTGAAGTGTCTTCAAATATATGGTAATATGAGGTGTACTGATGACTTTGAAAACATTTTCCTATTCATTTTCTTGAACTGTTCTAAAAGATAAAGGCCAGGAAACAGGCACTTTCGGAACAGAGCAAAAATGGCCCTATGTGATTGTGCAACAGTTTCCATCAACAAAAGATGGCTCCGCCTGGGGTTTAGTTGTGTGTGTGCCTGTGTGTCAGTCCTTTGTTGTGGCACTTACGTTGCTGAAATGTTCTGGAATACTTTGATCTGGACGAAGGTTGCAAGCTTGCATAGCTTTCCTCATTAAACCTTTACAGTTCTCCAAGAGGGCACGTCTCCTTTCATCCAGCTCCAAAAGCTGCTGCTGTAATAGACAGAAGGGGGGGAGGCAGTATTATTATTTTCATGAAAAACTCAGCAAAACGTTGACCAAAGCAAGGCCTTCAGAATTTGGGAGGAAGGGCAGGCTATAAATTCAATAAATAAATAATTACTCTGAAAAACTAAAAATGGAGCCACAAGTAGAAAGGGCCCAGGGAGGACACCAGCCGGGTGTGGAAGGGAGGGCAGCTCCATCCAGCTCATCCCTGTGGAGTCTGCAGCTGCCATCAAGACAGAAGTCTGAGGGAAGAACTGTCTGGCAGGATCTGTCTTCCTGGCTTGCTCCGCCAGAGTCCACTGCTCTGCTCCCAGATCGGCTCTGAGGGAGGAAAGTGTGCCTGGGCAGCCAGAATCAGCACAGAAGAAGAGGACCTTGAAGACCTTGCGCTTGAGTTTGCTCTTTCCCTCCTGCACTTCATTTTTCCTTGTGTGGTGGGCCTTTTCACCCTGAGAAAAGGGACAGTCCTACGACTGATTTTTGTAAGCCATTCTAGGACCCTTTTTGGTTAAAGAGTGGGGCACAAAATGCCTTAAGTAAATACATCATCTGTAGCACTGTAGATAAAACCCTTAAATAATTTTTCAACACCTGCAAGTGTTATTCAACCTACATCTCACAACCTAAAAATAATTGTGTGAATTGGTCCACAAAGCTGTTTCTCACACAAACTTTTTCCACAAGATAAAATCTAGACCCATCTCAATGGAGGAAAACACATCTATTTGGATTTCCAGCGTTTATTTATTTCACGCATACGCACACAGCCCAGGGTGTCCTGGCCTAGGACTTCAGCGGCTGCTACAGTTTCATAGCACACAATCATTGCACAGTGTGTGGTCGCTGGCAAGTTGCTCAGGGAGTGAAGTGCCAGGCCAAGGCGAAGACTTCTGCCCCAGGCCAAGACAGCAAGCGCTGTGAGGGAGGCTGCCATTGCAGCCTCCTAGGAAGAGAAGCGAGAGGAAGACTAGCCGGGACCCGCCTGCTGACCAGAGAAACAGCAGCTGCAGGGAGCTGCCAAAGCGAATGCCAGACTCCAAGAGCAGCCACCCTAGGATGGCAAAGCAATAGGGAAACCCGTGCTGATCCCCACCCTGGGCTGGGGAAAGACGGCTGTTGTGTGTACTCCAAGAGAGCTGGCCAATTTGCCACAAGTACCATCTGATCTGAATATCCAGGAACTTCAGGCATTGGCACGGCGTTTGCTTACTTTTCTTCCCCTCCTTTCCCCCCTTGCTATCTCTCATCTGTGAGAAAGTGAGCCAGTGGGGTGTAGTGGCCAAAGAGTCCATGAAGCTCCCTGGGTGGCCTTGAGCCACTCGCTGTGTCTCAGCCTAACCTCACAGGGCTGTTGCAAGGATAAAATGGAGTAGAAGAAAACAATGGAGGAAAGGTGGGCTATGAATGCCATAGATAAATCAATAAACCTAAAGGCACAGACCAGTCTGATCTATTAATCTCTGTACGGCAACATATTCATCCACAGAAGGCATTTCAGAATCACAGGAGAGAGAAAAATGCCCAAGCTTCAAGGGTTAGGAAGCAGCTCACAGCAAGAGGAGCTGCCATCTTCCCTTTCCCCACTTGCTCCTGCTTTTACCAGCAGCTTGGCTGAGCCGCCAGAACTCTGCTGTGAATAATGGCAGCAGGGCCATCAGCTGGGGGGGGGGGGGAGGGGCCATTCAGGTCATGGAGGAACTGATGAGACACTGCCAGAACTCTGCTAGGCTCCAAACAGTCAAGGACAACATCAAGGTTCAGCCACTTCTCAGAAGTTGTTTCGATTGTTGGGAGTGAATCAAATACGTAACTAAGAAATAGTGCCCGAGTTTGCTTTTTTCCTCTTCCCTCCCAATCATGTTTCCTTTTGTGTCATGACTTTTAGGTTGTAAGCCCAAGGGCAGGGATTGTATAATTATGGATTCCCAAAAGCCCCTCTGGAAGACTTTTTGGGCTGAAAAGCAGGTTACAAATCGGGAGTTATTAATACGTTTGTCTCTCCAGATGTCCCATCCTCTCTGCTCACTGGCAACGCTGCCTGGGGCTGATGGGAGCTGGAGTCTAGACGATCTCAGGTTAGCTACGTCTGGTATTAATGCTACAAACAAACCAACAAACAATGCACTATGGTAGCTACCAGACTTCAGTATACCATTCTTGTTACAGAGGAAATCAGGAGTCAGTAAGTGCTGTGAGGACACTCTGGCAGGAGTTCTGCCTCGCCCTTCGCACTAGAGATGCTGCTGGCAGGAGCTCGGGCACATGCAGCCCCCTCCCTGTGAGCTGCTCCTAGTGAAACAGGGGCAGAGAAATTCTCTTATCTGCCAAAAGAACAATTTTCTGAAGGGTAAAACATGCACCATGCTGGACTATCTAAAATAATAATGATAAACTTAGTCTTTAGGATAATTATTCTTTCTGCCTGTTCAGAAAGAGATATTTGGCAGAGTATTGGTATTTCCTCATATGCTTTATTTGACGCCATTAGGAGTAAAAGGATGGGAGTCTACTGAAAAATAGTAGCCAGTGACTAACACTTCCATGCAGAACTGAGCTGAAAAGATTGCCACTCTAACAGTATTCCAAAACTTTTAATTATGAAAAATAACACAGAAGGAAAACATGATTGTTGTGTTCTTAAAATTCATTCTAAAATAAATACTGCAATGTATGTTCTGAACAGTACTTGGTGGATTTTTCTCCCCAAATGTGCCACGGTACATGTTCCAAAAAATAAAATAAAAATCAATTAATCCAAACAAGACAATTATCAAGTCTCTCTCAAAACAGTTGTCAAACACAGAGGTGGCTGTGCCAATTATCTGACGAGCAGATGGGGCTAACAATCCTCCCTACTGTTCCATATGGGTCATAAACACATATTTGCCTCTCACATTCATTAAGAAAATTAAATAACCAAAATTGCTTAAGATAAATATTAGAGTTCTTGATCTAAGGTGCTATACTGAACAAGAAAAGCACATAAAATCTGCTAATGTGCATGTGTCATTTTTAAATGTTCATGCATGTTAGCAAGGAAAACATATTCTAATCTAAGAGATAATGTTTTACTTTTCTTAATGAATCACTGTGCTGACAGAACCCACATATGCAGCATTTGTCTCCCACAGAAAAAGGCTCAATTGGATTTTGCCTGTCTGCCACTGCTTGTACAAAGCCTTTTTTAAAGACCATCAGCACAGTTCACTAACAAAAGAAGTTAATTGCTGCTATTAATGATGCTCTATTTACCTGCATTTGCAGTCCTCAAAACTCAAGGATAGGCTTCCTTTAGCAGGTAAGGGAAACTATCAGGGAAATTGCTCTCCCTATCTGTCAGGGTGTGTAAAAAGGATGTGAAATGCTGGTGCCCTAGGTAAGCATTGTGCCTTTTCATATTATTTTGCACATCTTGATTGAATATACTCATGAACAAGGAAGCTGTCCTGCAGCAAGTAAGACCACTGATCCCTCCTGGCAAATATTGGGGACACCCATTGGCAAAAGCTCTCCAAGCGTTTCAGAGAGGGACCTTTTGCAGGAAGAGCATGTCCTCTCACACAGGACAATGGCCCATCCCCTAAACGGCATTCCATATGTAAAAGTAGGTTTTCAAGCTCATTCAACAAGTGTGAGAGTGCAGGTCTTACCTCTGCAGCTCGTAGCTGGACAGCGCAGGCTTTATATTCAGCCTCAAGTCTGCTCTTGTGGAAAGCTGCTTTCATGTTCTGTAGAACCAAATCTGTTTTCTGTTTGTTCAAGGTCACACAACTCTGTGGAAAACAAGCATCATTTAGAAGATTTTGCTAAAAAGAAAAGCATTTATTATTCTTCAATCTGGTGTTTATCCAGATGCAATGCCTCTTCTGTTTGATCAAACACTTGGCAACTGAGAATAAAGTTTGCTTTTCCCAGGTGAGTAACAATTCATTCCAACCTGCCAGAATGATAGTGCAAAGCACTTTTTATTATTTATTTATGTATTATTAAAATTTATATCCCACCCTTCACCTTGTAATATACTTATGAGTGGGCATTTTTGTAGACTATTTATTCCTTTGGAACATTTGCACTGTCATGCATCAGGCTCATAACAACATTGATGTTAACTGGACTCCTCTAGGTGACAAGCAATTGAGAAATAAAATGTTCAATACATCTATCAATTAGGTCTTCGTTTTGGGGAAGGGAGGAGTTCATCATTATTTGAATAAATTCATAAAACGCCAACAGTACCAACAGCAGCCTTTGAGAGATGTGTGTTTACCTTTATTAGTTGCATAAATTCTGTGACGAGTTTTACTTTTTCAGTGTTAATTTGTTTTACTGCAATATTCGCTTGCTCAGACGCTTCTTCCAAGTTGACGCCATCTTGTTCCATTTGTCTCAAACTGTGCAAGGAAGATTTATGGGCAATGCTGTTTGAATTACTACAAAATTCCTAGTTCAACCCTATGAAGGCTAGATTTATGTTTTAATGAGGAGGCATGATAACTGCCTTTCAAAGTACAGAAAATCAGACTATCCTGTGCAAGCTGAAGAACTTAAGAGAGTAAAGTCTACAAAGCTTTCACAATAAATAAAAACCTAATTTTCAATAGTGCCTCTAAAACACATCTGCCCCATCATTCAATTAACAAGCTCTGTCCTGACTGACATTAACAAGCACAGGGGAAAACAGGGATGCCTGTCATCATTAGCTCAATTCTTCAAGCTCAATTCTGTCAACTCTTAACCATTTTTGGGGTCAGGCCTGAAATCCTAGCTGTCATGTTACGCAAATTGCCCACCAAAGGGATAGCAGGTTCTATGAACACCAAAGAAGTTATTTATACAGCCAAAGTATAGGATTATTTTTTGGGGGGGGGGGGATGCGGGTGGCGCTGTGGGTTAAACCACAGAGACTAGGACTTGCCGATCAGAAGGTCAGTGGCTTGAATCCCCGCAACAGGGTGAGCTCCCGTTGTTCGGTCCCAGCTCCTGCCAACCTAGCAGTTCAAAAGCACGTCAAAGTGCAAGTAAATAAATAGGTACCGCTCTGGCGGGAAGGTAAACAGCATTTCCGTGCGCTGCTCTGGTTCGCCAGAAGCGGCTTAGTCATGCTGGCCACATGACCCGGAAGCTGTATGCCAGCTCCCTCAGCCAATAAAGCGAGATGAGCACCACAACCCCAGAGTCGGTCACGACTGGACCTAATGGTCAGGGGTCCCTTTACCTATAGCATTTTTAAATCCTCTTGTCTGGACGCAAAGGTCTGCAAGTGGAATTATGTTTGCAGGATGCTCTCTTCCATTTCCATTTCCCTACGGCAGGACCTGGAAAGCCGCTCTTGGGGGTTAACGGAACCTCCAGATCAGCACAGAAAAAATGTCTGGGGCTGCAGGGGGAATTGGTGGAAGCTGAGGGTGAGCCCTTCACAGGAGTCGATGTACCTTCCACTTGCACAAGATCACCTTTGGATCTAAGCCACTGATTTCAATGGGAAAATCTAAGAATATGCCGAACACTTCCAATTTAAAATCAAATAGATTTGAAAGTGCTTACATTTAGCTGAATCCTGCCTAAGTATTCTTCTTCCATGTTTTTAAGCACCAATGGGTAATTCGGCAAGTATGTGGACATTAACTTACAGAAAAATCACCCAACAATTTTTTAAGAGGCACACACAGAACTTCAAATTCTCAGCACATACCTTTCCTTACTTTCCCCACAATTTAATAGAATCATAGAACTGTAGGATTGGAAGTGACCCCGGGGCCATCTAATCCAACCCCCGGCAATGCAATATTTATAGAACTTTCATAAGCCAAGTAATTAAATTTGATTGTCCATACTGCCTTCTTTTTTACAGCTGATGTTTAAATTACAAACCGTACAATGCACATGCAAGTATGCGCTTATGCGGTTGCCCCCTGGTAACAGTGTAGCAAAGAGAACAAAGTTTAGGGCAAAGGGAACGGAACTGTCCAAACCCTGCAAGTAAGCAAAGTAAGAAAAACCGAGGGGGACTAAGGACTTAAAGGGCAAAAATATGAATATGAATATAAATAAAATATAAAATACATAATATAAACAAAATATTATGTACATTCTAATGACATTTCTATTTGCCTTTTTAAAGTCTTTTAAAAAGAGTGGAAAGATTAACTGGACTTGTAAATCATTAATCCCCTATTTCCAACTTGATCTCTCATATCCATTTTATCATAGTCAGAAGTTCACAGTACTCAGCAGAAGGATGACAGGTTTTCCTAATCATTTAAATGGCTCCATGATCATCAATGGACTATCAAAGCAGTTCTGATACAGGTTTGGCTCAGTTTTCTGAGTGCTGTTTCTCTACATAATAAATATATAAAATAGCTATACCTGTCACTTTTCATACTAATTTTTGATTCCAATTGCTTCCTTTTGTTTTTTCTATCCAATAGCAACTTTTTCTGTTGTCTGAGGTCATTATCTCTGCGTTCCAGACGTTTTTGTTGTTTAGAGAGAGAAGCCATTTTAGAATCCAGCAACTCCAGCTGCCTTGCAATTTCCTAAAGTAAAAAGTGCAGAAGAAAATCCCATTGTATAATGTGTTCATAGTGCACAGGCAACCATTTTAAAAACAGGGAGTATTCCCTGCCCCCCCCCCAAATGCTAACAGTGTTAATTACATTAAGAAGGTGCACAGCATTTTAAAGTTCAGGTGCAAATATTCTTGTGATATTTTTGAAAGTGACTTTCAAATTGTAGCTTTAGTGTTAAATGTGGTGAAAAACAGATATAAAACACCAGCCAAAATTGCTGACCAAAGACTTTACAGGATTAATAAGTCCCAACATTTCAAATCATGAACTGCTGTTTTCCTAAACCATCACGATAAATCAGCTTACCTTCTGTTGATTTTCCAACTGCCTTCTTTCGTCTGCATCCACTGTGACAGTAAGGAACTGTGCCGGCTTCAGTGATGTATTACTGGTAATGGTCTGATTTGTGTAAAAAGACAATTTTACCACATATCTTTCTTCTGCTGTGTAGATGCTTCTCAGTTTGGTTTCTTTTATGACCTGCACACACAAAATTACCACACTACAATTATATCAACTCCAGAGGGATAGCTATTAACATCCCGAATGTTAGTCTATTGCAACAAAAAATTCAAATAATTTGTAGCAAATTTATTACAGCATACATTTTAGTGGATTACAGTCACTCGCATCAGATGCATGCAGTGTTATCCTAAATTGGCATGAATACATACACATGGCAGCGGGATAGCGGAAGTGGAGTTGCAGGCAGCAATGCGAGAGGGAAATAAAGTGAAAAGCAGAAACTACAGACTGTGATCATTACTTGAGATATGTTGGTGCACTGTGGCTGGATGGAAGCCTTACCCTCTCCCCTTGCACCATGAGTAACCTGGGGCTCCCCAGGGCTCAGGAACCAATGATGTGGGACAGCCACATACAGCTCCCAGAAAGAAAGCTTTCTATCTCAGCACATTTTAAGACCTCTTCTGACTGGGAGTGCAAGATAGGAGGCTCCTTTGTTTCCTCCCTTCAAATTAAGGGCAGCTCACCAGGCCTGAACTTTAAAGCGACTGGGGGGGACGGGGACTACTGGCCTTCTAAGACTTTGGGAGCTGAACTTTATGTGAGGTAGAAATGAAGTGATGTCTTAACTGCTGCCGTTTCCACTTTTTTAGCTTGTGTTTTGCGTGTGTACAGGTGGTTTTAAGACGATTGTTTTTAGGATACTTTATCTGTTTTATATTTTATTGTAAGCCAGTTGAGATCCAATTGATAGGAAAGCAGATTATAAATTTAAGCACAGTATTTATTATTATTTGCATTTGTTAGTTGCTTTATATATTAAAAAGTCTCAAAACAACTTTACAAGAAAAATACATACAGGTAAGTACAGTTATAAGTCAAGTTTAAAATATATTTAACACAAAATATCAAAATGTTTATCCAACAATACACTAAATAGTCGAAGATGAACAACACAATAGAGACTGACTTAACCACTAAAAGACTAGATTCCACAAATGGGGGTGGGGTGGAGAGTAAACACCCCTGAAGAACACCCCCTCTACATCTCCCTCCAGGCTGGGTCACGTGAGGAGAGGTATCTTTGGAACTGGGATCCTGAACCACATAAGGCTTTATAGGTCAAGTCAAACTCTCTGAATTGAGCCCATAAATTAACTGGTATTCAGTTCAGCCAGAATCAGTATATTGTGCTTAGACCTTCTAATCCCAGCTAATAATCTGGCTGGTGACTTCTACAGAACCATCACCCCAAAAAATCAAGCACCACTTTCTCTCCACTGCTGCTGGGAAACAAAGAACAGATATGACTTTCAGTGTTCGAAGAAACCCAACTCATCTCTGCCAATGGGGCAAAAAGACTGACCACCCATCTTGACACAGAGGAACAGCACATAGGAGAGGTGTAATTTGATTGTATGTGCTTTTCTTAGCTGCTTGTTGCTACTGTGCTTTGCTAATGTGCTTATATAAAGTATGACAAGTTCATGGCCTCCTGATCTGGTGTTGCTTGCTTCTAAGGGAAAGGCGGCAGCATCACACCAAGAGTCTTTCTAAACACTACAGATTTCTATCTCTCTTAGTCAACATGCCTCACCCTTTCGATCATATTTCTGGTTTTCTCTGTGCCGACAGGGACCTCATGAATGCGATATTTATCACACAGGTAATTCATCACAGGGTGGGGAGCATCAAACAACTCTCTCAAGTAAGAGAAAACTCCATACCGGCTGAAGAAGGCAAGAGAGGCAGTTAAATAAATCCCCCCCAATTAGTAAGATGAATAATCAATTCTCAGAGCAAGAGTGTTGGAGAAATGAATAAATATGAGCAATCATATTTTAACTGAGGTTAAATATTAAGATTCTGTAACATCAAAAGCCAAATTCTGCAAGCTTACGACAGGCAAAATTGAGCAAATAGTAAATGCTTATTTAATCAGCTAAATTAATTTGATTCAGTATGCTGGGCATTGTGGTGAAAACAGCTAGGTCACGGCACAATTGCTTTCACACAATAACTTATACCCATTATTATAATGTAGGGTTTTAAGATAAATAGCTTAAAACTTACAACAGTTCTTCAACTGGTTTCCAAGGTCTGCTTTCAGCATAAGATTCACTTGGTGCACACACAGCATTCACTCTGAGCCTTTGAACATCACGCACCTAAACAAGATTGCATCAATGCCAAGAGAACACTCTTAGCTGCCTTAAGACAAATGTTTGAACTGAGCTTTTTAACAGTTCTCTTGAGTAGGTAACAATAGTAACATTAGAGAGTATTTCAGAGGATCTTTAATTCAGAACCACCTACAACTCCTCATCTCCTGCCAACCTAGTGGTTTGAAAGCACGTCAAAGTGCAAGTAGATAAATAGGTACTGCTCCGGCGGGAAGGTAAACGGTGTTTCCGTGCGCTGCTTAGTCATGCTGGCCACATAACCTGGAAGCTGTACGCCGGCTCCCTCGGCCAATAAAGCGCCACAACCGAGTCGGTCGCAACTGGACCTAATGGTCAGGGGTCCCTTTACCTTTTACAACTCCTTATCTGAAAGCCATTTCAATCAATTAAGGACAGGGTTAAGAAGTGCCAGACTTTTCTTTTTTGAATTATCTGTACCCTGTTTATTAAGTGAATTTTCCAAAAAGCCTAGCCCCCATTAACTTTGTATCAGAAGAATAAAGAAACTGAATCTTCATATAGTCACTGTTATCAGGCAACAGTAGAGCAGGTTTTTCCCTCTTTCGCTCAACAAGGTGACTTCTAAAAAATATAACATTTCATGTGCTTCTCTTAGTTGGCGGCTGGAAATGCACTGGAGAAAAGAAAAATGAGCAGTGCTTCATGCTACCAGTGTGGTGAGAGAGACGCAATCAAGAGCCTACTTATTAGGCTTTTTGTTGTCTGGACTTCAATACCAATCTGTTTTTAATGTAGGAATTGGTCCTTGCCTCTCTTAGAAAGATTTCCATATCTTCTTGGCTTTCAAAGACAAAGGCCCTCAAGTCGTTGGATGAAATGTGATTTTCTACATATTTAGCATGCTTATGATCTTTCATATTGATCTGTGCAGAAAAAAAAAATCCAACAATTACAAACGGTGGCTGAAATTAGTAGAAAAAGAACAATAAAATGTGCATGAAGGCAAAGGAGCCAGTAAGATAATACTTGGGTTCTAAATAAACGGCAAGTACATTTCCAAATGTAGTTAAGGACGGATATTTGACTGAGGCTTCAAATCCTGTGCACAAATATCTGGGAGCAAGTCCCACTGAATGCAATGAAGCTTACTTCTTTTTTCATCGTTGGTGTAGTGTGTTTTAAATGACTTATAATGAAATTATATATTTCAAGTATGACTTACATTAAATGGGCATCAAGAAATAAAATAAAATGTGCTCTATTCTTTAAAATGGCTCAATACTCATTATGCTGTGGCTAATTATTCTAGAAGTACCTTAATTCATATGTTGGTGGTAACACTGTGGCCCTGTCGTTATCTTCCTGGGAGAGGAGATGCTGCAGTATGGTGCCATCCGGATGCACCCTGGAAACTTAGTAAGTCCCAGGTGATGTGGGAGGAGCCCAAATGAGGACTTTTTCTTGAGGGTAACCTCAAGATTAGACTACTGTAACACACTGTGTGTGGGCCACCTTATGCCTTGTTCCTATAACTGGTGCAAAATGCAGGTGCTAGGGTGCTTAGTGGGACACCCAGCTTTGCATATATTTTAACAGTGTGGAAAGATCTGCACTAGCTGCCTATTAGCTGCAGAGCCAATTTCAAGGTTGATGTTGTTGGTATTGAAAGCCCTGAACAACTTGACACCAGGGCACCTAGCAGACTGCCTCCCCTAGTACAGAGCAGGCTGATCTTAAAAACTTCCAAGGAGACATGGCTGGTGGTTCCACAACCAGTAGATTGTCACTTGTTGACAATGCAGAAGCAGGGCTTCTTGTGGATAGAACCCAACCTCCAGAATACCGTTCCTCACACAATCCATGAGGTGGAGACTAGGGCTGGGTGATATATCAATATATTGTCCAAAACAGGTCTGAAGTTCACATCGTGATAACTGTTTCATAATATCTGAGCTGGCAATATATCACAAATCACAATGTGTGTAATGGCTAGGCAATATCTGGTTTTCAGTATCACGATAACTCACCAGCTAAATGTTGAAATGTCATCAACAGCTAAACCTCACAGAATCACCAGCTCAACACTGCAACTACCACAATGTCTGAAATAAGGATGGAACTATACAGAGGCGAACAAGACAATGTCCAGGCAACTGCTACTACTTAAAGAGGTCTAAAATGGATAAACGACAACATTATACATACAGTTTGTTTCATCAGCAGGCAAGCCAAAATGCATCCCAACAGGACTTTTGGTTTTGGGCTTGGCTACCAAATGATGGCATTCAGGACAATCCAAACCCCGACAATGAATCATAGTCACTTACAGGTCACCCCTGCTTCCGCCACTGTCTCCTGACACCATGGGAAGGCCTCACAGGCCACCGCTACTGCCAACGTCATGACAAGGCTTTGCAGGCAGGCGTCGTTTTTGCCACTGCTGCAAGGCCTTGCAGGCCACCACTACTGCTGTCACCACAAGGCCTCGCAGGCTGCCGCCAGCACCCACCGTCATGGCAGGGCTTTGCAGGCTGCTTATTGTGCCACTGCTGCCAGGCTGCCACTGCTTCTGCCCGCCCCCCAGTTGTTGATTCTGCCACCGCCAGGCTGCTGCTGCTTCTGCCGCCTAGCAGGCCTGCCTGCCATCTGGGAGTCCCAGATTATTTGTATTCACTATGGTGCATCACTGTATTTTGGATTGTCCTGAATGCCACCACTTGGTAGCCAAGCCCAACCCTTAAGTAGTAGCAGTTGCCAAGACACTGTCCTATTCACCTCTGCATAGCCCCTTCCTTATTTCAGATGCTGTGATATATTGACATATCATGATGTTTAACTGGTGTTATACTGCAGTACTGAAAAACAGTTATCGCCCAGCCCTAGTGGAGACTGTAGTAAGTCAGCCTCTTAAAACATGTTCACCAATGTTTTCCTAGATTCTGAAAAACTGTCTTTGTTTTGTACAATGCTAAGCTTTATTCGTGATGCACACTTTTATCAAGTTTTACTGAATGTTGCTGATGAATTTTTATTGTTTTTATGAAAACCTCTTAAAATGAAATTTATTGAGCAGCATGCTTTTTAATAAGTAAATTTACTTTTGATGGATGGACAGAGTAATCCTAGGACTCAGCTAGAGTGGTAAAGAAAAAGTGTTTTATATGTATTGTATATGCAATATAACGATGTGACACCAGAGGGCGCTGTGGAGTCCCGTCTTTCCCAACCAGATTTCCCTGTATGAGTTTAGGGTACGTTTAAGTAAAACACTTCTTTGACGTGTCTAGATCCAGCCACAATCTTACACATATGTATATAGCTTCTATTCTATTAACATTCCCTGCCCCGCCCCCCCACATTTTCATAGTTCTTGTTTTTATCTGTAACCCATCTCAGAAAAAGGTGAGGTATAAATAAATTAGCCCTCCTCCTCCTATCTGCCGGCAGGTCAGATGGTTAGGACTGAGGTCAAGTATCTCTCTATCTGCAGGGGAAGGCTCCACATAGAAGGGCATGTCCCTGCGGTGCTGTTTCCCTGGTGGCAGCCAGCATTATTCTCCAAAATGAGTGTTCTGGAGGCCTGCTTTCCTTTGCTGGGGTCCTCCTCATTACCAGCCTAAAGCTGGTACAACTAATTTCCCTCTCTCCATTGCAACCAATGGGTCTGGGGAGAGAATGAGAAAATGCAGTAAGTCTGCCCCCCATACTTCCCACCCTGGGGGAGCCAGCCGAAGTTTGGAAGTGGTGTCGTTTGACCTAATAACCACCATGTAACTTCAAAATGAAACTAACTGAAAATGATAAAAATACTGCACTTTGTCAAAAAGGTTATTGTCAGAAGCAGTTTGAAACAACCCATTCAAAATAAGTGATTAGATCTGATTATATGATCCAGAATTAGCTTTAGAAATGAAGGTGTTAAAGGCCCCACAAGCTGTATGATAACTTTCCCATCCTTTAACAAGGCACTGCTTTTCTGGAAGGCTCTTAAAGCTCACTGATGGCAAGACTAGGAAAGGGTGAGGCGGGGGGACTTTCTTGGAGCAGCCCAGCAAGAGTGGGGACTCACCCTGGACCTTTTAACTTTAATATGCTGGTCACATGTCTTTGTTAGTTCATGGTATGAACTACGTAATACATACTTTTCAAAATACAAAGCCTCAAGTTGAATAGAATCCGTTCCAGAAATCCGTTCGACTTCCAAAGTTCCAAAGATTGAACTGGAAGCAGCGGAAGCCCCGTCAGACGTTCAGCTTTCGAAAGAACGTTCGAAAACTGGAACACTCACTTCTGGTTTTCAATCATTTGGGAGCCGGAACATTCGACTCCCAAGGCATTCAGGAGCCAAGGTACGACTGTATTCTGTACTTTCGCAGAAGGCAAGATTCACACCACAGACTTAATTCAATACATAAAGGTACCTGTATGCCAAGCTCGACTATTCACATTAAAACAATGGATTATAGTTTTATAAGCAGTAGTGGTATTACATTTTAGTGATGACTAAGTCACACAATAGTCAGGCAAATCAGCTTACTGCAAGCATCATGGGATCACAGACTTCTCTTTTGAACCGGTTTCTGTTTTCTCTTAGCCACGTAAGAGCAATGTGTGTGTCTTGAAATCTCCTTTTGAGCTTCTCTTCCTTCATCTTCATCATATTCTCAAACTGCACAATGCCATTCATTACTCCTGTAATTTTGAGACAGCTTTAGGAGCCATGTTCACAGGGCTTCATGATCACAACTACAGCCACTATAGAGGGAAGAGCTGTCTTGCACAAAATACCCATAGCTAGACCCTTGACGCATATCCAACTAACTGCTTCTGCTAGCAGAAGCGCATGCAAGAACTTCCACTAGCGCAATCAGGCTTTCCCTGCTCCCTCTTGCAACCGCACAGAACAGCATGCAGGAGGAGGAGAGGAGAGATTGTTCTGGAGGGCGAGCAGAAATCACAATGCAAAGCTGAATTCCTAGCATATACTTTCCAATCTTTGCAAGCAGCCCATGGAGAAAGCTAAGTGGAATTTTGTTAAAGCATCCAGTCTGAATTCAGCTGCTGAATTCCCTGCCATACTAGAATAAATCCTCGCTGGAAATCTGGGCCAGGATTCAGAGCATTATACAAGAGGCCCACATGTACAGTGGAGCTTCTAAGCCGGCTCCAGACACCATTCACCAAAACTGGAAGAATTTCAGGATCAGCATCAACATACAGCTTTAGGAGTTGCCTGGGGGGTGGGGAGTCCTGGGAGGGGGTATGTTTGAACACACCTAACTAAGGCTAGGATCCAAAGAGCCTATTGAGAACATTTGCTTCCGACCCCTTCTCTGTCATGTTAACAAAGAAAGTCAATGGGAATTGATATCTTCAGGGCTGGGGATTTGGGTTGGTTGTCAGTTATCAAAGCCAATTTCCTATTGTGAAATTCAGCTTTACCACTTGGCAAAAATAATTAAGTAAATAAAAAGGGATGGGCATCTGGGGGAAAAAGACGTTAGCAATCCCACCTGCCACTGAACCCAATGTATTTTGACTATGCATGATTTTGGCTTCAGGCGCAATCCCCAGAACGTAACCCCCATGTAAGTTGTGGGCTTACTGCAGTACTAACAGCAAGCACAGAGTTAAGCCCATTTACCATCTTTTTCCTTTAGCAAGTTCTCCTTTTCTCCTGTCAGATGATTTAATTCACCACCAATATTTAGTTTCTCTTCCTGCAAATGGTTAAGCTCAGCATTAATTGAATCCATCTGAGGTTGAATATTCTCAGGACTGTCTGTATTTCTTAGCTCATTATTCCAGTCTTCTATCATCTTACGAGTGTTTTGTATTCTCTTCTGTCGGTCCATTTCTACCTCCTCCTTCATCCTCATTGCCTGCATAATTCTCTCAATCTAAAAAACACACACACAAGCATTTCTCAAGCATGCCAATAACAAAAAGAAGTTTTTACAAAAGTAAGAATATTCTAGCTAAGATAACATGGAAGTTATTTATTATCTAAAAAAACCCAAAAACCCACCAGCCATTATCATTCTCTCTAGTACCAAACTTGGGTGACCCCTGGCCTATTAGCTTGGAAGCAAAACAGGATCATACAAAATCCAATTGGCTTGCATTGCTGATCATAGGTTACCTGCACTTTCCAATTCTGGGATGCCTACTTGCTGGTCTACATAATGTTTTACAAGGTCATGACCTTTTATATCTAAAGTGCTATAGAAGCAAATGACGCTAATGACTGCAACTATTTACCTGGAAATATGCTAGAATCTAAGCAAGTAAGAAAGGCAGGGGTCACTATTACAGAATCCTCAATATTGGCATTTACGCTTTTGGAATAAAATGAATGCCTCTGTCAGAAAATTAAACGTTATAAAATCAGCACATGGGAAAAACGCAATGGGTTCAAATTACTAAAGTTTTAAGGTAACGGGTAAAGGGACCCCTGACCATTAGGTCCAGTCGTGACCGACTCTGGGGTTGCGGCACTCGATCTTGCTTTATTGGCCGAGGGAGCCGGCATATAGCTTCCGGGTCATGTGGCCAGCATGACTGAGCCGCTTCTGGCGAACCAGAACAGCACACTGAAACGCCGTTTACCTTCCCGCCGGAGCAGTACCTATTTATCTACTTGCACTTTGACATGCTTTTGAACTGCTAGGTTGGCAGGAGCAGGGACTGAGCAACGGGAGCTCACCCCATCGCGGGGATTCGAACCGCGGACCTTCTGATCAGCAAGCCCTAGGCTCTGTGGTTTAACCCACAGCGCCACCCGCGTCCCTAAAGTTTTAGAGAGAGTTAAATGCAAAATATAATACAGTACAAAACTTACTTCTTTGTCTTTTGACTCCAAAGCATCTTGATGCTGTTTACATTTCTGAGATGTTTCTCTGATAGCTGCAGCCTATATACCAAAAGCATTTTTAAAGTTAGAAATCAGCTGTAACTGTAATAAAAGAATCTAAGGCAGTATGGACAGGCGACTTTTCTACTACACCATGGATTAAACTGCATATTGTAACAACTATTTCTGGAGAACAATCGTTGCCTCTTAATTAAAGGCTGAACACACTACCGTTAACAAGTATATAGTTGGCAGTTTAAATAACTGCAGCTTTATGGAATCAACTTTTGAGATTTGATATAAAGGCACCGAAGGCTGGCTACAGATCAATGAAACTCAAACCACTCCCTATGGGTGGGTGGGTGGATGGATAGGGGAATGATGTTTGGCCACACTCATTATGAGCTCTGCAGCTTGAACGAAGAACCTCAGTCTGAAGATGAGACCTACCTCAGTGGTTGGTCCTGGGCTCTCTATATGTTCATCTACTTCAGGTGCTGAAGGGAATAGGAGTATACAAAATCAGGCCCTGCTATTGGCAGGTAATATGAAGTCTCTGGGCTGGCCAATCTCAGCATAAATACTAGGAGTTTGGCCTTTGCCTTTGATAGATCAAGAGAGACATTATTTCTCTCTTTGCTGCATTTCAGGTTCTCCAGCTTAAGGCACTGACTTCATGGACTCTGAATTGGAAAAATTCAATGAATTCCAATAAAAAGCCAGAACCCCAGCCAGGCCCTGACAGAGCCCAAGCTCTGAAGACCTAATTTTGGACTGCAAGTTATCCCCAGGTGAAATAGCAAGTTAGGATGTCCTTAGACATTGCACTGCCTTCTTTGTGAGGCATACTGTGATTTAGATGGTGTCAGGAAGCTAGACTATGTAGAACTTTCTGTTCTGATTCTACTCCACTGACTCCTTTCTAATTCTTTGCTCATTAAAAGTGTTTTCGTTTTACATTACATAGGGTACCTTCAGCTACATGTCTAAACTACTTGTATGTCCATGAGACTTACAAAGGAACTCTTAAATACATACTTTCTCTTGGATTTTGTTATTCAGACTTGCACACTGCTTCTCAGCCTCTTGGATCTGATGTGTCATGGGAGATTGTGATTTTCTTAGTACATTTAATTCCTCCTTTTGACGATCTCTGTTTTGTTTCACCTGTTCATATTGCTTGCGGACATCTTCATATACCTAGGAAGGAATGCAAGCAAACAGATTTATTAATTTACATTATTTATTCAATGCATTCATATACCACCTTTCTGCCAAGGCACCCAATGTGGCTTACAATTATAAACCACTAAGAAATTATATAACATGTAAAATGGAGGAGGCAGCAGTCTGAATGAACAGGCCCTGATGTTGCCTGTGAGGACATTACATCTCTGTGCTCGATAGCCCAAACAAGTCGTCTGAAGTTTCTGCTTTGTTCACCATTTAACCTGTCATGAAATGCAAACATGTCCCTGTTAGATGGATTGGAGTTGGTGAATAGTTCCAGGCAACTACTTTGACATCTGTCCATCTATGCTTAAGGAGGGCAGGTCTATCTCATGGAATGGGAGCCTGTGGCCCTCCACTTGTTGCAGAATTACAACTCCCACTTTCCCTGACCACTAGCAATATGGGCTGTGGCTGATGGGAGCTGATGTCTATCATCATCCAGAGGGCAACAGGTTCCTTATACCTAGCCTAACTTTTAAATTTCTATTTTGTTCTTTTATTCTAATTGAGGATAGTGTGTGGTGTGGGGAATGCTATAAAAATGTATCACCATAATGTCCTAGTATGGCACTAGTATGGCTCACAGCTAGACTAACTACTGGCGGGTACAATAAGAGAAATAATTGTGTCTTTGTCAGGATTGCTATGTCCAGACATGTCTGTAGGTTTAAGACCTCCTGGGCCAACAAAAGACTATGCAGCAAGAGCACCTCGGGGTTGTGCTCAGATGTGCTTGATACACAGTCTGGAGTACTCCAAGCTACTGAAGTGGACTTATGCTGCCTCTGCCACTCATAGTGACTATTTCACCTCTTCTATAGGAGGTGGGGTTGTATGCAGCATTTGTCTGAAGAACTCAGGGCAGTTCACAGCATAAAAATACAAAATAAGAACACAAAAAGCAAGAACAAACCCATAACCTCTCCTCCCATAAGCACATTTAAAAGAACCTAGAATGTTAATCAGCCCAAGGCCTGGTTGAAAAGGAACATTTCCACCTGGCAGCTAAAGATGTATGATGAAGGCACCTCCCTGGAAAGAGTAGTCCACAAACACTGGGTGGGTCCACAAACACTGTCTTGCCACCCTCTGGACCTCACATGGAGGGGGCCCATGAAAAAGGGCCTCAGATGTTGGTTGCAAGGTCCAGGTCGCTCATGTGGGAAGAGGCAGTCCTTGAGATAAGTCCTGAACCCTCAATTTAAATATCCTGTAGCTACTCAGTTGATCTTTGGATTCTCACTTTGGAAGACTTCAGTCATGGAAATAGGAATCTGTAACATGTGGAGGAGGACCCCAGGTCCTCCCTCTCTGATCTAGGCCACTGTCCACTAGTTTTCAACCCAATGGCTACAAACTAGCCCAGTGGCTACAAGCATTCTTTAAAAAGCGTGTGGGTGGGGGGAAAGATGGGAGATTTTCAGAAATATCAATTCCGCATCCAATAGTTCCTTCTTAGCCTTTTCTGCACTCCTACAGAATTACAGCAAACAAATAGCCCTGAATGCTCTCCTAGGAAAAGCAGCTAGACTTTTGAAGACAAATCCTTAAAGAGGTTATTATATAAATTTAAAGAATATATACATTCTATGGCCTTTGCAAATCTGACTGGGTTTTTTGTTCTATTGCTGTTTAAAGATTTCTTAATACGCTACTGATGTTACTTGTACGCTGCCTTGGAAAGATCTGTATCTTGAATGGCAAAGATATTAATAACAGTAATAAAGAAATAATGTAAAATGCAATTCATCTTGTCATCTTTATAATAATTGTGATTTATTTGTTTTCCTCTTCTATTTCTATCCACTTCTACAATTCATTCAAGTACACTTGTTACATTACATTTGTTTTTGTTTTTCCCCAAAAGTCTAAAAGAAAAGAAAAAAGAACTTACCACCCAGGGCCTTTTTCTCTCAAGCATTGCAATTAAATCCAGATGGCGTTTATGTTCATGGTATCGCTCCACATCTTGTTTATACCTTTCATTTGTTTGCTTCATTTTCTCTAGGTTGCTATGTTTCTCTTTACATGAATTCTGTCAGAATACGTATTTCAAGTTATTCAGTTGGTTCAATTTAAAAAAGTAACTTGTTTTGTAATTGTGATGTGCCCTATTTGAAACTCAAACACACAAGAATTAGTATTTCTATCAAATTAGCACCTCACTTCTCTAATGGAAAATGGATCTTACTTGTCAGAGTGCAAGTCAGAAGCCCATATACAAAATGAAGGTTTGGTATCAGTAGTAATCTAATCTATCAAGAAACAATGAAATGTTATATGCTTTGCATTAGGTCCTCTCAATCCTTGCAAATGGGAGATAGCAGGGTAGCAAAGAGGTATTCCACAGCATTTAACTATGATTCTGTTCCAGTGATATCTGCTGCTGTTGCTGAATATTTAAACTATGCATTTCCTTTTCCTAATATGGAATCAAACGTGGTTCATAATTCAGCTATAAGAACCAGTAGATAAATGAACAGTGTAGACAAAACAACTGGGACTTTAACATTTCTGTCAGCACAATGTTCCCACTTGAGAAGGACTTGAAACCAGAGAATCAGGTCAGAAAATTGTTAAAGCATGAACCCTGGTTAGCCTGAACCTCGTTAACAATCAAGACAATGTAACACTAAGTATATAAATTTCATTTAAATATTTGTACCCCAATTTTCTTTTCTAAAGCTAGGCAAAGTGGCTAACCAAAAGTACATACCAATAAATACAAAAATATCAGAATCTATATACACACAATAATTCAATCACTAAATAAAGTAGTTTGAACTACTCATAAATGACTAATCAAACAATAAACCTAAAACAACATTTCAGTTACACAATACGACTATTTCACCAGCAAAATACAGTATATCTAACAACCTCAGTGAGCAATCCTATACTGTACTTGAAATCTGCAGATGAGAAGCTGTAGGATACAGTGAAAGCCAAAGATGCCCCTGGAACTTCCGAGATGCCACTGGAATTGTACCCGCCATGCCAGCAGCAGGGACACTTGCAGCCCTGCAAGTGTCTTTCACTTTCAAGATCCATTCCATCCCAGATGCTGCACAAATGAGACTTTTGATTTTGAGCTGAGGCATATTAGAAGGCAAATTAGAAGGGAACCCCAGACTGACTTGGCTTCAGCTGGCCTCAGAAAGAGACCCAGTGGTGAGAAAGGGAGGCTGGGGGCCCAACCACTGCCTGATCACTCAGATTGGGAATGGGGATGGGGCAGGTATCTCAAGTTCATCAATGCTGCTTCCTGGATGTACGAAGCACTCAGTTAGCAGAGGGTAGAAAGGGAGGCAAGAGGTGCTGCTGAGAAGCCTACATATTAGGCAGGGGGTAGGCTAAAAGAAAGATCCCTTGGGTTGCCAGGGCATCCAAAAACAACATGCTGGCTCGTGGAAGAACCAATCCATTTGTAGCTGGCAGCTGTTCTACTTAAAAGCAATTCATGCGAGCACTTAGGAGGTAGAAAAACTAAACAACATGCAGTGATGCCTGGTGTCTCCATAAATTTGTCATTGAGGATCACACACTGGATGGTGCTATGGGATAATCATATCCGGCAGCTTTGGTGCTGGGGATAGGAGGGCATAATTGGGGTGTCTGTCAGCCTGAGTGCATTGTCTTCTCCTTCTAGCTGACATCAGTGTGCAACATTAGCACACTGGCCATGACTGGTAGACTTTAACAGTGTTTCTATTAAGTAGCTGTATCTGCCATTTTAAAACCATTTGGGGATTTTTCAAGCTTTGTTTTCCCCTACCCTCCCAGGCTGAAAACATAGGATAAGGCCATTGTTGGTCCTTCTTAAATAACCCGGCAGTAAAAGCAGCAACTACTAGGCCCTTGACCACCTTCAAAAACCTCCTTACAGTAAAGGGACATGGCAAGAGGAGGGTATCCACAATATACAAAATACTACTCCAGAATCTCACACACATCATCTCAATCAAAAAGCAATGGGAGCACAACATAGGGTTAAAAAAAAAACCAACCCAATGGACTAAACTGGTCTAAACCTCCCTTTAAATCCATCTCAGCTAAAAGAAAGAAGCTCACATTGAAGCTTATCGATAGATAGTACCTAACACTACAAAAGATGGCGCTTATACACCCAAGAACCTCACCAAAATGCTGGAGAGGTTGCAACTCTACAGGCACATACCTCCACATGTAATGGGATTGCCCCCAAGCCCAA
Source organism: Podarcis pityusensis (assembly GCF_964106645.2). Taxonomy (NCBI): domain Eukaryota; kingdom Metazoa; phylum Chordata; class Lepidosauria; order Squamata; family Lacertidae; genus Podarcis; species Podarcis pityusensis. The sequence goes on from NC_138036.1 coordinate 62,543,234, forward strand.
CCCTTTTGAACATAAGTTAATTTGCATATTTTTGGGGACTTAACAGCCACTAGAAGCCACCCCAGAACTGAACCTATTGAATATTTTCCAAGACAATAATGCACTCTCACACCACAAAAAACTCATAAGCCACCTACTCTCAGCAGCCAGGAGCATCATAACACTAGAAAAGCTAACCAACAAATTCAAACTAGAGTGGGGATAAGCAAAAGAGAATGCCTTCACCTCAGTATGGCTCCCCTTTATTACATACACAGCCCAACAAGACAACAAGAACCCACCGACAGCATTCGAATCAACATGGCTAGTTTGACCCAACAACCCCTCCCCCTGAAACATGCAAACAAAACTCACTGCAGTCAGCTGAAGGCAACCAACCAGGCCCTGGGCCCCCCAGTCCCCTTCACTGCCCATGACAACCAAGAAATGAACAGAAAGAAAACCTACCCACGTGATGCTGACACAAAACCCTGGCACATACATATGTAAAAGAAGGGAAGTTTACTACCCCCCTTTTCTCCCCCCCATCTCCCCCAACCTTATATTGTCTAAACCATTACTGTCTCATGTTGAATATAACTGATCTGTAGAAAGGACTGAACTGAAAGCAGAGACGCTTTATGTACTTATGTTACCCAAGAAAATTTTTAATTAAAAAAACCTTTTTTTAAAAAAGGCAGTTGTTGGTTTAGTGGGGGTGTAAATTGCCTCATCCTCCCCACACTGGAGTATAGGATTGCTCTGCCTGCCAGTGAAGCTGAAATCCATACCCATTTACATGGGAGGAAGTTCCAATGAACTCCATGGGACATACTTCTGAGTAGACATGCATAGGACTGGGCTGTAATATACCTCTGCCACCAGCCAGGATACCAGAGGCCATAAGAAGGCTGTACTGTCTGTCTGGCAGGAAGAACAGAGCAAGAGCTAACAGATCTAGCTAACAGATGGGGCCAGGAAGAGCAGCTGCTCCAGTGCTTTCCTCCCTCTGTGTTCTGTTTTCTTTACTGCTAAGTTTATTGGATTGTAACAGGGACTGTCTCACCTTTTAATCTCTACAGTTCTCCTAACATTTCAGATGTTTTGTAGGTGATAAATAATTACAGGAATAAAAGTCACTAATTCAGAGAAGCAAGAAAATATGTTAAAAATCAAAAAGGAAGTTCTTCCAGAAAGGCAGTGAGTCAGATCCTTATCTCCCCCACCTGCTGTGGGCCAAGTTTGACAAGTGGGTGGGACTGCCACCTTGTCAATCTCCTCACATGACAGTTATAGCAGGTGACCTGCGCAGGCAAAAGCACAGCACCGTGCAAGCCCCAAGAGTGGACATTTGGTGGCTGGCATTTCCAAAGCCTGGTGCCAAGCAATGTGCAAGCTCTGCTGACTGGCTGGTTGTTGATGGCTGCAAAATGCCATGCATAAGGCTTTGCAAGCATAGACCCTTTGGCCTAGCTGCAACTTTACCTGCCACACACCTGACATCATATATGAGCTCAGGTGTTGGGCAAGTTGGGCATGGTTTGGCCAAAATAATCTGGCAAGCCAAATGGGAAAGTTTGCCTCTACTATATTAGGGGAACAGTTTACCTACGAGATTACCTTACCCCACATGTGCCCACTTGACCTCTTCAATTGGCAGAACTAGGACTACTACAGGTGCTACATAACACCCAATAGCCATTCCACATTGGTAATGTGGCAGCACCTGCACTTTGGAACTCCCTGCCTACTGAGATCAAGAAGGCTCCTTCACTGTACTCTTTTTGGCACCTGCTAAAGACATTCTTGTTTAGACAAGCCTACCCAGATGCCTAGAAAGCTGAGGTAATTTTAATATGTTTTTGTATTTTAACTTTTGTATGTTTTAAAGTATGCTTGTGAATTTTTCTCTGTCTTATCTTTGTGTAAACTACTTTGTGGGGGTCCCCCCCATCAAGCAGTATATAAATTTTATAAAATAAACCAACAAACAGATGTAAAAATCCCAAATGCCTCTCCCTGCTCTCAGCTGTGCTGGCTGCTGCTCAGACTTCTGCTCAAACTGTCTCTTGCAGTTACCATGGATTTCTGCCACACTGATTAGATAAAGGGGACACAGAAACCCAAACAAATTTATTGAAATATCAACACAGCCAGTTCCAAAAGGAAGTATAATTCCTATTTAGTCAGTTTCTAAAACTGAAGCTCCAGTCTGTTCTTCTAAGAAGAGATAGAAAAGCAGGACATATGAAATTCAAGAGAAAGAGAGATGAGAAATAAGAACCTTGGTAAGCAAATTATAAATAATAGTAGCAAGGAATGAAAAAGCAGGATGGGCAAGATAGTATCTGCATCTCCATGTTTAGCATGGACTGGGCTGCCAATTCAAAAATAGCACCTTTGCTCTGACTAAAATCAGAAAGCAGCACCCCTAACCTCTGGTCCTAAGGAAGGGGCCTTCTGCTATCACATTCTCCTCTTAGAACAGTAAAACTGTTGTGAATTTATTTTAAAAGTAAAAAAGAGTGAGAAAAACTTTCTCATAAATATCAGCCACGTACCTCTAGTTCTCGCTCTCGCTGTCTAAAGTTTTTCAGATCACAGTGATATTTGTACATTTCTGGAGGACCAACAGATTTCTCTGTGGCTTCAAGTAGTTCAACCTTGGATAATTTTGCAAATTCTCCAACTTTGTCCTGCAAAGCAAGAATCCAAATACCTATGGTGCTTTGTGTAATAATGTAATACACTTTGTAGCAAAAGGTACTTTTCAGACCAATGTAAAATACAGTGGTACCTCAGGTTACATACGCTTCAGGTTACAGACTCCACTAACCCAGAAATAGTACCTTGGGTTAAGAACTTTGCTTCAGGATGAGAACAGAAATTGGGCTCCGGCAGCGCGGCAGCAGCAGGAGGCCCCATTAGCTAAAGTGGTACTTCAGGTTAAGAACGGACCTCCGGAATGAATTAAGTACGTAACCAGAGGTACCACTGTATCAATTGTACTATTACTAAAGCTTCTTAATTACAAGCACCTTCCTCCCCTGGTGTGAGCACATTTTTCACTCAGGCAGGGGATTTTGGTAACAGAGAAAATCCTTTAGCATCTAACCAGCAGCAACCTGTTGCCAACTCTCCACCCACCACTACTTCTGGGCTGAATGTGTGCACAAGAACTTGGAGAAAAGCTAGTAACAGAATTCTGTATGCAAGAGGCAAAGACAGCTTCAACTGCCACCGAATGGCCTTCTCAGGTCTCATAAAGTTCAGAAGAACAACAGAGGCAAGTTGTTCAGAGGGAAGACTGCAATACACCTCTGTGTATTTCCCACCCTTACAGAGCACAAGATTATACCCACAATTTTTGTCCTGCAGAATTTCAAAGAATAATTCTTGAAGGCACAGATGCTGATTTTAGGGCTCTATCACTTCAAGGAAGTAGACAAATAAAGCAAAATCATTTATTTAAATGTCTGAAACAATTCTGATGAGTTGTACATGATCATAAAGAACTAGAATTTTTTCATCACTGCATCAAACAAAAGCCATGTTCAAATCCATATGTATTTTCTGCATCTCTGACATTAATTTTACTTTACCACAATAATTTTGCTCTTCCCTTAGCATACGATCCTTTAGAATTTAAAATGAAGAGAGAACAATACACTCTCATAAAAATTACTACATACCTGTGGAAGAAATTGGCACAGATTGCCTACTTGGATATTTAAGGCTGCAATTTGATCTTCTACCATTTTGAGAGTGGACGGTTTCTTATTAATAAACCAAGCAGACTGGTTGTTTGATACAGACATTTCCCGTGTGATAACAAGTTTGGATGGTTTCTTAAACCTAAGAAAGAGAAGGGAAAGTGTTTTTTAAAAAACCAGCCATGAAATGCTGGTTAAAAATCTGGTATGTGGCAGCTTCTCCCTGCAAAAAAGCCAGTAAGATAACTTATTTAAAACATTTAGACCAAACAGAAACAGAAACAAGATTGTTACTCACACCTCAATTTCAACAACTGCTTTGTTAGTACCCCGCTTCACATAGTGACCAACCTAAAATTAAAATAAACAAATATTACTAGATTTATCTGGCAGGGGAAGAAACCAAGAATAAAATATTAATTACTGATAGATGCTAAAGAAAGAGGCGAATTCTCCCTGCCGGATATATGAGATTATATTTTGAAGCGTCTTCTCTTTGCTGGTTAAAGGAATGGATATCATTGGGAAACAGCTGCATATTAGATCTTGAACGACGCAATAATAGATTTGGTTGACACGCTTAACTTAAGGTTAAAGTTCATAAAGCTTTTTTGAATCATGTTATAAGGAAACCGATGTATGAAGTATGGGATAAATATAAAAAATTATTAGAAGATAAAACACCATGATGGCTCTCTCCTCTTGAAGCAATATTGGTGGAAAAAAAGAAATATGAGAAATGACTGGCCAACATATAAAGAATCATTAACAGAAGTAGATCAAGAGTTAAAGTTAAGGAGGTTTGAAGACATAAGAGAATTAGTAACCGATTGGTTGCAATATCAACCCAATGAAGTGTTTAAGATGGATAAAAAGAATGGTTTTCTAAACAAAACCTCCCAGTTCGAAAGGGAACTGTTAGAAAATAAAACTACCGGTAAGTTAATTTCTAAAATGTATGAACTTCTATTAGACTGGCAAACGAAAGACGAACAGGTCAAAACGGTTACGATTCACTGGGTGAAGGATTTTGGTTGTATCACTGAATTAGCAGCATGGGAAAGATTAAGGACAATAGAATTAAAATTTACAGCCTGAAAGAAAATTATATGAAAATAATGTATTGTTGGTACTTAACTCCTAATAAATTAGCTAAAATGTATAAATCAAAGTCTAAAACATGTTGGAAATATAAATAGAGAAAGGGCACGTTTTATTACATATGGTGGTCATTGTCAGGGAAGAGTTAGAAGTTTCCAGTTTCTCAGAGGGAGAAAGCATTCCCCAAGGGGGGAAAAGGAGCAGTGAATCTAATAGAAGGGAGCAAGAGGAACAACAGGGAGGGACCGGCTGTTCACAGGAAAGGCAAGGGTTAAGTTCTAGCTCAGATTCGGAGGAGGGGAGATACAGGCCAGCTCTGGCCAGGAGGTTAGAAAAAAGAGCAGGAAAGCGAAGGGAAGGGCGCCTTCGCCATTTTGAGGGTGGCTGGTCACGGAGAAGCAGAGCTCAGAAGGTATCTGAAAGAAGTGACTCTGAGGACTAATAGTTAAGAACTGTTTATAAGATTGTTTTGTTAATACACAATAAAAAGTTTTATAAAAGAACAAGAAGCGTTTGTGTGGTGATCTGAAGAGGACAACGACCAGGCCTGACAGAATACCTTCTGCTCTGTGCCTCTTCACTATAAGTAAAGAAGGAGAAGCCAAAATGGAGGGAGCTGTGGCACCAGTTGGGCAAGGAGAAGAAACCCCAGCACTCCAGCTAACATTACAGGACTTATGGCAACAGAATTTACAGTTGAAAAGTCAAGTCGATATACTATCGGCAGCACTGGGAGAACATAGAACCCTGTTGCAAGCGACGCGGGGAGACAGAGTGAGTAAAACATTTACTGTACGTCCGCGTCGCTTCAAGGGAGAAAGCTCTGAATACATGGCTTTCAGGACAGAAATTTCTTACATAATTGAGATAAAGGATAAAGAATTTCAATCTGAGCAAGAGAAGGTTGCTTATGTGATTAATTTCTTGGAAGGGAGGGCTAAGGACTGTGTTATACCCCTAATATCTCGAAGGGATGCCGCCCTAGGAAATCTACAAATTTTTCTGCAGTATCTAGACACGATTTTCTTAGACCCTGCGCATGAAACAACCACAGCTAGGCAGCTGTTGAGAATGAGACAAGGAAAAGACACTGTGGGAGTTTATTGGTCCAACTTTAGTTTGCTGGTGCAGAAATTAAAATGGGATCTGAATTCCCCAACAGTTGCAGCCCTTTTTAGGGAAGGATTGAATAATGAGATTTTAGACCAATTGGCCCAAATGCCAGAACCTAGTTCCTTGGACTCTCTGGTCCGAACGTGCCTGCAATTGAGCCTACGCGTGGAACGGAGGGCTAGTGAAAAGAAGGAACAATGGCGACCACGGTGGCAGGAAAACAATATTATTGAAAGTACAGAGAGCAGAGCGGGCAACGTGCCAGAACGAGAGCGGCCAGAGCCCATTGAATTAGGAGCAGCCAGACCCCTCCCAGTTACTACCTCTTCCATGGTAAGAGGAAATGCAGGGAAAGGAAGAGACACGAGGCGTTGCTTTGTCTGTGGAAAACCAGGGCATCTAGCACAACAATGTCACAATCGTAAAGGATGGGAGTCTCTATCTGGAGCAGACATGAGAGAAGACAATTGCCCGAAGGAATTGCATCAGGGAAACGAATGTCCCCGGCTGGAAATGGGAGCTTGCAGCCGGGTGGAGAAGCAATAGAAGGCTCTCACGCGGAACCACCTATTCCAGGACTAACGGTGAAGGTGCAACTACAACTACCCAATGGACACAGCGTCCAGGTAGAGGCGTTGTTAGACTCAGGAGCGTCAGCAGATTTCATAGACCAGAAATTGGTACAGGAACACAAAATCACTTTGTTACCTTTAAGTTTCCCACTGCGAGTGAAAACAATCGACGGCAGACCGCTACTTTCAGGAGAAGTGACCTATGAGACTCCACCAATGAGAATGGATATGGGTCATCACTCAGAGACCAGGGCATTTCATGTGACCAAACTAGCTGGGCACCCGATGGTGCTGGGCATGAGTTGGCTCAATCGTCATAATCCGGTGATTGCCTGGCATCAAAGGTCTTTAGTTTTTGGTTCGATATATTGTATGACACATTGTTTGGGGCAAAAGGGAAAAATCTCGGTGGAAGTAATGGGAACAGAGGTAGAAGGGAAGTTGATAGGGAATGAAAGTGAGATTCCATCACAATATATGGCTTATCAGGATGTTTTTTGTGAAAAAGAAGCGGATAAACTTCCACCACATAGGCCCTATGATTGCAAGATAGATCTAGTCCCTGGGGCACAGTTGCCACCAAGCAAGATATATGCCATGTCGGAAGTAGAATCTGCAGCATTGAGGGAGTTCCTGCAAAAGAATTTGCAGAGAGGTTTTATTAGAGAGTCCACAGCCTCTGGGGGTGCTCCCGTCTTTTTTGTCAAAAAGAAAGGGAAGGAAGGGGCACCAAGATTAGTATGTGACTTCAGAATCCTTAACAGTCAAATGAAGCCTCACGTGTGCCCACTGCCACGTACAGATGACCTCTTAGAGAGAGTAAGGTCAGCCAAAGTCTTTACCAAGCTTGATCTATGAGGAGCATATAATCTGATAAGGGTCAGAGAAGGGGATGAGTGGAAAACCAGTTTTTGTACTAAGTATGGTGCATTTGAATTCTTGGTAATGCCTTTTGGCTTGCAAAATGGCTCAGGGGTATTTCAAACCTTCATCAATCACGTCTTGGCAGGTATACTGGATCAGTTCTGTGTCTCTTATTTAGATGACCTCTTAATATATAGTGAAAGTATGGAGGAGCACGTAGAACATGTCACACAGGTGTTAGAGAGATTGAGGACCAACAGGTTATATGTGAAGTTAGAGAAGTATAAGTTCGACACACAAAAGGTGGAGTTCCTGGGATATTGCATTTCCCACAAAGGGGTGCACATGGACCCCAGTAAAGTTCAGGCAGTGGTGGAATGGGAGGCACCTAAAACTAAGAAAGATCTACAGAGGTTTTTAGGATTTGATAATTTCTATCGTAAATTCATAGGTAATTACTCCAAAATCACAACGCCACTGACTGATTGTCTAAGAGGCAAGGGGCCATTCAGATGGTCTGAGGAAGCACAGAAGGCCTTTGATAAATTAAAGGCGGTGTTTGCTTCAGAAAAATATCTTATGCACCTAGATCCAAGTAAGCGTATAAAGGTAGAAACTGATGCCTCTGATAGGGCTATTGGGGCCATTCTGCTGCAACAGGACAAGGAAGGGGACTGGAGACCCTGTGCATTCTACTCTAGAAAATTAAATCAATCAGAACAAAACTACACCATATTTGATAAGGAACTTTTAGCTGTGCATGCTGCCTTTAAAATGTGGAGACATTTTTTGGAAGGGGCGTCACATCAGGTGGTGGTACAAACAGATCATAAGAATTTAGAGTATTGGAGAACTGCTAGACAGCTAAACCAAAGGCAAATTAGGTGGGCAGAGTTTTTTGCTGGGTTTAATTTTAGGATTGAGTACATACCTGGACATCAAAACGTTCGTGCAGACGCACTATCACGCAAACCTGAGTATATGGAAGGGGAAGCACCTCCCAAGTTGCGAGAAATGCTGAGATCGGATCAGTGGGGGTGTGCAGCCGTAGTAGTGGACGGCAGGTAATTCCAGCGATTGACAGTAACAGATGAGTTTGCACAAAAGAAAATGGAGGAACTGAGAAAAGGTAGAGGGGAAGAGGAAGGTTTCAAAGAAAAAGATGGATTGTTGTACAGGAGAGGGGTGCTGTATGTACCTGCAGGTGAATTAAGAGGTAAAGTGTTGAGGCAACATCATGATAACCCGACTGCAGGACATTTTGGTAGAGAAAAGACCCTGTATCAGATCACGCGGCAGTTCTGGTGGCCAAAGTTGAGGAAGGAAGTAACACAATATGTAAGAGGTTGTGAAGTATGCCAACGAGCCAAGGCACCCAGAGCAGCTCCCGCAGGGTTGTTGCAACCTATGCCCACGCCGGGAAGGCCTTGGGATGTGGTGTCTATGGATTTTATAACGGATCTACCGTCATCGCATAGGCAAACAGTGATCTTTGTGGTGGTTGACATGCTAAGCAAGATGGCACATTTCATACCATGTACCAAAATTCCGACCGCACAGGAAACTGCAAAGATGTTTTTAGATAATATTTTTAGGTTGCATGGTATGCCATCACAAATCATTTCAGATAGAGGGGCCCAATTTACATCACAATTTTGGAGGAGGTTAATGCAGTTACTAGATGTGGAGCTAAGCCTCACGTCGGCGAGACACCCGCAAACCAATGGGGAAGCTGAAAGAACGAATGCAACACTACAACAATATCTGAGGTGTTATGCTGGTTATCAGCAGAGCGGGTGGTTAGAGAAGTTGAGTCTAGCAGAGTTTGCGTATAATAATGCAATGCATGTATCTACGGGCAGAGCCCCATTTGTGGCAAACTATGGCTTGCACCCAAGGGCATTCCCAGGTCAAGAGGAGCAGTTAGCAGTACCAGCAGCAGAACAAATGATAGAGGAGTTGAGGTGCATTCATGAGATATTGAAAGAGGATTTGGAAGAAGCTAAAGAGGCTTACAAGAAAGCTGCAGACAGGCACCGGCGAGTTGGGGAAGAAATCCAAGTAGGGAGCTGGGTATGGCTGTCTACCAAGGGACTACCAATACGAGGGAGGTGTAAAAAGCTAGAACCAAGGAGATTGGGACCTTTCCAAGTAAAGGCTCAAATTAACCCAGTCACTTTCAAGCTTCATTTACCTGAAAATATGAGAATACACCCTGTATTTCATAGATCTTTATTGTCAGTGTTTGTACCAGCGCATAAGTATCAAAGTTCAAGGGAACCACCTCCTTTTCCCACCATGATGGGGGAAGAGGAGACCGAAGTGGAAGAGATATTAGATTCGAGAATAAGTAGGAGGAAATTACAGTATTTGGTTGCATGGAAAGGGTTAGATGAATCTGAGAACTCATGGGAACCAGCAGAAAAAATTAACGTTCCAGAATTGCAGAGAGAATTTCATAGAAAATATCCCCACAAGCCAAAACCCCATAACTGGCATCTTCAAAAAATTTTTGAAGAGACAGATAGCGAGGAAGAGGAGTTCATAGGGTTCGGTCCTTCAGAAACAGAGGAGAGCGAGGAGGAGGAAGGGGGGCTTAGGGGAGGGGGTGATGTCAGGGAAGAGTTAGAAGTTTCCAGTTTCTCAGAGGGAGAAAGCATTCCCCAAGGGGGGAAGGAGAGCAGTGAATCTAACAGAAGAGAGCAAGAGGAACAACAGGGAGGGACCGGCTGTTCACAGGAAAGGCAAGGGTTAAGTTCTAGCTCAGATTCGGAGGAGGGGAGATACAGGCCAGCTCTAGCCAGGAGGTTAGAAAAAAGAGCAGGAAAGCGAAGGGAAGGGCGCCTTCGCCATTTTGAGAGTGGCTGGTCATGGAGAAGCAGAGCTCAGAAGGTATCTGAAATAAGTGACTCTGAGGAATAATAGTTAAGAACCGTTTATAAGATTGTTTTGTTAATACACAATAAAAAGTTTTATAAAAGAGCAAGAAGCGTTTGTGTGGTGATCTGAAGAGGACAACGACCAGTCCTGACAGTCATGTAAGATGATAAAAGATTTCTGGGAAATGATATATAATGAATTGGGGGAAATGTTGAAAATAACTTTTTCTAAGAAACCAGAAGCTTTTCTTTTAGGTATTTTAGGTCCAGAGATCCCAAAGGAGCAAACGAAATTATTCATGTACGCAACCATGGCAGTATGGATGCTGTTAGCCCAGAGATGGAAAGATGGCACAACTCTGACCAAGGAAGAGTGGCAGATAAAACTGATGAACTATGCCAAGATGGCATGCAGGAAGAATTAGAAACCAGGAAGAGACTGACTTAAACAAAGAATGGGGAAAGTTTATAATTCAGTAAAAAAATTACTATAAATTTGAATTATGGATAAAGGACTTATAAAAATAGAGCTACGAAAGAGATGCAGAGGGGGAAATCATTATATGAAGATCCACAAAGGGGGTAAGGGCCTGGGGCATGTGAGTCTCAGGCTCCCCACCCATCCTAGCTGATGACACAAGAGGGTGGGCTTCCCTTCAGATCCACAGATCTCAGCAACTGCTTTGAAGCAACTGTAGCAGGAGTACTCTCACTAGGTGCAGAACTGACATAAAAGAAGACAAGAAACTTGAGGGAAATCTCTGGGTACCATGAATTAAATGGAAAGATGGCAATACATTTCAAATTAACCCACAGGTCTTCCCACGGCTTAGAGCAGGGGTCCCCAAACTATGGTCCACAGGCTGGATGTGGCCCTACAGGCTCATAAATCCAGCCCACCAGCCGAAATGCCCCTTCAGCGCGTGGGGACTGACTGAGTAGTCCCCGCGCACTGAGGTAAGCCCAGCACAGCATGGCATTTCCTTGAAAAGAACGTTCGTACGCGCACATTCTTTTCAACAGAAACGCCTCGCCGCATTTACCTCAGTGCGCAGCGAGGCTTCCGTGGCTTCCGCTCCTGCAGCCAATCGGAAGCCGCAGAAGCCTCACCGTGCAGGGACTGACTGAGCATGTTCCCCATCTCCGCCACCCGTAGAAAGAGGAGGAAGGAAGAAAAAAGAAGGGAAGGGTGTTGATGGTGGTGGAGGAGGAGGCAGCAGTCACTAGTGACGTCGAGAAGCCATCAGCGTGCTGGAAAACGCCAAGCGCCGCTGGGGGGCAAGACGACAGTGGCAGCGGCAGCAGCAAGCAAGACTCCCGCCGGCAGTGCTCCCCGCTGGCTGCTTGTGTGCCCCGAGACTCATGCAAGCCATCTTGCCCCGCCACATGGCTCAGTCCTCGTGCCCAGGCAGGCAAAGCCGGGCTATGCCTCTGCTGCTGAAGAGCCGCAGCCCCATTGCCCTGCAGTAGGAGCAGGAGGGGTGGGCTGGTGGGGCAGCAAGACCACAGCCTTTTCTCCCCTGCCAGCGAGCAGAAACAACAGCAGCGGCAGAGCACTGAACTGCAAGGCTGCCTTTTGCAAAAAAAAAAGTGGGGGGAAATGGTTCCAGTTCAAGTGGGTGGAAACACCGTGCTTGCTCGCTCTTGCTACTGCTGCCAGACATACAGGGCAGGCGGGCGGTGCCTGTTTCTTTAAGCAGCAGCAGCACCTCTTCTGCTCACTCCTCCCCTCAGGGGAAGCCCAGCCCAGCCACCACAGCCAAACAGAAGAGGGAGGGGATCCCTGCCTTGGGGAGAGGGGAAAGCCCCCTGCAGGAGTCCGGGATGGTGAGGAGCAGGAGAGCCACCCACGGCCAGAGAGAGCGCCGCCTCACCCTGGCCATGCTGTCAGCTCTGGTGCGCCTACAGGGCAGCGATGTGGAGTTTGTGATGCACCAGGCGACAATGACAATCAGGTACAACTCGTCGCAGAGTGCTGTGGACATGAACATGGGCTGCTCCAGCATCCTCTTGCGCCACCACCTCGAGCTCACCTTCCACGCGCCCCACTTCTACCTGCACTGCCTGGGCAAGAACGGTGTCTTCGTCAACGGCGCCTTCCAGAGGAGGGGTGGCCCAGCCCTGCAGCTGGCCCCCCCCAGCAGTGAGTTTGGAGTCGTGGGGACGGGCGACACATGGGCAGGCTGCGCCATGAGGATCGGGGGGTAGGGAGACGCGCAGGCAAGTTGGGTCATGAGGATGGGGCTTAAGGAGACACGAGTGCGGGCTGGGTCGTGGGGATCTGGATTAGGGAAGCACATGCATAGGCTGGGTCGTGGGGAAGGGGGTTAGGGAAACGTGTATAGGCTGGGTTGTGGGGATGGGGGCATGGAAGGCCTGCATGTAGACTGGGCCATGGGGGTGAGGGAGATCCATGTGTAGGCTGGGTTGTAGGAATGCGCATTAGCAATATTGACCATCTCATTAGGCAAAAGCAGACCCATACTTCTCACTGAAATGCTTATAAGTTTATGCTGATTAAAATCATTCTTTATTTTAAATATTGTATTGGTTTTCCTGTTTTTTGTGCACAACAAATAAAATATGTGCAGTGTGCATAGGAATTTGTTCATATTTTTTTCAAATTATAGTCTGGCCCCAACAGTGTCTGTTTAAAAAGTTTGGGGACCCCTGTCTTAGAGTCAATTAAAATATCCAGGAAGGACATATGATATTGACATTCATGGGCCTCTAAACTCAGAATACATTCTAGGCTAGTTCCTCCCTACTATGTTGCCTTTCCCAGAGCAGAGTACCTTTCCCACAAAGATCTTTCAAACAAGTGACCCACCAAATACATTCTAAGATGGTATAGGCCTATAAGGATAGCCCTGCATATTCTTCCTGGCTCTGAACTACCTTTCCTTAAAAATGTGAGCGTATTTGTATTATGTTCTAAACTATGGCATGTAGTCGGCTTAATTGTTGTTCCTATTTAGTTACACTATTGCTAGAATCGTCTCTAGGCTTAACTGCAGTCTTTTGGGATAGCTCACTGAAAATCAGGAGAAACCTTTCGTCTCAATATCAACCATCAGCTCCCTATGTGCTGTATGCTGCACACAAAATTAGTAAGCAATTTTATATTCATTCTCCAGGGTGCTGCAGTACATAAAAATCACCAGAGTATATCAAAGCTTTAGAAAAGAAAGGTATCTTAACACACACACAAAATATGGAAGTCAAATTGAGAAAAGAGCCCAATGCATTTTCTACAAAAGTCTGCCCTCTATTTTTCATCCAACATATTAAACAGTCTTTAAGCTGTTACCACACTTTAAACATATTACCATAAGAATACCATTCTATAAGATTGCAAAGAGTTATCCTCACCTTGTCTGCTCGTCCTATGAAGGAAGGTTTTCCAGCCAATCCCAGGCATAAGGCACATACGATACTTGATTTACCTGTTCCATTAGCTCCAACTATCATGTTTAGATGGGGTCCTGGAAGCACCACACAGGAATCGTAAGTACTGAAAGGCAATGCCATTATAATTTAATGTTTAGAAAGCGGGAAATCAAGGAATCTGAATAATCAAATGCAGATTATTATAACACCAGTTCATTATATTTAGTTTGCCAATGTTTTTCAAAACTATCACAGTCCTTCGTGTTTTACCACCCCCCCCATGAATATATTAGGAGTAAATATCTGCAGACCCCATATTCTATACACTGATGAATTTTGAAATCAAAACTAATGTAAGAACTCTGGGTTGACAGAGATTGGAATGTGGCATTAATTCAACATAGCCTGTGACTAGACAACAGAATTACAAAATGTAATTTTGCCAGATAACCAGGGTCTTTCAGAAAACAGCAGCATCGGACATGGAAGGCAAAAAGATATTCACAGAAGTGGAGTTCTAGGAGGGACCAGAAACCTTGCTAATATTGAGCCTCTGTATATTCCCTTTCCCTCGATGGACCTTTAGACCTTTCCCAGTCCGCTGTGCCACCGGGTTGCCTGCGCCTCCCCGGAGCCCATGGAGGGTCTCCTCGCGAGCCGGAGGGGCAGCGGGCCTTTGCTGAGGCTGGTCAGCCCCCCCCCCCGGGGCCCAGCAGGGAGGTCCCGAGCGCCGCTCCGCTGAGTTCCGGGGGGGGGCGCTGCGGGTTTCTTCTAAGTCTCCACGTGCGAAGTTGTGCTGTTGGGCCTCGAGTCGAAGATCCACGAACCAAGTAGCGCGGAAAGAGACTTCCCCGCCCGCTCGGGGCTCCCGCCCTCCCTGCAGCCGAGACGGGAGAGGGGGGGGGTCCCGGAGGGCCATTTGGGAGGCAGGCGCTGGAGGCCCCCGCGTCTCCCGCTGCCGCCTGGTCAGGACGGGGGTCCTCCGGGGGGGGGCTGCCCCCTCGCGGCGCCCACGAGCCCCGCCCCTCGCGGGGAAGCCCCGCCCACGAGGCCCCGATCCTCCCGCCCCGCGCGCGCCGCGCTCACAGGAAGTTCTCCATGTAGATCTTGAGGATGGAGCCCTCCACGAAGGGCGGCTCGGCCTCCGGCGGGGCCAGCGCGGCCAGCGGGGCCGTTCTTCGCCTCCAGCGGCGCAGGCGGCCGCTGCCCGGGCTCCCGCCTTCCGATTCCTCCTCAGGGCTCTTCGCTCGGCGCTTCGCGGGCGTCGCCATTTTGCCGCCGCTCCCGGCGCTCGGGCGCTGCGAAGATTTAGCCAGCCGGCGGCGCGCGCCCGCTTCCCATTGGTCGCCGCGGCTCTACGTCGGCTTGGGAACGCGCGTCATTGGCGGGGACGACATTCTGCCTCGGGAGCATTTCCGTTGGCTGAGAAAGAGCGGCCATGCGCACGGGGGGGGCAGTCAATGGGGTCAATTCCACGGGGCGGGCCGGCGGAAGCGGACGTTTTCATTGGGTGGGGAGCGACGGGGCGGGGCATGATATGTAAAGAGCCTCTCTGCGCGACGTCACAGAGGGCCAATAGTAGGCGGCCGGGTGCGGGCTCGGGCTGCGCGTGACTCGGCGGGAAGCGGTCGCGCCCGTCGTGTGACGTGTGCAGAAGGAGGGGCGCCTTTGGCGCGGCGCCAAGACGAGGCCCCGTCCCGGGAGGGCTCTCGGGCTCCGGCTTCCTCCGGGCTCGGCGGAGGGGCTCCCCGCGGGGCCCCAGGAAGCCCTGCTTCTCCCTTCGGCGCCTGAAGGGCTCCTTCTGAGAGGGCCATGACCTCTCTGTCTCTCTTGACAAGGTGAATCCTTGCTTGGATCCAGGAACTAGCTTCCCCTTCAGATAATTTTTAATTGAATAATTTTCTAATGTCTGAAGTAATTGAAGTTTGAAGTCTTGTTTATTCTGTTAAATTCTACTCCAAGAAGACCCATTTATTCTAAGTAGAACTCAACAATGCAGACATGTATGTACGAAGTATTTTTTTCTAATTGTGATCTCATTGACACCTCTAGATCAGGCACCTCTTAGAAATAATTAAATAATATTTTTGGGAAATGTTAATATTATTTATACTTCTAAATAAAATTACATTTTAGAATTTAACTTTGAAATTAAAGCAGGTCCATCATATGACATATTTTAAGCCCATGAAAAATACAATGAGATTGGTATTTTTAGTTTTGAAGGCCAAAACTGTCAATTTTTTTGAAATTTCAAACCCTCATAACTAAAAAAATGAGATTTTAAAAATTAACATTTTAGATTTTAACTTAGTTTTGAGCATTCAAAAAGTATACAAAATATTAAGAAAATTGAATGACACAAGATATATCTGACCATATCAGATCACTTGGTATGGAATGACCCATTAAATCATTTTAAGGCAGCAGTCACTTGAAACAAAGGGGAAAAGAAATGCAAATGCCACACACACAAAAACAAACTTTGGGACTAGAATAGAGAGTCCTAGATTAGTAGGGAATGTGGCTTACATTTTTGCTGGAATAAAACATGCTTTGTCTGTATTTGAATCTGCCTATTTCTGCCCCCCGGTTCTTTGTCCTCAAAGTGGATGTCTTTGAAAGTTGGTAGTCATACTTTGGATCCCGAATGCCCTGGAACTTGGGAAGTTTTGGCTCCCAAATGCTGCAAACCTGGAAGTGATCCAGAACAGATTCCATTCAACTTCCAAGTTACGACTGTATTGCAGTGTAACACCTTTATGAAAGGATTTTTTAAATGGTACAGTGGTACCCCGCAAGACGAACGCCTCGCGAGACGAAAAACTCGCAAAACGAAAGGTTTTGGAGTTGCCTCGCAAGACGAATTTCCCTATGGGCTTGCTTCGCAAAACGAAGCTTGCCCCGGGGACAGCGGGTCTTCTCTTTTGAAGCAAGGGGCGGCGGGGAGAAGCGATCTCCCCGCAGCCCCAGGTCCGGGGACAGCGGGAAGCGCTTCCCGCTGCCCCCGGACCTCTTTTGAAGCAAGGGGCTGCGGGGAGATCGCTTCTCCCCACCGCCCCTTGCTTCAAAAGAGGTCCGGGGACAGCGATCTCCCCGCAGCCCCTTGCTTCAAAAGAGGTCCGGGGGCAGCGGGAAGCGCTTCGCGCTGTCCCCGGACCTCTTTTGAAGCAAGGGTTTGCGGGGAGAAGCGATCTCCCCGCAGCCCCTTGCTTCAAAAGAGGTCCGGGGGCAGCGGGAAGCGCAGCACTTCTTCCCCGCTGCCCCCGGACCTCTTCTGAAGCAAGGGGCTGCGGGGAGATCGCTTCTCCCGGTGCTCCGAAGCGGGGCGGGGGGGTGGGAACACCTGCCCCAGCCGCCCCACTTCGGAACGCTGTTCCGAAGCGGGGCGGGGGGCGGGAACACCTGCCCCAGCCGCCCCACTTCGGAACGCTGTTCCGAAGCGGGGCGGGGGGCGGGGGAACACCTGCCCCAGCCGCCCCACTTCGGAACGCTGTTCCGAAGCGGGGCGGGGGGCGGGGGAACACCTGCCCCAGCCGCCCCACTTCGGAACGCTGTTCCGAAGCGGGGCGGGAACACCTGCCCCAGCCGCCCCACTTCGGAACGCTGTTCCGAAGCGGGGCGGGGGGGCGGGAACACCTGCCCCAGCCGCCCCACTTCGGAACGCTGTTCCGAAGCGGGGCGGGGGGGCCGGGAACACCTGCCCCAGCCGCCCCACTTCGGAACGCTGTTCCGAAGCGGGGCGGGGGGGCGGGAACACCTGCCCCAGCCGCCCCACTTCGGAACGCTGTTCCGAAGCGGGGCGGGGGGCGGGAACACCCTCTGAAGGTGGGCGGGGGGCGAAAGTCTTTGTCCCCCCTGCCCGCCTTCCCAGGCGCTTTTAAATCGCCCCGGACAGCGGAGAAGTCCTCCGCTGTCCCGGGGCGATTTTAAAATGCCGCCCGCCAGCATTTTAAGATCGCCCGGACAGCGGAGAAGTCCTCCGCTGTCCCGGGGTTTTTTAAAATGCTGGGGGTGGGAAGAAAAGCCCTTGTCCCCCCCCCCCCAGCCTTCAGAAGAGGTCCGGGGACAGACTGTCCCCGGACCTGGTCTGAAGGCGGTTTCCCTAGGAACGCATTAATTGATTTTCAATGCATTCCTATGGGAAACCGTGCATCGTAAGACGAAAAACTCGCAAGACGAAGAGACTTGCGGAACGAATTAATTTCGTCTTGCGAGGCACCACTGTACTAAGATACCTAACCCCTTGATATTAAAGTGTTTCTGTATCACACTATAATGAAATAACAGGGCAGTGTACAATGTTAAAACCCAACATGCTATTTTAGAAATAAAAATAATAGAGTAAAATAATTAACACAACTAGCTAAGCAACAACATAAACCCAGCCCCAAACCACTGTCATGTGACAACAGTGTCAGTTACTCATCACTGACTTTATAGTCTGTCATAGAAAGTTCTTGCAGTTTTCCTCTTTTCTGTGTTTCTCCCTCTCCTTTGTTCTTTTTCTCTTATCCAGTTTTTTATTCTTCTCCAACTGTCACACTCCCAAGTTCTTTTCCCTTGCTGTTTCCTAACTGCCCCCTTTCGACCTTTGATCTGCATTCTATTAACTCCATAGCAGCAGACATTCCTATAATCTTGTGAATTCTAGATATTCTTGAAGTCTCCACCAGAGGTCAGCATAATATTCATTACAGGAAAGAGAATTTTACAAGTCTATTGATGAGACATTTATGACTTAATTTTAAATACCATTTTGTTCAGAGGGGAAAAAAGATACTGGAATATTTTATCTGTCCACAAAGGCAGACATAGAAATATAAATGCTTTATCCCATGTTGATGGCCTTTCAGCTGATTCCCTGGTGGCCCACTGGAATGTAGAGTTCACCAGGGCTATTGACTGTTTGGCTCCAAAGCGCCCTCTCCAATTGCATGGAGCCTAGACAACCCTGTGGTTTTCCACGGATCTGAGGGCAATGAAACAATCGCTGAGACGGCTAGAGCGCCAGTGGCGGATAACTCATTCTGAAGCTGACCAGACACAGGGTAGAGCTCAGTGTCGAGCCTACCAAGTGGCAGTAGCGACAGCAAAGCAGACTTTCTTCACCGCCTCTATTGCATCTGCAGAAAACAGCAACAAGAGACTCTTTCAGGTGGTTCGCAATTTAGTGGAACCACCTGCTACATTGGGGCCCAGTACGGGCCACATGATCTCCTGCAATGATTTTGCAAAGTTTTTTGCAGATAAAGTCGCTCAGATTTGGGATGAGGTAGACTCCACCGTGGGAGCAGGGCCGGGGCAGGAGAGTGCTAGAGGATGTGGACAGGCTGCTTGGACAAGTGAAACCAACTACCTGTCTCCTTGATCCTTGCCTTATAAAGCTAGCCGGGAAGGGCTGGGTGATGGGCTTCGCAGGGTAGTGAATGCTTCCTTCTGTGGGGGAGCTTTCCCAGACCCAGTGAAAGGGGTGGTTATCAAACTGCTTCTTAAAAAACCATCCTTAGATGCGGCCAATATGGCCAACTATCACCCAGTCCCAAATCTTCCATTCTTGGGCAAGGTGATTGAGTGAGTGGTTGCTGAACAACTCCAGGCACACATGGAAGAAGCGGGCCATTTGGATCCCTTCCAGTTTCAGGCCTCATCATGGCACTGAAACTGTCTTGGTCGCGCTGGACGATGGTCTCTGGCAGGCTAGGGAAAAAGGTGAGAGCTGTTTCCTAGTTCTGCTGGATCTCTCAGCAGTTTTTGAAACTATCGACCATAACATCCTTCTGGACTGTCTAGGGCTGGGGGCACTGTTATACATTGGTAAAAAGGTAAAGGGACCCCTGACCATTAGCTCCAGTCGTGACTGACTCTCGGGTTGCGGCGCTGATCTCACTTGTATTGGCCAAGAGAGCCGGCGTACAGCTTCCGGGTTATGTGGCCAGCATGACTAAGCCGCTTCTGGCGAACCAGAGCAATGCATGGAAATGCCGTTTACCTTCCCGCCGGAGCGGTACCTATTTATCTACTTGCACTTTGACATGCTTTCGAACTGCTAGGTTGGCAGGAGCAGGGACCAAACAACGGGAGCTCACCCTGTCGCAAGGATTCGAACCACCGACCTTCTGATCTGATCAGCAAATCCTAGGCTCTGTGGTTTAACCCACAGCGCCACCCACGTCCCTTACAGTGGTTCCGCTCCTTCCTCCTGGGCCGTGTTCAGAAAGTGTTAGTGTTCAGACTCCTGGGCTCTCACTTGTGGGGTGCCTCAGGGTTCTGTCCTCTCCCCCATGCTTTTCAATATCTACATGCAGCCGCTGGGAAACATCATCAGGGGGTTTGGGCTGGGTGTTCATCAGTATGCGGATGATACCCAGCTCTACCTCTCTTTCAAATCAAAACCAGTGAACACGGTGAAGGTCTTGTGTGAGTGTCTGGAGGCGGTTGGCGGATGAATGGCGACTAACTGAGGTTGAATCCTGACAAGACAGAAGTACTGTTTTGGGGGGACAGGAGGCGGGCAGGTGTGGAGGACTCCCTGGTCCTGAATGGGGTAACTGCCCCTGAAGGACCAGGTGCGGAAAAAAGCTACTGTTAGCGCCTCCAGCAATGGCGGAATTCCTCTGATCGGGAGGAATCCGCTCCGTGGAAATTAGGGTCTGGCCGCTTGTGGACGTGGGATTCGGCTGGCACCTTTTGCGCCTCCCCTACTCTCAGGGAAACCCGGTTTCGGGGATCCGGAGCGACGTGGGGTGAGTGGCGCAGTGCTTCGAATCGACTGCTTCTTTCACGGATTGAAGCCGCATTGCTGTTGCCGGAGAGCGCTGACTTTTTCCTGTGGACAATTTGATCTTAAAACAACTACCCGTGAGTAGAACGGAAAATTGGACTCTTAAATGTCTTAATTTGGCACTGAAACGGGGAGGTTTCAAACAGGAAGTCCGCCTCCCCCTTTTGTAAATAGATTGAAGCAAAGAGGCTGCAAGCTAAAGCCTTGGAAAGCCTTTCATAAAGGATTAAACTTCCATTGGTTAAATCATCAAACCCCCCTTGGAAGCAGGAGAAGAGGGGGGAATTTTAAGATCGCGTAAGCCTGCAGGAGAGAGTGAAGAAAGTCAAATTACCACCGCTCTGAACCTGGAAACGGGCTGCTAGTAAGGTTGAAGTTTTGGATATGCTCATTGACTGTGAATAGATCGTCTGCTGACAGTAGGTTAAAGAAGAGAAATACATTGTTTCCATTGTCTCCTTCTGCATTTAAAAAGGAGTAAAAGTAACTGGAAATTGAAACCCACTTTATTGTTTGAACTGTGCTTAAAAGGATTGATACAAATAGAAATTGTTTCCCCCTAGAGGAAGCCTTTGAAATTGTTACAAGAGCTGAGCTGGGGGAATTTCCACCTGCAAGATAAAACTGTGAGAATCTGGGATTGACCTTGGACCGTTAAGAATGTTGACAGAAGAAGCCTTAGTGGTTGCATTTTGTAAGATTAATGATTCACTGGAACAGCTTCATAAGAAGACGGATGTGAGGACTATAAAAATTGATAACTTGGAACAAAAAGTGACTAATTTGGCACAAAAAGTCAATATTAATACAGAAATTATTCAGGAATCGATACAGGGATCTATTTTGACATGGCAAATTGAGGGGAAGGCGGGGGAGAAAGTTTTTGCTGTGGAACCTAAAGTGGCACAAGTGGAGAGGGAGAGAGCCCCAGCCTTACAGTTGCAATTTGATGATTATAAGTTGATGCCTTCCAAGACTGAATTTAGAGAAAGTCAGACTTTTAGGATTGGAGCCCCGCTTGGACTGGAGAAAGAAAGTTGGATAGATCCCCTCATGCAGGGGTTTATTGACCTTTGGGACCTGGACTTGGGTCAGGAGGAGACTGGAGTTGTGGGGACTGCCAGACTTGGAGGAACTTTGAAACATGCCTGGAAATATCTTTTGAATTTCAGTTCTAACTATGGAGATTTGGCCGACTTGTCGAGAAGGAATAAAAACATTGCTAGATGGGAATTCCCCGGAGACCTACTTTTCAGCATCAAAGGAAGGAAAATAAGAACAAGATCAGGAGAAGACAAAGTAAAGTGCATGTATAAATATGAAGAAGACTTGCAGAAGGGACCTGGAAAAGAGTTAAGAGCCTCGGACAGAAGATCACCAGGTTGATGGGCTATATGGAATTGACGGAAATGACTGGCAGAACCCGAGACCAGGGAGAAGAGACGGTGGAAGAATATTGGAAAAACATTAAAATCTATATATGGAAATAATGTAAAATTAATCAGTGTTAGAAAAATGTTGGAAGGGAATTATACGGCTTTAGAAATGTCTTAAGGAATTAAGCATAAATAAGTATTATAGTATTAATGGAAAATAAGGTTAAAATATGTTAAGATAATTACGTGACAAAATAGAGAAAGATGGAAAGGATTTGCTGAAACAATTAATAGAAATGGAATACAAAAAGGGAGGTGAGAGGAGGTCGATGAAACAAGGGAATGAAAGAGAGGATATTGAGATGGTATGATGTGTGTTTCTTTCTTTAATTTTATTTGCTTTTGTTTAATGTGTTAATGTTAATGTTGTGTTCTGTATTGTTTATATATTGTATTGTATTGTTTTCTCTTTTGTATTTCTTCTTTTCTTTTTTCTTCTTTTCTATATATTTAAAGGACCAGGTGCGCAGCCTGGGAGTCATTCTGGACTCACAGTTGTCCATGGAGGCACAGGTCAATTCTGTGTCCAGGGCAGCTGTCTACCAGCTCCATCTGGTATGCAGGCTGAGACCCTACCTGCCTGCAGACTGTCTCGCCAGAGTGGTGCATGCTCTAGTTATCTCTTGCTTGGACTACTGCAATGCGCTCTATGTGGGACTACCTTTGAAGGTGACCCGGAAACCACAACTAATCCAGAATGCAGCAGCTAGACTGGTGACTGGGAGCGGGCACCAAGACCACATAACACCGGTCTTGAAAGATCTACACTGGCTCCCAGTACATTTCCAAGTACAATTCAAAGTGTTGGTGCTGACCTTTAAAGCCCTAAATGGCCTCGGTCCAGTATACCTGAAGGAGTGTCTCTACCCCCATCATTCTGCCCAGACACTGAGGTCCAGTGCCAAGGGCCTTCTGGCGGTTCCCTTGCTCCAAGAAGCCAAGTTACAGGGAACCAGGCAGAGGGCCTTCTCGGTAGTGGCACCCTCCCTGTGGAACACCCTCCCACCAGATGTCAAAGAGAAAAACAACTACCAGACTTTTAGAAGACATCTGAAGGCAGTCCTGTTTAAGGAAGTTTTTAATGTTTAATAGACTATTGTATTTTAATATTCTGTTGGAAGCCGCCCAGAGTGGCTGGGGAAACCCAGCTAGATGGGCGGGGTATAAATAATAATTTATAATTATTTTTTATTATTATTATAAATGTATTTGAGTTAATTTAGTTAAGAAAAGAAGTCACTAGTGCAGAGAATGGCTGTAGCAAAACCAATAGAAAAATATATCAAGGATCAAAAGGATAGTCATTAGAAATAGTGGATAAATGGATGGATATGTATTGGAAAGGCCCAAATTCACATAAACATTTTCTGTATTTGACCAAGATGCTCACCAAGTTGTGCTGATGAACACATAGTTTAAGAAATTCTCAGTTTTCTTTGTAAGCTTATTGCAGATAACATAGGAATGAAAAAGCACTTAGAAAAGGAAGAAGTTCAGTAGAAATAATTCATTAGACACTTCACCTGGTTTTGAAACAAACTCCATTGTTTCATCTTAATTCAAAATATCATAGCTTACAGCACAATCCTATGTATATCTATCTACTTAAAAGTAAGTCCTGTTGAGTTCAGTAGTACTCCAGATAATGGTGCCTAGAATCATAGAATCATGGAGTTGGAAGAGACCACAAGGGCCATCGAGTCCAACCCCCTGCCAAGCAGGAAACACCATCAGAGCACTCCTGACATATGGTTGTCAAGCCTCTGCTTAAAGACCTCCAAAGAAGGAGACTCCACCACACTCCTTGGCAGCAAATTCCACTGTCGAACAGCTCTTACTGTCAGGAAGTTCTTCCTAATGTTTAGGTGGAATCTTCTTTCTTGTAGTTTGGATCCATTGCTCCGTGTCCGCTTCTCAGGAGCAGCAGAAAACAACCTTTCTCCCTCCTCTATGTGACATCCTTTTATATATTTGAACATGGCTATCATATCATGATAGCCTATGATTGGAGCATCGGCCTTTGAAGTTACGATGGTGACTTGGAAGCCTGACCATTTTACATCTGACCAGGCAAAATCCTCGTTGCAAGATGATATAGACCACCAGCTTACTGAATGATTTACTATATATAAGCTGCAGTAATGGTTCTCTGTATCCTACCAGTCTCCTTTTGTCAAGCAGTACAAGAGATAGGAACTGTTCTCTTGAATAGGTGTTGAGACATGACCAGTGATGCCACCCAGAACCAGCAAATGAGTAAATGACCATTTGAACTAAGAGGAGCCCAGACCTTAAAGTTCTTGCCTTCAGCTCCTGAAAATAAGTAATATTTGCCTGACCAAATACTGCTTTATTGTCGGTTGGTGTGGGAGAGTGTGTATTTTAAAATTTTTAAATTGTAAACAACTTTGAATTCCTTGGCAAAATAGCAGGAAGTACATAAATAAAAAATAAACTATAAAACTCAGCAGTGCAGCAAAACTGTTAGGGGGACTGGATGAGAAAAGATGACACATGCCAGCAGTTATAACATCTCACACTGCAGTCATGCTCCTCCTCCCCATTGTGGCTGACCTTTCCCCACTTGCTGTATATGCTGGGTCCGACTTTAGCTGCAGTAGCACAAACCTAAGCAGGAGGCAAGGGAACTCTCAAAGTCTTGGCCCACTACTGCTTTCAATGTACATTCTAGCCCAGAAACTATTTTCTCAGGAGCATCTTCAATTTAAGATTCTGAGAGGTCTCACCTAAGATCAGAATAATTACTATTATTAAATTTCTATACTGCCCTTCATCTGAGGATCATAGGGCGGATTACAGTATTAAAATACATACCATAGTAACAAACAAAAACAATCCCAACCCTCCAGTTTAAAAGCCCACAGATTGTTTAATTAGGCAAAGGCCTGGAGAAGAGGGATGATTTTGCCTGAGCCTCCCTGGAAAGAGCGTTCCACAAGTGGGGAGCCAGCACAGAAAAGGCCCATTCTCGTGTTGCTAACTCGGACAGCTGCTCCAGATGGATACAATGGTTGATGGTATGAAAAGCTGCTGAGAGGTTGTGAATTTACAAGGACCTATTTACCCTGTCTCTCCTAACAAAGGTCATCATACAAGGTGACCAAAGAAGTTTCTTGTCCAAAACCAGGCCGAACCCAGACTGGAATTGATCTAGCAAACCAGTTTCTTTCAGTAGCTTGTGGATCTGCTCTGCAACCACTTGCTCAAAAACCTTGTACGAGAAGGGGAGATTGGCAAATGGCCAATAATTACTTTGATTTTCTAACTCCAGGGAGGGTTTCTTGCCCTAAGACAGGGGTCTGCAACCCGCGGCTCCGGAGCCGCATGTGGCTCTTTTACACCTTTGCTGCGGCTCTGGGGCGGATACTAGCGAGGGGAGGAGGCGCATTGTGCGCCCCGACACTCCCCACTGTGGCGGGCGCTGTACTGGCTGTGACGTCGCATGGGGGCGGTGCGTGCGTTAGTCACGCACCATCCCGACGTCACCTTCCCGCCCGCCCGCTACATTGTAAGGGGCATGTACGCTGGTCACTGTTTTGAAGGGGAGTGAAGAACACACACACAAAAAAGGTAACTTGTTAATTTAATGTTTATTTTTATGAGGAGGAGTAATTCTGAGGGGTCAAACAAAGAAATAATAAAAAAGTGACAAAAAAGTTATTTTTATAATGACGAGTTTTGCGGCTCCCAGTTTTTTTTCCTTCGGAAACGGGTCCAAGTGGCTCTTTTTGTCTTAAAGGTTGCAGACCCCTGCCCTAAGGGGACCCCAATTCCTTTCTCACACTGTCTTTGGCCACTTGCCCGCTGTCATCTTCTAAGCCCAATCCTGAGCATTGGTCAAACGGAAGGGAAAGTTGAATGTTTAGGCAATGGCAGCTGCTGTTGCCTTCCCCCCCCCCCTTTTTTTAGATGGTTGTTAGGTAATTTTATGTAATTTTTACTACTCTGTCCTAGGATCCAGTGGATTCTAATTTCAGTTTTTTATTTTAATTTTTGGATTTTCTTCAATTATCGTTGTTGATATTCCTTAGTGATAGTTTTATTGTTTTATCTTTTTTGTAAACAACCCTGAGTGGTTGGGGTGGTTTTTTTACAATCAAGCAATGCATTTATTTATTCATCAATTTCAGTGCTGTGGAAATAGATTACAAGCTCACTCAACAGATTGTGCCCTTGCACTTCTCCAACTACAAGAGTTCTCTGTCCTGAGACACAGATAAGAGGGGAGATACAGATGGGAGAATGAGAGTTTGATTGTGTGAGTTGCCTTCTCTCCTGCTTCTGAACACCAACTAACAAAATGTGCTAAATATATTTAATTCCAAGTAACAAATCACTTCCTTGAACCATTTGTCCTCCTCTCCCAGATTGTTTTCACCTGCAATCTAAAAGAAAGGAGAGGGATGGCCAGGCAGTTGTGGTACCATTACAGAATAAGCCCTGTTTCCCTCATTTCTGTTAGTGCAATTTAAATGTTGGTGTTA
Organism: Podarcis pityusensis; assembly: GCF_964106645.2. Lineage (NCBI taxonomy): Eukaryota > Metazoa > Chordata > Lepidosauria > Squamata > Lacertidae > Podarcis > Podarcis pityusensis. Next base: position 62,569,570 of record NC_138036.1, read on the forward strand.
ATTGCACTTCTTGTTCTTTCTCGGTGATCACTCGTAGCTGAGTAAGATTGTCTTCCATAAACATGTTTTCCAAAAGTGAGTCTGTAAGTGGCTGTGGAGGCCAATTCTGGATCCACATGTCCTTCCACAGTGGGGATATTGGTTTCCGGACAGAAGTTGATCACGGTGTGGATTTGCCAAGTGTGCCTTCCTCTTAGCACGTTTCTCCCTTGCGTCCTGAGTTCGAGTGTCTTCAAAGCCCATGACACCTTTGCTAAAGGCTGTTCTCCAACTGGAGCGCTCGCAGGCCAGTGTTTCCCAGTTGTTGGTGTTTATACTGTAGTATATTTTATACTGTAATATATTGAGCACATTATTATTATTATTATTATTATTATTTGCCTTGAGACAGTCTTTAAACCTCTTTCGTTGACCACCAGCATTGCGCTTTCCATTTTTAAGTTCAGAATAGAGTAGTTGCTTTGGAAGACGATAATCAAGCATCTGCACAACATGACCGGTCCAACGAAGTTGATGTTTAAGAACCATTGCTTCAACACTGGTGATCTTTGCTTCTTCCAGTACACTGATATTAGTTTGCCTGTCTCCCCAAGTGATGTGTAAAATTTTTCAGAGACACCGTTGATGGAATGCTTTGGTTTGCCTCTTGTGTTGCCTTGCCCCATGTCTGATTTCTGTTCAGGGTTAGGACGCCAGCTGGGGTGGGCCTCTTGAAACACCTCAAGGCCACAGGCTTCTGGCATGACTCATCCCCCCACCCCCGCTTTCTTACCCAAAGTGTGTGTGTGTGTGTGTCTTACATATAACCAGCAGCATCCAGCAGTTTTGTATGGATCTCTTTCCAGTTTGAGTCTCTTTACCATTTTTACCACAACCTTTTAAGACCAAGTTACTGTACTTCATGTTGGGTGTAGTGAAGGGTTAACCTTCTGTGTCTCGAGGCTGAGAGGAGGCGCTTACAAGGGAAGTAAGCCAGGACGTGACGAAAACAGCTTGGAATGCTGTGAGCTGAGTGAAAAGTGAAAGCAGCTTTGCTACGCAGCTGCTGAGAGAGACAGGTCGCAAAATGCAACTTGAATCAGATGGACTGTAAATATGCTATTTTTGAGCAAATAAAGTGCTACTAGGAAAGAAGAAACGTGTGGGACGTCTTTTACTGCCCTTTCTACACGAACTGCTGTGCAATTCTGCTAATTGCTTTACGACCTGCAGAGGTGCAGGGAAGTGTGCCGGACCACAACAATAAAGCAATAAATCTTATCCTAACATGGTTATGGGTCAACGTGAAGCGTGTGAGGAAGGGCTTTGAAGTTTTATCTGCTGATCGTCAGCTTGATCGACTGCCGGAGACTTCAAAGAGGCAGATCGGAGGAGGCTGACGGGAGAGTGGGAGCCAAGAGCCATGACGTCCGGAGTGCCCAGTTTGGCTGAGTGAGTACCTTTGGGAAAAGCCAACAGAAGGGAGGCAATGGCTCAGCCCCAGGGACAAGTCTTTGAGAGTTTCAATATCCCCTTTGAGAGACTCAATGGGAGTAATTGGGAGAATTGGCTGCAGTGGAGCTTTCAAGTGGAGCTTTTGCTGGTGGGGGAGCAGCTGTGGAATGTAATTCACCCCACACAGAATGCAGCTGGGAAAGCAGAGGCTAAGAGGGCTGCAGAGCAAAATGAAGTGGAGAAGCGTGTGCTTGCTTTTTTGGCAGAAAGTGTGGATGCTCATCTGGTGCCTGTTGTCCTGGGTGCAAGAAAGCCAGAGGCCGCTTGGCTAGCACTCCAAGAAGCTTGTGGAGCTGGAGTGGGAAGCAAGGGCCGAGAAGTGGAGAGGCAAGATGGCGCCGGCCACATTCTTGATAGCCGATACACAGCTGGGAGGTGCTGTGAGCCCCCACAGGGGGGCGAAGGGACTGTTGCTGTTGTTGTTGTTGCTAGCACTGCTGCTTGTGCTTTTGCTGAGCCTGGGAGCTGTGTGGATGCTGCAACGTGTCTGTGTGAGAAGCCTGAAGAGAGGCCAAGTGTTGAGAGCCCTTTACCCTTCAGAGGGGGTGCAGGAAAACGTCCTGGAGACCCCGTGAGCAGTGGGGGGGCTATGAGCAGTGAAAGCTCAGAGCCTCTTTCTCCAAAAGCTGCCAAGAGTTGTTTACGTCGTGAGTCGGAGCCTGGGAAGCTGAAAAGGGCTAGAGGCTTCAAGGTCAGCCACCTGCAGCAAGTAGAGATAAGCGCTTCAGAGTTGTGTGGGAACGCCGAGACAAGTCCAGTCTCCATGGCAACTAAGAGAGTTGCATCTACGGAAGCTGTGAAGGTCGTGGGCAAGTCTTCCTGCCGGGGGGAGTCTGTTGCCGTGACAACCAGAGAGGACATCTGCAGAAGCCCCAAGGAGGGGGGTAGCGAGGAGATTGTTGCCCTGGCGACCCAGGAATGTAAACAACAAGAATTTCTCACTATAATCATAGACTCTGGTGCCTCAAACTCGCTAGTGCCATCTCCTGATCTTTTGAGGAATTGCAGGACAGTAAAAACTGAGAAGTATGTTACATTTGCAGATGGGAGCAGAAAAAGACTCACAGAAACAGGACTGTTCTTTTGTCCTTTCCTTAAGCATGAAGTCAAAGCTTATGCAGTGCCCGGTTTAACTAACTGTTTGTTAAGTGTGCATGATCTATTGATTGATAATTTTCAAATTTCTTTTGCAGGTGACAAATGTGAATTTTCCAAGGATGGGAAACACGTGTACACAGTGCAGTCTAAAGATAATTTGTTTGCTGTAAATGTGCCTTTTTCCACAGGAGAGGATGACACCGAAGATGCGAAGGGCCAATGTGTGAATGTAGCGCCCCACAATGGTTGTTTACATATTTGGCACAGACGCTTCGCTCATTTAAATTGGAAATTTCTCCAGAAAGCGCCAGAGCTGACACAAGGGTGCAAATTTAATGTTTGTGACAAATTTCTGGATTGCAATGCATGTAAACAGGCGAAAGTTGTGACATGCTCATATCCAAAGTCAGAGAGGCAGACCACAAAACCCTTTGAATTAATTCATGCAGATTTGTGTGGGCCCATGTCTGTTGAGTCACTGGGAGGTTCGAAGTATTCTTTGCTTTTGATTGATGATTTTTCAAGGTCTGCTTGGACCTTCTCTCTGAAAACGAAAGGGGAGGCGGCTAAAATGATCAGGGATTGGATCACCGCAGTTGAGGTAACTTTTTCCACCAAAGTTCGTGGTTTTCAAAGTGACAGAGGTGCTGAATTCACTGGTTCTGCTTTACAGGATTTCTTTAGGGAGAAGGGGATTAGCCACAGACTGACCGCTCCTTACTCTCCGCAACAGAATGGGGTCGCAGAGAGAAAGAACAGGACGGTGCAGGAAGCTGTGTCTGCGATCCTGTGGGACGCAGGGCTACCCCAGAAGTTTTGGTCGGAGGCCTGGAGATATGTGGTCTATACCGAGAACAGAGTGTACAACTCTAGTGTAGGAAATACACCGTATTTCTTACTTCATGGAAGGCAGCCCAAGGTACACTACCTTCGTGTGTTTGGTTGCGAGACTTGGGTGCTTATTCCAAAGGCTCTACGCAAGAAAGGTGAGCCAAGATCTAAAAGGATGATCTTTGTAGGGTATGAGCCTGGCTCAAAGGCCTGGAGGTTTGCGTACCCAAGTGGAGACCAGTCTAGGTTGGTTATCAGCAATAGCGCTGAGTTCTGTGAGCAAGCTGGTTGGAAACGTCTGCACGCTAATCCAGACGTGCTTCCACAGCAGTTCTATGACTCAGACGAGGAGGAGGAGGAACTTGGAGCTGGGGACCATGGTCCAGAGGGACAGAGTCCAAGGCAGGGACAGCTCAGGATCCCTCAGAGGGGGGAACCTAAAACACCTCCTCAGGCAAGTGTCAAGTTTGAGCCAAAGAGTGAGCCTTCTTCACCTGCTGGACCAGCTGTAAGGCCCAAGAGGCGCAGCAGGTCAGAGGGGGAAGACACTGAGGATGATTTAGCTGGACCCAGTGAAGCGGCAGGGTCACCAGGAGTCACACTGGAGATCAGCGAGGACAAGGAGGCCTCCTGATCGGTACGACGCTTCAGGCGTCTGGGTAGGTTCTGCAAGATGTGAACCTGAATCCTTCGAGGATATTCAGAGTTTACCTGAGGAAGAAGCAGGCAAGTGGCACAGAGCAATGGACAAAGAGATGAAGTCCATGAAAGATCTAGGTGTGTTCTCACTCACAGAGTTGCCACCGGGGAAGCAGGCTGTGAGTTCCAGATGGGTTTACCGCTTGAAACCCACTGACGCAGGAGAGCCGCAGTATAAAGCCAGGTTAGTTGCTCGAGGATTTACTCAGAGGAAGGGAATACACTTCACGGAGGTGTATTCGCCAACGTCACGAGCGGAGACTCTGAGAACGCTTTTAGCTTGTGCGGCACAGAGAGGCTGGAAGGTAAACCACTTTGATGTGGATGTTGCCTACCTTAACTCAGATCTCCAGGAGGAGCTGTACATGATTCCTCCTCCGGGGTTTGAGAACTCAAGGCAGGATGTTGTGTGGAGATTGCACAAATCCATCTATGGATTACGTCAATCTGCTAGAAACTGGAACGTGTGCCTGAATGAAGCTTTGGAGAAGCTAGGTTTCAGGAAGAGTCTTGCTGACAGTTGCCTGTTCTTTAGAGGATCAGGAGACTCACAGGAACTGGTGCTGATTTGGGTTGATGACGTGCTTTTCGTCTCAGAAACAGATGAACAGGCGGAGAAGTTTGCCAAAGAGCTAGGTAAACGATTCAAGCTTAAACAGCTTGGTGCTGTCAAAACCTATCTAGGTGTCAATGTTGAGCGTGCACAGGATGGAAGTTTTTTGCTCAGCCAGAGAGGTAAAATTGAGCAACTGCTTCAGAAGTTCAGGATGAGTGATTGTGCAGGAGTAAGAAGTCCTATGGAGACTAGTTTTGTGAAGGACAGCCAGCAAGCAGAACGCGCTGCGTTCGAAAATACTGAAGTGTTTCAGTCAGCTCTAGGGAGTTTGTTGTACTTGTCCCAGTGGAGCAGACCTGATATAGCGTTTGCTGTCAATCTGCTCAGCAGGGAAGCATCAAACCCTAGTGTGCAAGCCTGGAATGGCGTCAAGAGAGTTCTGAGATATTTGCAGGAGACCAAAGACTTTTGTCTTAGGTTGCCAGCACAAGGAGAAGTCAAACTGACTTGCTTTGTGGACTCGGATTGGGCTAATCTTGAGGATCGAAAGTCTGTGTCTGGCCTAGTGGTGAAGTTTGGGAACTCAGTAGTTGGATGGAGGTCCAAGAAGCAAAGTCTGATAGCGCTCTCATCCACTGAGGCTGAGTTGAGTGCTCTTTCAGAGATGTGCAGAGAAGTAGAGTTCTATGCTTGCTTGGTGCAGGAACTCTGCGAAGTGGATTGTCTGCCAATACGTGTTTTCGAGGACAATCAACCATGCCTGCGTTTGGCAGAGTCAGGTCAGTTCAAGGCCAGAACGAAACACCTAGACATTCGCTTTCGGAATGTGTGCCAGAGTGTTCAGGAGGGATTAGTTGCGCTGAAGTACTGTCCCTCTGCCAAGAACCTAGCTGATGGGTTCACGAAGCCACTCACCTTCCAAAGACATGGAGAGTTTTGTGAAGGTCTGGGTTTGGGACGACCAAAGGTCGATTCTCCCCTCAGGCGCGAGACAAGAGGGGGTGTTGGGTGTAGTGAAGGGTTAACCTTCTGTGTCTCGAGGCTGAGAGGAGGCGCTTACAAGGGAAGTAAGCCAGGACGTGACGAAAACAGCTTGGAATGCTGTGAGCTGAGTGAAAAGTGAAAGCAGCTTTGCTACGCAGCTGCTGAGAGAGACAGGTCGCAAAATGCAACTTGAATCAGATGGACTGTAAATATGCTATTTTTGAGCAAATAAAGTGCTACTAGGAAAGAAGAAACGTGTGGGACGTCTTTTACTGCCCTTTCTACACGAACTGCTGTGCAATTCTGCTAATTGCTTTACGACCTGCAGAGGTGCAGGGAAGTGTGCCGGACCACAACAATAAAGCAATAAATCTTATCCTAACACTTCAGAGCTTTCCAAACTGTGTCAGGACGCCTTACTGTGTCGGCTGCAGAATGTAGGTGTGTTGTGCGAATGCTCCCCACGTTCCTCCCGGGGCTGGAAAAGGGTTAGTTTAACCTTTGGTTTGTTAGTAAAACTGAATTACTGTGGCTTGAAATGATGCATGTCTAAAAAGTATGTCACCAACATGAAAAGTTAGGAAAGTTCTGCTGTACTTATTTAGTTAGTCTGTAGTCTATGATGCACCAGTATCTCCTAAATATGTATATTGTTGAAGTAAAATAAAAAAATTCCTTCCTGTAACACCTTAGAGACCAACTAAGTTTGTTATTGGTATGAGCTTTCGTGTACATGCACACTTCTTCAGATAAAGCTCATACCAATAACAAACTTAGTTGGTCTCTAAGGTGCTACTGAAACGAATTTTTTTATTTTGTTTCAACTACGGCAGACCAACACGGCTACCTACCTGTAACTATGTATATTGTGTAAATAACTGTCTTGTTGGCTTGAGGCAATGAAACACTTCACTTTGAACTGTGTGGGCAAGGAGTTCTCTTCACCATCAATTCTGAAATGGCTGGCAACAGAAAAGGTTGAAGATCCTGAAGCTTTGCTGTGTTACTCTCCTGGTTACACTGGAATAGGTATGATCTTAAAATGTTACGTGTTTCCCATTAGAGCAGGGCCTTCAGTCATCCCAGGCTCCCACCCCAAAAGCAGCAAGCAGATCTTACTTCCATCTAGGTAAGTGGGATGGAAGTGATAACGGTGTTTGAAAAGTTCTTTTTAAAGACAAGTTGTGGCATTCTTACTTGTGGGAATGTCAGGATTGCAAATGCATACATGCTGTGGCCGATGGATGCATGATTGCTCACGGCGCCCAAGCCAGAAGTGACTCTAAAATGTTACTAAAAGGGCGGAAGGCTTTATGTGGGCCCTGCTGATGCGTGTGGGGGTCCGGAATGTAACCCCCGTGCAAAACGAGAATTGCCTGTACTCCATTGGGGTGGGGTGTCTGCTCCATCTGTAAAGGTGGCACCATATTGCATCCTACTCAGCTGCTGCTTCCCCCCCACCTCCCACTGCTCAAAGCCTCCCCCTAGATTCTACTGAGCCCATTCCACAGGAAGCGGGGAATAGAGCCAACATTCCTGCTCCCCTTTTGGATGTTGCTTAAGTTGAGGAAGAAATGGGAGCCTGGAGAAGAGGAGGTTAAGGGGTGATATGATAGCCATGTTCAAATATATAAAAGGATGTCACATAGAGGAGGGAGAAAGGTTGTTTTCTGCTGCTCCAGAGAAGTGGACACGGAGCAATGGATCCAAACTACAAGAAAGAAGATTCCACCTAAACATTAGGAAGAACTTCCTGACAGTAAGAGCTGTTCAACAGTGGAATCTGCTGCCAAGGAGTGTGGTGGAGTCTCCTTCTTTGGAGGTCTTTAAGCAGAGGCTTGACAACCATATGTCAGGAGTGCTCTGGTGGCGTTTCCTGCTTGGCAGGGGGTTGGACTCGATGGCCCTTGTGGTCTCTTCCAACTCCATGATTCTATGATTCTATGAATTTCCCCTTTCTAACCCAAGTTCCCACCATTTAGTGCCTCCTTCCACCCCATTTATTCATTCTTCATCAGAGCCTTCCAATCCAAACCCAATCCCTGCAGTGATCATTACAGTCTCGGAACACGCAGAAAGCAGACTTATATAGGAATAGCTGGTCTTGTGTTCCCAGAACGCCCAACAGTTTACAGCAACAGTTTGAATTACACCTGCAAACCAAGTGGAGGCCAGTGAAGTTCTTGAAACGTAAGTCGTACCTTGGTTTTGGAACAGCTTAGTTCTCAGATGTTTTGGCTCCTGAATGCCGCAAACCCGGAAGTGACTGTTCTGGTTTGTGAACTATTTTGGGAAGCCGAATGTCCAACGAGCTGCAGGAACTTCCTGAAGCCTCTCAGAAGCCGTGCTTTGGTTTTCAAACATTTTGGAAGTCAAATGGACTTCCGGAACAGATTCTGTTCTCCTTCCATGGTACGACTGTATTCATTGCAACAAGCCCTAGTTAAGAAAGTAGCTGCCACACACTGGGCTAGCTATATTTTCCAGATTATTTTTTTCCAAAAGTAGCCTATTGTAATAGTCTGGTCTGGAAGTTACCAGTGCATGGGTGAGGTTTGAAAATATATTTTAGCCACTTCTAGTCACTTAAGTGGAGTCAGAGAAATCATTTTAAATTGTATTTTATTACCTTGTTCCAAATTATAGAAAAACGTGATGTAAATACACGTGCATGCGCACACAAAACACACACCCATACATATCTATAAAATATAAAATATTCAGCAATCAAATATGCATCATCTGTTTCTAACAGGAAGGCAGATTGTTTGTGGCTGAGTATGATAAAGACAATTCTGCACAAGTCTATAAAACTATTTTTTTAAAAAAAACAACACCTGCATTCCAGTCTGCTGTAATGTATGCAGGTCACTGTTTATGTATTGTAATCAGCACTTTAACAGAACCTTTACAGCAGTTCATCTGTTAGCTGCTGGAATGACAAATGGATTCATTACAATAATTGTTTGGCAAGGAATAGCCAAAAACAAAAAAACCTACCCAAATCGTTTATATGTGATACTTAATATTTTTATAAATGGGTTCCCTGAAGTTTCCTGAACAACAATTGAAAACTATTTCATTTGACCTACAGAATATTACTAGCTTTTAATAATATTTTCTCCATTCTTGCTAAATTCTAAAATTAAATCCATAATTTGCCAAAGACAAGACATTCACTGAATGCAGTTTTAGTTAACACAATGACAAATTATATATTTTGTCCATTTTGCTTTCTGTAATTATGTGCCCAAAAATGTTTACCAAAAACACATTTGTCTATTACGTCACATGCAAAATAAAATACAATAAAAAACAAAGTGAGGGAAACCCTGAGTCAGTAACTTCATTGGCAAGGCTGAATTCTTGCCATACCTTCACGCTGCTAACAAAATAGTTCAGCATTTATCACTCTACAACTGAGAGCAGGGAGGGAGCTGTGCAGTTCCTATTGTAGATAAGCAAGGTGCTATTCCCTCTGCTTCTGCGGAGCTCAGTATTCAATTTCATTAAAATCGGCAGAATAACCAGAAGACTGCAGTATGGGTTCTCCTGTTTCTAGAGGTGGAGGAAAAGAATATTTGAAGTAGCATACTATTCTATAGATAATCATTTTAACATGGGCTGCTATTGAAAAACAAACACAGTGCAAACTTATACCTGTCTATTTGGAAATAAGTCACATCAGCTTTAATGGAGCTTACTCCCAGGTAGGAGGGTATAGTATTCCAGCCATAATAATGAAATTCATTCAAATAATGGCCTAGTGGAATTTCAAGCAGTTGGTATCATTTGATAAAAGAATCAGGCGGGATTTGACTTAAGAGGTTCACTCATGCAACAGGACTTTTCCTTTCTCTCCTCCGTGCCATGCACCCCCAAATCTGCTTGGAAGGGTTGGGGAAGCACCCCACCAACAAGTTGTGTATGTTTACATCTACATGGATTCAACACACAAGTGCCACTAGGAGCTGCCTCACTGTACTGCTTCATATAGTCATCTATCACAAGGAAATGTGGGGGGGGGGACTAGAAATGAAGTGAAAAAGAACTTAAAGTAAATATAATTTACCTTTACAAGGTCCTCTCTGAAATAAAATATCATCAATGGCAATGTCACTTCTTACTGATATTCCACGAACTGCTTCAAATATAATCTGTATTTTTTTAAAAATACAATTTTAAAAATATTTTTGAAGGTAAAGTTTCCAATAATTTGAAAAGTATATATAGAAGAAATTCTTCAGTCAACTGAAATATTTTTTAGCCATCATGTCATGGACCTAATTAATGCAAAGACTTCCCCATCCACTCCAACCCTCTGTACCCACTGAAAAGTCTCTCTGGAGGGTTTGTGATGTAGGAGGGGGAATTACCCTACTGAATTTTGGGAAACTTCCCACCCCACCCCCCTACTTCAGCATCCACCTCCCACTCCATGTTATTCAGGAGGGTTCTCTGACCCTCCAGTGACCATTGGATGTGTTGGAAGGAAGACAAAAAGCCCCCTTACACTGGTTTCCTTCTAGTCACATTAGCTAGGATACAGGCCAATGTGTTTTAATGAAATCTATTTCTTTATTGCATCCAGAACATTAAACATATTCTCTTAGGACTGCCTGGCAGATAGATACCTTAACTTAAAGAAAAATTCCAATTATTATTACCAGTATTGTAGCTTCTCAGGTACAGTTAAGGCTGTAATCCTATACCCACTTACCAGTGGGACTTGCCTCGGAGCAGGTATGCCTAGGATTGCACCATTAGATCAACATACAGAGCATGTTTACAGAAGCAAGTTCCACTGTGCTTATTTGAACTTTCTCCAAGTTTGCATAGGATTGTATCCCTTCTGCTTCTTCAGCTTTCATGTGTGGCTCCAGCCAGGTCTGTATTATAGCAGTATTCCAGGTCTATGAGTAAGTACCATGGAACTCAATGAAGTTTACTTCTGAGCATACAGGTACAAGGATGGCATTGTTGCCAAAAAAGCCCACCTATATTATATGATCAGCTGGTTCAGAGTTATTCACTGTTAACTTGAGTCACCATGTTCCCTTGCTTGGGCCACTCAAAGGTTACTTGCAGACAAGGCCAATCAGGAGAACTGAGCTGAAAAAAATATTTTTGTTCCACTGAGTTATTTTCACTGTGTTGGTTTAAATAGCTAGATCGGTACACGGTTTTCCCCACATTACTTTTAAAAGTGACTACATGGGAACACACCTGGGGCAGTTTGGGACTACAACCCAATGTTACTCAGGCTATTGCTACCTAAATCCATAAAGAAAAAACTGTTACCTTGGCTATGGAACCAAAGCACATAATACTGTACTGGATTTACCTGCATTGCAAAGAGGTAACAATCCTCCTTACCATGAATCCTAAGGTGAAAGTGAAGTAACCCCAATTCTAGCAGTGGTTCTTTTCCATTCATTTGAGTTGCTTCAGACTCTGTTGCAAGACTGCAGCATGTGTGTTAGCAACTAAAAGTGAGTTATAACATGTCATAAACATCCCCCATGGGATCCATTGCTGCAATGTTAACTTACCTGATGAGATCTATCACATGTATATTCTATTTGGCCTCTTAACCATGTGATGCTTTGTTCACCATGCCGTCTCCAGAGGAGGATCTCGTCCTTATCACCATGCTTTTTCATATAAACATTTAATAGCCCTGTTCCAGAGCCATACATGTGATAAAAAAATGTAAGACACTGATGTCCAACAGTCCGTCGTAATACCCTTGAAACAAGCTGTGTCTTCTGTCCATAGATCATGTTGGATGCCTCTATGTACATGTAATGTCCTTTTTTAAAAGAAAAAGATACGCACCTCCATAAATGCTGTAATGAGTACCCTACCCTTGGGGCTTGTTCTGCATAAGGAATTAATTTGTTCACAGTTCAGTTAGACTTTCCTGGAGCTGCCTAGTGCACCAAGGCATTGCTTTCTCACAGTGTCGCCATTTCACAATCATCAGTGGCAGCAGTTTTTTATGTTCAAACTACAACTGCATCTAATAATCAACAAGTTCATATATTCCTGCCTCTATTGCTACAATTCCACTCTTCTTTGCTACTCATTTTGTCAAGGAAAAAAATTCTCCCCCCTCCTCTTGACCACCCCAGTCAATCCTGAAAGAAATGAGAATTGATAGCAATCTCAGGAGATGGAAAGAGACCAAGAATAGCAAGAACAGCTGTTGGGTGCTATGGATATCGCTGCACAGAATTGCATTAGTTAACAATGTGCTTGAGGATTCTTTGAACTTGGAGAAATATTATTGGGAAGTGTTTTTTTAAGTACCGTATTTTTTGCTCTATAGGGCGCACCAGACCATAGGGCACACCTAGTTTTTTTGGGGGGAAATAAAGAAAAAAAAAATATTTCAGGCTTTGGGCTGCAGGCTGCTATCCACAAGCCTTTGGAGCCCGGCGGGAACTCCCACCGCGCTCCGAAGGCTTGCAGATAGTTGCCCGAAGCCAGGGGTGTGCAGCGCTGCGCTCTCCGGGCTTCGGGCTGCAGGCTGCTATCCGCAAGCCTGCGGAGCCCGGCAGGCACTCCCGCCGTGCTCTGAAGGCTTGCGGGTAGCTTCCTCAAGCCTGGAGAGCGAGAGGGGTCGGTGCACACCGACCCCTCTCGCTCTCCAGGCTTCAGTGAAAGCCTGCATTCGCTCCATAGGACGCACACACATTTCCCCTTCATTTTTGGAGGGGAAAAAGTGCGTCCTATAGAGCAAAAAATACGGTAATCTGTGTCATATTTTCAACCTAAGTTGAAATTTATTTTTGGCAACAACACAGAATCCATTGAAGATGGTATAAAACCGACTGGGGTACACAGATCGTTAAACAACTACAATTATTTGGTTTCTAAGCTAGTCTTCTGTGACACAATGAAGCTGAGAAAATTGAAAATTTAGGAATCCAAGATCATCTAAATTAAAACACAAGTTTGTGCATCATTTAAAAAATCAGAACTATGAACTGTAGAAATAGCATCTGATGTTGCCTCAGTACTACTTATTACTAATTCTAGTTGTTTTTATACCCATGTTTTAAATATTTTTACTGAAGATACAGTAGAGGCAAAATTGTAGAATTCTGTGAATTATTTCCCTTTGGCTCTGCTGAAGTTTTGATAGAATCTCAACTGGTGGTATGTTATGGGTGCACAAAAAATGGACATCCCAACAGGTTAAAATTGCACTTAAAGGGAAAATATTTTCACAGCTCTATTATCAACCTATTTCTTAGCTTTTCATAATTTGGCCACCTCAGAGCTCTCACCAGGCAGACTCTTTGCAAAATGTCAAGGTACTGGAATAAATAATCCAGATTTTATAATGGCTTGAGTGTTCAAGTGTTGTTCTTTTCCTGCCCAGGCTTATTGGAAGTGACTGAAAAAGAAATGAGACTGTCAATAATTTGTTACAGGTCTCTTTAATGCACAAAGCAACCTACATTGTAAGATCAGCTTTTTTGTTTGTTAATAGGAAAAGAGTAAACCTGTTTAAAGGGGTTTGTCTGGGTTCTTAACTGTGTAAATCCTCTTTGCAGAATAAGCAACTATGGTTTATTGACCCGTGTACATTATAAAAGAAATTATCCCCTCTAAATACTCTGGAGAGTCCTGCCTTACCTAAAATGTATTGGATAAGAAAACTTTCTGTCTTATTCTCTGATCTTCCATATTTTAGTCAATGCCCTCTAGCTAAAAATTTACAGTTTAACTCACCTACCCCAGAAGTGTGGTCTCCTTTGGGTCCAGTATAAGATGTTGGTGTCTGACCTCTTCTCTTATGCCAACCACTCCGGTTTCTATTTTGCTGAATGAACCCACATTCATTTCGCTCAAAAGTACATTCTCCAGGAAAAGCAGGCAATATATCTGTAACAAAGAATTTACAGAGTTACAGTTCAAAGTAGGTCCAACCCTGTCTGAAATACCACACATATATGGCATCGTGGTTGGAAGTCATCACCAACTTTACCTGTTACCTAAAATTTGCAGTATCCATTAATCTATTTGAATTTGTCAGTTTTAAAAAGCAACACTGATGACACTTTCCAATGTTTTCTACTTTCTGAAATTATGAAAGCAAAATGGCTTTGGATCCCTTTACATAAAACAGCATTAAACCATAAAACACACCTGCTTTTCACTCTAAAATAAACTTTATGGACGAATAATGTACTTGAGGAAAATGCAGGCCTGACTGAAAATATAGTTTGCCTTGGTCCTGGAGACTTAAGAATATGACCTTAATTATATATTTGCATAGGATTTTTTCCCCTACTCACAGTTTGGATCTCTAATGCCAGTGCGGACATTTTGGAAGTGTTACCCCAGAAAGTAAGCATTATTGACATGGGAGAACTCAAATTGCATCTTGCACAATGCAGAAAGCACAGTTCATTCTGGCCTTCCATAAGTTCCTGCTTTCAGAGCAGACAAGGAAGGAAACCCTGTAGACTCATCTCATGACAAGTGTGATATAATGGGAATTTAATGTGCTAAAGGAAAGCATCCATATTCTTTGTCGCTTCCCTTTGAATACATTCTATTACTCATCAGCAACATCATCCCGCTCTATGGATGTGGTTATAAGGCAGTTATAAGGCAGGCTTGTGGGACAATGGAGGCAAGGATGCACAGGCCTGTTTCCCGTGTTCCCAGCAACCACTAACATCATTTTCCTGAATGAACTGCTAGCATTAGTGTGAGCTGGCTACTCTTTCTCCGGTGCCCTGGATTCTCCAGAAGATTGCAAGTATTTTGTATTCTATATTTCAGAGCTGGGGAATCTCTGGCGCTCCAGATCTTGCTGGACTACAACACCCTGCATTGCGGACCACTGGCCATGCTGGCTGGGGGCCGAGGAGGGCTCAGGCCAACAATGTCTTAGACAGCCACAGCTTATCTGTTCCCACACTACTTAATTTTAGGTCCCTAATAGGAGAGCACCCAGGACAGAGCACACCTGCATATTCAGGTGTGTTTGGGTGTCCATATGGGTTTAGGCTGGGAATGTGCTTGGTATGGTGAGATTTCCATGCATGTGCTGCTCATGGATTGGGACTGATATGTCACAATACACATATGAGTAAAGCCTGTGAATCCATTTATCATTTCCATATTACTGAGTAAAGGCAGGCTCAGATGCATAGTTATTTGACTTAATTTGTATCTTTACAACTAACTGAGCAATGATAATGTACTGTGGTGAGAAACAGAAATTGAGGATTTAAAAAAAACTACTGTAAACTAAGCTAAAACGCAAGTGGCTTTACAGTAAGATCAGCAATAAAATATATATTTGAAAACACTGGAGAAGGCAAGGTATAGAATAACTACAACATGGAGCATATTTTGGAAAATGGGAAAAACCAGGGAGGGAGGGGTGGATGGGAGGTCAAGTTAAATGTAAATTGGAAAATAATATACCGATAACAATTTGAAATATATAAATAAAATCTTTTTAAAAAATTGTGGTATGTTGTGAGATATTCTGAAAGAAAAGTATGGAATTAATTAGGGAATTCTATAAGAGACATAATAAGAGATAATTCTTAGAAACCCTGTGGACACCATATGCATATTTAACTTACCAGCTGCTTGACAGCTTCCTAAACTCACTGACACATCATCTAGCGCCACTAGTCCACAATCCCAAAAGCTTCTACACCAGCTCACGAACACTACCTGAAATTTATAGAAAAGATGTTACTTTTTAAATGCTTTTGTTTTATCAGTCCTTGTAGTCTCCTTTTTCTAGGAAAAGAGCTTTCCTCATTTCTTTTTTAGTGTTCTCTGCTGAAGACATTTGAACAATTTTAGTCTGAAAAGAGAGGCGTTCCTATGTAGTCTCATCTCAGCACAAGCCTATGTTAAGTAACATTTATATTTTTCTGAATGTATGATAAATCCTGACTAGCTCTAGTACAAAATATTCTTTACTATTTACATTTTTAGGCAGTACTTCATCCCAAAGGATCAGACGGCAATAAAATATATTTTATCACAACTAGTGATGGGAGGTGCGAATATTCTCCACAAACTAAATTCTAATGTAAGAACCAGTTTTACAACCCACATTTAAAAAATCTAGTAAATAATAAGTCAAGCTGTGATATTGCTAGTGTAAGTAATTTCAACTATATGTAATAGCAGGGGTTGGCAAGGCTTACCTTGTCTGGGCCAGTTCACTCCAGTGGAGATCCCTCGCCTGAGTGCATGCGATTTCTGGCATGTGTGCAGACTTGATTTCCGGTGCTGCAAAAGTGAGTCCCCACGCTGTGCTCTCGGTTTAGCGCAGCGTGCGGGGACTCACCAAGCAGGCAGCTCGGAGGCCGGTAAAACCACCCCCGTAGGCCACTTGTGGCCCATGGGCCTTAGGTTGCCGACCCCTGTGTAACAGCCTTCTTTCTATTTTGGTGTGACCTTATTCTTAGCAATTCTATACCCTTGGCCATACAGTGATGTATACACAACATAATTAGAATTCAAAGTTGATGGAAAATATACGGTTAGTGGCAGGCTTAGTGATTAATGTGAGTCTTTCACGTTGAATTTTCAATTTCAAGTTTGGTGCAAAAAATCAAAGAACATGAATTCACTGCATTGCCCCACTGAATAAAAGTATCTGTACAGATTTTGGTTGCCATCCTAACAAGTTTACCCATGAATAAACATGTTTTTGAATAAACACGGCCTAGGACCCTCGTACCTACGGGACCACCTCTCCCGATCTGCCCCACGGAGAGCCTCAAGGTCCATAAATAGCAACACCCTAGTGGTCCCGGGCCCTAAGGAAGTGAGATTAGCCTCAACCAGAGCCAGGGCCTTTTCAACACTGGCTCCGGCCTGGTGGAACGCTCTGCCTCATGAGACCAGGGCCCTGCAGGATCTGATTTCTTTCCGCAGGGCCTGTAAGACAGAGTTGTTCCGCCTGGCCTTTGCCTTGGAGTCAATTTGATTCCCTCCTCCTCCTTTTTTCCTTTCTCCTCCTGTGATGAGGCTGAATTTTAATGTTTTAATGTTGTATTTTAATCTTGTTTTTCAAGTTGTATTCATTCAACTTATTTTTATTATTGGTTGTTAGCCGCCCTGAACCCAGCCTTGGCTGGGGAGGGCGGGGTATAAATAAAATTTATTATTATATAATTTTCAATGCATTAAAATGAAGATTCTATTTTAAATGAAAATTCTCTAATATTCTCATTAATCGAGAATATTCTCCAAAATATTGCCATATTTTTCAGTGTAGATATTTTTTCCTTAGCAATAATAGGCAAAAATAGCGGGTCCTCTTATACACGGATAGCATAGGGGGGGTTGGGCGATTGGTGTCAGCAGCCAGGAGATTGGCAGCTGCGATTCGGCTGGCGATTGGTTGCTGCGGCAAGGTCTGCTGACAATTGGCTGCAACTATGGCAATTGGATGTTGATTTGCGGCAGTGTTGAGGCGTGTGTGGTTGTGTCTAGTGGGCAGGTGGGCTTTGAGTGGCGACCATGCATATGATTGGTGGCCATGGCAATGCGTGCAATTTGCAGTGGTGTGCAGGCTGTAGAGCGACTGGCGGTGGTGACCCCCCGGTCACAAAATATAGGGGTTGTCTTATACATGGGGGCATATATTCTCATAACATCACTAATCACAACATATAAATATTAAAGCCAATAGTATAAGATTGCAAAGATTATGGGCAGACAGGTGAAGCAATTATTGGGTCTCCGGAATGGAAATACAGTAAGATGGACACTATACAATTTAACTAGATTAATACATTGGTGTGAGGGGAGCTATCTGATCAATTTTACCCTATACTTAAAAGATGAAACAACTGAAGGAGAAAGGGGGAGTTTCTCCACTCCTATAAATAAAAAATCTTCCATCCGTGGTAAGCCTCTGAACACAAATGGCATGTTATGGGAACACAGCCACCACAGGGAATAATCTAAAGTAGCCTTTACAAGCAGAATAAACATTGCTTCCAGGGCTGGGTTAATGTATTTGGAAACAAAAATTTCTTTTCCATGTTACTATCTGAAAGGCAGTAGGCAAGTGAATAATGCAAATTGCATGCCAGACCTTAACAAAAGACCATTTGTTCCCCCTCCTATTTTATAAACCAGAAAGCTAATTCTTTTTTAGGATAATTAGTAGCAGAATTGGCAAATACAGTCATACCTCGGGTTACAGACGCTTCAGGTTGCGTTTTCTCGGGTTATGGACCGCCGAAACCCGGAAGTACCAGAACAGATTACGTCTGGGTTTCGGTGGTTGCGCATGTGCAGAAGCGCCGGATCGCAACCCACGCGTGCGCAGACACGCAGCTGCGGGTTGTGAACGTGCATCCCACACGGATCACATTCGCAACCCGAGCGTCCACTGTAAAGGCCAAAGTCTGCTGGCTGAGACTCCACTGTAGGTAGTAATTCTTCCACTGATACTTGACAGGTTTATGCTTGAAGCAAGAAGCCCTTTTGCAAGAGGCAACAAATACAATTATAAATATGTTTTCTGAACAGCATCTGAACAATCTCTGCAATTATTCTGCTGCTTCATCTATAACAGATGGAACTGAAATCCCTGTGCACCTTGTAAAAACTTTGAATCTGGGTGGGGGCTGTTCAAATGTTGACTTTACATACTTCCATTTGCCATTTCAACTGGTTAATGTATCTTGCAGATGACCTGCCAACATGAATTATTTCTGTTGGCCCTTTGGTAGATACACTTTAAGTCTCCAAGCAAACAGTTCCTCAAAAACTTGCCAATGAACAATCACATGAATTAAATTACAAATTCTCAAGAGGATCTAAATCTGCATAGTCTTTTCAATTTAATGTAGCATGACAGCTGAACAATATCTCACATTTAATCATGCTGCATGAAGTACCGTCTCTTGCTTTCTGTGATATATTCAACATCAAATGAGAAACTATTGCAACAAATCATTTCCATTCTTACTGAAGCTAATGTAGTGATTTGCCCTTTCATTATGTTTCTTCAGACCCAACACCCTAGCCATTATTTCTTTATTATTACATTTCTATCCCACTTTTCTTCCACAGAGCTCAAGCTGGCACACATGGTTCTCCCCCTCCCCATGTTACCCTCCTGTGGGGCAGGACAGGCTGAGAGGTGGGGACTGTCCCAAGGTCACTCAGTGACCTTCATGCATAGGTGGGGATTTGAACCCTGGTCTCCCAGAGGATACCCACACTAGCCATTTCAGCCATCTTTCTTGTTCTTTCATGCCACAGTATCTGAAAACTACGGTGATCTAATGTGTCTTCTCGTTTTATTTTTTAAAAAATCTATGATGCGAGGACAAAATCGGTGAGAGTTTCCAGTTGTTTATCATCTGTACTTTCAAGCTCACAGGGCACAACCAAACAAATCACAAATAGAAACATGAACTGCACGTATGCACACAATGTAGAATAATTTTTAAATATCAGGGTTTCCACTTCTGCAGTGATACTGTTTTTCCCTCCACCGAGGTTACATTAAATTATCAGAAAACATGGTTACAATTTGTAAATGTGTTGAGTACACACATTTGTACCTTCCTACAATGGATGAGTCAAAATACTGTAATAGGATCTCTGCTCTGAGCCTCACTGCCAAAGAGGAGGCTAGGAAAGCGGTAGAACTTTGAATTCCAGAAAGAAGAACAGGATTTAGAAGATGAGTTGAGCACAGAAGTATACAGGCAGCTCCATATCATTAAATAAAGTGTTCACAACATAGTCAATATTATTTAATATACACAATTAATAGATTTAATATATTTATTTATTAAGCAAATTTAATCTGTCCCTGGCAGATGCACTGCATGGAAATGCAGGAGAACCCAGTATTTGTGGGTGTAAAAGAGAATCCAACCCCTGAAATCCCGCCCAGAGAAGATCCAAGTGCACAGAGCAGGAGTCAAAGTGACCCCAAAGGTCCCCTTTCCTTATGAAGGTGTGTGTGTGGATGTGAGAGACACTGGAGGGGATCTGAAAAATCTTCCCCTCCCCATTCGAAAAACAGGAGTCCGAGTTTGCTTTCCCCCACCAGACAGGTTTTTCTGCACAGCTGATACCTACCTACCGCAATCTCCCCAAACCCCTGCCGCTCCTTCCCACCCCACTGATCCCCCTTCTCTAGGGCCCAGCCAGACCCTTGACTTGTGCGCACCAAAGACAGTGAGGAGTGCCCCCAACTCCCCACCACCACCACCAGCCCCCGTCCGGGGACGGCTCTCACCTAGCCTTTTGCTCCCTCCTTCCTGACTCTATGGGGTCAGGCGGCTTCCATCTTCAGAGTCTACATTTCCCCTGTGGCAACTACTACATGAAGCTGCTGAGTGAAGCCATGTAAACATTCCTCCTTTTTAATCTGGTCCTGGTGAGGCAGTAGAAATACTGGACCAATGTCTGATACAAGTATTTCCAGTCCTAGGACGACACTTTAACCATTATACCAGTACTTCTCAAATGTTTTTAAATTGGTTCAACTAGTTACTCATTCTTTCAGGACCCACTTGTCAACCAAGTACCTCAGGTTACATACGCTTCAGGTTACAGACTCTGCTAACCCAGAAATAGTACCTCAGGTTAAGAACTTTGCTTCAGGATGAGAACAGAAATTGTGCTCCGGCGGCACGACAGCAGCGGGAGGCCCCATTGGCTAAAGTGGTGCTTCAGGTTAAGAACAGTTTCAGGTTAAGTAACTGTGCACTGTGTAACTGTTTGAATATACAGGAGATGCAACAAGAATAGTCTCCAGCCTTGGTTTTCTCTCAGGGCTCTTTTCTCCTTCATTCTGCAGGTTAATTCCAGAAAGAATTAAGTACTTAACCAGAGGTACCACTGTACTGCTTTTGAGACTCCATTTCCCCTTCTGCAACAGAAAATCCAACAATGTCACTTTATTTGTGAGTGAATATAGTGCTATGTGGGCAGTATCTATGGGAATGATTTAATTGGGAGTACAGCAGGAAGTGGATAATGACCACATGCTTACAACTGTTTTATTCTTGCTTCATAAGGCTTTGTGTTGGCTTATCAGTGACTTTGTGCTGATACAGGTTTCATACTGATTGTTTTAGTAGATGTTAATTGGTTGTATCTGCATTTCTTGGTTACTGAATTGTAATGTGAATTGTCCAGAAGTCATGGCCGATTGTGTTGTATATAAATGCACCCCAAAATAAAATATAGTCACAGATATCAGATCTCCAGTATCCCATGTTTAAAGTATAATGAGGACAAATTATGCAGATGCTTTTCTGTCCAAGGATAAAAAAGGAACAGCAATTGCAGCACTGAAGAATGAAGGAGAAAAGAGCCCTGAGAGAAAACCAAGGCTGGAGACTATTCTTGTTGCATCTCCTGTATATTCAAACAGTTACACAGTGCAACAGAAATGGTTACCTGAACAGAAAAATAGGATAGTGATGTGCTTAGCAAGTCCTCGGCATTCAATTATTTTTTTGAAATAATATTTATTGCTTTTAAACCTTACAAAAAGAAGAAAAGAAAAAAGAAAAGAAGAAGAAAAGCAAAAGAGAAAACAATACAATACAATACAATACAATACAATATAAACAATACAGAACGCAACATTAACATTAACACATTAAACAAAACAAAAGCAAAAACAATTCAAAAAACACACATCATACCATCTCAATATCCTCTCTTTCATTCCCTTGTTTCATCGACCTCCTCTCACCTCCCTTTTTGTATTCCATTTCTATTAATTGTTTCAGCAAATCCTTTCCATCTTTCTCTATTTTCTGTCATGTAATTATCTTAACATATTTTAACCTTATTTTCCATTAATACTATAATACTTATTTATACTTGATTCCTTAAAACATTTCTACTAAAGCCGTATAATTCCCTTCCAACATTTTTCTAACACTCATTAATTTTACATTATTTCCATATATAGATTTTAATCTTTTTCCAATATTCTTCCACCGTCTCTTCTCCCTGGTCTCGGGTTCTGCCAGTCATTTCCGTCAATTCCATATAGCCCATCAACCTGGTGATCTTCTGTCCTAGGCTCTTAACTCTTTTCCAGGTCCCTTCTGCAAGTCTTCTTCATATTTATACATGCACTTTACTTTGTCTTCTCCTGATCTTGTTCTTATTTTCCTTCCTTTGATGCTGAAAAGTAGATCTCCGGGAAATTCCCATCTAGCAATGTTTTTATTCCTTCTCGACAAGTCGGCCAAATCTCCATAGTTAGAACTGAAATTCAAAAGATAGTTCCAGTCGTGTTTCAAAGTTTCTCCAAGTCTGGCGGTCCCCACAACTCCAGTCTCCTCCTGATCCAAGTCCAGGTCCCAAAGGTCAATAAACCCCTCCATGAGGGGATCTATCCAACTTTCTTTCTCCAGTCCAAGCGGGGCTCCAATCCTAAAAGTCTGACTTTCTCTAAATTCAGTCTTGGAAGGCATCAACTTATAATCATCAAATTGCAACTGTAAGGCTGGGGCTCTCTCCCTCACCACTTGTGCCACTTTAGGTTCCACAGCAAAAACTTTCTCCCCCGCCTTCTCCTCAATTTGCCATGTCAAAATAGATCCCTGTATCGATTCCTGAATAATTTCTGTATTAATATTGACTTTTTGTGCCAAATTAGTCACTTTTTGTTCCAAGTTATCAATTTTTATAGTCCTCACATCCGTCTTCTTATGAAGCTGTTCCAGTGAATCATTAATCTTACAAAATGCAACCACTAAGGCTTCTTCTGTCAACATTCTTAACGGTCCAAGGTCAATCCCAGATTCTCACAGTTTTATCTTGCAGGTGGAAATTCCCCCAGCTCAGCTCTTGTAACAATTTCAAAGGCTTCCTCTAGGGGGAAACAATTTCTATTTGTATCAATCCTTTTAAGCACAGTTCAAACAATAAAGTGGGTTTCAATTTCCAGTTACTTTTACTCCTTTTTAAACGCAGAAGGAGACAATGGGAATAATGTATTTCTCTTCTTTAACTTACTGTCAGCAGACGATCTATTCACAGTCAATGAGCATATCCGAAACTTCAATCTTACTAGCAACCCGGTTCCAGGTTCAGAGCGGTGGTAATTTGACTTTCTTCACTCTCTCCTGCAGGCTTACGCGATCTTAAATTTCCCCCCTCTTCTCCTGCTTCCAAGGGGGGTTTGATGATTTAACCGATGGAAGTTTAATCCTTTATGAGAGACTTTCCAAGGCTTTAGCTTGCAGCCTCTTTGCTTCAATCTATTTACAAAAGGGGAAGGCGGACTTCCTGTTTGAAACCTCCCCGTTTCAGTGCCAAATTAAGACGTTTAAGAATCCAATTTTCCGTTCTACTCATGGATAGTTGTTTTAAGATCAAATTGTCCACAGGAAAAAGTCAGCGCTCTCCTGCAACAGCAATGCGGCTTCAATCAGTGAAAGAAGCAGTCGATTCGAAGCACCGCGCCACTCACCCCACGTCGCTCCGGATGCCCGAAACCGGGTTTCCCCGCGAGTAGGGGAGGCGCAAAAGGTGCCAGCCGAATCCCATGGCCACAAGCTTCTCCCGCCTGTGGGTTTTAGTGGATCTCCGCCTTCGCCGTGGCAGCCAGACCCTGATTTCCACGGAGCGGATTCCTCCCGATCAGAGGAATTCCGCCATTGCAGGAGGCGCTAACCCGGAAGTCTCTCAATTAGACTTCCTGTGTCTTAATTTTACAAGTCTGTTTCTTCACTGGTGAAACTATACCTATAGAATCATAGAATCATAGAGTTGGAAGAGACCACAAGGGCCATCGAGTCCAACCCCCTGCCAAGCAGGAAACCATCAGAGCACTCCTGACATATGGTTGTCAAACCTCTGCTTAAAGACCTCCAAAGAAGGAGACTCCACCACACTCCTTGGCAGCAAATTCCACTGTCAAACAGCTCTTACTGTCAGGAAGTTCTTCCTAATGTTTAGGTGGAATCTTCTTTCTTGTAGTTTGGATCCATTGCTCCGTGTCCGCTTCTCTGGAGCAGCAGAAAACAACCTTTCTCCCTCCTCTATGTGACATCCTGTTATATATTTGAACATGGCTATCATATCACCCCTTAACCTCCTCTTCTCCAGGCTAAACATGCCCAGCTCCCTTAGCCGTTCCTCGTAAGGCATCGTTTCCAGGCCTTTGACCATTTTGGTTGCCTTTCTCTGGACACGTTCCAGTTTGTTAGTGTCCTTCTTGAACTATGGTGCCCAGAACTGGACACAGTACTCCAGGTGAGGTCTGACCAGAGCAGAATACAGTGGCACTATTACTTCCCTTGATCTAGATGCTATACTCCTATTGATGCAGCCCAGAATTGCATTGGCTTTTTTAGCTGCCGCGTCACACTGTTGGCTCATGTCAAGTTTGTGGTCAACCAAGACTCCTAGATCCTTTTCACATGTACTGCTCTCAAGCCAGGTGTCACCCATCTTGTATTTGTGCCTCTCATTTTTTTTGCCCAAGTGCAATACTTTACTCTTTGATTCTTTTTACAACAGGGAAATATTTTGTCCTAAACAGAAATTATTCTTAGCCTCCCCCTTGCTTACACAGTCACCAACAAGAAAGTGAGGAGAAAAATCAATGTTTTACAATATATTTATGGTATGATAAAATTTTAGGGGGCACACACATAGTGAACTCACATTAGTTTCCAGAAAACTAATCCTTTACCCTTCAGAATTTAGGAAATAGTCCCTGAGAAAATTACACTTTATTTTAGCATACAGAACAATCCCAAAAGCCATTTTGGCTTTCCTAATGACTCTAAATATTTCCTCTGCAGAAGGAAATATCTTGTAGAAACTTTCCCACTACAGTCGTACCTCAGTTTAAGAACAGTCCTGTTTACGAACTCCACAAAACCAGAAGTAGTGTCCTGGTTTGCAAACTTTACCTCGGTCTAAGAACAGAAGCCAAACGGTGGAAGGGCACTGGCAGCGGGAGGCCTCATTAGGGAAAACACACCTCAGTTTAAGAACGGTTTCGGTTTAAAAATGGACTTCAGGAATGGATTAAGTTCGTAAACCAAGATACCACTGTATTTCTTTTCCGCTTACAAATCCTGTCTTAAGGGCCTATTCTGTGTATGAATAGGGTAGGCCTGTGACCTGGATTCAAGAATTGAGGATTTTACCAACTCAAAAGAATGCCCCAGACTGGCCAGGTAATGCAATTAATAGCCATTATCAGGTAGCTTTTATATGCCTGTTGTCTTTGTCCATGGAGTTTTCTTGGCAGGGATACTGGAGTGGCTTGTGCTCACTGGAAGGACAGATCCTGAAGCTGAGGCTCCAGTACTTTGGCCACCTCATGAGAAGAGAAGACTCCCTGGAAAAGCCCCTGATATTGGGAAAGATGGAGGGCACAAAGAGAAGGGGACGACAGGACGAGATGGTGGGACAGTGTTCTCGAAGCTACCAGCATGAGTTTGACGAAACTGCGGGAGGCGGTGGAGGACAGGAGTGCCTGGCGTGCTCTGGTCCATGGGGTCACGAAGAGGCGGACACGACTAAACGACTAAACAACAACATCAGGTAGCTTGTAAGACAGGAGACAAGCTGCACTCTCATATTTCTGTTGTAGATGTGTATGATGTCTTTGGGGTAGCTTTTGGCTAAGGGGCTGGGCAATTTCTAAAGTCTTTAAAAGTTTTTGCACACCTTTGTTTTGGTTCCTCGCCTCTTTGCAAGAGAAGGGGAACTCTGCTGTAGCAGGAAATTAAAGATCTTCCCTGCTTTCCTTCTACTGGTTCCTGCCTCCATTCATTCTTCTCTGACCAATCATGGACTTGCGCCTTGGGAGGTTGGGATGCAAAAGCCAATCCCAATTTTTTCTACAACAATAGAAAAATTACTGACAGCAAATAATAAAGTTCTGACTTGAGAAACTATTGCAAGAGTACAACATGGAAGTGGCCCCTTTAGAGCAGTTATGGGACAAACCGGTTTCAAGACAGAACTGTCTATGTTTATTATAAATGATCTATTGTTTTTAAGTTGGTACAGTGGTACCTCGGGTTAAAAACTTACCGTATTTTTCGCCCTATAGGACGCACCGGCCCATAGGACGCACCTAGTTTTCAGGGGGGGAAATCAAGGAAAAAAATATGATTTCCCCCCCGCAGCTCTGGGAGCAGCGGACAGGCTGCACACAGCCTGTCCGCTACTCCAAGACCTTCTCCCTGCTTTTGCGGGAGGTGGCGGAATTCCCCCACCTCCCGCAAAAGCCCACAGGAGCCCCGCACGACTCCTGCGGGCTTTTCGGCCAGGAGGGAGAAGGGACTGAAACGGCCAGTCAGTCCCTTCTCCCTCCTCGGGGAAAAGCCCCCAAGAGCGGCGCGCTCTTTAAAGGGTGCGCGGCTCCTGCAGGCTTTTCTAGGAGGTGGGGGAATTCCCCCCCTCGTAGAAAAGCCAGCAGAAGCCGCGGAGCCCCTTTAAAGAGCACGAGGCTTTTGCGGGCTTTTGCGGGAGGTGGGGGAATTCCCCCATCTCCCCCAAAAGCCCGCAGGAGGGAGAAGGGACTGACTCGGCCAGTCAGTCCCTTCTCCCTCCTTGGGGAAAAGCCCCCAAGAGCCGCTCGCTCTTTAAAGGGTTCGCGGCTCCTGCGGGCTTTTCTAGGAGGTGGGGGAATTCCCCCCCTCGTAGAAAAGCCCGCAGAAGCCGCGGAGCCCCTTTAAAGAGCGAGCGGCTTTTGCCTGCTTTTGTGGAAGGTGGGGGAATTCCCCCATCTCCCGCAAAAGCCCAAAGGAGGGTTGGAGAGTAGCGGGAGGGCGTCGCGCACCTTCCCGCTGCCCCCCATCCTCTGGAGCTGGCGATGGGGGAAGCGCTGCTTTCCCCACCGCCAGCCTCAAACCCGGGTTGGAGAGTAGCGGGAAGGCGTCGCGCGCCTTCCTGCTGCCCCCCATCCTCTGGGGCTGGCGATGGGGGAAGCGCTGCTTTCCCCACCGCCAGCCTCGAAGCCGGGTTGGAGAGTAGCGGGAAGGCGTCGCGCGCCTTCCTGCTGCCCCCCATCCTCTGGGGCTGGCGATGGGGGAAGCGCTGCTTTCCCCACCGCCAGCCTCGAAGCCGGGTTGGAGAGTAGCGGGAAGGCGTCGCGCGCCTTCCTGCTGCCCCCCATCCTCTGGGGCTGGCGATGGGGGAAGCGCTGCTTTCCCCACCGCCAGCCTCAAACCCGGGTTGGAGAGTAGCGGGAAGGCGTCGCGCGCCTTCCTGCTGCCCCCCATCCTCTGGGGCTGGCGATGGGGGAAGCGCTGCTTTCCCCCACCACCAGCCTCAAAGAGCAGACTCTCCTGGCTTCAGCGGAAGCAACGCGAAGCCTCCGGAGCGCAGGCTTCGGAGGCTTCGCGTTGCTATCGCTGAAGCCAAGGAGTCTGCATTCGCTCCATAGGACGCACACACATTTCCCCTTCATTTTTGGAGGGGAAATAGTCCGAAAAATACGGTAATTCCTTCTGGAGGTCCGTTCTTAACCTGAAACTGTTCTTAACCTGAAGCACCACTTTAGCTAATGGGGCCTCCTGCTGCTGCCGCACCACCAGCACGCAATTTCTGTTCTCATCCTGAAGCAAAGTTCTTAACCTGAGGTACTATTTCTGGGTTAGCAGAGTCTGTAACCTGAAGCATCTGTAAGCTGAAGCGTCTGTAACCCGAGATACCACTGTACTGGTGTTTTTACAGCCCCCCGAAATTTGGAACATGCTGGGATCTTCACTGCTTAATCAGGCCTAGATCCCTGTTCCTCCAAAAAGCAACAGTGTTGACTGGACAGGGTAGAATTCCTTAGGAAAACATGTAGTTTAAAAAATCCTAAGGTTTCTGCCCCTTTTCATCCTTGGGCTCCAGCAAAATAACTCTCATGATGGTAGGGATTTTTTTAGCATTAAGTCCTTACTTTGTTGATGGACAGAGAGTGAACGATTAACTACAGATTCTCTTATTTTTGTTTTAAATTGAACTGTTAGCTGTATTTACCGTTAAAAATCTTTATTGATTTATCGCTTATCTGGTTAAACTCACACTCAAGAGTTTTCTAAGATGGCCAATCACATTTTGTATCCATGGCCTACTTGCTACTTTTCCTGTACAAAATACTCCAGCCAGTAACTGCCTGAAACAGCTAATTCAAACATATCTTGGAAAACCCTACACAGCCTCAGAAACAAGAGTTCTTTCATTCATCCATTACGCAGTTTTGACTCAGAGAACAAATATGTTCACAAAACGCTGCACCAAAAGCTAAAGTATGGACTTCATTTAATATTTGCATGATGTACTCTTTACAGTGTGGAGGAGCATGGAGTAAAATAAGTTGCTAAAAAGTGTTAGGTTTTTCCAACTACAAAAGTTATGTAACCAGGACGGTTCTAAAAAGGATGGAATGGAAACATCTGATTCTCTCACTCTATTTGACATTCAAGGATGGCCAAAATACAACTTGGCTGTATAGACTATTTACTATTTCCATAGACAACCAGGAAATCAAAGTTGCATAAATCAACCACAGGCCAGCTCAAACAAGTGCTAGGCATGAAGATTCATGAGAAGGAATAAAGCTGGAGAACAAGAAAATATCAACTGATTTTCATTAAGCTTGCATTGAGATTAAAAATGGGACCTGTAAGAAAATGCTGTGCACTAAATTATAAATTCTACATGTTCTTCATTCAATGTAAAAGTTTTGCAACCACAGTCATTCGCCGCCCCCTTTGCTGGTGACATATTATTGTGTACACAGCACTCAAGGTGTGATCTTACTTGTGTGGACCCTTTGTCTCTTCTGTAATGCCTCTTATATTGCACTATATATAACTGGGAAGCACTGGCCTGCGAGCGCTCCAGTTGGAGAACAGCCTGGACCAAAGGTGTTATGGACTCTGACGACACTCGAATTCAGAACGCAAGGGAGAAACGTGCTAAGAGGAAGGCACGTTTGGCAAACTCTCACCGGGACCAACTCCCATCCAGAAACCTATGTCCCCACTGTGGAAGGACGTGTGGATCCAGAATTGGCCTCCATAGTCACTTACGGACTCACTGTTAAAACCGTGTTTATGGAAGACAATCTTACACAGCTATGAGTGATCGCCGGAGAAGAAGAAGAAGAAGAAAAAGAAGAAGAAGAAGAAGATTGCACTATAGACTGTGATCCCCTTGAGTCAGGGACCTCCCCTCTTGACTTTGCAAAGCACTGTGTACATAAATGGTGTTACCTTATTTAGTATTATTAGTAGCAATAATGAAAATGAGTCTCCTGTTGATGACACCTAATATGCCATTGGTCTTTCGACTCATAGCATTATACTGTTATTTTGCCACCCACTATAACCCCTAAATGTTTTCAAGAAGTGCTACCACTTATCCAAGTTGCCATTTAATGCTTGCATATTTAGTTCACTTTTCTTATTGTAATATTTTAGGTTTTTCCCAAAAAAAGGAGAGAGAGAGAGGGTGCACTATTTATATTTATAGCAAACAGAATGAAACTCACATGACCATGCTACTAACTTGTTTAGTTGAAGAAATCTTAAAGATGTGATGAGGATACTACTTCTACTTCTACTTCTACTCCTACTCCTACTCCTAATAATAAAATGACCTTGAGGCATTGCTTCTTTTTTGAGAAGAGCAAATCTAGAATATGGAAACAGGTAGAAATAGCAGTAAGGAATATGGAGAGCTAAAGCAGAAACATACTTTGTACACCTCACATGATTTTGATATGTAAGTCATACCGTACTCCCTGACATCCATAGGGACAGCACATAGATACATACACGTATGAACAGCCACAGCTACACAGAGGCAAGATCTCTCCTACCTCTCCCATTCTGCAGAGCACCCATATCAAAGCAGATAACTTCTTTCATCATCGGTAGTAGTTCCCATTGCTCATCAAAAACTGTTCATGTTGCTCCTACTTGTCTTTTTAGCTGACCTTGAAGCAAAAATGCTGAAGGCACTTAATGCTGAGTGCTTTAAAGTATGGCTATTGGTACTGTCATCTCTTTGCAGTTTTTTGCAGATAAAGTCATGCAGATTTGGAAAGAGCAGGGCCGGGGCGGGAGAGTGCTAGAGTTCTGTCTGGTCCTGTTACATGGGATCAATTCCAATCTGTTACCTCCGAGGATGTGGACAGGTTGCTTGGGCGGGGGAAACTGACCACCTGTCTCCTTGATCCTTGCCCATCCTGGCTTATAAAAGCTAGCCGGGAAGGGCTGGGCGATGGGCTTCGCAGGGTGGTGAATGCTTCTCTCTGTGAGGGAGCCTTCCCAGACCTGCTGAAAGAGGCGGTTATTAAACCGCTTCTTAAAAAAATATCTTTAGACCCACCCAATATGGCCAACTATCACCCAGTCTCAAATCTTCCATTCTTGGGCAAGGTGATTGAGTGAGCGGTTGCTGAACAACTTCAGGCAACTCCATTTGGATCCCTTCCAGTCGGGATTTAGGCCTCATCATGGGACTGAAACTGCTTTGGTTGCACTGGTCGATGATCTCTGGCGGGCAAGGGACAAAGGTGAAAGCTGTTTCCTAGTTCTGCTGGATCTCTCTGTGGCCTTTGATACCATTGACCACAACATCCATCTGGAGCAGGGGTAGGCAACCTAAGGCCTGGGGGCCAGATGTGCCCCAATTGCCTTCTCAATCCAGCCTGTGGACGGTCCAGGAATCAGCGTGTTTTTACATGAGTAGAATGTGTTCTTTTATTTAAAATGCATCTCTGGGTTATTTGTGGGGCATAGGAATTCGTTCTTTTTTCTTCTTTTTTTTCAAAATATAGTCCAGCCCACCACATGGTCTGAGGGACGGTGGACTGGCCCATGGCTGAAAAAGGTTGCTGACTCCTGGTCTAGAGGGGCTGGGAGCTGGGGGCACTGTTATACAGTGGTTCTGCTCCTTCATTCCGGGCTGTGACCAGAAAGTGGTGTTCGGACCCCTGGGCTCTCACTTGTGGGGTGCCTCAGGGTTCTGTCCTCTCCCCCATGCTTTTTAACATCTGCATGCAGCCACTGGGAGAGATCATCGGGGGGTTAGGCTGAGTGTTCATCAGTATGTGGATGATACCCAGCTCTACCTCTCTTTTCAGTCAGAACCAGTGAAGGCGGTGAAGGTCCTGTGTGAGTGTCTGGAGGCAGTTGTTGCTTTTTTTTAAAAAAAGATATTTATTAAGAGTTTACAAGTTACAGAAAAAGCAAGAGAACAACAAAGAATTAAACAAAACAAAACAATACCTTACAATACATAAAAAAAAACAAAAAGAAAAAAACAATACAATAAAACAATGAAAAAACAGAACAAAAACATTTAGAAACACATCCAGCCTTTCCATATCTTTACCTTTCATATACTTGTTTCATCGACCTCCTCACACCTCCCTTTTTTGTATTCTAGTTCAATTAGCTATTTCAGCAAGTCCTTTCCATCTTTCTCAATTTTCGTTCTAAAATTTGACTTAAGACACTCTAACCTTAAATTTTCCACTTTGGTCCATTAACAATCTATTTTTACTTAATTCTTTATAACATTTCTGCTAAAGCCATGTAGCTTCGTTCCAGCATCCTTCTAACATTCATTAATTTTGCAATATTTCTGTAAATATACTCCCTGGTTCTGAATGGCGTAATCATGCCCCTGAAGGACCAGGTGCGCAGCCTGGGAGTCATTTTGGGCTCCCAGCTGTCCATGGAGGTGCAGGTCAATTCTGTGTCCAGGGCAGCTGTTTATCAGCTCGATCTGGTATGCAGGTGAGACCCTACCTGTCTGTGGACTGTCTTGCCAGAGTGGTGCATGCTCTAGTTATCTCTCACTTGGACTACTGCAATGCGCTCTATGTGGGACTAACTTTGAAGGTGACCCGGAAACTACAACTAATCCAGAATGCGGCAGCTAGACTGGTGACTGGGAGTGGCTGCCGAGACCACATAACTTTGAGAGATTTATTGCAAGCAAAGTGTGCTAATAAATCTTGTACCCACACGCTTCCTTTGGTGTGAGCTTCGCAGAATACGCAATGTCATTGGAAGCCAATTTAAGTCTGAACGCTGTCCTTCTGGACAATGAAGGAAAGAACGGCTTGAAAGCTACAACTAGTGTTTATTGTAGAAAACAGTAAGAAGCACATAGATTACTATATACAGATACAGAGTGTTAACAGCATGTACACTCCCTCAGCAAACTGCCATTAACCAATCCCTCATACTCTAACCACCACAGACAGAAAGACTGCTCTGTTACAGTACAACACTGATTGGCTGAGCTCAACCAATCCTTATCTTATACCTACTGTTAACCAATCAACAGGCTGTCTGTGAGGAAGACTTATGTTTCTGGGCAGGCTGCCAAGAATATCTCTGAGACCACATAAGACCAATCCTGAAAGACCTACATTGGCTCCCAGTACATTTCTGAGCACAATTCAAAGTGTTGGTGCTGACCTTTAAAGCCCTAAATGGCCTTGGTCCAGTATACCTGAAGGAGCGTCTCCACCCCCATCGTCCAGCCCAGACATTGAGGTCCAGCGCCGAGGGCTTTCTGGCGGTTCCCTCGCTGCAAGAAGTGAGGTTACAGGGAACCAGACAGAGGGTCTTATCGGTATTGGCGCCCACCCTGTGGAACGCCCTCCCACCAGATATCAAGGAAATAAACAACTATCTGATTTTTAGAAGACATCTGACGGCAGCCCTGTTTAGGGTAGTTTTTAATGTTTGATGTTGCTTTATTATTATTATTATTATTATTATTATTATTACTCCGTTGGGAGCCGCTCAGAGTGGGTGGGGTATAGATAATAAATAATAATAATAATAAGCCTTATTTCATGTAATAGACAAACAATTTGCAGAGAGTGCAGCACAAAACCACCCCTACCAGAAATGCTTGTGCTACTGGAGACTTATCAGTGCTCAATTATTCCACAAGTAAATAATTGCAGCCCCCCAGTCCGGGCCTTCAAGCAGCCAAACACAATAAGGTTGTCACACGACTAGGCAAAACTATATTGTCCATTATTGGCTCCTTTCTTTTCTTAACCCCAGTTGTAGGGTTCTCAATAGGAAAGTTTAAATTGAGGTGAACCCTATAGCAAATAGGTAGTGGCTGGTGTCTCTCTTTCCTGGGAGGGGTGCTCATATTGTATCCAATTTAAATATCAAATTTTGGTTTGATTAATTGGGAAATTCCCTTTAGAACCAATTGCTACTCAACCCATTTAGTGGCTAAATCTTTATCTGTGATCACATTCCCATCTGTCAGGGAAGTTTCAATGGAAAATAATAGAAGGGGGGAAATATCATGCCTTATTTTGGAACCCTGCAATCTGACATACAGAAATTACTGGTCATTACCTTGGCAGGCATGGGCTTTTTGAAGCTGATCTCCACTTGCGTCCAGACTCCTCTGGGAGTTTCCAAGACAGACCAGATTTTCTCTTGTACCACATGGTTCTCTTCAAAGATGTAAACAGCCAGGGCATCAGTCATTTTGAAAAAGCCATATAAGGCATAATAGAACCGCAGACAATACTGTAAATTTCCTGGCAAAGTAGTGCTGTACAAACGGCCAATGTACCCAGGTTGTGATGTAAACTTTGTATTCGCTAGCAAGTAGTAACCTGCAAAACAATGCAATGTTAAAAAACATTTCTGGCCAACTCATTCCATCACCTCATTTTAGGACACTTTTAGGCATTTCATTGGATTCTAGAGTTACAGAAAATTTCCGCTGGCAAAGTTGCAAGTTATAACCATTACTGATTATATAACACCATGTTTCTAAATGAGTGTTTGAAAGAAAACCTCCCAAATAAGTTTCACCTATATTGCATTTAGCCAACTACCAGGTGTTATTGAAGATCAAGACATTTCAATCTTACAATGAGAGAACTTCCTTCTCTGCAGGAAGCCCTGGCTTCACCAGTTCAGGTGGAGGCTGACTCGGCTCCAAGGCCATCCAGGTAAAGGTAAAAGGTAAAGGTACCCCTGCCCATACGGGCCAGTCTTGCCAGACTCTAGGGTTGTGCGCTCATCTCACTCTAGAGGCCGGGAGCCAGTGCTGTCCGCAGACACTTCCGGGTCACGTGGCCAGCGTGACAAGCTGCATCTGGCGAGCCAGCGCAGCACACGGAACGCCGTTTACCTTCCCGCAGGTAAGCGGTACCTATTTATCTACTTGCACCCGGAGGTGCTTTCAAACTGCTAGGTTGGCAGGCGCTCGGACCGAACGACGGGAGCGCACCCCGCCGCGGGGATTCGAACCGCCAACCATGCGATCAGCAAGTCCTAGGCCATCCAGACGTGACGCTAAATCACACAACACATTTTCCCCAAGCAGCTCCTCAGTAGATATTAAAGCTCTATTGAACACATTGTTGGATACTGAATTATAGTTTAGATCATATTGCTGTGTCACTGACCATACTTCACTGCTCACCAGATTGACAGTGCAATCCTATGCAATCCTATTCAGAAGTGAGTAACACCCACTGAGTTCAATGGGGCTTATTCCCAGGTGAGTACAGACTGCAGGTTAAGCCAGTCTCTATCTGAAGTGGTTTGGTAAAATTCATTTTTACCAGAAAAGCTATTCTGAGGTAAAGTAACAAAGATTCTCATGGCACCTTAAATACTATAGTATGTATTATGGAAGATAATAGATACCCACTTAACCAGATACATGAAGTATAATCCCAAAATGGCAGGCAGATGTACACACACGTAGAGAGGAATGAGGTCAGAGAAAATGCTATTTCTGAGAGTTCTTAAATAGTACTTCATTTACTAAGCCTTTAATGAAGCAGCTGGTAACAGGGGATTTTGGACTTAAAGCAACTTCAGAATATCAAGGAATTGCATTTATCACTTGATCTTGATTTCATTCACCACCATGTGATCACTGATTCTCTTCTCAGAAAACTGATGGGGCACGAAAGCCGAGCTAAACACCTTTTAGTCATAATAGCTATTCAAACCTCAGCCCATGTGTGCCATCTCCTCCAGCTGCCCAGAAACAATATTTTCTGGTGTTTGTCCATAGTAAATCACTGATCCTGTTTTTGCCTTTCAGGTAAGTAAAAACTTATTATGTGTATCATATTATTTGTTATATTATTGGTTTCCAAACTTGAATTTACTCATCTGCAGTGTATGCAATATCTGCAATTTATCACGTGTCCCACACTTTCATTACCCATTCTTTGGAGGAATGTCCAGTGTTTCCCAAACCCCTAAAAAGTACCCTGTAACTGAGAAACATTAAGCTGAGGGAGAATTGCGTTTCTGAGGCTGAGCAGTTCCCACAGGTCCAAACCGAGCCGTCCCACCAGCTTCTCAGTACCTTAATCCCCTGTGATTGTTTTTTTACAGACTTACACTAGTGCTAGATCCCCTGTCCCCTCCTATTTATGCCAGCTTCTTTCCCACCCAGGAAGCCATTTCACCAGAATATAGTGATGCCTGTTTTGGTGCTCTGGCTTTTGTTTCATGGGCTGCTGTCGTCTATTCTTTGTGCCAACCTAAGAAAAATAGTTTGGAAAAATTGCTGGGAGTTCCAGAATTCCCACAAAACTTTCATGGCAATGTGCGATTGGGTTCAGAACATTGAGGTACTTCATCTGTATGTTCTGCTTGTTCTTCAGGTTAAGAAGATTTGTCACTTACCCATGCCAGTAGTATGGTCTCCTGGCCTGTATGCATTAGGCTTTACTTTGACCCTGCTCCAGCCAGGGCCATCCTTGCGATCCTGATAAAAATTACACAGATCCTCCTCAAAACTGCAACTTGCCTGTGAAGGACTGAAGGAAATTTCTGAAAGGTAGTTAGGAGAAAGGAAGAGATAAAATGAATTTGCATGGTAAGCAAGTGTACACAGAGCAATACAAGCATTAGAACAACAATGCATCAAGACAACAATCAATGTTGTTTTATTTGTTCATTAACGGCAGCTGTGCATATTATCCAAGGCAGACATATGTGAAGACTCTCTTTGGGTTAAAAGGTCCCTCTGCACCCACCTGTGCATATGTGGAAGCCATGCAACAGGGCCAACAGGGGGACGGGAGGTCTGTGCATGCCTCCCATGCTCCCATGCAGCCTTCCCACTCAGGTCATCAGTGCACGTTGTCTGAACAAGTAAGTAAGAAGGGAGGCTCTGGGGAGATGTGTCCAGACCTCCCATTTCACCTAAGGTCCCATTGCCTGCCCATGACCTTGTGTACACATGGAAACAGGAAATCAAACCAGTGAACCTATGGAAGTCTATCTCTACATACTGGACAGAATGAATACCTGCTCTAAATAAATATGGCAAAACTCAAGCGGATATAAACCTCTCACATCTGTATGACAAACTGAGTCGTCTTTATTTCTTTTAAGTATAAAAAAATGGCCCATAAAAATAAATAACATATCAAAAAGAATGAAAACTCCTTCAAGATATCATGCTTAAATAGATCCATTTTTGTGTTGTTGCTCCATTTTAAAGATATACGGTAGAAATTAAAGTTTTAAATGTGACAGACCTCTAACATATAAAAAACACATAAATCAATATTTCCCTAAGAGAGCAGATCCAACATCAGTTAAGAATTACCAGCCTATATCTCCTTAATAACGATTACAAAATATTTGCACACATACTAGCAAATAGATTGAAATGCATATTGAAAGAGTATATCCATGAGGATCAAGCAGGATTTCTCCCAGGGGGCCACATGAAAAATAATATAAGATATGCAATAGATACTCTAGAGCAGGGATTGTCAGCCTGGTCCCTACCGCCCACTAGTGGGCGTTTCAGGATTCTAGGTGGGCGGCGTGGGGTTCTACGCACAAGCTGAATCCTCCTTCCATCGAGCACTGGGGGGCGGTAAGGAAATTTTACCATCAAGAAAGACGCATTAGTGGGCGGTAGGTATAAAAAGGTTGACTACCTCTGCTCTAGAGTATCTAGAAGTGATAAACAAAAAACAGGCAGCGTTGCTGTTTATTGATGCTGAGAAAGCATTCAACAATGTCTCCTGGAGGTTTATGAAAAAAACACTGGAGATGATAGGAGTGGGAGAGAATTTCTATAAAGGTATAAATGCAATATATTCGCAACAAAGAGCTAAACTAGTTATAAATAACAATCTAACAGAAAACTATAATATTAAGAGAGGTAAAAGACAGGGGTGCCCTTTATCCCCACTGCTATTTATTTTGGTGTTGGAAATTCTGAAGATGAACATCAGAAAAGAAAAGAACATAAGGGGTATAGTTATCGGAAATAAGACCTTCAAAGTAAAAGCCTTTGTTGACGACCTGACTATAACAACAGAAAACCCAAAAGAAAGTGTGTCAATAGTGCTATAAAAGATTACAGAATTTGGGCTAGTCACAGGTTTCAAACTCAGTAAAGAAAAAACCAAAATTTTAGTAAAATAAATATGAGGGAGGAGGATAGAAGAGAACTACAACAACTTACAGGACTCACAACTTGTAAAAGAATCAAATATCTAGGAATCTGGATATTGGCAAAGAATATAAATCTATATAAAGACAACTATATACCAACCTGAAAGGAAATAAAAAGAAACTTGGAAATATGGGACAGGTTAAAATTATCATTCTGGGGTAGGATCTCCCCAATAAAAATGAATGTGTTGCCTAAAATGCTTTTTCTATTCCCAGCCATCTTGAACAAAAGACACCCTGGTGGTTGTCGCTGACGGAAGCCATAACAGTAAAAAAAGGTTAACATAATGAATGATTGGGTTACATATAAAGAAATTCTCTGTGAAGAAGGCAACCAATTAAAACTCAATAATTTTGAAGAAATAAAAAGTAGAGTGACTAATTGGTTACAGTATGACCAAATACATGACCTATTCAAACAAGATAAAAAAGGGGCTTTAACAAAGAACTTGCAAGGTTTGAAAGAGACTTGATATACAATGACGATAAAACACTGTCCAAAATGTATAAAATCTTATTAGAATGGTCGGTGAAGGATGAGGAGGTAAAATCTGCCACAATAAAGTGGGCAAGAGATCTACGTCATAACATACAGCTTTCAGATTGGCAAAAACTGTGGAGGTAAGACCTTAAATTTACAGCTTGTTATTCTATTAAGGAAAACTACATGAAGGTCTTCTATCGTTGGTATATAACACTGAGGAAATTAGCAATAATGTACAAAAATAATTCAGATCTTTGCTGGAAATGTAAGGAGGCGGTAGAATCGATGTATCATGCCTGATGGACCTGTAAAAAAATGAAGGAATTTTGGGAC
Source organism: Podarcis pityusensis (assembly GCF_964106645.2). Classification (NCBI taxonomy): domain Eukaryota; kingdom Metazoa; phylum Chordata; class Lepidosauria; order Squamata; family Lacertidae; genus Podarcis; species Podarcis pityusensis. The sequence continues at coordinate 62,607,524 of NC_138036.1, forward strand.
TTAATTTATAACGAGTTGAAAAAAATGTTTAAAATCTCATTTCCCCCAAAACCTGAGGCATTTCTTTTAGTGATTATCGGGAGGGAGATCCCAAGAGATCTAAATAACTGGAAAAGTGAGACAATACCATCAATAAAAGATTGGCAGATCAAACTGGTTGAATACACCGAGATGGATAAATTGACAGGACAGAGAAGGGATCAAGCGAAACAAAAATTTAGCAAAGATTGGAATACATTCAAAGTGAAAGACCACTGTGGAGAATTACAATTTTTGCCTGGTTTAGAATAACTATTGTAATGAGAAACATCTAAAAGTAGTGGATAAGCTGGTCACCAACAATCTATATTCACAATGATATGCATTCGACAAAGAATTCTAAAAGAACCAAGTAAGAAGGGGAGGGAAGTCATAGGTAATTAGAACATCAATAAGTCAAAGAATAAAGAATATAGTTTTGTTTTTTTCTTTATTATGATTTAGAAACAGTTGTACAGTGGTACCTCGGGTGAAGTACTTATTTCGTTCCGGAGGTCCGTTCTTAACCTGAAACTGTTCTTAACCTGAAGCACCACTTTAGCTAGTGGGGCCTCCGAGGTACTACTGTATTTTTCGCCCTATAAGGCGCACTGGCCCATAGGACGCACCTCGTTTTTTGGGGGGGAAATGAATAAAAAAAATTATTTCGCCCCCCCCGTCGCAGGGCTGGGGCGGGGGAAGCCTGAGCTTCCCCCGACCCCAGCCCACAGAACAGGCTGCCGCCTCAAGCCTTGTGTGCCCGGCGGGACCTCCCGCCGGGCGCGCAAGGCTTGCGGACATCTGCCCAAAGCACTGGGCGTCCTCCGGAGGGCGCCCCGTGTTTCGGGCTGCAGGCTGCCGCCCGCAAGCCTTACGAGCCCACGGGAACTCCCGCCGGGCGCGCAAGGCTTGCGGATAGCTTCCTGAAGCGTGGAGAGCGAGAGGGGTTGGTGCGCACCGACGCCTCTCGCTCTCTAGGCTTCAGCGAAAGCCTGCATTCGCTCCATAGGACGCACACACATTTCCCCTTCATTTTTGGAGGGGAAAAAGTGCGTCCTATAGGGCGAAAAATACGGTATTTCTGGGTTAGCAGAGTCTGTAACCTGTAACCTGAAGCGTATGTAATCTGAGGTACCACTGTACATCAACAAGAAATTGTAACTTTATATTGTGATCTTATGTTAAGAAAGCATTTCTGTTGTAAAAAATCAATAAAGATGAATTGTTATATATCCACATATATGGAGAATACCAAGAGCACAGTTTGGCCTGCATCATATTTTTCTGTGATAAATGGCACCTGGATCATGTTAGCACTAAAATGGAAAAGGTGGCACCTTCTCCACCATGCACAAAGTATTAACAAAACTTGGCAAAATTTGAAACTGTTGAAATACTTATATATCACCCAATTTAAAAAGATTAGTTATATGCAATTTTGACACCAAATCACCAAGGTTTGCTACGTTTGGGATTACACATAACAGAAATAATGGTACCTCGGGTTACATACGCTTCAGGTTACATACGCTTCAGGTTACAGACCCCGCTAACCCAGAAATAGTACCTCAGGTTAAGAACTTTGCTTCAGGATGAGAACAGAAATCACACGGCAGCAGCGGGAGGCCCCATTAGTTAAGTGGTGCTTCAGGTTAAGTACTTAACCCGAGGTACCACTGTACGATGGAAATACAAATGGAGAGAGTTCTTTTAACTCAGTGGTCATTTGTTATAGGTGACATATTACCATTATTCCCCATTAATGTTGTGTTATTGAGTTACTGATGGTCCCAATTTACACGACTAATTAAATAAAAAAGTTGCACTAAATAAGATACATCTAAGTACAGCACTTGCAAATTCATGTAACATTTTGAAATCTAACAGCAAATCAGAAAACTCAGGGAGGAAATTCATACCTGTCCGATTGCTGCAGAAAACGGGAGAGAAAGAAATGTCATCAAGAGCAATATATCCCCCATTCGCACTGTTGAAAGCAACTTCAAAAATCACCTGGAAACAAAACCCAAGTAGAGAAACTTCATTGTTGTACCAATCATTCATTAATTAATAGCTTAATAATGATAGTTTTATTATTTCATTGCAACAAAGCTACGTAACTCCCAATACCACACGAGAGGGAATGCTTGAAACTACACCCTCCAGGTGTCTGGCAGGAGGACAGGACATGTGGAGAAGATGACCGTGGCTTGGGAAAAAGCCTCATGGGCCAAATTAGATCCTTGGTGGGCTTAATTTGGTCTGCAGGCCAAGGTTCTTCATGCCTGTTTCAGGGGCAGATGTTCATATAACTCAAATAAAAGGCAACTAATGACCAACAATGGCAGGCAGATTGATATACAGTAGTGTATACAGATTGCTCTGTGCATACATCAGCTTGTGTAAGATTTCATAAGTGCACACCATATGTACAGCATAATGTGTGACAATTGCACATGCGTCTATTCGCCAGCATTTAACTGTTGGTAGTGAAACTAAACCTGATTGTGCTCATAAATAGAAATATGTGTATCTATCAAAGTTCAAGGTGATTTTCTTATAGAAGAAATCCAATATGAATATTCTTTTGGGGAAAGTTTGATACAAGGGTTAGAGTGTTGTTCTAAGACCTGGGAAACCATTGTTCAAATCTGCCATGAGGCTCACTGTCACCACAATGTGTCACTATATTGGGTCAGTTACAGTCTCTCAGCCTAACCAACTTCACAGGGCTGTCATGAAAATAAAATAGGGAGAGAGCTCTTTGGAGAAAAGTTAGGCTATAAATATAAAAATAATTATTAAAATATATAGTAATTATTTTGGGACGGACCCTTAAACAACATGTGAGTCCATCAGCATGGGAAGACCCCTCCCCACCCTGAGCCATCACAAGCCGTATGGTCATTCCATGCAGAACATTGTGAAGAAGGACTTTCCACAAAGCTGTCTGAACTGCACTGATCACCCATAATTTTTCTAGGGTTCATCCTAGAAATTGATCATATCTTCTAGAAAAAGCAATTTATTCTATTTAGTATATTAATACACTGCTTAATGCATCAAGTCCGTACACACACTCCATGGCTGCATGTTAAACATAGTTTTCACAGCAATACTGGAGAGAGAGCAATTTGTCAGAAGACATCTACTTCCAAGTGGAACATTCAAGTTGTATGAGTTTTAACTATTCATATTGAAGAAAAGAGAATGGCATAAAAAAGTCACTTTCATGTGACAGTACTTTTCAAACTGTAGAATATGCAAGTGTGCAGCTCAGTATTTGGAGCCTTACCTCCATTGGATATGGTGCACTGAAGTCAACTTCTCCTAAGACCCAATCCTTACTCACAGAACCATCTGCTTTCCAAAGTTCTTCATAAAAGCCATTTATGTCTCTCATGTAGACCGTGAATACAATTCCACTTTCCTGCTGCACTTGGTAATAAAAGGACAAGCAGCCTGACATAGGAGTTGTTGTCCTAGGTGAGACCAGCTGAGCCACTTCCTGGAAATGTTTGACATAGAGAGAGTCCACATACATGTAATGACCTAAAAATCAGAGAAGCTTCTTTTAATGCTTAATGAAATGGCTTCTGCAACATATAAAGAGTGGGAAGTAAATTGGATGTGTTACTTTTTATAAACAACAAATACTGAGCATTCTACTTCAAGTTTTCCAGGAATGCCAGTGCAAATATTGGGAGCATTATGGGAAGATGCCAGACACAGTGTAAAAATGCAGGCTATACCAGTTTTCCTGTTCAGGTTGGCTGACAGAGGTGCCATCAAGAAACAAAGAGACAGCAAGAGTAACAGGCCATTAAGATTAATTGACAATGCAAATACCACCCCCATGCGGTGGACAGAGACAAGAGAACTGGGAGGGGGAGGTTGACATGATGTAACCACAGGAGAGAACAGTGGCATTTGCAGGAGTGTTATTAAAAGAGCAAGAAGGAAGGAGGGACAGAACTCCATGTGGGATGCTGGGAGAGGCTTCATGGAGAAACCTGAGTGCATAGCTGGCTTCTGCTCTGGACCCAAGCTTGCTGAAGCCACGGAAGACGCAACAACAGGCACCTTGAGGTGCAATGTTCTGCACTCCTTCCATCAAGGCTCAGGTATAAATATGTGTAATAATAATAATAATAATAATAATAATAATAATAATAATAATAATTTATTTGTACCCCGCCCATCTGGCTGGGTTTCCCCAGCCCACTCTGGGCGGCTTCCAACAGAATATTAAAATACAATCGTCTATTAAACATTAAAAGCTTCCCTAAACAGCCTTCAGATGTCTTCTAAAAGTCTGGTAGTTGTTTATCTCTTTGACATCTGGTGGGAGGGCGTTCCACAGGGCGGGCGCCACTACCAAGAAGGCCCTCTACCTGGTTCCCTGTAACTTGGCTTCTTGGAGCAAGGGAACCGCCAGAAGGCCCTCAGAGCTGGACCTGTGTCTGGGCAGAATGATGGGGGTGGAGACACTCCTTCAGGTATACTGGACCGAGGCCCTTTAGGGCTTTAAAGGTCAACACCAAACACTTTGAATTGTGCTCAGAAATGTACTGGGAGTCAATGTAAATAAACCTTAGTTTATAAAGACACTGTAGCCTCCATTGTGTCCTGCGTTTCCAGCCAAAACACAACCCTGGAACTCCCTGGAATCCTTTTAGTTCTGTGTCATACAGCATATCATCCAAACGAACCTTGGCTACAGGTCACAGGTAATGAGGAGAGAGCTTAACCCGGATCCCTGGTTCAAACAACAAACTAAGGTTCCCCCAAAGCTTCCTGGGAACAGTTGGCTGTTATAAGTGCCGAGAGTTGTTAAGAGACCCTGGTTCCCCTCACAGTACTACAATTCTCAGAGTTCCCTATGAAGAGGAATTGATTGTTAAATCATTCTGAGAAATTGTAGTTCAGGGAGGGTAACAGGGGTGTCCTAACCTCTAACAAACTACAGCTCCCAGAACTCCCTGGGGGCATCAATGACTGTTTACAGTGGTATCAGAGTGCATGAAATGTATGGTGTGAATGGCCAAGCCCAACTCTGGTTTAGCTGCCCCACCATGCTGACCTGAAAGGACCAAGGAAGACCAAAGCAGCTACCATCTCTTCAAGAGCCAGCAATTTTCACTGAACCATCGTTTGGCTTAGTGTGACATGACAATGAGACCACGGGTACTGGTTGATGGACTAATACATATGCAGAAAGGCGATCCATTTAGATTTTCCACCTCAGGCACACATACAAAAATACTGGGCCAGACTGACCTAGTTAAGTACCACGGCTGCTTGTAGTCTCAAAGTTTAAAAACTATTTCATTGAGGAGATGGGGTAAAGAGGGAGAGAGGAAACGTGCATAAAAACTGTGGGGCTAGATACTAAAACAACAACATGTTTCATCATGAAAAGTTTTTGTGTTGTGTATACTTGTTGCTAGGGAGGAATTATACAACAGTAGCAGAAGTAACTGGCTCATTTTTTCAAACTGTTAACTTTTAGTTATTGGCCACTTCTCTTCTGGATTATGAAAAGACTTGGCTTTACAGTGGGTGCCTCTTTTTATGGTGCTGGCAAACTCCTGCTTCCCGATGCATTTCCAACACAGATTTTATGTTGACCATAATTCAATTAGGACATCTTTTTTCCCTTCTTTAAAGGTGCAACCAATTAGTAAAACCTAAGCCAAATTATATGGAACAATTTTGTCCAAAACCAAAGCATAATGCTGGATCGAAAAAGATTTAGAAATGTCTGGGCTATGTGTACTCAGCACCAAAAAGTGTGACCAGTGACCAGTGACCACTGTCCAGGCAAGGTGCTGGGGCCACTTTCTACCTCTCTGGAATTCTAAGAACTCACTCACCACCTATTTATTCTTTTTCCCTCTATGGTAACCATTCACGTGGGAGTTTGTTGCAATATCCATTTCTAATTCTATACACAGAAAGTTGTATTCTGTGACCATACAGAATACAAAGACAGGAGCTCAATTCATTAGTATTTACCCAAAGTAAATAAACAGATCTTTATAACTAATTTTCTGCATTGATAGGTTATAATCAAGTATCTGAACCAGAGTACAATATGTCTTCAAAACTAGCCCCGAGACATCCCACTTCTAGTATTTTTCATTGTTAAAATGTGTTTTTAGTGCAAAAAGGTGACAAAGAACTATGCTATATTACCCTGTGTTGATAGAACATCAAATAATTCCACGTGTCTTTAAAATGCAGTTGTTATTATTATTATTTATTGAATTTATATACTGCCCTATATTTGAAGGTTTCAGGGCAGTTCACATAAAAGGATCACAGTATATAAAATAAAAATAAAAGCAACTACCGAATAATACCACCCTCCTACAAAAGAACCACATTTTAAAAGGGTATGGGATGTTGATCAGGTCAACCCAAGGCCTGGTTAAAAAGGAACGTTTCTGCCCAGCGCCTAAAGGTGTATAGTGAAGGCGCCAGGTGAACTTCCCGGGGGATAGCATTCCACAGAGGGGGAGCCACTGCAGAGAAGGCCCATTCTCGAGTTGCCACCCTCTGCACCTCTCAAGAGAGAGGCACACAAAGGAGGGCCTCGGAAGATGATCTCGGGGTCCAGGTAGGTTCTTATGAAGACAGGCGGTCCTTGAAGTATTGTGGTCATGAGCCATTTAAGGCTTTATAGGTCAAAACTAGCACTTTGAATTGGGCCCAGAAACTAATCGACAGTCAGTGCAGTTGGACCAGGATTGGTGTAATATGCTCAAACCGTCTTGCAACCTGGCCACTGAATTCTGCACCAGCTGAAGTTTCCAAACTGTCTTCAGAGGTAGCCCTACGTATAAGACATTGCAGTAATCTAACCTTGAGGTTACCAGAACATAGACAACAGTAGTTAGGCTACTGTTACTTATGAGCCAGCTCTGTAAATTATTCCTTTCCTCTTTCAGCATCATCGAGCATTTAATGTTTCCTGCTCTTCAAGCGGCACTTCAAGCACTCTTCAACTCTAGCACTGCCTTGGAGCAGTGCTAGAGTTGCCATATATCTGGGAAATCCCTGACATGTCCTCTCTTGGGGGGCCAACATGCCCATCCGGGGGATTTTTAAATTTTAAAGGAAATGTCTGGGTGATGGGGGTGATTAAATTTGTTGTTTATTTCTGTATTTCTTTGGCTCGAGCAGTTTGGGCTCGGGCTGCTCTGCACGCTGCAGCCACTGCCAGCCCCAGCCAAACAAAGCGGCTGCAGGTTTGGTGGCGCTGGGCCCCTCCTTCCCAGCTTGGGCTGTCCTCTTTTTTGCTCTTTAAGATATAGCAACCCTAAGTAAGTGCCACGCATTTTAACAACAGCAACAACAAAAAGGTGCCAGGACTGCGTACCCTTGAGTGCTGTCTTGGAGTCTGGAAGAAGTTTATGATAATAAAACACCTCCTCCTAGCCTGTGGCGCTTCATCAATTCTACAATCAGTGCTGAAATAAATGTCAAAAATCCCTGGAAAATGCAGTATTTCTTTGCTTGAGGTAAAACAATGGTTCTCTTTCTACAAGAGATTATCACTACATTGCACTATTTCCACCATATAAGTTCTTTTTTTAATCTTTATGTGGTCTCGGCAGCCACTCCCAGTCACCAGTCTAGCTGCCGCATTCTGGATTAGTTGTAGTTTCTGGGTCACCTTTAAAGGTAGCCCCACATAGAGCGCATTGCAGTAGTCCAAGTGAGAGATAACTAGAGCATGCACCACTCTGGCAAGACAGTCCACAGACAGGTAGGGTCTCACCTGCATACCAGATCGAGCTGATAAACAGCTGCCCTGGACACAGAATTGACCTGCACCTCCATGGACAGCTGGGAGCCCAAAATGACTCCCAGGCTGCGCACCTGGTCCTTCAGGGGCATGATTACGCCATTCAGAACCAGGGAGTCCTTCACACCTGCCTGCCCCGTCTCCCCAAAACAGTACATCTGTCTTGTCAGGATTCAACCTCAATCTGTTTGCTGCTATCCATCTTCCAACTGCCTCCAGACACTCACACAGGACCTTACCGCCTTCACTGGTTCTGATTTAAAAGAGAGGTAGAGCTGGGTATCATCCACATACTGATGAACACCCAGCCCAAACCCCCTGATGATCTCTCCCAGAGGCTTCATATAGATGTTAAAAAGCATGGGGGAAAGGACAGAACCCTGAGGCACCCCACAAGTGAGAGCCCAGGGGTCCGAACACCACTTTCTGGTCACAGCCCGGAATGAAGGAGCAGAACCAGAAGGAGCAGTGTGACGCGGCAGCTAAAAAAGCCAATGCAATTCTGGGCTGCATCAATAGGAGTATAGCATCTAGATCAAGGGAAGTAATAGTGCCACTGTATTCTGCTCTGGTCAGACCTCACCTGGAGTACTGTGTCCAGTTCTGGGCACCACAGTTCAAGAAGGACATTGACAAACTGGAACGTGTCCAGAGGAGGGCAACCAAAATGGTCAAAGGCCTGGAAACGATGCCTTATGAGGAACGGCTAAGGGAGCTGGGCATGTTTAGCCTGGAGAAGAGGAGGTTAAGGGGTGATATGATAGCCATGTTCAAATATATAAAAGGATGTCACATAGAGGAGGGAGAAAGGTTGTTTTCTGCTGCTCCAGAGAAGCGGACACGGAGCAATGGATCCAAACTACAAGAAAGAAGATTCCACCTAAACATTAGGAAGAACTTCCTGACAGTAAGAGCTGTTCGACAGTGGAATTTGCTGCCAAGGAGTGTGGTGGAGTCTCCTTCTTTGGAGGTCTTTAAGCAGAGGCTTGACAACCATATGTCAGGAGTGCTCTGATGGTGTTTCCTGCTTGGCAGGGGGTTGGACTCGATGGCCCTTGTGGTCTCTTCCAACTCTATGATTCTATGATTCTATGATTCTATGAACCACTGTATAACAGTGCCCCCAGCGCCCAGCCCCTCTAGACCAGGAGTCAGCAACCTTTTTCAGCCATGGGCCAGTCCACCGTCCCTCAGACCATGTGGTGGGCTGGACTATATTTTGAAAAAAAAGAAGAAAAAAGAACGAATTCCTATGCCCCACAAATAACCCAGAGATGCATTTTAAATAAAAGAACACATTCTACTCATGTAAAAACACGCTGATTCCTGGACCGTCCACAGGCTGGATTGAGAAGGCAATTGGGGCACATCTGGCCCCCAGGCCTTAGGTTGCCTACCCCTGCTCCAGATGGATGTTGTGGTCAATGGTATCAAAGGCCACAGAGAGATCCAGCAGAACTAGGAAACAGCTTTCACCTTTGTCCCTTGCCCGCCAGAGATCATCGACCAGTGCAACCAAAGCAGTTTCAGTCCCATGATGAGGCCTAAATCCCGACTGGAAGGGATCCAAATGGAGTTGCCTGAAGTTGTTCAGCAACCGCTCACTCAATCACCTTGCCCAAGAATGGAAGATTTGAGACTGGGTGATAGTTGGCCATATTGGGTGGGTCTAAATATATTTTTTTAAGAAGCAGTTTAATAACCGCCTCTTTCAGCGGGTCTGGGAAGGCTCCCTCACAGAGAGAAGCTTTTATAAGCCAGGATGGGCAAGGATCAAGGAGACAGGTGGTTGGTTTCACTCGTCCAAGCAGCATGTCCACATCCTTGGAGGTAACAGATTGGAATTGATCCCACGCAACTTGACTAGACAGGACTCTAGTACTCTCCTGCCCTGGCCCTGCTCCCACAGTGGAGTCTACCTCTTCCCGAATCTGAGCGACTTTATCTGCAAAAAACTTCGCAAAATCATTGCAGGAGATCATGTGGCCCGTACTGGGCCCCAATGTAGCAGGTGGTTCCGCTAAATTGCGAATCACCTGAAAAAGTCTCCTGCTTCTGTTTTCTGCAGATGCAATAGAGGCGGTGAAGAAAGTCTTTTTCGCCGTTGCTACCAGCACTTGGTAGGCTCGACATTGAGTTCTAACCCGTGTCCAGTCAGCTTCAGAATGAGTTATCCACCAGAGGTGCTCTAGCCGTCTCAGTGATTGTTTCATTGCCCTCAGATCCGTGGAATACCACGGGGGTGTCCAGGCTCCATGCAATCGGAGAGGGCGCTTCGGAGCAAACAGTCCATAGGCCTGGTTAACTCCACATTCCAGCGGGCCACCAGGGAATCAGCTGAAAGGCCATCAACATGGGATAAAGCATCCCCTACCACTCTCTTGAAATCATTTGGATCCATTAAGGAGCGGGGGCGGACCATCCGAATCGGTCCCTCCTCCCTGCAGAGGGGAAGGGTTGCAGAGAAGTCCAGTTGCACCAGGAAGTGATCTGACCATGGCACTTCTTTCATTTCGCTTTTACTTAATGTCAGATCACCAACACCCATAGAGGTAAACACCAGGTCTAAGGCTATGGGTTGGGCCAAACTTATTCAGGGACAGCCCCATGGAGGCCATGCTTTCCACGAAGTCCCGAGCGGCCCCTTGTAAGGTCGTGTCGGCATGGATGTTAAAATTCCCTAGGACAACCAAACTAGGTGTCTCCAGGAGAACATCCGCCACGACCTGAAGCAGCTTGGGCAGGAAATCCTTGGTGCAGCAGGGAGGTCAGTACACCAGAAGGAATCCTGTACTGCCCCTATTGCCCAGCTTCCAGAACATGCACTCAGAGAACTGTGTCTTCCCAATAGGACGCCTGGTGCAAACTAATGACTTCCTAAAAATCACTGCAACCCCCCTCCCCGCCCACAAGGCTTGGGTTGCTGTGCGTAAGAGAAACCTGGTGGGCAAGCAGCGGCAAGGACAGGCCCATCTGCTTCATCCAACCAAGTCTCTGTTACACATGCCAGGTCAAGTCCTCCATCCATGATCAAGTCATGGATGGCAGTGGTCTTATGAATCCTTGACCTAGCATTGCACAGCAGCACCTTCAGGTCATGTGGGTATCCCTTGCTGATTTCAGTAACCGTCCGGTCAGGACCAGACCCGGAGGCAGGGTTAGTCTGGTCTTAGCATAACTCCTCCTCCTACCCATGATCACTGAGATCAGTTGTCCCAGTGCATCCCCCCCATGTGTAACCTGCCCCAGCCATTTTGTTGGCTGGGACCCACTCCCTGGCAGCCCTGACCCCTCCCCTTAAGAACAAAATAAAACCTTTAAAAAACAAACAAAAAAACACACAATAGAACAATAAAACAATACAAACAATTATATGAAAAACATTTTAAAAACTTAAAATTTAAAATTCAGTCGTCATTACTTGTTAATTTTTTTAAAAAAATCATGCTTTTTTTCTTTGTTCAGGGTATATCTCAACTATGCAGGAAAAGAAAAATGCAGAAAGAATCATCCTAACATAAGGTTGCATATATTATTTGCCTCTGCCAAATAAAGTTCTGCAAACGTAGCTGTGGAACTCCCTTTTGTCATCAAAAGATCACATGAAGGAAGCAGAATTTGCTGAATGAGCAAAAGTAGCCTCTGGAGTTGACATCTGCTCTAGTTTTAGAGCAAAATGCTGCACTCAGTCTTTCCAGTGAACAAATATAATACTTTGTGGTTTAACATCTCTGAAGAAGCCTCTAATTTGCTGTCTCATCCCTAGATTGTGAAACAGCAGAAACAAACTTCACAGGCAATATAAACTTTTGTAGGAGAAAAGATGACATGGCTCTCACTTTCTTTTTAGTGAATGTATTTCTTATTAGGGCTACAACATGCCAGAATAATAGAGGACGGAGGGATCCCGAGGGTTATCTAGTCCAACTCCCTGCAATGCAGGCATCTCAACACTGCTCTGTTTATTTAGTAGATGCATTATTTGTAACCAAAAATATATTCTATTTTCTTCTCAGCATGGCAGAAGGTGGCAAATTCTTCTTAAAAAGGCAAATCAATAAATACAATTCTCTGAATGTTTAAAGAGGCCAGAAATTCCACTTCTGGTCAAGTTGCTTCAATTTAAAATGTTTATCTTTTAGTAAAAGAAAATGAAGAATATTCTTCTTTCACTATTTATTTTGATGTGTTTCAGGCTTTATTGCAAAGACTCAGAGTGGTGGCAATTTGTTTTATTTTACCCTTAGGGCACAAGAAGGGAGCTTCATGAGTAAGCCTAGATTTAAAGGAGTTTCATCTCACAGACATTTAGACTGCTTTCCTAGATAGCAAATGTGTATGTACGTGTAATAATAATAATAATAATAATAATTTATTATTTATACTCTGCCCATCTGGTTGGGTTCCCCAGCCACTCTGGGCGGCGTCCAACAAAATATTAAAAAATACAATAAAACTTCAAACATTAAAAACATCCCTAAACAGAGCTGCCTTCAGATGTCTTCTAAAAGTCAGGTAGTTGTTTATTTCCTTGACATTTGATGGGAGGGCGTTCCACAGGGCAGGCGCCAGCACCGAGAAGGTCCTCTGCCTGGTTCCCTGTAACCTCACTTCTCACAATGAGGGAACCACCAGAAGGCCCTCGGAACTGGATCTCAGTGTCAGGGCTGAACAATGGGGGTGGAGACGCTCCTTCAGGTATACTGGGTCTTTGAGGCCATTTAGGGATTTCAAGGTCAGAACCAACACTTTGAATTGTGCTCAGAAACATACTGGAAGCCAATGTAGGTGTTTCAGGACTGGTGTTATGTGGTCTCGGCAGCCGCTCCCAGTCACCAGTCTAGCTGCCGCATTCTGGATTAGTTGTAGTTTCCGGGTCACCTTCAAAGTTAGTCCCACATAGAGAGCATTGCAGGAGTCCAAGCGGGAGGTAACTACAGCATGCACCACTCTGGCAAGACAGTCTGCGGGCAGGGAGGGTCTCAGCCTGTGTACCAGATGGAGCTGGTAGACAGCTGCCCTGGACACAGAACTGACCTGAGCCTCCATGGACAGCTGTGAGTCCAAAATGACTCCCAGGCTGCACACTTGGCCCTTCAGGGGCACAGTTACCCCATTCAGGACCACGGAGTCCCCCACACCTGCCCACCCCCTGTCCCCCAAAAACAGTACTTCTGTCTTGTCAGGATTCAACCTCAATCTGTTAGCCACCATCCATCCTCCAACCCCATCCAGACACTCAAGCAGGACCTTCACCACCTTCATTGGTTCTTATTTAAAAGAGAGGTTGAGCTGGGTATCAAACCCTCTGATGATCTCCACCAGCGGCTTTATATAGTTGTTAAAAGGCATGAGGCAAGAGGACGGAACCCTGAGGCTTGTGGGGTCACAAGTGAGAGCCCAGGGGTCTGAACACTCATCCTCCAATACCACTTTCTGGACACGACCCGGGAGGAAGGAGTGGAACCACTGTATAACAGTGCCCCCAGCTACCAGCCCCTCTAGATGGTACAGAAGGATGTCATGGTCGATGGTATCTAAGGCCGCTGAGAGATCCAGCAGAACTAGGAAATAGCTCTCACCTTTGTCCCTAGCCCTAGCCTTTGATCCCATGCTACTTGACTAAACAGGACTCTGTCTACTTCTTCCCGAATCTGAGCAACTTTATCTGCAAAAAACTTGGGGCAAAAAACTTACTGGGCCCCGATGGCAAAGGTAGTTCCGTTAGATTGCAAACGACCTGAAAGAGTCTCCTGCTGCTATTTTCTGCAGATGCAATACAGGCAGTGAAGAAGGTCTTCACCATCGCTATCGCCACTTGGTAGGCTCGACGTTGAGCTCTAACTTTGTGTCCGGTCTGATTCAGAATGAGTTTTCCACTACCAGTGCTCTAGCTGTCTCAGTGATTGTTTCATCATCCTCAGCCTTGGGGAAAACCACAGAGCTGTCTGGGCTCCATGCAATCAGAGAGGGCGCTTCGGAGCCAAACAGTCAATAGACCTAGTTAACTCCACATTCCAGCGGGCCACCAGGGAATCAGCTGAAAGGCTATCAAGGTGGGATTAAACATCCCCTACCACTCTCTGGAAACCATTTGGATCCATTAAGTGGAGCCATCCAGTACATACACACAACACTATGAGTTGGATTTAGTTGGGAAGTTAGTTCTTAGGGCACTTTGTTCAACAAGGCCATGGGCTTAATAACAAAGTCCTAATTGAATTCAGTAGGCCCTATGTGTGAGTAGACAAGGTTAGGATTGTGCTATTAGTCTATATTCACCTCATATTTTTTTCTTTCTGTAGCACACAAAATGATTTTAAAATCCAGTTTAAAGTGTAAGAGATGACTAACTTGCCCAAATGTTTTCAAGGGACACAAATTCAAGGCTGGATCCAATCTTTTATATCTAAATAACTTCTGCTGAACTCAACAGAATTATTTCAATGTGTTTTCAAAGCCAATGCCTAGATATAAATTGCTGTACATTTAATATATTAATGATGGCCAGTAATCCAACAGATTAAAATTCCAAGTGAATACAGTTGTACCTCTGGTTACAAACAGAATCCATTCCAGAGGTCCATTCATAACCGGAAACCACTCTTAACCTGAGGCGCCATTAGTGAAAGTGCGCCTCCTGCTGCACGCCTGCCTCCTGCTGCGTGTGCGCCTCTGGCGTGCGATTTCTGCTCGCATCCCAGGGCAAAGTTTGCAACCTGGAGCGGCTACTTCCGGGTTACCGGAGCTCATAACCCACAGCGTGCGCAACCAGAGGTGTTCTAGGATACCATTGTATTGTGGTTCTGTTTGTGTGGACAAATTCTCTCAGACCCATTTAATCCCAATGCAAATAGCAGTTTCTGGGAACAATGATGGTCAGGACTTCAGCAGGAAAGCGGTTAAATTTCCTGTCCCTACCAGGTATGATAACAATAATTATCACACAGCGCAGCTGGTGTACATTAAATGCAAATGCATTTAACATTATGTCTAATTTGCCTTTCAGAATGGGAATATGCATCCCAATAAAAATCTGTATCTACATCTCACTGAAAGTAAAGGGCAACATCTGCTTTTGGATTTTTATTTATTATTAATTGAATTATTATTTATTAAATGTGCTCAGGGCAAGTCAAAGCAACTTACAACTAATGACAGTAAATCCCACATGATACATTAAAACCTAGAGGACATCCTGAGGCATCTCTTAGTTGTGTCTGTAGTGCCTAAAAGCAGAAGATCCAACCTGCCCCAGAGAGTTTACGTGGTTATTCAATACTATGGCCCAGAAAAGCCGAAGTCTCCACAGAAATGAAGAACAGGTTTACATATTCTTTCTATTCATGTTTCTTTACACAGTATGTTACAGTTAACACTTTCTCAATGGTGTGGTTCATGGAATAGAGTTTCATGACCAAGGTAACAAGTAATGACCAAGGTACAAATGGATTCACATCTTTGGTCAGCATAGGAATTGGCAGTGGGTCTCCAGGGCCTCTTCCAATTGTACTTGAAGATGCTGGGGTTGAACCTAGGACCTTCTGCCAACATCTCCAGGTGTTGTTGGACTATGACTCCCATCATCCCTGACCACTGGCCATGTTGAGTGGGCCTGCTGGGGACTGTGGTCCAACAACATCTGAAGGGTAACACACTGGCTTCCTGTGATCTACTACAAAGCCTCAGCTTCCTTAAAAAACAGGAGAATCGAGAATTAGCAAAGTTCTAATTAATTAGCAGTGCTAATTAATGATTAGTCTGGACTATATGCACAGTTGACAACATTCCAGAGAAATTGTTTTTGGAAAAATGCCTAGATAAGTCACAGTATCTGAATTTATTCAATGGGAATACAATTAAAAACCTATCAGCCCTTGAAAAAAAACAAGCCTGAAAACATTTAGTGAAGATGTAGATCACAATTTACTTGGAAAATAATCAAGAGCAGAGTTGCACTAATGTATGTCATATATGTAAGTATTTTAGGGAGCAGACTTTCATGAAAAACTGTTAACAGATGTTTTCCCCAGAAAAAGTGTTAACAGATTTTTTCCCAGAGGAATGCCCTCTTTATATAAGAAATGCCATTAACTTATTTAGTCTGCATATTCCCCTCCCTTCCCTTTTTCTTCCAGTGTACTTTCTAAAGCTGTATGCTATTTTTAAAAAAATCAATTGTGCTCTTATATTCCCATGAGAACAAGGACCCTCATATAGATGAAACAAGAAATGAAAACACTTTTCCAGTGAACAAGCAAATGATCTTTCTTGCTTACCAAACTCATCATCAAGGGTGTGATCTCTTGGAAGGATGGATTGTGAATTTCCAACATTTCCTCCACCAACAAACCAGTTTACATTGGGGTTCCAGCGATTCATAAAACCACACAGATGGTTTTCTTCAAAATTACATTCTGCAGTTGCAAAGCATACAATGAAACTCTGAGAGCATGGTGCACAACCGTTCATTGCACAATATCCCTAAACATCTGGTGCATTAGCAATAACCAGCACAGTCCTTTAATATTTTTTTTAAAAGTATGTTAAACACATTTCTTATTTTATTCACAAAGATATACAAATGTTGAGCCATACTCTCCTCCCACCTGTTACCATCATCACCCACTCATTAAACTTTCAACCAAACTGTCAGTGTGTGGCTGGTTTCTTTCTTTCCAGTGCTACAGGAAAAGTTGTTTGAAAAATTCAAATGCACCATTGATAGCCAATTTTCACTTAATAGCAGCAATGGCTGGAAGCAAATCTATACATTCACATTTCCATAAACTTTGGTGTTTATTATTTTGCTTTCAAAACAAAGTATTTAACAGTTTTGTACAATGCCTCATTATTATACTCACTATTACAAAGGGCTACCTGAGGTTCAAACCACACAGGGAATCAGAGGC
This sequence comes from Podarcis pityusensis, assembly GCF_964106645.2. Lineage (NCBI taxonomy): Eukaryota > Metazoa > Chordata > Lepidosauria > Squamata > Lacertidae > Podarcis > Podarcis pityusensis. Next base: position 62,624,267 of record NC_138036.1, read on the forward strand.
AGATTTGGGATATGAAACCAAATTTCCCAAATCCCACATGCAGGCCCATGTCAGCAGGGGGCGGAAAGGTAGCCGGGTACACTTGCTCCAGGCCTCAGAGGCCAGGGGCCCCACCAGGGACCAGCTGCTTTTTAGTTTGAGTTTATAACTTTATTCTAACAAGAGTCCCATCAAGGGCCTCAGACAAGCTCTGCCCATGGTTCAAGATTCTCAGCAAGACAGAATGGCAAAAGTAAAACTCATCTCCAAATCTGCTATTATAGTAAATTGGATCAGTGCCTCCAAACTTGACGGCTTATCTCAATTGATAAATATGTGATAAAAGTGACCTCTGAGAAGGAGCCCCCCTCTGTTCTGTTGCAGTTCGATACCCCCACAAAAACATCACCAGACCTCACAAGCAACTACAGGCACGTGTGAATCATTTCATCTCTCTCTATTAAGTTTTTTGCCACTGCCATAAATGTTTTGCATCCTCATTTGTTGCATGACAGCACCATGAAGTTGCTCTGCAGTAATTGTTACATCCCAGATATTTTGCTGCAGCAACTTTGCACTGGTGCAACATTCCCTAGACAGGTGAGAGTAATTAGGCTGTTGTTCAGTCTAAGATAAATAAAATGTTAGTTACAATACTTTGACTTTATTCTGGATTTAAAAAAAATTAATAAATTGCTACTAAAACAATCTGAAGGAAGATGTTAATGTTATACCAATGTGAGTTAATGTTCCCAGTTTCACAGTTAAACACTGAATTTTCATTTTAACTAGAGCCGATTATTACAAGAGTCACCTACCTATACAGTAGCCAGTAGTTATCTTAATTTCAAAAATTGCTATGCTGGCAAAAATATCTCTTCCCAAGATGCCTTCTAGAACAATCTACAAAATAAGACAAAAACAGGAATTTAGTGCTAATATTTTTCATAACATTTATTAAAATTAAGGAAGCAGCAGAGATCTCAGTTTTGGAATTAAGACTCTACAATGACTCTTTTCCTTGCAAGACTCTATTGAAGAACAGTCTAGAGTGGCTGGGGAAACCCAACCAGATGGGCGGAGTATAAATAATAAAATTATTATTAATTATTATTAACAAAGGGCAATGCCTAACACCTTCAGCTAGTACAGTCCCTGAATATCTGTTCAGAGATTACATGTATATAAAAGAGAGAAATACCGTATTTTTCGCTCTATAACACGCACCCGACCATAACACGCATGTAGTTTTTAGAGGAGGAAAACAAGAAAAAAAATATTCTAAACAAAACAGTGGATGTATGATTTTTGTGGTTCATGCTGTGGCCACAGACATGTGATCTGACAGTGAGTTTGGGGATCCATGCTTTGTAACCACGTTTTTGCACCACTGCGGCCCCAGGCAACAGTGGGTGCGTGATTTTTTTGGTGCAAGATGTAGCCATGGACATGCTATGTGATCTGATGGTGAATTTGGGGTGACCCAGTGCAAAAATCCTGAGGATCCATGTGGATCCGTGCTTTGTAACCACGTATTAAGTGGGGAGGGAAGGAAAAGCACTCAAGGGACAAGGAGCACGCGTGGGGTGGGTGGAGAAGGATGCTGCTAATAATGAAGAAGAGGGGTATAAGGGGAGAAGGCTCCTCTCCCGCTTTGCTCCTTTAAAGCAAGCAGGCTCTGCTTTTCTCCCTCCTCCCCGCTCATCCCCGGCTTAGCAAGCTGAAAAACTTTGCTGCTATGTAGCAAGCTGAGTGGGGAGGAGAGAGGGACAGAGAGCCTGCTTGCTTTAAAGGAACCAACCGGACAGGAGCCGCTTACACTCATGTAAGCGGCTCCTCTCCTCTCCCGCTTTGCTCCTTTAAAGAAGCAGGCTCTCTGTCCCTCTCTCCTCCCCACTCAGCGGCTCTTCTCCTGCTTTGCTGTTTCAAAGTGAGCCATGGAGGAGGGAAGGAAGGGGAACCATGGATCCTCTGCTCACGACTGCAGCAGATCCCCCCCCTCCACCCGTAGGCATTCATTCCATAACACGCACAGACATTTCCCCTTACTTTCTAGGAGGAAAAAATTGAGTGTTATGGTGCAAAAATACGGTAATTGCTCATGATTTCACACACTGACATACCATACATAGCCCTATTTAATTTAAGATTTGATTTTGGCAACAAAATAAACTCTGAAAATCTGCATTTTCACAATCTCATTTTGCATATAAATGAAGTCAGTCACAGTGGTGTAGCGTGGGGGGGCTGACAGGGAGCTGTGGCCCTGGGAACATGTTTTTGAGGGGGCACAACCAGGCACCCCTACAACAAGCTGCCTCACCAGAGCCTGGCTCTGGCGCACAAAGGAACCATGGAGACAGCTTCCTTGCGCGATGGCCCAGGGCAGAGAAAAGGAAAGTCGGTGGCAACTTTGCCACCTCATCCTCAGCGAGGATGCTGCTGAGGCAGCTCTCTCGCTCCTGCCCACAGCTCCACTCCCAGGTCTTGGCCCGGAAGCACAGCGAGTGAGCTCCATGCCCCTCCGGGCCCCGCATGCCCACCCCTGGGGAGCGGTAGCATGCGCTCTGCCGCTAGTCAGAGGTCAAAATGGGAAGGAATCCTGTTTATATTCCAACAAAAAAGCTTTGATTTTTCCAATATGATTACCTTGGTAGCTCCTGCAACAGTTGTCTTCCTCAGAAAATATAAAATAGTAGTAGTAGTAATAGTGATAATAATAATAATAATACAATTCCTGTAGCTCTTTTCAGGTGTTCATTGAGATACAATGAATGCACAAGAGAGACAGCAGACCCCTCTCTTACACAGGGTAGCATTTGCCACTCCCCTCACACACAGAGGTCAACTACAACCGCTGCAGGAAATCCCCACAGCTCTACTGCTGCCTTGAGGGCACAGCCTCCCCACCCCCATATCTGTTCAATGTATATGCATGTAGACTATATTCAAGCATACGAATGTTATACTTACTTTGTATTTGTCTGTACTGTTTCGTATATCTAGACTAGCTATGAGCCAGCTCTCGGAGCGCTCAGTGGTTGTCCAAAGCAAATGGTCAAAACTTTCACCTTCCACCCTTAGGTACAGGTTTAAGGCAGTAGGATCTACTGGTAACTCTGAAGATGCTGCAATCTGATATATCAGTCTAAGACAGCTCCACTCTTCACTATATAGGTCAGGACTGAGGAGTACAGCTGTGTCACCATTTGTTCCCTGTGAGGTGTCCACAGAAATATAATGACCTAGAAATGCAGAAACAAAATTCAGTTGTAACAGAGAAACTATGTGCGGCATCCATAATTAAATTAGAAAATACGCTGAATTCCCCATCCCTAAAAAAAAAAAAAAAAGACACACAAACACTAAAGTGTAAAAAGTACCACTCAGCATAGAACACAAATATGTATTTGAGGTCCAGTTCTGAAGGCCTCCTGCATTTCTTTCACTGCAAGAAGTAAAGTTACAGGGAACCAGGCAAGGGGCTTCTCAGCAGTGGCACCCGCCCTGTGAAATGCCCTCCCACCAAATGTCAAGGAGATAACGATACAATTTTTAGAAGACATCTGAAGGCAGCCCTGTATAGGGAAGTATTTAATGTTTGATGTTTTACTATGGTTTTATGTGTTGGAAGCCACCCAGAGTGTTGGGAAAAACGCAGCCAAATGGGCGGGGTATAAATTAATAATAATAATAATAATAATAATAATTTCCCAGCAATTTGTGCGCCTTTATAAACAATCTAGGGGAACATGTACATGCTTATGACTATACTAAGCATGCTTCAAAGCTGTGAGCTCCACTGAGGTTACTAGAACTTGCCTGTTGGCAAATAGGCCCAAGACTGCACTGCACAAGTAACAGCTGAAGCAGTCCAAGACCAAAGGGAGGCTGGCATCATGTCACCTGATAGCTAAAACTATAAATCTATAATGATTTCTTCACAGAACGTGCTCTCTTTCCAACACAACTAGGGCACTGTGTCGCTGTGGAGAGTGGACGTCCTATCCCAAAGAACAGCACGCTCTGTCCTTTGCTGCCCAGAGGCTCTCTCAGGACAATTGCCAGCTAGCAGTGAAGTTGGAGAGCTTCCCTCCAGGCCTGGATCAGACAGCCAAAGGAAAACAAAGCATCCAGGAATCCACACAATCATTCAGTTTGATCAATCTCAAAATACATCTGAAAGTGCAGCCCTCTCCACACTATTGGGCTGGTGGAGGGAAATATTCCCCAGTGTTGCTACAAACCATGTTTTGGTCCCAATCCTGTGGCTGCGCCATTACACAGAAACCTTTTTCATTGGCAGCCTCCACATAAGGACTGAAACACTTCCATCAGTCTTTATTCCCATAGCTTTATTAAACACACTTCCAAGGAAGTTGATAACTGCAGGCACACTTAACTTAGGTATATAATCTCCATTTAAAATCAATTGAATTTTATTTCCTCAGAGTGAAGTGAAGAGTATGAAATCTGGTTAGGGCCTAAAAGGTAAAAACAAATGCCAAGAGATACTGTATTTTAATTCCTAAATAGAATTTTAAAAGGTCATTCTGATTGATTTCTGCTTGCAGTAATCAGTTAACAAAGTATTCCAAAATAATCTTGCTTTTACCCAAGATCAACATATTATTATCAAAGTAGCATATACTTCGAAATCCATACTGCAATTGTAGGTTAGAATTTTGGCTTTAAACATATGAGAAAGCTTTTCTGTAGATGTAAACCACGACATTTTACATTTTTGGTACATTCACAACAGCACCACAGTCAGAATTATATCTTAAGTGGCACCCTCAGGGTTTAAATGGTTTGTTCATTCTAAGCAGCATAGCATCTTCTCTGTCTCAAACAGCCATTTGTTTAAAATTGTGTCCTCTGGGGTCTCCTATCTAAATGTCAATGCCGCTATAGAATTTGTTGTTCCCCTCCTCAAAATACAGCAAGAATGTGTTTGTTCTCAATTGAATGTGACATTTAATCAGAACCAAGCTATATCATCTGTCTGGCAAACCGGAAATGCAGATGAAGTCTCTGCACTACAGTTATGTTAGCTCTGTAAAGCAATTTTGTCACTGCATGCAATTCCCTTTACTCTTTCATATTTATTAACCTAAAGACTGGGAGATAAAAGTGGCGAGCTACAAAAGCTAAGTAATTATTGTGCATCACAGAGTTAAGTGGATTTGCTAAATGTTGTTCAGCTAACAGCACCACCCTTGCACCCTTGCTGCTGAGCTCCCTCTGGCTCTGGGTCCTGCTGGGGTGGGTCTTGTGCCCTGACCCTGATCCCATCACCATCCTCCCTCGCCCCATCAGTACTTTCTTCACCAACCTCTCCTTCTCTCGCTCTCTTTTTGTATAACATTCTTACTAATTTTCACAAAAGCATAAAATAAAACATTTTAAACAACTATATATACAATCCATATTGAATCCGCTGTATGGGATTACTTGAATCCCCTGAATTTTCTCCACCCCCTCCCTTGGTTTCTTTATAATATTTTCATTCACGTATATCAATAAAATCTTTATCTCTGAATACTTCCAATTTTTGTACATTGTCTATAATATGACAAGTGTTTTTTTAAAAATCCTGCTAAAGAATTAACTTGCATACATTTCTTTTGTAAATATACAATAAACATTTCCCATTTTAAAAATATTTGTTATCATCTTGATTTCTAAGTTTCCCAGTTAATTTAGCCATTTCAGCATACTCCATTAACTTAATTTGCCAATCTTCCTTAGTGGAGACTTCTTCTTCTTTCCAATGTTGGGCTAGCAATATCTAGGCAGCCATTGTTGCATACATAAACAAATTCTTATATTCTTTAGGTAGAATCATTCCTGTAATAAAAAAGCTTCTGGTTTTTTAACAAAGGTTATTCTTAACATTTTTTTCAATTCATTATATATTATTTCCCAGTACTTTTAATAACCTTACATTGCCACCACACATGATGAAACATACCTTCTATTTCTTTACATTTCCAACACTTATTTTCTCTTGTTTTATACATTTTTGCCAATTGAACCGGTGTTAAATACCACCTATAGATCATTTTCATATAATTCTCTTTAAGTAAGATACAGGCCATAAATTTTAGATCATTCTTCCACAGTCTTTCCCAATCTGTTATCGGAATATTATGTCCTACATCTTTTGCCCACTTTATCATAACACACTTGACCTCTTCATCCTTAGCTTCCCATTCTAACAGCAAGTTATACATTTTTAATAGTAATTTAGTACCACTTTCAATTATTTCTCTCTGAAAATTTGAAAATTCATAAGTAAATCATTTCTTTTTATCACTTTTAAATATTTAATTTAACTGGAAATATTGTAACCAATCTGTAAACTTTCCTTTTACTTCTTGAAAATCCTTCAATTTTAATTGGTAATCTGTCTCCGTTAACAGCTCTCTCTAAAGTGGTACCTCGGGTTACATACGCTTCAGGTTACAGACTCCGCTAACCCAGAAATAGTACCTTGGGTTGAGAACTTTGCTTCAGGATGAGAAGAGAAATCGTGCTCTGGCGGCGCGGCGGCAGCAGGAGGCCCCATTAGCTAAAGTGGTGCTTCAGGTTAAGAATAGTTTCAGGTTAAGAACAGACCTCCAGAACAAATTAAGTTCATAACCCGAGGTACCACTGTATATGTTGCCCAATTAGATTTCATATTTAATTTTTTCACAGATAATTGCTTCCAGTGGGGAAAGCCACCATGGTGTTTTTTGTTCTAACAAATCCTTTTATTTCTCCAAGACTTTAAAAATTGCATTTCTTATTGTGTGATTGTGGAAGCTTTTATGTACCTTTGCCTTCTGATACCACAAATACACCTGCCTGCAACCTCTCCTTATCCATCCCCAGCTTGTTCTGGTGTGTCCCAGTCACGGCAGCACCCCTCGCCAGGATCCTCTTCCTCCTCCCCACTGTCCTGCCAGCTCATGACGCTGCTTTCTGAAACTCATCCTGGTCTCCTTTAAACACCACTGCAATCGTGATCAATGGTGAGGGGGGCAGTGCTTTGCCAATCTGCTCTTTGAGCACCTCCCCCTCTACTTCAAACAGCTCACCTTGGCCTCCTGCCACCCATACTGCTTGCTCACCTGCCTGCTGGGCTGTCATCACACTAGGGTTGCCATGGCTGCCTCTTGGTGGCCATGGGAACTGCAACCTGACAGCCACCTTACAATTTTATTATATTGTTAGCAATTTTTCCAAAAAACTTTCCCTACATAATGCATTCTCAATATGATGAAACTTAATGGCTGCGTTTGCACAAAATACTGAACTATGAACAAGTCTCCATAAGTCGATCATAGAATTGTAGAGTTGGAAGAAACCCAAAGGATCCATGACAGATAGCCCTCCAACCTCTGCTTAAAAACCTCCAAGGAAGGAGAGTTTGCAACCCCTTGAGGGAGTTCGTTTCTCTGTCAAACAGCTCTTACTCTCAGAAAATTGTTGCTGATGTTTAGTCAGAATCTCATTTCTTGTAACTTGAAGCCAATGACTCGAATGCTACACTCCAGAGCAGGAGCAAACAAGCTTCTTCCATCTTCCATGTGATAGCCTTTGAGATAGTGGAAGATGCCTATCAGGTCTCCTCTCAGTCTCCTCTTTTCCAGGCTAAGCATACCCAACTTCTTCCACCATTTCTTATTAGGCTTGATTTTCATACCCTTGATCATCTTGGTCCCCCTCCTCTGCACACATTCCAGCTTCTCAACATTCTTCTTAAATTGCGGTGCCCAGAACTGGACACAGTATTCCAGGTGTGGTCTGACTAAGGCAGAATAAAGTGGGACTATTATTTCCTTTAATCTGGATGCTAGACTTCTGTTGATGCAGCCTAGAATAGCATTAGCTTTTTTTGCTGCTGCATCACATTGTTGACTCATGAAAAGCTTGTGGTCCACCGACCCCTAGATCCTTTTCACGTGTACTTCTAGTAAGCCAGTTGTCCCCCATCTTATACTTGTGCATCTGGTTCTTCCTGCCTAAGTGCAGAACCTTACATCTGTCCCTATTGAAATTCATTTTGTTAGCTTGGGCCGAGTTCTCTAATCTTTTAATGTCATTTTTAATTCTGATCTAATGATTATTCAGTATGCATAAATGGGGTAACTATTGTTTTCAACAAACAATGGTTAAGTAAAATGAGCCAGCTTTGTAATTAATACCTTGAAGGTTGCTTCAATGAGCTCAATACAATATGGACAAAGCAGCTATTTCAAAACTATTAGGTCATAGAATCATAGAGTTGGAAGAGACCACAAGGGCCATCGAGTCCAACCCCCTGCCAAGCAGGAAACACCATCAGAGCACTCCTGACATATGGTTGTCAAGCCTCTGCTTAAAGACCTCCAAAGAAGGAGACTCCACCATACTCCTTGGCAGCAAATTCCACTGTCGAACAGCTCTTACTGTCAGGAAGTTCTTCCTAATGTTTAGGTGGAATCTTCTTTCTTGTAGTTTGGATCCATTGCTCCGTGTCCGCTTCTCTGGAGCAGCAGAAAACAACCTTTCTCCCTCCTCTATGTGACATCCTTTTATATATTTGAACATGGCTATCATATCACCCCTTAACCTCCTCTTCTCCAGGCTAAACATGCCCAGCTCTCTTAGCCGTTCCTCATAAGGCATCGTTTCCAGGCCTTTGACCATTTTGGTTGCCCTCCTCTGGACACGTTCCAGTTTGTCAGTGTCCTTCTTGAACTATGGTGCCCAGAACTGGACACAGTACTCCAGGTGAGGTCTGACCAGAGCAGAATACAGTGGCACTATTACTTCCCTTGATCTAGATGTTATACTCCTATTGATGCGGCCCAGAATTGCATTGGCTTTTTTAGCTGCCGCGTCACACTGTTGGCTCATGTCAAGTTTTGGTCAACCAAGACTCCTAGATCCTTTTCACATGTACTGCTCTCAAGCCAGGTGTCACCCATCTTGTATTTGTGCCTCTCATTTTTTTTGCCCAAGTGCAATACTTTACATTTCTCCCTGTTAAAATTCATCTTGTTTGTTTTGGCCCAGTTCTCTAATTTGTCAAGGTCGTTTTGAAGTGTGATCCTGTCCTCTAGGGTGTTAGCCACCCCTCCCAGTTTGGTGTCATCTGCAAATTTGATCAGGATGCCCTTGAGTCCATCATCCAAGTCGTTGATAAAGATGTTGAATAAGACCGGGCCCAAGACAGAACCCTGTGGCACCCCACTAGTCACTCTTCTCCAGGATGAAGAGGAACCATTGATGAGCACCCTTTGGGTTCGGTCAGTCAGCCAGTTACAAATCCACTGAGTGGTAGCATAGTCAAGACCGCATTTTACCAGCTTCTTTACAAGAATATCATGGGGCACCTTGTCAAATGCCTTGCTGAAATCAAGGTAGGCTACATCCACTGCGTTCCCTTCATCTACCAGGCTTGTAATTCTGTCAAAAAACGAGATCAGGTTAGTCTGACATGACTTATTTTTCAGAAATCCATGCTGACTATTGGTGATCACAGCATTCCTTTCTAGGTGCTCACAGACTGTTTGCTTAATGATCTGCTCCAGAATCTTCCCTGGTATTGCTGTCAGACTGACTGGGCGGTAATTATTTGGGTCCTCTCTTTTCCCCTTTTTGAAAATAGGGACAACATTTGCCCTCCTCCAGTCTGCCGGGACTTCGCCTGTTCTCCAGGAATTCTCAAAGATGACTGCCAGTGGTTCTGAGATCACATCTGCCAGTTCTTTTAATACTCTTGGATGCTTGGAGACTTGAATACATCTAAACTAGCCAAGTATTCTTGTACTATCTCCTTAGTTATTCTGGGCTGTGTTTCCTCTGCTGAATCATTTGCTCCAAATTCTTCAGGTCGAGAGGAGGAAAGGAGGTTTCTGGGGCATTTGGTTGATGCTTCAACTGACAGGTTTTTTGAGGACGTTATTGTTAACATCAACTTTTTTGTTTGAAGTGGGTGGAAGAAAGCCTGGGTCTTCCCCAGACCTTAATGCTGGTTTTATGTTAGTGACTTCCCTATGGGTATAAAAAAGGGAGGAGGAAGCCATTTCGAGACTTAACTTGGCTTTGCTATCCGCCATTTCATCTTGTCCTTGATCTACTACGCCTCTGCATGTATTTGAGATTTAAAGGGACATGCGCCAAAAGACAAATAGGAGAATTTAAACCAGCATAAAGAACACTTCCTGAAGAACCTCCAAGTCTCCAGTAAAGAAAATTTTTTGGTGACGCCAGACCTCTATAATACCACCCTCTAAGAGGACAAAGACTGTAAAAGGTAAAGATTGTAAAACTTTGTGTATAGCCTGATGTGTGATGCCTAATATCTGCTATTATACCCCAACGCCAGACCCGGTAACTTATTAACCCATCAGAGACTATCGGTGATCCTGTGCCTCATCCCTTTTTGAATAACATTAGTGTGGTGGACCCCAAGACCTTTCAAGCCTACAAAATGACAAACGGTGCAAAAAAAGGCGTGGCAACACCAGCGGAAAGGAGGTCGTCGAGGCAAGAGGATGCTAAGGAAAGTAAAGAAATTAAAGACTATAGCAGTCTGATGGCCGAAATAAGGAAAGAATTCAAAAATAATGAACAATATATTGAGAGAAAATTACTTGAGGTACAGGACACTTTGGATAAGAAATTGGAGGGAGTGGTGGGGGAATTGACAGGAAAGGTTAAAGATTTATCAGTAAGAACTAAGGTTTTGGAAGATTCAATGAAAAAGGTGCAAAAAGATACGAAAATTAGTAAGAAGGAGGTGGATAGAATTAGAGTAGAAGTTAAAGAGATAGAAAGAGTGCAGGAAGAGTTGTTGGACAATATGGCTATGACGCAAATGAGGCAAAATCAAACCAACCTAAAACTGAGGGGTGTACCAGAGACCCCAAATGAGAATATTAGATCTAAAATGATAAAAGAGCTGGCAACTTGGTTAAATAAGAGCGAGGAGGAGGTAAACTGTCATTTAGTAAATATTTTTCGAATAAGACCAAAATCAGACAGAGCCAGAAAGAAAAAGCTGCCAGGTGATGTAATTGTCATGTTCAACACTTTGGAAATAAGAAATGAAATACTGCAACAGAACCACATAAAAAGGTTATATATTGGAGGAAGCCCAATTATTATCTTTAGAGAAATTCCTTCGAGATTTCTTCGAAGGAGAGAGCCATACAAAAAATTAACAAACCAATTGAAGAAGAATGGGATATTGTATAGATGGGAGTTTCCCGAAGGCATTTCATTCTACTTTAAGGAAAAAAGGTTTAAATTAAGCACCAGTATTGAACTCCAAAAATTTGCGAGGAGATACGAGAAGGACCTGGGAAAAGTTGAAGGGGAGGTGGAAAGGGAGGAACGACAGAGAGACGAGGAGGGTGAAGGGAGTGAAGAAGAAGAAAAAGAGGAGAGCTTAACAGGAGAAGGAGAAGAACAAGAGGAGGAAAGCAAGGAACAGTAGTCTCTATTTAATCTAGTTAAATTAGCTAGAATAGTTTAATAGATGGCTTTAAAAACAATAAGCTGGAATGTGAATGGTTTGAACAATAAAAATAAGAGGAATCAGATTGCACATGTATTGTTGAAAAAGAATTGGGATTTAATTTGTCTTCAAGAAACGCATGTTATAGGAAAACACAAGAGAGTATTAAGTAATAAGAGATTGGGATTGGACTTTGTGACCTCCGACAAGGTTAAGAAAAGAGGGGTAGTAATTTATATAAAGGAAAAATATGACCCGCAATTACTGTACAAAGATGAACATGGGAGAGTAGTGGTGGTACAGATGGTGTTTCATGGAGAAAAAATAGTTGTGGTTGGAATATACGCCCCGAATGAGAAAAAATCAGCTTTCTTTTTGGAATTAGATAATATACTAATGGAATGGATGGACCAGAAAATGATATTGATGGGAGATTTTAATGGGGTGGTGACGCCGAATATGGATAGATTAACAAAAAGACAAGATGGGAAAGAAGGTAAACTACCACGATCTTTCTTCGACATGGTAAATAATTTGGGATTGACGGATGTTTGGAGGTTTAAAAACCCTACTGCAAAACAATTCACTTTTTTTTCAAATCCGAATCAGAGCTGGGGGAGGATAGACAGTATTTGGGTCTCGAGGGAATTGGTACAGAATTTAATTAAGTCTGAAATTTGGCCTCGAACTTTATCTGATCATAGTGCGGTTTCCATGGAGTTAAAAGGTAGAGAGGTTAAAACAGCCAGATGGAGAATGAATGAATATTTATTTAATGATCAAAGGATAGTAAATAAGGCTATAGAAACAATTGAAGAATACTTTAGGTGGAATTTAAATGGAGAAACTTCCATAGAGATGGTGTGGGACGCAGGAAAAGCGGTCATGAGGGGTTTTTTGATTCAGAAAAATACCCAATTAAGAAAAGAAAAAGAAAAAAAGAAAGAGCAGATTTTAACACAGATTATGGAAAATGAAAGAAAATTAACTGTTAACCCTAGTGAAGAGAGTTTAAAACAGAACTTAAAAATACTACAAGCTAAATTTGCTACAATAATTAACCAAGAGATAGAGTGGAAAATTAAGAGGATGAATCAAAAGAACTTTGAGTCCGCAAATAAGATAGGGAAATATCTAGCGTGGCAGTTGAGAGAAAGGAAGAAGTTGAGTACGATCAGTAAAATAAAAGAAGGAGATATGATTATGGAAGAACCAAAAGAAATAAAAAGAATATTCCAAAGATATTATAAGGATTTGTACAAAAGAGGAGAGGAAACAGAACAAGAAATAGATCAATTTCTGCAAAAACACCATCTGGAACAAATTGTAGAAGATGAAAGAGCAGCACTAGATGAGATAATAACACAGGAAGAGATAAAAAAGGCTATTAAAAAGATGAAAGCTGAGAAGGCGCCGGGACCGGACGGCCTTCCGGCCAAATATTATAAAATATTAATTAACCAAATATCACCAGTGCTGGGAGAGGTTATGAACAATATATTGAGAGAAGGAAAGATACCTAATACCTGGAAGGAAGCCTATGTTACATTGATCCCTAAAAAAGAGGTGGACACTATGGAAGTAAAGAACTATAGGCCAATCTCATTATTAAATAATGATTATAAGCTATTTGCAGACATAATGGCGGAAAGATTAAAGAAGGTCTTGATTAATAAAATTCATGGTGATCAAACAGGATTTCTCCCAGGGAGACAATTACGGGATAATGTAAGGAATTTGATTGACATTATTGAATACCTGGACATGAAAATAGACAGAAAAGCCGCACTGGTTTTCATAGACGCCGAAAAGGCATTTGACAATGTTTCCTGGAACTTCCTAAAGAAGGTTTTGGAAAGGATGGGAATTGGCGAAAAATTTAGAAGAGGCATAGAAGCAATATACAAAGAACAGAAAGCAAAGCTGGTGATAAATAATAATACAACAGAATATTTTAACATTTATAAAGGGACCAGACAAGGTTGCCCCCTGTCCCCCTTATTATTTATTGTAATTTTGGAAGTACTTAATAAGAGACTGAGGGAGGCAACAGAAGTGAAAGGAATTAGAGTAGGAAAGAAGGAATTCAAAATTAAAGCCTTTGCCGACGATATTGTTCTGACTTTGGAAGATCCACAAGATAGTGTAAAAGAAGCATTACAAAAAATTGAGGAATTTGGAGAGGTGGCAGGTTTTAAGGTAAACAAGAATAAAACTAAAATGCTGGTTAAAAATCTAACTAAGGAAGAAACGAAAGATCTAGAACAAAAAGTGGAAATCATGGTGGTGAAAAAAGTGAAATATTTGGGAGTGTGGATCACGGCAAAAAACATAAACCTATATAAAGATAATTATGAAGTTACATGGAAAAAAATAAAGAAAGATCTGGAAATATGGGGGAGGATGAAATTTTCCTTTTTAGGGAAGATAGCAGTGGTTAAAATGAATGTTTTGCCGAGGATGTTGTTTTTATTTCAAACTCTTCCAGTTATTAAAGGTTTAAAACAATGTAAAGAATGGCAGAGAACCCTGATGAAATTCATCTGGCAGGGGAAAAGACCAAGGATTAAAATGAAAATACTAACTGATAAAAAGGAAAGAGGAGGTTTTGCTCTCCCAGATTTGAGCCTATATTATGAAGCAGCATGCCTACTTTGGCTAAAAGATTGGATAAAATTGGAGAACAGAGACCTACTGGATTTAGAAGGTTTCAATAATCGGTATGGGTGGCACGCATATCTCTGGTACGAGAAGGTGAAAGTCCACAGGGCTTTCTTAAACCATATTTTCAGGGGACCAATATATCAGGTCTGGGAAAGAAATAAGAACCTTCTCGAAAGAAAAACACCATGGTGGATTTCACCAGTAGAGGTCTTAACAATAAAAAAAACCAACATGGAAGGGAAGACAGCCACCTACGAAGATTTGGTAAGAAAATCAGAACAAGGGCTTAAACTTAAACCGTATGAGGAAATAAAGGATCAATTCACCGGTTGGCTACAATATCATCAGGTGAATGATATGTTAAAACAAGATAAAAGAAAAATGGGCTTTGAGGACAAGAAATCAAAATTCAATATAGAAATAATAGAAGGCAAAAACAAAACATTGTCTAAATTATATGACATATTACTGGAATGGCATACAAAAGACGAGGAAGTCAAAGAGGCAATGATTAAATGGACAATTGACTTCGGTTATAACATCGAGTTTGAAAAGTGGTTGAAATTGTGGAATAGAGACATTAAATTTACGGCCTGTACGAGTTTGAGAGAAAATGTTTGGAAAATGCTCTATAGATGGTATCTTACGCCGGCAAAATTGGCTAAAATCTATAGATCAGAAAACAAGACATGCTGGAAATGTGGTGAAGTGGAGGGAGACCTCTACCATATGTGGTGGCAATGCAACAAGGTGAAGGTTTTTTGGGAAGCAATTTATAATGAACTTAAAAAAGTTTTTAAATATACTTTTCCCAAGAGACCTGAGGCCTTTTTGCTGGGAATAATGGGTAAGGAAATAAAAAATGAAGATAAAAAAATATTTCTCTATGCCACCACAGCCGCAAGAATTATGCTGGCACAAAACTGGAAAATAGAAACTATTCCTAACATAAGTGACTGGCAGGTCAAAATGATCAACTATGCCGAGCTAGATAGATTAACAGGCAGAATACGAGACCAAGACGACCAGAAATTTCAAAAAAATTGGAGTAAATTTTGGAAATATATTGGAACGGATATATAGGAGGAACTGGCGGTATTAGAAAAACTTTATCAGCTAATAACTATAAACTTTAATAAACTAATTACGCAACCCGGGATTTATTTGATACTTACCAAAAGGGTGAAGGGAAGTCAAAGGCTAAGGAGAGCCTAATGGTTATATTATTATTTTTTGTATGATTGTATGCTTTCTTTTTGTATAGTATGAAAATAGGATGAATAATTTATGTTAAAATGTTTATTTTTGTATTTGTTAGTTCTTTTTTCTTTTTTTTGTACAAATTCTGAATAAAAATTTACTTGCAAAAAAAAAAAAAAATAGGAGGAATTCAACATCATCTCTTTCAATCATTGTGTCAGGACTAGCTTTTCTGTTTCCCATACAGAACAATGGCCCTGCACACTATTTAGGGGGTTCCACTAGACCACTCAAGAGCTAATTTGGGGGGCATGCAGGGAGGAAGGGAGAAGCCCCATTGTACAAATGGAAGTCCTTGCACAGGCCTTCTGCTGACATGTACAGTTTCTGAGTCTTTTGAATGCATCTGCCCATTGGTTTTGAAACTGTGCTCCAGGGTACCCTGATGCCTTGGCAGCTATTCAGAGGCACATGAATTGATATGGACAAGGTTTATGGGAGGCAGCATGTTTGAAGACCACAGCATTAGACATTCTGTTCATTCTCCAAAGCAGATGGTGTGTAAAAACATAAATAAGGGGATAGCAGTAAAAGAAAGTTTTGACAATGGTGCTTCATTTTCTGTTATTTTTACCACCATGCACTAAGACCTCTTCATGCCTTCGTGACCATATAAGACAGCTGTAGTGAAAAGCCCTTTTTAAAATAGAAGTTAGAATCATAACAATCCTGACTTAACACTTAGTTTAAAATAAGCACTAAAGTAGCTATATTTAGGGAACAATCTGTTACTGATTTAAAAAAAAATACTCTGATGTTTCCATTCAATTGCATAAATACACTCTTATGAAAAATAATGAACCTGCAAAATATATATGGGAACAAATTCCTAAACTCCCATTAACATTACTATGACCTGACATGTGTTATTTGTAATCCACATAACTTAAAATAAATCATATAACTAACCTAAGTGCATTCAAATAAATAAGACTAAGCTGGTTTATATTAAAGTGTACCAGTTCAAGTGAAAAATTCATGTAACCATAATTTTCACATAATCACAAAGAACATTTTTACCATTTTATAATTAACCCAGCACTTTAAATGTACAGAGTGCTTACTAACCCAGATGCTATTCATCTCCATTATAAGCTTGTGGAGGCAATAATAAGGGCCCAAATCCATCTGGCATTAGACACATTGTCTTCAAGGTGCTTTTACAAACTCCCAGTCCAAAGGGCCAGATTTGAATCAAAATTCTGAATCAGAACTTGGGGATATAGAGGGACTTTTAACCATTTAACTCATCCAGATTGGGCCCCCTAGGTGGGAACTGAGGATGAACCAAGGATATGACAAACCTACTAAAGCTAGCAAAGATTTTAAACTAGGACTCCCCCTGACATGGAACCATTAAGAATACTGGTGGTTCCCCCCCCCCCATATTTTCTTTCAATACAAGGAAAGCAGTCTGTAATAAAAGTCATGTACTATTGATGGAATTCAATGGCTCATTTAGGTATAGTGCACATATTAGAGTAACTACATGGGCATCACTTTCAAATTGCTCTACAGAAAGATTAATATTTTTAATATGATTAAATAGTACATCCAATGGTCAAGAAGGCAGTTTCTACACATGTTGTAGAGAGAAGTGAGTGGTAGATGGAGCTCATCAACCTGGAAAGTAGTTCATCTGGGAGAAGGACAACTCTGATCCCCACCCTCCACTGCCTTGGGGGATATTTTTGGGAGAGGAAAAGGCCAAGGAGTAAATCCTACACAAATCTTGAGTGGGGTCCCTAAGACAGTTGGATGGGACCTTGTATGCCTCTTTCTGGCAACTCCTGCAGCTAAGGTGGTGCCAAATGTATTGCTCTGCTTTCCTTTGGACCAAGCCTCTTGCCAGGCTGCACGAGGAGGGTCTTGTCATCTGGGCAACCCAGGACCTCCAGACACACTGCCCAGGCCTGTGTCCTGGGGAGGTCACTTGGGTGCTGCTAACACAAAGGTTTGACTTCACTCCTGGAGGTGCTATCGTATACCCTTGACCGAAGAACGGTACACTCCTTCTATCTGGGATGGTCGTCCTCTTCCACCGAGCGCGCAGCTTCGGGAGGGACGCACATGGAGCGGTGAGGGAGGAAGGGGACACCCGCCTAGCCAGCCAGATCAGCCGAATCAACCCTGGCGATCAATGGGGTGACAGATGTCGCAGCCAGATCGCCCTCACATCCACTCCTGGAGGTGCCCTCCATTGTCTCTTGAGACAGACAGAAGCCAACAACAACAAATGTATTATTATTTCTTGTTTTATTCTGGGACTCAGGACTTCTCAGACTATGCATGTACCACTTTACATGCCAAACTGGGCATGTGTTGGTCCCGGGGGGGTTAACGTGAGGCGTGGACAAAATCTGGTCCTGGGCCGAGGGTCTGGAGGCTGTCCACCAAGGGGGAAGCGGGGTCCAAAGCAAGAAGCCGGGGGTGGTCGGGAACTCCGGAAAAACAGGTCTGGGTGCTGGCAGAAACCGGTTTCCAACGTCGTTGCTCCCTCAACCTGGGACTGGGCTGACTGGCCTTTATCTCCTCTGAGGCCTAGGGTGGTCCCGGCCCACAGGTGACCCGCCTCCCCTGGCCTTAAGGCGAGCACTCCTCCTGAGAGCACTTAGTTCCCTCCGCCTCTCTGCCCTGAGCCTCTGTAGCTCAGGAGAGGCTGGAGGGTTACTGGACCCAGGAGCAGTTTCACCTTCCCCTGACAGGGCTGGGAGAGGCGCACCTGCAGGCAATGGGTCCTCAATCACCTCCGGAGCCAGAGTGGATACATCTGGTGTCTGCTCCTGAGGACCCGGCACAGGTGCAGGCCCTTCAGATTCAAGCCCCTGCCCCGGCTCAGCCAGCCCTGGAGGCGGGGACTCCTGTGCAGGCTGGGACTCCTCAGGTTCAGCTTCTGAATCAGATTCCCAGGCCATCACAGGGCAGCTGCTCTGGTTGCCATTGCTTATCTTCTTGGCGGGAGGTCTCAGCTAATTCATCTCTCCTCATCTGTGGGCCTCTGGAAGGTGAAATGTTTTAAAATTGCCACTTCCACTCAGGACAGTTATTACTTTAGCCATTTGATCAATGAGGTGGACAGAAGGCAGCTGGGGTTCAGCAGAGCAGCTCAGTTTCTATCTTGGCTTATTGACAAATTTGCAGAGGACGGGGAAGGTGCTGCTCTGGTAGAGGGAATCATAGGGAATCTTTCTAGGCACATGTGCTGATGGCTTGGTGCTATGAAAGTATTTTTTTAAAATAATGGATTAATCTATTAAAAACCAAATGATTAATCAAGTCAAATTTATTTCATCGACTTGATCAGATTAGTTGCTACTTAAAATCCTATGACTTTAAACCAAAAGGTCATTTATGTGAACGTTACAAGTTCTGGGAAGGGGAAAGCATATTCATCATCATCATTTCATATCTGTAAACACAGTATTGTTCCCAAACATCTGGCTAGCAACAGCAGGAATACTTTCAATGTGCTGTATCGAGTCCATCATGCACTGACTTCACAAAGCAACCTAGATAATTTTTCTACCTTTGTGACCTGGTTCTGAAATAAACGTGGTCCAACATCCAGCACTCATTGCTCAGCTTCTAAATTTTGGTTTTGCATCAACTATTACTGCCATCAAAATAGGCAGATTACAAGAAAGGACTTTGATGCTACTGGGAATCTCCTAGTTTTAGTTATAGTTTATTTATTTAGAAATATTTTATCCCACTTTTCATCATCACTGATCCCATGGTGGTGTACAAATGTATTATGGGAAAACAAACAAACATAAAGGCATAATGCATGGGAGAAGCAGAACCAATACTCGATTCAATTAAAATGCATAAAACCATAAAATGCTATAGATGGTTCTATAAAATCACAATACTTAAAAGTCTGGGGAAATACCATACTTTTCCATGTATAAGACTAGGTTCTTTTACTCAAAAAGAAGGTTTAAAAAGTGGGGGCGTCTTCTACACAGGTAGTGGGTAGGGGTGATGGGTGATTGGTTGCAGCCGCGAGCTGGCAATTTGTAGTGTGATTGGTGGCTGCGGCAAGGGTTGCTTTGCATTGGCTGTGGGAAATTGGTGTGTGATTGGTTGCTGTGTCAAGGGCTGCTGAGGAATGGCCAAAAAATAAAAAAAGCTCAACAACTTTGGGCCATTTTCTGAAATTGCAGTTCCCCAAAATAGGGGGCGTGTTATACACAGAAAAGTATGGTAATTACTGTATTGGCCTGAATATAAGCCTCACTCCCCCCACCCCCCAATTCCAACCATGAAAAGTTAAAGTGCAGCTTATATTCGAGACCTTATGGTATGCAACCAGGAGCGCGGGACAAACAGTGCCAGGAGAGTGGCAAAGCGGCGCCTGCCCCTTGCGTAGTCCCCCTTCCTCTCCCCCAAGGCCAGGAAGGGAGAGAGCGAGAAAGGTGAAAGGCCTCCGGCAACACAGCTCGGCTCCCCCTGAGCCCCCGGGTTGCGGGCGGCTATGGCACAAGCTGCTTTGGCTTCCTCTTTAGCCCCACGCAGGGGACGCGGGTGGACCTGTGGGTTAAACCACAGAGCCTAGGGCTTGCCGATCAGAAGGTCGGCAGTTCGAATCCCCGCAACGGGGTGAGCTCCTGTTGCTCGGTCCCTGCTCCTGCCAACCTAGCAGTTCGAAAGCACGTCAAAGTGCAAGTAGATAAATAGGTACCGCTCCAGCGGGAAGGTAAACGGCGTTTCCGTGTCTGCTCTGGTCCGCCAGAAGCGGCTTAGTCATGCTGGCCACATGACCCGGAAGCTGTACGCCGGCTCCCTCGGCCAATAAAGTGAGATGAGCGCCGCAACCCCAGAGTCGGTCACGACTGGACCTAATGGTCAGGGGTACCTTTACCTTTACCTTTAGCCCCACGCAACCTCTCCCTGCCGGGAGAGGCTGCGTGGAGCTAAAGAAACCACAGCCCCGTGCAGCCTCTCCCTGCCGGAAGGGTTGCGTGCGGCTATGGCACAAGCCAAGGCAGCCAGCGGGATGGATCCTGCTCGCTGCTTTGGCTTCCTCTTTAGCCCCACACGATCTCTCCCTGCCAGGAGAGGCTGCGCAGGGCTAAAGAAGCCATAGCCCCATGCAGCCTCTCCCTGCCAGAGGGGTTGCGCGCGGCTATGGAACAAGCCAAGGCAGTCAGCGGGATGGATCACGCTGGCTGTTTTGGCTTCCTCTTTAGCCCCACGCAACCTCTCCCTGCCAGAGGGGTTGCGCGCGGCTATGGCACAAGCCTGCATTCGCTCCATAGGACGCATACACATTTCCCCTCAATTTTTGGAGGGGAAAAACTGCATCCAATAGAGCGAAAAATACGGTACTCAGAAACTTCAGAGGAAATAATCATGCCCTCCTAGGTTTCATGATACAGAGGCAAGGGAGTGTGGCTGCATAAGGAGCTTACAGATGAGCTGAGAATTAAGAAGGGCATTATTAGACGCCTGCTTCTTGGGAGGAAAGCAATGACAAACCTAGACAGCATCTTAAAAGCAGAGACATCACCTTGCCAACAAAGGTCCGTATAGTAAAAGCTATGGTTTTCCCAGTAGTGATGTATGGGAGTGAGAGCTGGACCATAAAGAAGGCTGATTGCCGAAGAATGGATGCTTTTGACTTATGGTGCTGGAGAAGACTCTTGAGAGTCCCATGGACTGCAAGAAGATCAAACCTCTCCATTCTGAAGGAAATCAGCCCTGAGTGCTCACTGAAAGGACAGATCGTGAAACTGAGGCTCCAATACTTTGGCCACCTCATGAGAAGAGAAGACTCCCTGGAAAAGACCCTGATGTTGGGAAAGATGGAGGGCGCAAAGAGAAGGGGACAACAGAGGACGAGATGGTGGGACAGTGTTCTCGAAGCTACCAGCATGAGTTTGACCAAACTGCGGGAGGCAGTGGAAGACAGGAGTGCCTGGTGTGCTCTGGTCCACGCGGTCACGAAGAGTCAGACATGACTAAACGACTAAACAACAACATTATTATTACTATTATTACTGGCCAATGGATCCAGATTTGTATCTATAAATTCATCAGCATAAAGCAACAGCTGGGCTCAGCTTTGTCTCCAGAAGCTATTCACCAGTGCCAGCCAGAGCTTAAATTTGCAAAACTAAACATGTCAAATAGCAGCACTCCAGAATAATTATACCAATATGCTTAGCAAGAATTTCAAGCATTAAAGGTAGTTTGCAACTCTACAATTCTATGATCCTGTTCTCACAGTGGCTGTCCGGATGCCTGTGAGAAACCAGTGAGCAGAATGGCCTATCTTCATTTCGTAACAGACCCTCCCTCGCCTTGCCCCATAGGTGGCTCAGGCACCTGACCACAGGAAAGCGAACCCTTCTATGGTCAGAGGGTAGCCGCTGTATCGGTCACGGGCAACTTTGAAATGCAGGTCGCAATTATATGTATCAATGGCCACCAGCGACTCATCAAAGTTGCACTATAGCACTTGTGGAGAATTTGAAAATAAAACCCTTAGATAATTTTTTCTCAAGTAATTATATTGTGGTCCAAACAACAGAGGTGACAAGAGATACTTTAGGAGATTGAGGGTAGGGTTGTTCTGAGTGAAATGAATAAAAAGTGAGGCCAGAAGGTTGGTCAGTCAGAGACACAGAGTTCAAGGAAGATCAAAATCCAGGCATCTGTTAGCTGTAAAAAGCTGACCTAAAGACATTGTGGTATCCTCAGAGAGTGGCAACTAATTTAGCCTTTTCTGTTCTGAATCTTCAGCAGTTTGATCTGACCATTTATGTCCCTTCTTTTTCTCTTTTGGCTAGAGAAATGGAATAAATAAATGGCTTGCACCAGGTTTTTAAAATAAAAAATACATTAATTTATGAGGGATCTACTTGAACTGTCCTTAAAATAAAGTACAATAAATGTCTGAAACAGTACAATACAAGTGCATCGATTCAGAGCAATCCCATGTCAGTCTCTAGAACAGAGCTGGGGAAGCCCAGGCCTAAGGGCAAAATGCAGCCTTCCAGACCTCCCTCCCTGTCTCTGGGACCAGCCGTGTTGCGTCGCTCGCTGGTGCCTGGGGCAGCGTACACACACACGCTGGGCAGGTGTGGGACACAGAGGGTGAACAGAACCCCCCGTGCCAGCCCAGCCCTTGCCACCGGAGCCTAGAGGGGCGGCGGGGCACTGCCAGCCTGTCCGCACAGCGAGGAGCCCATCTCTCCCCCAACGCTGGCCAGGCAGCCCTCCAGTGAGGGGCCTGGGGACACAGAGGTGAGGCCAGACTGGGCTCTGGGGCCCAGAGACCCCCAGAACCAGGTGGGGCAGGGTAGGACAGGAATCCCTGTGTGTGGGCGCCTGGCTTGCGCTCCCTAAAAGTTGTGTGCCCGGGGCTATGGCCCCTGAGCCCCCACTACGGTCCTGCCTGGGTCTCTCTTCAGGCCATGCCCTCTCCTCAACCTCCACCGCCCGTTCCACATCCTCCAGGAGTCTTCTTGCCTGGCTATGATGTGTCCCCCTTGCATGGCAGGGAGCTGTACTAAGTAACCCTCAGGATCACTTCCAACTCTACCGTTCTATGATTCCAAGTTAACACCTTGTGTGCCTGGATTTGGGGGGGGGGGTATAAAAAAGGCTGCAAGAATTACATATAGGAACTTACTTAGCACAGAAAGGAAAGATTGATGCTTGCTGTCCCTCTGCCTCAGCCCACCACTGCCATGTGCCCCCAAATCGTTGCCCATTCCGGGGGGAATATGGCTCTCGGGTTGAAAAGGATTCTGCATCTTCTCAAGCATGAGAGGCTATGGAGCCCCTGACATGCTTGGTGGGGGGCTGCCCACAGAAGAGCAGTAGCGGCCAGTATGGTGGGGCACACTCTTCTGACCCTGGCGTTGCCATAGCTTGCCTCAGGTGTGGGGAACCTTTAGCCCTCCAGAGCTTGCGGAACTGCATCTCTCATCAGCCCCAGGAAGCATAGCCAGTGGCCAGGGATGCTAGGAAGGGTACCTCTGCAACATTTGAAGGGCCAGAGGCTCCCCACACCTGGCCTACCTGGATGGTACTGAGGAGGAGGAGCCAGGGCCATGTGGATGCGCTGACAGAGCCAACTTGGTTTTCCCACTGGCTCTGCCAAACAGCCCAAACTTCACCACCACCCTGCCCCTCCACAGCAGACAACAACACTTTTGTAGCAGTCAGGTTGCATAACACTTTCAAAAACAGTGGTACCTCGGATTACAGACGCTTCAGGTTACAGACTCCGCTAACCCAGAAATAGTACCTCGCGTTAAGAACTTTGCTTCAGGATGAAAACAGAAATTGTGCGGCGGCAGCAGGAGGCCCCATTAGCTAAAGTGGTACCTCAGGTTAAGAACAGTTTCAAGTTAAGAATGGACCTCCAGAACGAATTAAGTTCTTAACCTGAGGTACCACTGTAGAAAGTTAAAAGCTTTAGATCTCATGGAATGTTTTCAACAAAATGGTTCCTCCCACCCCAGACAATTGCTTCTCATCCTTTTTGGATGCTAGGTTGTTATGTAATAATAATAATAATAATAATATATACCCCGCCCATCTGGCTGGGTTTCACCAGCCACTCTTGTATTTGGAGCAGGGCCTTTTCACTGGTAGCTCCAGGCTTTCCCTGGAAACAGGTTTCAAAAAGCAGAAACACTCATTCCACCTAGCTTTTGGGTATACATTTTTTTCTGGAGAGTACTGGTGGTATTTTTTCTGCTGCTTTTATTTTTCTCTGTTTGGATTTTAGGATGTTTTGTTGGTTTCACTTTGTGTGTATGTATGTCATAAATAATCTTTTATTCTGCAAAGCATTTTCACCCTTTTCAGACATTTGAAAGGGACTTCTAAAAAAGCATTAGCTAGATGCCAATGTGCACACAGTAACCTTTCCCTCCCAGTTGAAGGAAACCCTGCTTATGTGCATCTGCGCATGCACTAGTCTCCCTTTCCAAATGATGCAAATTGTGCATTGACTGGAGGGGGGAGCACAGCTGACATGAATCTACACTTTCCCCCTTTTTTTCTTTTTTCTGCATCACTTTACTTGTTTATAGGTAATTCAAATTATTTCAGCAAAATATTAATACCCCCCCCAAAAAAATGTATGTCAGTGTCTGGAGCAGTCCTGGGTGCTCCTTCATGTGTTTTGTACTGAACAACTAAAGAGGGCTTTTGAAAACTTTCTTTAAACTTTTTAAACAAGCCTTACAGCAGACTAGTGCTGTGAAGTTCCCAAAGCATTTTCGTTAGGCTAGCCCTTGGATGGGATCTAGTCTGCGCTCTTCTTGTATGGCTTAACCAGAGCTGCAGGGGTCTTCCCCGGGGAAGCTGCCAGGGGGTCCCCGAGGCGCCTTGGAGCGGCTGCGAGAAGCCTGCTTTCTCGCCGGCTTCGACCAGACGTCTCTTCTCGGAGGCTTCGCAACGGTCCCTTCCTCTGCCATCTTGGAGCCGGAGAGGCAGAGCGGGAGCCGGGAGCCGGGAGCATCTTCCTTACCTTCCTCGCTCAGGGTCCACGGCAGGGTCGCCGGCTCGGACGCGTAGCCACAGGCGCTGCCGTCGAAGGCGCACGAGCCGGCGGGCGGGAGGCGCAGGGCTCCGGAGACGCGCAGGGCTGCGGGGACAAAGCGAGCGCGCTCAGTCGGCGGGAGGAGCCCGGAGAAGCCCCAGCTCGGCCCGGGGGAGAGCGGCGGCGGCGGCTCTCTCGCACCTGCTTACCTTGCACCGCGAGGAGACCCAGCAGCAGCATCGCGTCCCTCGGAGGAAGGAGAGGCGGCGGCGGCGAGGAAAGGCTGGCCCGCCCCGAGGGGGAAGCGGCGTTAAAAGGCCGGCGGGGGCGGAGGAGGGAAGAGGGCTGAGCTTGGCTCGGCGGCGGCGGCGGGAGGAGGAAGGCGGCCCGCCAGCCCAGCAGCTGCTGCCCGGCCGGCGGCGAGGCGGAGAGGCGCCCGCCCAGGGACGGAGGCCCGGCCCAGGTCTCCCTGGGGGCTGCGCAGCGCCAGGGGAAGGGCGAGCCCCGCGGCCGGAGTCCAGCTGCCTGTCCAGCACGCCTGCCCCAGAAGTGGAGGGTCGACGCGGGGCTGGGAATGGCAGCACTTCCCGGCCGGGCGGGCGGGGGCTCGGAGGACTTGCAGCCGCTTGGCCTGCGCCTCTGCGGGGCGGGAGGGGGGGGCTTCCACGCCACTTCATGGGGCCGCTTGTTCCAGAGCATCATCTCGGTTTCATGCCTTTCTTTTCAACCTTTGTAGAGTCTGCTATGTACTGAAGTTCTCACCCTGGGCCAGCAGGGGGATACTGTAGATAGTTTTCACTCAGGTCCACATATGCAAATAAGGGATTGAAAGTGACGTTCAGTGATTGGATAGTTACAGAAAATGGTTACTGTTGCTTTGTAGTTGAGCTCTATATAAGCAGGCTGGCTGAACCCTTCAGTTCAGTTCTGTTCTGGCCTGTGAATAAACAAGAGCTGTTTGAAGAATCGCTGTGTCGTCTGCTATGTTCACCCACAACTTAACACTGGCGACGAAGGTGGGATCGATGGACATCAGAGCACAGCCAGATGCGGCCATCCTCTGAACTGAGCTGAATCACTGAGCTGAATCATTGAGTGAAATCACTGAACAGAACCAATTCGGAGTTGACTGTTCTGGCTAGAGTACTGTCTTCCAGCCATCGCCCTTCACGCCGGCATCGGAATCATGGCTTCACTTGTGCCTCTACTGCCATTTGCGCCAGCCTCTGAATCATGGGACTCCTACCTCGCTCGGTTTGACTGCTACCTCCAAGCCAACGAGCTGCCGGAAGTGTTCGAGGAGCGTAAGCGGGGCCTATTCCTCAGCCTCTGTGGGCCTGAGGTGTTCGAGACGGCCCGAGCATTGGTTGCGCCTCAAGCAGTCCAGGCAGCGCCATGGGACACGATTCAAGAGAAGCTCCGGAACCACTATGCGCCAAACCCGTCCAAGCCGACTCGGCCCCGAACACACTGATCAGATGCTTGGAAGCTGTGGCTGGATGGTTTCGTGGGAGCCGATTGAAACTAAATCCTTCAAAGACAGAGGTCCTCTGGCTGGGTCGGGATGGCATGGGGATGAGGGACCAACTCCCTTCTCTTGCGGGGGCCCAATTAGTGCCATTGCCTTCCGTTAAGAGTTTGGGTGTAATCCTTGACGCCTCCCTTTCCAGGGAGGCGCAGGTTACAACAACAGACAAGGCGACATTTTTCCACCTTCGCTGCATCAAGCAGTTGGTCCCTTACCTTTCCCGCCCCGACCTGGCCACAGTGATCCATGCAACAGTCATCTCCAGGCTTGACTACTGTAATTCGCTCTACGCGGGGCTGCCCTTAAAGCTGACCCAGAAACTCCAGAGGGTGCAGAATGCTGCAGCGAGGCTCCTCCCGGGGTCTCTGCCATGGGAGCATATTCACCCAGTGCTTTTCAAACTGCACTGGCTCCCGGTAGAGTACAGGGTCAGATTTAAGGTGCTGCTTTTGACCTTTAAAGCCCTTCATGGCCTAGGACCCTTGTACCTACGGGACCGCTTCTCCTGGTATGCTCCACGGAAAGCCTCAAGGTTCATAAATAGCAACACCCTAGTGGTCCCGGGCCCTAAGGAAGTTAGATTGGCTTCAACCAGAGCCAGGGCCTTCTCAACACAGGCTCCGGCCTGGTGGAACGCTCTGCCTCATGAGACCAGGGCCCTGCAGGATCTGATTTCTTTCCGCAGGGGCCTGTAAGACAGAGTTGTTCCACCTGGCCTTTGGCTTGGAGCCAATTTGATTCCCTCCCTCTCTTTCTTTTTTCCTTTCCTCTCCTCCTGCGATGAGGCTACATTTTAATATTTTAATATTTCAATATTTTAATGTTGTATTTTAATTTTGTTTTTAAGTTGTATTCATTCAACTTGTTTTTATTATTGCTTGTAAGCCGCTCTGAGCCCGGCCTTGGCTGGGGAGGGCGGGGTATAAATAAAAATTATTATTATTATTATTAAGATTGCTGCCCGCCATGCATTCTACCACCGGAACCAGGCAGAGGGGGAGTCAATTAACAACTACACTGCTGCCCTCCGACAGGCTGCAATGCACTGCGAGTTCCGAGACTTAGACGATGCCCTGATGGATCGAATCGTCTGCGGGGTCCCGGACATCCATCTGCAACGGCGTCTCCTCGCCAAGCCAGACCTCACGCTGCAGAAAGCCATTGACCCAGGAGATCCGCAAGGCCAGCAGCCCGCGTCTTGCTAGGAAGCCAGTTCCAGTGCATCATGAAGAGGCCAGCAGTGACGGGGCATTCTCCAGTGAAGACGATGACATGCACCAGACAAAGCGGGAGCACAGGAAGTTCAAACAGAAGTCCAAGGGCCAGTCGGAATGTGCCGGCTGCAGAGGCAACCATTCCCGTGCCAAGTGTTGATTCAGAGACGCCATCTGTCGGAAGTGTTCCAGAAGGGGCCACATCGCTAAGGTCTGCCGATCGGCTCTGTCCGACACCCCCCATCCACCGACTTGCAAGTCCGAGTCTTCACTCCAGTCCGCCAAGGAAAGCTGTTTCACTCTCACCAACTGCCGCTGCCCGTCCGGAACCACGATTGGCCAAACTGACTCGCATACGCGACGCAAGCTGAACGTCACGGTGCTCATTGAAGGAGCTCCATGTGACATGGAGATCGACACCGGGTCTGCCCTGTCCATTGTGTCTTGGAGCACCATCAAAAGACTGGTACCCAGAGTGTCCAAAAGGCAACTCGACTCTCACCATGTACACCTGAGAGACTACCAGGGAAACGACATTCCCATGGTAGGCGTTGGCCGGTTCCGGATCGCCTTCAAGGACTTTTCGGGCCTGCTCTGACTGGTGGTGGTCGAAGGGCAGTGGCCTCCTAGGGCTACACTGGTTTGATGCCCTCGGCCTGGAAGTCACGGGCATCAACTACATCTCTAACGCAGAGACTGAGGGTCTGGTCAAAGACTTTGCCAAGGTTTTAGACGGCACTTTGGGTCAATATACAGGTACGCCCATCTCCTTTAGCCTTGATCCACAAGTCGCCCCCATCAAGCTAAAGCCACGCCGGGTTCCCTTTGCTCTCAAGACTAAGGTGGACGAACAACTGGACAAGCTGATCGCCCAAGGAGTTTTGGAGCCGGTTGACCGTGCCAAGTGGTAAACCCCCATCGTCACGCCTGTCAAGCCAGACGGGTCAGTGAGAATCTGTGCCGACTACAAGTGCACAATCAACAAGGCACTTTAGCAGCATGCTTACCTGGTTCCTGTTGTTCAACACCTGCTGCATTCCCTGGGTGAGGGTAAGGTCTTCGCTAAGCTGGACCTTGCCCAAGCCTATCAACAACTGCCTGTCGATAATGCCACCGCTGAAGCCCAGACAATCGTCACCCACCGAGGGGCATTTCGTTGCCGCCATTTGCAGTTTGGGGTGAGTGTGGCTCCTGGCATCTTCCAAAGCCTTATGGAGCATCTCCTGCAAGGGCTTCTGGGCGTGGTGCCGTATTTCGATGGCGTCTTGGTGTCCGCAGACTCACAGCAGCAGCTGTTCGAGCGCCTCCGTGCCGTGCTGACCAGGTTCCAGGAGGCCGGGCTCAAGGTAAAGAGGGAGAAGTGCCAGATCGCTGTTCCACAGGTGGAGTTCCTGGGCTATCTTACCGGCGCCACCGGCCTTCACCCGACGACATCCAAGATCTGTGCTATCCAGCAGGCCCCCATCCCAAAGAACAAGACGGAGTTGCAGGCGTTCCTGGGGCTGCTGAACTTTTATAACATGTTCCTGCCCCACAAAGCCACGGTGGCTGAGCCTCTTCACCGACTCCTCAGCACGAAGACACCTTGGTCCTGGGGTCATCGGCAGATGACGGCCTTCAACGCGGTCAAGGCTCTCCTTTCATCGGACAGTGTGCTGGTACAGTACAGTGAAGCCAGGCCGCTGGTCCTTGCCTGCAACGCCTCACCTTTTGGCATTGGTGCTGTCCTTAGTCACCGTTTTCCAGACGGAAGAGAAGCATCGCTCGCCTACTTTTCCAAGAACCTATCTCCGACTGAACGGAAGAATTACAGCCAGCTCGACAAGGAGGCACTGGCACTTGTGGCTGGAGTGAAGAGGTTCCATGAATACCTCTACGGCAGAACTTTCAACCTCATCACCGACCACAAGCCGCTCCTGGGCCTCCTTGCTGGTGATTGACCAACTCCACCGGTCCTCTCGCTGCGCATGCTGCGATGGACTGTTTTCCTGGCTCCCTACCACTACTGGCTCGTCCATTGCCTGGGGAAATTGATGGGCCATGCTGTCGCCCTCAGCCGTTGCCCTCTTCCAGCGTTTGTGGAAGACCCGGCTCCTGCTCTATCGCTCCTCCTGATTGAGGATCTTCCAGCAGCGCCTATATCGGCTGCCACTGTGGCCTCCGCATCTGCCCAGGATCGCACCATCAGCCGTGTGCTGAACCGGGCGTGGAGGGGGTGGCCACAAGGGCCTTTTGCATCGGAGTTCCAGCCGTTCGCAATCAGACAACATGAACTCTCGGCTCACCACAGCTGTCTGCTGTGGGGAGACCGCGTCATGATTCCCCAAAGACTCCGTCAACGCATCCTTGAGGCTCTGCACATTGGCCACCCAGGAATCATCAAAATGAAGGCGTTGGCTCGGTGTTACGTCTGGTGGCCTAACATGGACGATGCTATCACTGCCTGGATGTCCGCCTGTCAAGCGTGCCAAGAATCTAGGCCTGCACCACCGGCAGCTAAGGGACACACCTGGGAGACGCCCAAGACACCCTGGTCGAGGGTGCACATCGATCTGGCTGGCCCCTTTCACGGCCGGACCTTTATGGTAGTGGTGGATGCCTATTCCAAATGGCTGGAGGTGGCCCTGATGCCCTCCACCACTACCGAGGCCGTCATCCGGGTGCTTTGCGACGCCTGGGTGTCCTGATGTCCTTGTCTCCGACAACGGACCGCAGTTCACGTCAGGCACTTTTGGGCGGTACCTTTTGGGACTGGGCATTCGCCATGCCCTAACAGCACCACTTCATCCATCCAGCAACGGGCAAGCGGAGAGAATGGTGCGCTCAGCAAGAGGCACTGGCGCGCCTGGACCGGGGAGACTGGCACGAGCGGGTCGCCGAATACTTGTTCATGCAACACATCACCCCTCATGCGGCCACAGGGCGGAGTCCTGCTGAACTGCTTATGGGCCCCCGCCTCATGTCCCCGCTCGACCGGCTGCACCCGGACTTTGCCGTGGCCGAACCCCCAGGCTGTGCTAACGCGCCACGGTCATTTGTTCCAGGAAACCAGGTCTTTGCCCGGAACTATGTGGGGGACATTCCTTGGGTGCCAGCCACAGTAGTGGGAGTCACTGGACCTCGCTCGTACCAGGTGGCACTCTCCAAGCGCCCAACTTATTTAAAGGACTATGTTGTTGGACATGTATCACTGTTGGTCTAAGTATGTGAAATCTAACCGATATGCTTTTGTGCCTAATTGAACCATTATGTGTAGTGCTGTATATAAGGAAACCATTATCATTGTAACTAATGCCTTATCTCAGTGGGGAGGGGTGTTATGTACTGAAGTTCTCACCCTGGGCCAGCAGGGGGATACTGTAGATAGTTTTCACTAAGGTCCACATATGCAAATAAGGGATTGAAAGTGACGTTCAGTGATTGGATAGTTACAGAAAATGGTTACTGTTGCGTTCTAGTGGAGCTCTTTATAAGCAGGCTGGCTGAACCCTTCAGTTCAGTTCAGTTCTGGTCTGTGAATAAACAAGAGCTGTTTGAAGAATCGCTGTGTTGTCTGATATGTTCACCCACAACTTAACAGAGTCCATCTCACACTTTCTTTCTTTTGCATAGCCTTCTTCGCAGCATCCATCCCTTCCTGAGTCTTTTAAAATAGACATCCATTACATGGGAATACTACTGTATAAAGGTCCATATAGTTAAAGCTAAGGTTTTCCCAGTAGTAATGTATGGAAGTGAGAGCTGGACCATAAAGAAAGCTGATCGCCGAAGAATTGATGCTTTTGAATTATGGTGCTGGAGGAGACTCTCGAGAGTCCCATGGACTGCATCAAACCTATCCATTCTGAGAGCCAGTGTGGTGTAGTGGTTAAGAGTGGTAGTCTCGTAATCTGGGGAACCGGGTTCGTGTCTCCGCTCCTTCACATGCAGCTGCTGGGTGACCTTGGGCCAGTCACACTTCTTTGAAGTCTCTCAGCCCCACTCACCTCACACAGTGTTTGTTGTGGGGAAGGAAGGGAAAGGAGAATGTTAGCCGCTTTGAGACTCCTGAAGGGGAGTGAAAGGCGGGATATCAAATCCAAACTCCTCTTCTTCTTCTGAAGGAAATCAGCCCTGAGTGCTCACTGGAAGGACAGATTCTGAAGCTGAGGCTCCAATACTTTGGCCACCTCATGAGAAGAGAAGACTCCCTGGAAAAGACCCTGATGCTGGGAAAGATGGAGGGCACAAGGAGAAGGGGACGACAAAGGACGAGATGGTTGGACAGTGTTCTCGAAGCTACTAACATGAGTTTGACCAGGCAGTGGAAGACAGGAGTCCTGGTGTGCTCTGGTCCAGGGGGTCACGAAGAGTCGGACACGGGTAAACGACTAAACAACAACAATGCCTTGGAGTGATAAACTCACAAACATTTTAAGTTATCTCAAAAGGCTTTTAAGATAAACAACTGAATGTTTTGCAGGAAATCGAAACTGGTTTGCCATATGCTGTATCTCCCAGTCTCCACTGATAAGAACCTGAAATATAAAGCATGTGTATAAATATTTCACATCTCTGGCAGCAATCTAGTTCTCAGTTGTGCATATGTAAACACAGTCCTGCATTTGCAGCCTAATCTCTCTTTCCTTACAATAGGCCTTTGAGGTTCTGTAATGAAACATAGAAATCGGATGGAGAACTGGTTGCTTCTGGTTCTACAAGAGCCATTTCCTCTCAAATTGCCATCCTTTATTCACTCACTTTTTACAGAGTATCCCTAAAAAGCATTTCTAAGTCCATGGCAATCTAGTGTTTCTTTGCTGTCTTCCTATGTCCCCCTGCCCTGAGCTGATTTGTAGTTTTTTAAATTTATTTTTTATTATAATAGTAAAAGATAATTGCTATTCAGATTTTCCCTGTGTCTTTAAATTAAGACTCATCTCATGTCATTGCTAGGAGAATATTCACAAGCTGATTTTTATTTGCCATTGAATAGCCTCTCTGAATTGCTCCAGTGTTGTTCCTGTAGGGGTGGTGGAAGACTTTAATAACGGTTTCCTCTGATTATTTTTTCTTAGTACCTTTTAACTATTTTAAAAAAGCAATTTCACTATTATAAATTAATACAATAATCCAAATTTTCCCTTCCTGGTGGGAACTGAAATTGATACTGGGGAATTTCAGTACAGTGGTACCTCTGGTTATGTACTTAATTCGTTCCAGAGGTCCATTCTTAATCTGAAACTGTTCTTAACCTGAAGGCCACTTTAGCTAATGTGGCCTCCCGCTGCCGCCGCGCCGCTGGAGCACGATTTCTGTTCTCATCCTGAAGCAAAGTTCTTAACCCGAGGTACTATTTCTGGGTTAGCGGAGTCTGTAACCTGAAGTGTATGTAACCCGAGGTACCACTGTAATGCTATTCAAGGACAACTAACAATCTGTTGATCACTAATCCCATAGCCCACATTAACAGGAAGCAATAAAATAGAATAAACCTGTACAAAATATACCAGAGGCCCAATACATCAGAGGCATCAGAGGAAGTGTTACCTCACACTTCCCAGTACATTTTCCTTCACTTTCCTTATCACAAAAAATCAGGGTTGGCCCAAGGCATTTTGGCACCTAAAGCAGACCTCAAAATGGCACCAGGGAAGAACGAGTAAAGGAAGAGCTGCTATATCATGACCGGGGGGGGGGGGGGACAACAACAGGATCTGCTGCCCTGGTGGATCCTGCCAGCTGAGATGGCCTCCTTACCTGACCTCATGAGTGGGCCAGTCTTGCAGAAAGTCCAATATTTTAGTGGTGCAAGGTTTGTTGTGCAAGACCTCCCCAATCAACTATAACTGTGTGACATGAATTTGCTGGTATGTGATGGACGTCTGGCTGCACCCTATGTGGACTTATGGGGAAGCAGGACAAACTGAATCATCCTATGTATGTGCTTAAGGATCAGAAGCGCTTGCTCCCCTAACAATCAGCATCCGAAAGGCTAATTGAATAAAGGACACTTTTTCTCATGTACAAGATTTCACTGAATAACCTGCTGCTTAAACAGAGATTTCTACAGTCATATTCATAAGGGCAGCAGACTTTAAAGAGCTTATAATCAAGGAGGAATTTCAACTGGGTTCAATTTTCAGCAGGGGTAGGGAATTGCTTTTGCCCTCCAGCTGTTGCTTAAATGTAACTCCCATCAGCCCTAGTAAGCATGGCCAATGACTAGGGTTAATGGGAGTTGTAATTCAGTGACATTTGGAGGGCCCAGTGTTCCTGATCCCTGGTTTACAGCATCTACATTGCGTGCTGAGGTCCCCCAAATCATCCCTACCCCAATAACTCACACATCACACATAATTTTTGTTTAAGGTTTTTGGCATAATTTTGGCCACAACTTTTATTATCATACAAAATTGTGAGTGGTTGCGTAGGCATTGGTTATGACTAGCTATCCCCCCCACCTTGGGGGATAGCACTGACTCCCGGATTCCAGCGTAAGTCAGTGTGGAGGAACAAGCAGGGCAACTGGGGCTGCGTTACAGACCCTTCAGTTCCTCCCTGCCTGCGCCTTGGGGTCTTACACGGCCCGCACCCGATTCCAGGGGTTTGGACAAGGGGATGGTAAGCCCCAGAATTCCTTTAACGGAATTCCCATTCCGCAGCAGCATTGGAGGGGTAGGCACAGCCAATCCATACCCCTCCACCAACCAATTTAACCAATGCCTAACCGCCAACCTTACAAGTTGTGACGATTTGCTACGTAGTAGGCAAAACCCAATTGGCACACACTAATCAGCCAAAAGGAAAAATTCCTACTAGGCCCCCGCACCAAGGCGGACGACCCCATGACAGGCAATAGCAAGGTCAGAGTGAAGCCCAAACAAGGGAGGGCGGGCGGGTGATCCGGTGTCCACAGTGAAAGAGAAAGGAACAAGCTGTGGACCCAGTATAAATAACCTCTGACTCCACCCCTTACTTGGCAACATCAAATTTACCCCAGTAACAACAGTCACCAATCAATTCAATTCCCTTGCAACAGCCTGGCTGGCAACTGAGGATGTTTTGTCTGGCCCCATCCGCAACACGTGCTCTCTCTTTAATGAGAACACGCTTTGCGTGCTGAGGTCCCCCAAATCATCCCTACCCCAATAACTCACACATCACACATAATTTTTGTTTAAGGTTTTTGGCATAATTTTGGCCACAACTTTTATTATCATACAAAATTGTGAGTGGTTGCGTAGGCATTGGTTATGACTAGCTATCCCCCCCACCTTGGGGGATAGCACTGACTCCCGGATTCCAGCGTAAGTCAGTGTGGAGGAACAAGCAGGGCAACTGGGGCTGCGTTACAGACCCTTCAGTTCCTCCCTGCCTGCGCCTTGGGGTCTTACACGGCCCGCACCCGATTCCAGGGGTTTGGACAAGGGGATGGTAAGCCCCAGAATTCCTTTAACGGAATTCCCATTCCGCAGCAGCATTGGAGGGGTAGGCACAGCCAATCCATACCCCTCCACCAACCAATTTAACCAATGCCTAACCGCCACCCGAGCCCTTATGCTCGCCGCCAACCACTCACAAAGCAAACCACACCCTCAACTTGGACACCACTGCATCCAACCATACATCATTCCCAGACGTGGAAAGATGAACCCCATCAGCCCTGTATAAGACTTCCTCCTTAAACGAAATACGAGGGTGAGGAATCACGCATCCGCCCAAGCTCACCACCAACTTGCCCACCGCGGAATTAATCCGCTTCCTAACTTTCTCAGTGGATGCTGGGCAAGGACTGCCCCACCAAATGCGGCGCTGAAGCAACTGTGACCAAATCAATTTCGTATTAGGCACCATAGCCGCCAACTCCCTTAGGTCCTGTAAAATAACAGTACGCAGCGTATAGCAAGGAAAAGAAACCATATCATTCTCCCCAAGCTGCACCACAATCGCTGAAGGTGGGCCAAGCAGGAGGACACGCCTTTTCATGAGTGGCAAGAATTCCCTCCAACGCATCCCCCTTCTGGAGATCCAGGACACCTGCACATGCTGCGGAAGGCCCAGGCCATCTCCCAATCCAGACTGACGAGCTCTGTCAGCGGCCCAATGCACAATACTGTGGCCCACTATCCAGATACGGATAGTGCCCGGACCTAGGGTTAAAACAGAAATGTAAGTACACAGCCACATTATTTCCTCACATACGTTTTGAAAGCATCCGATCTCCATCGACCCAAGTCCTTTATCCTCTTCACGGATAAACCCCAATGGGCGGCTGTAGTTGCAGCACCAATCCGGAAGGAGTGAGGAGCGAACTCCGAAGCCTCAAGCCCACACGCTACAATGGCTTTACGCATCACCTTAGTGAATTGATGCCGTACTAATGGGTGCCCATCTTCGTGAATAAACAGGGGCCCTTCACCCACTGGTCGCAAGGCCAGGTACCGCTTAAGGTCCTTTACCGGACAAGGGCCACCTTCCCCAGACGCCGGGAGCCTGATAACGGCTCCCCTACCCAGCTGATCCGTCTTTGAGTTTCTGATATTAATTTGCAAGTCAGACGGAGACATACTCACGTCCTGCAACAACAAGCCCCTGGAACCTCCATCCCGCTTTGGCTCAAGGACCACCTCTCCTACTCTCAGGGCCCCAAAGAAAGCCAATGAGAAAGCTGCAGAAAACAAACGGGCCTCGAATTTAGACCAACAGATGCTACGCAATTTAGTATGCATCTGCGCCAGCAACTCTAATGTAATAGGCCGTCTAGGAATAGGCTTAGAGGGAGTGAGACGCCCCCAACCTTCCACAGCTCTGCGCACCACAAACTTCCCACACGGATCCTTGTTAAAAAATGCCCTGCTAAAAAAGGAAATCGCTGCCGAATGAAGTCGCAGCGTCCTGGCCGCCCGGCGCATCTGGAATAGATGTGCCAAATACTTGAGCACCTGAGAGGAAGAATGGGGGGCAGTAACCTCCTCAACCGTCTGTCCATTAAATAATAAAAAATCTGCCCAGGCCTTTTTATAAGACCTCAAAGTAGAGGGGGCAACAGTGGAGGGGGCAAGAAATGCAGCTACTCCCTGTAAAACTAAGGGAAGACAGCAAATCATTCTCGCCCAGCTGTACCACCAGCACTGCGGGAGGATCTGCACAGGTCACACTCGACCGCACCAAAGGAAGGATCTCTTCCCAAAGCATTCCCCATCTGGACAGCCAGTATATGTTCACATGGGCAGGAAGACTGAGATGGCGCCCCAGTCCAGACTCGTCAGCGCGCTTGCCAGCCCAGTGTACAATGCTGTGGCCCAAATGTGCACAGCTGCTCCTATGAAAAAAGGAAATAACAGACAAGCATCAGCACAGACATCATTGTGACACTTCCTGATATAACCCTTGTCAGCGTCAGACTTCCAATGACCCGTATTCAAAATCCTGTCTACTGACAGGCCCCCAGTGTGCAGCCTTTGCAGCAGCACCTATTCGGAAGGAATGAGGCGTGTTCAGCGGTAAGCAAGCCGCAGGCCGTAATAACTGGTGCACGAGGTAAGCACATTGATGCTTGGCTAACGGGAACCCATTTTCATGCACTAGGAGCGGGCCAGCCCCCAGGGGAATGAAAAGCCAAATATTCTGTTATCCATAACTGGGCAAGGGCCCTCCTCACCTGTGTCGGGAAGCCAGATTGTGGCACTCCTGCCCACTAAGTCTGTTTTAGAGTTCCCAACTCTAATGACCAGCTCCAAAGCGGATAAGGAAAAGTCCTGAAGCAATAAGCCTCCAGACTCTCAGCCCCGTGCTGGCACCAACAACCATTTCCCCAACCCTCAGTGCACCAAAAGGCAATGGAATACTGAAAGGAGTCTCGCCTTGATCTTTAACCAGCAGACAAGTTTTAACTTGTTGCAGCTACTGCATAGGTAAAAATTGACAGACTTCCTGCCCACTGTCCTATGAGGTTGGAGCCTATTCCAACCTTCCAAGGCCCTGCGCACTACAAACTTTATACAAGGGTCTCTGAAAAATAAAGCTTCAGTATAACAGACATTGCAGCGGACTGAATTCTAATAGTTATAACCGCATGCCCAATCTGCAGCAGGTGGACCAAATACTGCAGGATCTGCTCAGAGGATGGGGGCCAGTTCATCTGAATAGCCGAGGACTGCCAGCTTAAGTCTAAGAAATCCATCCAGGCCTTCCCATAAGAGCTAAAAGCAGCAGGGGAAATGGAAGCTGCTGCTCTCTGTAATTACTAATTGTTGTCAAAATGCCACAGGTGGTCTGGAAAATTCTGGCAGTAGCTGAGTGTCTGGAGCCCAGGATCTGAAGCGCTCCAACTGAAAATGGGATAGAGTGTCAGCGACATCATTAGAGGATCCCGTAATCAGGAGCAGAAAGCACAATATTAAACCTTAAACGGCGCAGCTCGAAAACGTGAGCGGAGGGGCGGAGACTCTGCTGGAGCGTGAGGACTGTTTTGCCAAGACGCTCACCACTACCTGGTTATCAGGCCAAAAGCAGATCCGATGGTCACTGGACTCCTCGGGCCACATGTGAACTGCTACTACAATGGGGAAAACTCAAGAAAGTTAGGTCACATGATTGCCTCACCACACTGGGCTTGAGGCCATGGCTTTGCACACCAGCAGCCCTTGAAATAACAACCAAAGGGCAAAGATCCAGCAGCAGCAGCATGAACCTGAAAATCCCTGTGCGGGTTCAAGGTATCCTGCCATGGCGAACGACTATTGCATTCATTTCGGAATTGCAACCATTGCATGATTAATTAAGTGACCCAGCAAGATCGGATCTGATGAAGCATCACTTGCTACAGAGGAAGTATTACAAAATAACTTCCTTCAAGGCAGACAGCTTCTCCATAGGCAAGTGGTATGTTTTAGCAATGATATCCAACTGGATCCCTAAATAAAATGGGAATATGGGCAAAAGGTATTGAGCTATTGCTTGCCAGCTTCCAGCCCCCCGCTTGGGCAGGGGGCATCTTGTGCTGCCATCATGATATGTAAATTTACAGGGCCGACGCTGGCCAGAACCCCTAAAGAAGTCCCGACAAAGCTGCCGCCGAGCCAGCTTCCTTTTCAGACACACACTCTGTGTAATGCAAAAACACACTCCATGCAGTGCACACACACTCCATGCAATGCAACTATACACTCCGTGCAATGCAAAAACCACACTCTGTGCAATGCAACTACACACTCCGTTCAATGCAACTAGACACTCCGTGCAATGCACACACACTCCATGCAATGCAACTACACTCCATGCAATGAAACTACACACTCCGTTCAATGCAACTAGACACTCTGTGCAATGCACACACACTCCATGCAATGCAACTACACTCCATGCAATGCAACTACACTCCATGCAATGCAACTACACTCCATGCAATGCAACTACACACTCTGTGCAATGCAACTACACACTCCGTGCACTGCACACACCCTCCGTTCAATGCAACTACACACTCCGTGTAATGCACACACACTCCGTGCAATGCAAAAAACACACTCTGTGCAATGCAACTACACCCTCCATGCAATGCACACACACTCCGTGCAATGCAACAACACACTTCGTACAATGCAACTACACACTCCGTGCAATGCACACACACCCTCTATGCAATGCACACACCCTCCATGCAATGCAACTGCAAATCTCTCACGCAATGCAATGCAATTGCAGCCCGTGCAGCACCGTGCCCTGCAACGCACAGAGCAAACTGCAATGCGGGCACGCAAAGGTGCTTTCTCCCGCTTGCATATTGCAAATGTGGCGCCCGTTACATCCCTCGCAGTGAGGTAACCACCAAAAGGACCTAAGTGTCCAGGTAGAGGAATGGGGGAGCATGCAGCTGTCCCATACAGGGACCAATCCTGCAACCTAGGCATTACCGGCACTATGCGCTGACCCAGTGAAACCAATGCTTCATGGACCACATGGGGACACTATTCAGGCCGGAAACGCTTCCAGGCCATCGAATTCTAGGGCAAAGCCCTAGGATCACCTGCTAGGCCAGGCATAAATATTTCCAGTGAAATAGCAGAGTTGAGGTAGCCCACAGCTTGTCCAGGTACCCCTGCTTGCCCTTTTAGAGGGAAGCACCCCTTCAAGAAACCCAAAATTCTTTTATCACAAATGGGCCGAACTACCCAGCAACAGAATAGCCCAAAAGGAGCAGTTTGTTTTGGTTTTTTACAACAATGACTAAGAGGGGGATATGAACCCTGTCTCCCAGGTCCTAGTCCTACACTTTAGCCACTAAGCCACAATGGCTCGTCTCTAAAATGGCAGTCACCACTATCAGGGCAAAACAAACTTGGAGAAAATAAACTTGTTCAGAAACAGCATAGTTCAAGAGCATATACAGCGGGCTCATAGTCACTGGAGGCACAGAGAGCCTCTGGCACCCTCTGTCTGCCTCAGATATACCTTAGCAGCAACTGGGCCTGCAAGCAGATACATAGAGAGAATGAATCACGTGTCAGAGACTTAACAATTAACTGGTACCTGTAGCAGACTTAGGCTTGGAAGTTGTGTGCAGGCCGACTAGGCCTCCCTGTTTCTGCTCTTGAGAATCTGAGTCTCATAGCAATATTAAAGGAACTCAAAATAGTGCTCCTGTCCAAGGCTAGATTAAAATTTGGCCAACAGCGCTGCACACACTCAAAATAAAGCCAACCTTCGGGGATACTATAAACGAAAGTGATTCCAGCTAAGCTGGGAACAGCCCTGACTAGCCCCACAATTTACAACAGGAGAAATGGGGGAAACCTTTTTGCGAAAGAAAGCCCCTAATGGGGCTCTCTCCCTATTGGAAAGGCAAGCCACAGATACAGGGAGAATCTTCTCACAGGACAGGGTAAGGGGTGGGGTGGGAAATCAAACAGGAAAAAGAGGGAATTAAATTATTTAAGGGACTAGAGAGGATTAAAAGAAGGGGGAAATAAAGAAATGTAACCAGACAATGAGAAGATTGCATCACTGTCCTCCAGACAGTCCAAGTGCTCCATGTGATCCGGTGTCCACAGTGAAAGAGAAAGGAACAAGCTGTGGACCCAGTATAAATAACCTCTGACTCCACCCCTTACTTGGCAACATCAAATTTACCCCAGTAACAACAGTCACCAATCAATTCAATTCCCTTGCAACAGCCTGGCTGGCAACTGAGGATGTTTTGTCTGGCCCCATCCGCAACACGTGCTCTCTCTTTAATGAGAACACGCTTTGCCTTACAATACAGACTGCTCAGACAACACTATTCCATCTGCCTTAAGGGAAGCCATTCATTTTTTCCCTTTGTCACTTTGATAATGTGTTTCCCCCAAACCTGACCTGGTTAAAGAAGAAATGTAGTCAATTAAACATCTGCACACTCCACATACTCTCTGTGGTACTGAAGAAGCATACATTTGAGTAAACTATCTCTTGCAGTTTTCATCCTGAATTAACAATGCCCACAAATTCTAGATTCCATACCAAATTATGTTAGATATTTATGTTTAAAATGTGGTATCAGTATCATTTGTAAAAATGTACTATTCACATTTGCATTATTTAAACCAAGTTGCCTGTTCTCCAAAAGGATATGCCATTAGACATTTTTTAATTCTAAATATATTTTAAATTTCTCATTGCCTAGCATCAGCGAGAAGCAAAAAAAATCTAGTTTTGTAGTGTGTGGTTTTTTAAAACCACCCAGTTGGGCTAGTTCAGACTTGCCATTTGGCTAATTTTAAACCCAGACTCTTCCACAACCCACAAAACAAATGCATATGCAGTGCTCTACAACAATGCCCTTTTATTCACGTGTACTGTCTATATTCATTTTTTAAAAAATAAATTTTTATTAATTTTCCATACAGTTATACATTTTTATCCAAAATACAACAAATTGTCTCTTTCTTGAACTTCCTTCAGCGTCTCTGAGAATCATCCGTATTTATAACTTTAATTACACATTCCCTTCTTTTGTATTGCCATTATACTTCCCTTCCCCCACTATTTCATATTAACAATACTTCTCTATTTTACAGTGCCTCTTGAAAACCCACTAGCGTTGTGTTCACACCACATACGTTTTTCAGATAATCAACAAACTTTCCCCAGTCTTTGATGAACTTTTGGTCTTTGGTGTATCTGATTTTCCCAGTTAATTTGTCCAATTCCGCGTACTCTGTCAATTTCAGTCTCCATTCTTCTATCGTCGGTATTTCCTCTTGCTTCCATTTCTGGGCCAACAGGATTCTGGCTGCCGTTACTGCATATTGAAAGAGTTTACAGTCTTTTCTTCTTATATCCTTTCCTAGGATCCCTAAAAGAAAAGCCTCCGGTTTTTTTACAAAAGTATATCTTAACATTTTTTTCATTTCATTGTATATCATTTCCCAAAAGCTTTTCACTTTCTTACATTCCCACCACACATGAAAGAACGTCCCTTCTTTTTCTTTACATTTCCAACATTTGTTACACGTCTTATACATTGTACTTTCCAAAGCTCAGCCCACTTTATTAATGTATTTACTGGATATTCCCCATAGCCCAGTTTTTTAGGATGATGCATAGTGTTGGCATTTGTCTTAGATCTCTCACTTAGCCAGCTTTTGCTCAGGGCAAAACAAAACAGACATCTGCTTAAAATGTATATACAATAGAGTGACTATTTTAATGAACTGGGCTGCAGTTCTGCCAAATGCATGCTGGAAACGATACAAGCTGTACTGTGAACTTGCTTGACAAATGTGCTCAAATTGCTCTCCTGCCAGTGTATATTCGTAGCCACATGCAACTGAATGCTAAGTGAAAACTAAAAATGTCAGTAATGCATTTCTCCCTACTCAGGGTGAGTTAGAAAAAGAAATCTTCCTGTGCAGTAAAGTTGCCTCCAAAAGATGAAATAAGACAACACTGCCAGTAGCGGAACTGTTTGATCAAGTTCTACTGTACTTGATTCAAGGAATAACATTCTCAGTGAATCTCTATATTGGTAAGTTGGGGATATATTAAGTGTAGCTGCACGTTCCATACTTTTTGCAAGCAATGCCAGATGGCCTGCAAAACAGATTTTTGACCATGTACGTATGTTATTCTCTAGAGCAGGGATGGGGAACCTATGGCTCTCCAGATGTTGTTGAGCTCCAACTCCATAAGCTCCAACCAGCATGGACCGCAGTCAGGAACAATGGCAACTGCAGTCCAATATCTGGAGGGTCACAGGTTACCCATCACTTTAGAGGCTCTTAGAGCTAAAGTCCCATTGCGCAAAGTTCAGAATAGCAAGAGAAAATAAAAATCCAGAGAGATTGTGGAGAATACTTATGCAAAAAGTAGTAACTCTTCCTGTATTTGTGGACAACAATGAGCAGCACTAGGGATTCCCAGTCGCAATGGTTTACATATTGAAATGCCATCACAATACAATGTACAGTACAGGGCAAGTAGGCTCAGTCTTGCTTCTATAAAACCTCTACCTTTTCCCTTATTTTCAACCACCAAGGCTCACAGAGCACTGCAGCAAAGGCAGGAGAACTCCCTTATCCACCTCTCCTGCAGTGTTGGGCCAGATCTTCTGTGGCACAAGCTTCAATGGTTCCCCATCTGTTACAAATAGACATGTTAGGTTGCACAGACACACGGTTTATGCACGTCTTCTGTGTCACACCAAAGAAACATGTGCTGCGTTTTTGGACCCAAGCTCCACCACCTTTCTGCACGTTATAAAACAGACTTTGTCTCTCATCATCTTGTGAAGTATTGGTAGAGATTCAACTGTGACATAATATGCAACAATGTCATAAGGGAATAGGTTGCTAATCATAGTGCTGCAGAGTTAGGAGGGACCCCGGGGTAATCTAGTCCAACCCCCTGAAATGCAGAAATATCAACATGCCCCACAGGATAGTCCCCCATCTAATTTGAAATCATGCCAGGCTCTACTTAGCTTTGCAAGTGTGCTAACAGTTTTATTGCTGCACTGCAAGCTTCAACAGCAGAACAACAGATACAGACCAAAACCATGAGGCTACAACCTTTTACACATCTATGTGTGCAGAAGCACAGCTGTAAACATTGATGGCATTTAATACTCAATAACGGGGTGCAGGATTCCAGATTTAGCAAGTAAGCAACAAAGAAAGCCATCTAATTGAAGCTATATTTGTTTTTAATTGCCGTACATTTCTGATGAACTATTCTGGGGGTATTAGTTCTAGAAGCACTATCATTCTTTAGACAATTGCACAATGCAGTTTATCAATACATTCAGAATCAAGGCGTCTGCACATACTTCTTCCTTAAAGAAACTGGCTCACTGGATTTTCTGCTACTTGCACTTCATTGAAACTTATAGTTCCCTGACGTGCTGTGTACAAATGGTATTTCCATTCTGTTTACAATAGCTTGACCATGCTGTATAAGTACGGTATACCTTTCTCTGGCATTTTTGCTTGTTTTATGGCCACCCAACCAGTCAATCTGCAGCAACAACTACATTTTAGCCTTTACTGATACTCCTACTGCGCTTCTTTTTCAGTGTGAGAGTTGTCCTCTATTCTCATGTGCAAAATAGTGCAAGCTGAGATACCAACTTTGCATGACAAATGAGAAACAAATGTTTTGTGACAAATTTGTTGTGCCTAGGAGGGGCAATGTCAGGAGTCCAGTCCCTGGCTTGATAACACAGTGAGCGTAGTTAATTAAAAAGGATGATTTATTGTCAAGACAAACAGATAACTCCAGATGGCATTAACACAGCCGCCGCCATCATGAATTACGATGACCCTTCTAAAGGTCCCTTCTGTTTCCTAGATATCCACTTGGTCCCAGAGTATTGATGAATGAAACATTTCAAAGTGGTCACATGATTGAGATAGCAATAGCCTGATTTCAGTGTCCAGTCTTGTAATTATGTACCCAAACTGATGATTAAACAATCGCAAACGCATCATCATCATTTTCATTTATACACTGCCCTCCCCAGCTCAGGGCGTCTAACAAGCAATAATAAAAACAAGTTGAATGAATACAACTTAAAAACAAAATTAAAATACAACACTTAAAATATTGAAACATTAAAATATTAAAATGCAGCCTCATCACAGGAGGAGAAAGGAAAAAGAAAAAAAGAGGGGGGAGGGAATCAAATTGGCTCCAAGCCAAAGGCCGGGTGGAACAACTCTGTCTTACAGGCCCTGCAGAAAGAAATCAGATCCTGCAGGGCCCTGGTCTCATGAGGCAGAGCGTTCCACCAGGCCGGGGCCAGA
The DNA here is from genome assembly GCF_964106645.2 of Podarcis pityusensis. Classification (NCBI taxonomy): domain Eukaryota; kingdom Metazoa; phylum Chordata; class Lepidosauria; order Squamata; family Lacertidae; genus Podarcis; species Podarcis pityusensis. The sequence continues at coordinate 62,669,178 of NC_138036.1, forward strand.
GTTGAAAAGGTCCTGGCTCTGGTTGAGGCTAATCTGACTTCCTTAGGGCCCGGGACCTCTAGGGTGTTGCTATCTATGGACCTTGAGGCTCTCCGTGGGGCATACCGGAAGCTAAAGCCCCGTCCCCAATCCCCAATGACCTCCTACATAACAAGTTTTAGAGCTGATTTACTTATTAGAAACAATTTGGACATGTAGGACCCTGGCCTTCATGTGCTCCCTCCTCCCCTGTCCTCCAGTATTGCTGCAAGGAGGAAATCAGAGGTTTATTTGTGGTACTGCAGTGATGAGCCACTGCACACAAATATTCCAGGACGGGACAAAACTAGGCTTTCTTTCACCCAGGCCAAAGACCCAGTTTGACACACACACACACCCCCACACACACACATGTGTACACACACACACACACGGCTGGGAGCCTCAATGACGCCCCTATGGAGGCTTCACCCAGGGCAAAAACCCCAGCTAGCCCCCAACCCCAGTCGCTACAGCACTGCTCCAGAATAATAACCAATATGTGAAACAAATTAAAGTTGCTCCCACAGTCTGTTCGTAATCTGTTAATTTGGCTCTCAGGTGCCAATTGTTATTTGAAATAGGAGCTGAGTGCTTCAAAATAAGTCTTCACCTCTAGAAAATACGGTAATTCATGTAGCAAACACATGTGGGAGTTAAGCTCCACTGAACACAAAGGCACTTGCTTCAGAATAGACAAGTATAGTATTGTGCTGTCAGTTGTTCTCCTTAAACAACAGATGAAAGTGAATGAAGTATCCCTTGTGGAGGGTGTTGCATGACAACGTCTGTTTTTAAAGTTTTGGTGCCATAAAATCTCAAACACAGCAACAAAAATGCATTTCCATAATTTGAAAAAGGGGAGAAGTATCCTTCTGAAAAGGGTACATGCATGCTGCAAGGGCCAGTCAGTTTAGTGTCCAGATGTGACAGATTTTTAACAAAAGTTAATATCCTTAAGTACTATTACAAATTAACACCCTGAAGGCCTTTAGCCTACTAAAGTGTGACCTTGCTTTCTCCACTACCAGAGCATGCAGTGTTACTGGAGATAACGTGGCACAACCTCTCGGGTTAAATTAGAGCTGCAACCAACAACTATAATTTGAACATGGCTACTGTTGGGGAGCTTATAACTGTCAGTTAACACAGCTGCAGCTGATCCATTCATAGAATTCCATAAAATACAGTATATCACTTTCCCAGCTGTTGTCTAGATGCCTTATTAGAGAGCACCTGCCTGCTGGGCTGTTGTCCCCTGAATGACATGCCAGCCTCCTGAGATTACTTCTTAGCACCTGCTTTTCTGCCCTGTCTTTCCTCAGATTGCAATAAGAGATTCCAACGGATTTAAGCTTATCCTGAGTTTCTGGCCATAGCATAACAGGGGCAGAATTATTATCCATTACGTCATTTCACTGTAAAGAGATTACAGCTCCACAGTTTAAAATAAATAAATAAATCAGGATATAGATTACACTCTCTATGACTGTTATTTATTTACACAGCATTCTTCAGGATAAGAGTTTCTTCAAGAGACACCAGTGTATTTCTTCAGTATCACAGGATCATTTTTAATGGGGCTAAGGAAGGGAAACAAGAGACACTTTATTTTGGATATATTTGTGTTTTGCTTCATTGAGAGCCTGTGTCACAGCCCTATTATACAATATAGCACAGGCCTGAGGAATAGTCTGTGGGTTGCCAGCTTTTCAAGTGATAAATCTAGGTGCGTTTTGAACAGTCACTTGGTGTGGAAATGCCAGCAAGTAATACTTTCCTCTCTATTATGTGAAAAAATTCACATGTTGATTTCTGTGTATCACAGAAGAGCAGCACATTGCATTTTTCTGATTTTTTGGTAACTCAACCAGCTGCATCATTAAGCCACTACTGTGCACCTCTAGGCTGGCTTGCAAAAACAGGACCGCAAGAAAGCCAGCCCTAGACAAAACAGCACCCCAGCTGACAAGCACCTTCAACACACAGAGAATACTTTTTTGATTATTAAATAATACATGGCTGAAAAGATCATTCTAGGAGATTTGAGGGAAACGTAGTTAAAGAACACTCCAAAAGGTTTTGCTCTCATATAATGATTAACACAATAATGACCCAGCTATTGTCATTATTAGAGGACGAAAGAGAACTCAGATTTAACAGTGATCATATCAATTGGAAAATCACTGACAAACACACACATTTGCCAAAGAATGTTCTTGGGAGAACTGATTCTGTACCTAATGACAATATTTGGCACTGGGTAAGTTTCCACACAAAGTGCTTGAAAGTGCCACAAATCCAACTCAATGGTGTAACGTTGGAAATTGTTGATCACTTCTCCTACCTAGGCAGTTATCTTTCCACAAGGGCCAACATTGATGCCGAAATCCAGCATCGCCTGAGCTCTGCGAGTGCAGCTTTCTCCCAACTGAAGTGTTTGAGGACTGGGACATTCACAGGGAAACCAAAATGCTTGTTTACAAAGCTACTGTACTACCAACCTTACTATATGCTTGTGAACCATGGACCACTTAGAAACGCCATCTCCAGCTCCTTGAAAGATTCCACCAACGGTGTCTCCGAAAAATTTTACACATCACTTGGGAAGACAGGAGATCTAATACAGTGGTGCCTCGCAAGACGAAATTAATTCGTTCCGCGAGTTTTTTCGTCTAGCGAATTTTTCGTCTTGCGAAGCACGAAATCCCATAGGAATGCATTGACATTCAATTAATGCGTTCCTATGGTCAAAAAAAGTCCAAACAAAGCCAAATTTGGTACAACAAGAGTTTATTAAGTGCTCTTTAAAGTCACACATACTGTAAAGAGCATTTCAAAAATTGAAGGAACAATAAATTAAGTTTCTAAACATGGCGCGGTGCTGAGAGTCAACTGCTTCGACGTTGGGTTGCAGCGAAGAGCATCGACATCTGGTCCTTCTGGATTACCAATAGGAGCTGCATTGGCACAATCTAAACCCAAAGGAATGGCATCCGAAGATATTTTGGCTCAGGCGTTAGGTAAAATTAATGAATCTTTGGAAAGAATAAGTAAACAAGTAGCTGAAGCATCAGTTAAAATCGATCAAAATACTACAAGTATTAACAATTTGGGACAGAAGGTAAATACTAACACAGAAACTATTGAGAAATTACTACAGGAATCTACCTCGACCCGAAAGACAGCTGAAGAAGCAAAGGAAATAGCAACTGCTGTAGAAGAGAAGATACCACCGATTCACAAACAACTTGAAGACCACAGGTCAATATTGTCTATGATTGAATTGAAGGAGAAGCAAACGAATTTGAGGATCAGGGCTGTACCTGAACTTGAGAAAGACAATCTGACTGACTTTCTTACGCAGGAATTTGCAGACTTTTGGAACCCAGATTTGGAGAAGGAAAACTTTAAGATAGTGAGTGCTTTTAGGCTTGGAAGAGGAGGGAAGAAGAACAGGGTGAGAGACTGTTTGATCACCCTCCGAACAAAAGAGGAGAGAGATAAAATCTTGAGTCTGCACTTCCAGAAGACTTTGGAAATACATCAGTCAAGAGTGGAGATATTTAAGGACATTCCGAAATATCTTCTGGACCTTAGGTCCAATTATAGAGATTTGGTCGCCCTGCTGAGAAGCAACGGAATTATCTTTAGGTGGGAATTCCCCCAAGGCCTATCCTTCAGCTACAAAGGGAGAAAGATAAAAATAAGATCAGAGGACGACAAAGACAGATTTTTAAGAGACCACGGAGAAGACCTGCAGAAAGAAGCTAGAGAAGAGTTAAGAGCATTAGAAAGAGGAAATTTAGATATACCAAGTCTACCTCCTGAATTAAAAGACCGCCTGGAGAAGGTGATACCACCGACAGAAGAGGAACAGGCACTTGGTGCAGTTGGAGGAGAAGTAAAGTAACTACATCATGGCTCTGCAACTATTAACCTGGAATTGTAATGGTCTCAACTCCCCTCAGAAAAGGAAAACTGTGTTTCATTTATTAAAAAAGGAACAATTGGACTTGATTTGTCTACAGGAAACACACGTAACAAGGCTACACATGAAAGTATTGATCAACAAAAGACTGGGCCAAGAGTTTATTTCTTCGGACAAGGTTAAAAAAAGAGGGGTAGTGATTTATGCAAAGGAGAGACTATTACCGAAATTTATCTTCAAAGATGACCAAGGAAGATTTGTGGCAATTGAAATTCAAATACAAGGAGAGAAATTTTTGATAGTAGGAGTTTATGCACCAAATGAGGGGAAATCTGAATTTTTAAAAAAGTTGCATGAGACCTTGATGGACTATTGGGATTATAATGTGATTTTGATGGGAGACATGAACGGAGTGGTATCTACACATATGGACAAGGCACAAAGACAGGTAGTCACTAAGGACGGCAGACTACCGAAAACCTTTTTTGAGATGACAGACAACTTGGACTTAGTTGATATCTGGAGAACAAAGAATCCCCTGGCCAGAGAGGGAACCTTCTTCTCTGAAGCCAAACTGACATGGACAAGAATTGACCAAATATGGGTAACTAGAGGAATGGCACCAAAGACAAGAAAAGTGGAAATCTGCCCAAAAACCTGCTCCGACCATAATCCTGTGAAGATGGAGATGAAACTAATACCAACTGGTTCCTTCAGATGGAGGATGAATGACACCTTATTCAGAGATGAAGAAGTGCTTAAGAAGGCCCAAAAAACCTTGAGAGATTACTTTGAGATAAATATGAACACCAATGTGGAAAAAAGAGTAATCTGGGACGCAAGCAAAGCTGTTATGAGATGGTTCTTGATACAACAGAACGCATTAAAGAAGAGAATCCAAAATGAGAAGAAGGATAAAATATTGGAGAAAATAAAAGAAAGTGAAAAGAAATTGAGAGCAAAACCAAAGTCGCAAGAGATTTTGAGAGAAATAAAGTTACATCAAGTATAATACATGAAAATGATGAATCAGGAGATAGAATGGAAAATCAAACAAATGAGACAAAAGACATTCGAGTCGGCTAATAAATGTGGGAAATTGTTGGCTTGGCAAATGAAAAAAAGACAAAAATTAAATACGGTTACAAATTTAGAAGTGGAAGGAAGGAACATACAGAACCCAGCTGAGATTAGAAACTGTTTCCAGAGGTACTTTAAACAACTATATACACAAGGACCACAGAAAGAAATTGATTTAGATCGATTTTTGAAAACAAATGGATTACAAAAAATCTCTCAGGAAAATAAATTAATGCTGAACTATAAAATAACTGAACAGGAGATAGAAGGTGCCATTCAGAATATGCAACTAGGTAAATCTCCAGGACCGGATGGACTGACCTCTAAATATTACAGATCCTTAAAAGAATGGTTAGTACAACCTTTGAAGGAAGTCTGTAACGAAATAATGGGTGGGAAAAGGGCACCAGAGTCGTGGAAAGAAGCGTATATTACACTTGTGCCGAAAACAGAGACTGAAAAGACGCAGCTCAAGAACTATCGCCCCATATCATTGCTCAATGTGGATTATAAAATCTTTGCAGACATTTTGGCTAAAAGACTAAAAAAAGTCTTAATGGAAGAGATTCATAAAGACCAAGCAGGCTTTCTCCCGGGTAGACATTTGTCTGATAATGTGAGAAATATAATTAACATTTTAGAAAAATTACAAGTGAACATAAATACCAAGGCAGTTTTGATATTTGTGGACGTGGAGAAAGCTTTTGACAACATTTCCTGGAGTTTTATGAAGAAGAATCTACAGGGGATGGGGGTAGGCCAAGGCTTTGAAAACGGTATAAGTGCAATTTATGCAGAACAAAAGGCTAAATTAATTGTAAATAACGTGGTGACGGAAGAATTTAAGATAGAAAAAGGGACACGACAAGGTTGCCCAATCTCCCCATTGCTTTTTATATCGGTCCTGGAGGTCCTGCTGAATATGATTAGAAGGGACCAATTGGTTAAAGGTATACAAGTCGGAGCTAAACAGTACAAGTTGAGAGCATTTGCAGATGACTTAGTATTGACGTTACAGGAGCCAGAATCTAGTACCAAAAGGGTTTTGGAACTGATTCAAGAATTTGGTCAGGTTGCAGGATTTAAACTGAATAAGTTAAAAACTAAGGTCTTAGAGAAAAATTTAACACCGATTGAGAGAGAGAGGTTTCAGAATGAGACAGGTTTAACAGTGGTTAAGAAAGTGAAATACCTGGGGATTAACATGACAGCAAAAAATGGGAATTTATTCAAAGACAATTACGAAAAATGTTGGGCTGAAGTGAAAAAAGATTTAGAAATTTGGTCAAATTTGAAGCTTTCACTGCTAGGCCGTATTGCTGCGATAAAAATGAATGTATTGCCTAGACTGTTGTTTCTGTTTCAAACATTGCAGATTTTGGACAAAATGGATTGTTTCAAGAAGTGGCAGAGAGATATCTCCAGATTTGTCTGGCAGGGCAAGAAGCCTAGAATAAAATTTAAAATACTAACAGATGCAAAGGAAAGAGGTGGATTTGCCCTGCCAGACCTTAAACTTTATTATGAATCAGCAGCTTTTTGCTGGTTGAAAGAATGGCTGCTTCTTGAAAACACAGACATTTTGGATTTAGAAGGTTTTAATAATGAATTTGGATGGCATGCATACTTGTGGTATGATAAGGTCAAAGCACACAAAGCATTTAAAAATCATATTGGCAGGAAAGCATTGTTTAATGTTTGGATAAGATATAAGGACCTACTGGAAAACAAAACCCCAAGGTGGCTGTCACCGATGGAAGCGAAAGCTCAGAAAAAGCTCAATATGGAGGTCAAATGGCTGAAATATTGGGAAATTTTGGAACAAGAGGGAGATAGACTGAAATTGCAGAGTTTTGAGAAATTAAAAAACAAAGTGCGAGACTGGCTTCATTATTATCAGATAATGGAGGCACACAATTTGGACAAGAAAATTGGCTTCCAGGTGGAAAAATCAAAATTAGAAACAGAACTGCTAGAACCCAAAACTAAGATTTTGTCAAAGATGTATAACTTGCTGTTGAAATGGAATACACAGGATGAAACGGTGAAATCTGCCATGATTAAATGGGCACAAGATATTGGACATAACATAATGATGGCTGACTGGGAACAGTTATGGACCACAGGTATGAAGTTCACGGCATGTAATGCCTTAAGAGAGAATATTATGAAAATGATATACAGGTGGTACATGAGCCCAGTCAAGCTTGCAAAAATCTATCATTTGCCCGATAATAAATGTTGGAAATGTAAAGAAACTGAAGGTACATTCTTTCACCTTTGGTGGACGTGCCCAAGGATTAAGGCTTTCTGGGAGATGATTTATAATGAAATGAAAAGGGTATTTAAATATACCTTTCTGAAGAAACCAGAGGCCTTTCTCCTGGGCATGGTAGGCCAATTGGTGCCAAAGAAGGACAGAACTTTCTTTATGTATGCTACAACAGCAGCAAGAATACTTATTGCAAAGAATTGGAAGACACAAGATCTACCCACTCTGGAAGAATGGCAGATGAAGGTGATGGACTACATGGAATTGGCAGAAATGACTGGCAGAATCTGAGACCAGGGAGAAGAGTTGGTGGAAGAAGATTGGAAGAAATTTAAAGACTATTTACAGAAATATTGCAAAATTAATGAATGCTAGAATGATGTCAGAATGAAGTTAAGTGGTTTAAGCAGCAATGTTATAAAGGTGTATGTAAAAATGGATTGTTAACAGGTGAGAATCCAAAGTTATAATATATTATGTCAAAGGATTAAGATAAAAACAAAGAGGGAAAGAAATTGCTGAATTAACTAACTGAATTGGAATACAAAAAAGGGAGGTGTGAGGAGGTCAGGGAAACAAGGAAATGAATGTAAGGTATGGAAAGATTGATTTATTTTTTTAAGTGTTTTTTTATTCTTTTTCTGTATTTTGTATTTTTTCTTTTATTTTTACTTTTGTCTTTCTTTTTTTCCCTTTTTTAATTCATGTAATTCTTTTCTTTGAAACCTTAATAAATATCATTTAAAAAAAGAGAGAGAGAGAGAGTCAACTGCTTCTTCCGTGGAGCGAAGCCGCATAGCCGTTGCTGGAGAGCGCTGCCTTTTTCCTGGGACAATTTGGCTTTTAAAACAATTACCCGTGAGTAGCTCAATTTCGAACAATTGGACTTTAAATAATGACCTGTGAGAAGAAAGGAAAATTGGACTAAGAAATTCTTCTCAATTTGGCACTGAAACGGGAAGGTCTAAACAGGAAGTCAGCCTTCCGTTTCTTGTAGATAGATTAAAGCAAAGACATGGCAAACTAGAGTTCAGAAAATCATTTGTAAAGGATTAACTTTCATCATTTAAAATTGTTGAACCCCCTTCGGAAGCAGGAGAAGAGGGGGGATTTTTTCCGGACTGGTTAAACCTGCAGAAGAGAGTGTAAAGAAAAGTAATTTTCCACCGTCTCGGACCTGGGAGCGGGGTGTCAGGACTGACGTTCTTTGAGAAGTTCATTGACCATAGACAAACGTCTTTGACAGACAGTTAAAAGAAGAGAAACACAGTGATTCCATCGTTCTCCTTCGCATTTTAAAGGAACAAATATTGACAAAATATCTGAAAAAGGAAACTTTGTTGCTAGATCTACTTTTAAAAGAAAAGATCAAATAGAAGTTCTTCCCCTAGAGGGAGCCTGTGAAACTGTTACTAAATCTAAATCGGGGAGCTCTGCAGCTGCAAACAGATTACGATCATGGGAACAGACTTCTGACCTTGTATAACAATGTATTCAGAAGCTCTGGTGCGTGCTTTCTGCAAAACAAGTGCCCTATTGGAACAGTTACATGAGAAGACGGACATGATGACTGTTGCGATCAGAAATTTTGGACAGGTAGTGGGTAACTATATAGAACCCACCCAGGAATCAAATCAGGAGTGTGCTCTGACAGATCAGATGAGGGAAGAGGATGTTGCTGGACCTTGGGTGCCAGAGATGGAGGGAGCTGTGGCCCAGCAGGAACTTGAGTTGTTGGATTTGACAAATGAACTTGGAAAAAGCCAGGCTTGGAGAGATAGAGTTTTGTCTGGTTTGGAAATGGGGGGTTGGATAGACCCCCCTATGCAGGGATGTTTTGACTTTCCAAGTCTGGCAATGGGCCGTGAGATGTTTGGGGTTGTGGGGGCTCTTAATTCTGGAGGGATTTTGAAACATGTTTTTAAATACCACATGGAGTTTAGTGTGGACTATGGAAAAGGGGCTGATTTGTCGAGAAGGGTCAAAAACACTGTCAAGTTGGAGTTTCCATGAGTGAAAGGAGCAAGAGACAAAGTAAAGTACAGGTATAAATATGAAGAAGAGCTGCGGAAGGGACATGGAAGAGACTTAAGGGCCTCGGACATAAGATTACCAGGTTAATGAGCTAGATTGATGGGATAGAAAGGACTGACAAAACCCGGGACCAGGAGGAAGAGACGCTGGATGAAGATTGGAAGAAATTTTTTTTAAAAAAATTATTAGGATTGTTTTATAAAATTGAAGAATGTTAGAAAAATGTTGGAACGAAATCATTTGGCTTTAGCAAAAATGTTAAAAGAATTATGTAAGAATATGTTATGGTTATGAGAAACTGGTATAAATAAGATCTAAGTTTTAAGTTTTAGGGTCTTTTATAGTAAGATAAGGTTAAAATAGATTAAGGTAATTTAATGACAGAATATTATGAAAAATGGAAAGGATTTGCTGTGATCATTAACAACTAGGATACAAAAAAGGGAGGAGTGAGGAGGTCGATGAAATAAGGCAATGACAGTTAAGGATTTTCGAATATTGGATTTGTTTTTAAATTTTTGTGGTTTATTTTTGCTTTTTGATTGTCTTGTGTTACATGTTTTGTGGTTACTTTTTGATTTTGATTTTTATCAATTTGTATTGCTTGATTGTGGTTTGTTTTTCTTTTGTTTTTTCTCTTTCTTTTTCTTTTTCTTTTTCTTTTAATTTTAAAATTCTTAATAAATATCATTTAATAAAAAAAAAAAAAGATTCCATCAACGGTGTCTCCGAAAAATTTTACACATCACTTGGGAAGACAGGCGATCTAATACAGTGGTGCCTCGCAAGACGAAATTAATTCGTTCTGCGAGTTTTTCCGTCTAGCGAATTTTTCGTCTTGCGAAGCACGAAATCCCATAGGAATGCATTGAAATTCAATTAATGCGTTCCTATGGTCAAAAAAAGTCCAAACAAAGCCAAATTTGGTACAACAAGAGTTTATTAAGTGCTCTTTAAAGTCACAAATACTGTAAAGAGCATTTCAAAAATTGAAGGAACAATAAATTAAGTTTCTAAACATGACAGAAAAACATTTAAAAATCAAAAAAGGGTACATTACATTTTCTAAGACTCTGGGGGACAACTCGAAGAAGGTTCCTCTTCCACTCTTTGCCTCTTGCTGAAGAACCTGTCCATGGTCTGCTGCTTCATCCGCCTTTTCAGCACCTCCCTGAAAGGCGACATGACCCTCGTATCAAAAGTGTTCACAAGGTCACGTGTCATGTGCTTGTCAGGGTGGTGCCGCTGTGCAAAAGCCTGCACATCCTTCCACTACAGGCAAATGTCCCTCAGTTCTTTGGAGGACAGCCGTTCCTCAGTTGCTTCCTCCTCTTCGGGCGAGGCCTGCTCCTGCGCAGCCTCTGCCTGCAGTTCGACCAGCTCCTGGATGGTCAGCTCGTGGTCGTGCTCCTCCACCAGCTCGCTGATGTCCTCCTCTGTGACCTCCAGGCCCATGGTCCTCCCCAAGGCAACAATGTCCTGCACCACTGTTGACTCTGGTGCATCAGAGTCACTTGGTGCCACACAGTCCGGCCACAGGCTGCGCCAAGCGCCATTTAAATTTCTCTGGCTGATCCCTTTCCAGGCCATGGTGATCATCTTCAAGCAGGTGACGATGTCGAAGTGGTCCTTCCAGAATTCCTGCAGGGTGATGGTGGTGCAATCAGTCACCTCGAAGCATCGCCTGAAAAGCTCCTTGGTGTAGAGTTTTTTGAAATTGGCGATGACCTGCTGATCCATCGGCTGGAGCAGTGGCGTGGTGTTAGGCGGCAGGAACATGATGCTGATGAAGCTGAACTCCTCCAACAAATCCTCCTCAAGGCCTTTAGGATGAGCAGGAGCATTGTCCATCAGAAGCAAAGCCTTCAGCGGCAGGTCGTTGTCCAGCAGGTACTGTTTGACAGCAGGGCCAAAAGCAAGATTGACCCAGTCCACAAACAGCACACGTGTGATCCAAGCCTTACTGTTGGATCGCCACATGACACTCAGCTGCTCCTTGTCGACCTTGTGTTTCTTGAAGGCCCGTGGGTTCTCCGAGTGGTACACCAGCAGGGGCTTGATCTTCAGGTCGCCACTTGCGTTGGCACAGAAGAGCAGAGTCAGACGGTCCTTCATGGGCTTGTGGCCAGGCAACTTGGCCTCCTCCTGTGTGATGAAAGTCCTTTTGGGCATCCTCTTCCAAAACAGCCCGGTCTCGTCGCAGTTGAAGACCTGCTGTGGAACGTAGCCCTCCGTCTTCACAACCTCCAGGAACTCCGCTGCAAAGTCTTCAGCCGCAGAAACATCAGAACTGGCAGCCTCTCCATGCCTGACCACGCTGTGGATTCCAGATCTTGTCTTGAACCGGTCAAACCAGCCTCTGCTTGCCTTGAAGACTTCTGGCTCGCCTGAGGTTCCTGGCTGTTCCCGGACGAGGTCTGCGTGCAAGGCCTTGGCCTTCTCACAAATGACGGCCTCAGTCACTGTGTCCCCTGCACGCTGCTTCTCTTCTAACCAGATGAGCAGCAACTTCTCCACCTCCTCCAGAACAGCTGGGCGGTTCTTCACGATCCTGGTGACTCCCTTGGCTGCATCAGTCGAAAGGATCTTCTCCCTCATCTTCAGGATGGTCCCGATGGTCGATGGATTCCTCCCATACTCCCTGGCGAGGTCTGTCACACGCATTCCACCGTCGTGCTTCTGGATGATCTCCTTCTTCATTTCCAGCGTAACCTCCTCCTTCTTCCCCTCGCTGGCCTCTGCAGCAGCAGTCTTCTTGGGTCCCATGGCAGCACAGCAAACCCAAAAACAAAACAAAAAATCAGTGCTTCACATCCAAAAAATTCAAAAGCACCCAGCCACCCACCACACAGAAATTCAAACCCAGAACCAAGTCCTTGAATTCCAAACACCCCAACTCAAAATCCAAAAACCCCCAAAAAAGTTTTAAAAGTTTAACTTACCGAATGGCTGCAAAAGAAGTTTTGGAAAAGCTTCAAAAATCACCAAAGTCTTCAAAAACCTCAACTATTCCCCCAGCCACCCACCACACAGAAATTGCAAACCCCTCCCCAACTGTTCCCCCAGCCCCTCCCCAACGGTTGCAAACCCCTCCCCAACTGTTCCCCCAGCCACCCACCACACAGAAATTCAAATCCAGAATTTTTTTTAAAAAAACAGCAGAGTGGCCCAATGGTCACAGAAAATCATAAAAATGCAGAAAAAAACCACACAAGCTTCCAGATTCTTGCAAACCCCTCCTCAACTGTTCCCCCAGCCACCCACCACACAGAAATTCAAACCCATAATTTTTAAAAAAACAACAACAGCAGAATGGCCCAATGGTCACAAAAAATCATAAAAATGCAGAGAAAAAAAACAAGCTTCCAGATTCTTGCAAACCCCTCCCCAACACCAAGTCCTTGAATTCCAAACACCCCAACCCAAAATCCAAAACCCCCCAAAAAAGTTTTAAAAGTTTAACTTACCAAATGGCTGCAAAAGAAGTTTTGGAAAAGCTTCAAAAATCACCAAAGTCTTCAAAAACCTCAAAAAAGGCTACCACACCGCGTGCTATGAGTTGCTCCTCGAAGTCAAGTCGCAACTGCACCTCTTCAAGCAATGCATCCCGGGTATTAACGGTTTTACAGAAAAGGAAACAAACTTACAAGACGTTTTCGTCTTGCGAAGCAAGCCCATAGGGAAATTCGTCTTGCGAAGCAGCTCAAAAAACGCAAAACCCTTTCGTCTAGCGAGTTTTTCGTCTTGCGAGGCATTCGTCTTGCGGGGCACCACTGTATCAGTGTACTGGAAGAAGCAAAGATCACCAGTGCTGAAGCAATGATTCTTCAACATCAACTTCGTTGGACTGGTCATGTTGTGCGGATGTCTGATGATCGTCTTCCAAAGTAGCTACTCTATTCTGAACTTAAAAATGGAAAGCGTAATGCTGGTGGTCAACAAAAGAGGTTTAAAGACTGTCGCAAGGCAACTCTTAAAAAAAATGTAGTATAAACACAGACAACTGGGAAACACTGGCCTGCGAGCGCTCCAGTTGGAGAACAGCCTTTACCAAAGGTGCATGGGCTTTGAAGACACTCAAATTCAGGACTCAAGGGAGAAACATGTTAAGAGGAAGGCACGCTTGGCAAATCCACACTGTGATCAACTCCCACCCGGAAACCAATGTCCCCACTATGGAAAGACGTGTGGGTCCAGAATTGGCCTCCACAGACACTTACGGACTCATTGTTAAAACCGTGTTTATGGAAGACAATCTTACTCGGCTACGAGTGATCACCAAAGAAGAAGAAGACAAGAATTATCCACATCATCCAAACATAAAATTTTATATTACCATGATTTAACCTTGAGGTGGGAAGACCTAAGGGATGCGGGTGGCGCTGTGCATTAAAGCACAGAGCCTAGGACTTGCCGATCAGAAGGTCGGCGGTTCAAATCCCCGCGGCGGGGTGAGCTCCTGTTGTTCGGTCCCAGCTCCTGCCAACCTAGCAGTTCGAAAGCACATCAAAGTGCAAGTAGATAAATACCGTATTTTTTGCTCTATAAGACTCACTTTTTCCCTCCTAAAAAGTAAGGGGAAATGTATGTGCGTCTTATGGAGCGAATGTAGGCTGCGCATCTATCCCAGAAGCCAGAACAGCAAGAGGGATTGCTGCTTTCACTGCACAGCAATCCCTCTTGCTGTTCTGGCTTCTAAGATTCAGGATATTCTTTTTCTTGTTTTCCTCCTCCAAAAACTAGGTGCGTCTTGTGGTCCGGTGTGTCTTATAGAGCGAAAAATACGGTAGGTACTGCTCCGGCGGGAAGGTAAACGGCGTTTCCGTGCGCTGCTCTGGTTCGCCAGAAGCAGCTTAGTCATGCTGGCCACATGACCCAGAAGCTGTACGCCTGCTCCCTTGGCCAATAAAGCAAGATGAGCACTGCAACCCCAGAGTCGGTCACGACCGGACCTAATGGTCAGGGGTCCCTTTACCTTTACCTAGGAAGACCTAATGTTTAACTAAGTATGACCAGATTTCAGCAAATGAGGCCTCTCCTCCCTCATGACAGGAGGGAATAGCCAAGAATGGTAGGGAGACAGAACTAAGGAGAAGCTAGAAAAATCTTTATTGACTTTAACACAGTTTCCAGTTTTAACCGGAAAGAGATTCCAGGAATGGCTTTATTCTAACAGCAAAGCTCCTAGTAGTCGCTAACGCCACACCATTACAGCTTGAGCTGTGCACATTCAAAGTATAATTGTGTTGCAGATGAACTACTCTGGTAAATGTGCTGAATGTGTGAATGACTATTCAGCCTATATGGATATAAGTTACTCATTGACTCAGAGCTTCCTACAGCTCATTCCAGTGTGCAGTATGTCTAAATGTTTGACACCTTGATCAAAGACTAAAGTTAAGTAAGTGGGAAGCAGGGTAAAAAGCTCTGGAGAGTTAGAGGTCTTAACTTACCCCCACTACATAATCAACAGCATGAAAACGAGAAAGCAAACATGCACATCTAATCAATATCCTGTGATTATTGCTCATGTAAAAGAGTCTTGAGTCAGGCTGATAATCCTGAATCAACAATTAGGAAAATAAGTATGTATATAATCAGAAAGATTTCATATTGTGACTGAAATCACTGCCACATGAACAATAGCAGTGATATCAGCTACTTGTGTATAAGTTATGTGCAGCCTAATTCTATGCACACTTGATTGATTGGAAGAAAGTCCCACTGCATCCAACACGGCTCACACCATTTTGTGTGTCTGTGTGGGTATGTATTGGATTGCAGCCTTCTGAACTTTTTATACACCCTTTGTGCATCAAGGAAACCATTCTATTGCAATCATGCCTACAAGAATACTACAACAAAGGACAGGGATTTCATCAATTGTCCTTTATTTGGCATGTCAACATTTTCTAAAATATTCCTATCCTTTTTCCAATGTACATATTGACCCTGGCTTCCCCTTGTTTTGCCCAAATATATGATATGCTCTTATTTAACCATGCAAATAGTGCAACACAACACATTGCTACTCAGAATAAGTCCCGCTAAGTTCAGTGGGGTTTATGTCTAGGGAAGTGTTACAGGGAAAGCTAAATCTGTTGCATCTGTTATTTTCTGCCAGCCACACAGGTTTAAAATTATTACAGAGGAGCCCTGCCAGAGAACTGATTCGTAGTAGAAGACCTTAAAGGTGATTGCCTGGTGATTGCTGTGGAATAGTCCTGTTAGGGCCAAATTGCACATTACACTATAAAAAGGTAAAGATAAAGGACCCCTGACACTGTTAAGTCCAGTCGCAGACTACTCTGGGGTTGCGGTGCTCATCTTGCTTTACAGGCCGAGGGAGCTGATGTTTGTCCGCAGACAGTTTTTCTCGGTCATGTGGTCAGCATGACTAAGCCACTTCTGGCAAAACCAGAGCAGCGCACGGAAATGCCATTTACCTTCCCGCCGGAAGGTAAGGTTGGCAGGAGCAGGGATTGAGCAACGGGAGCTCACCCCATCGTGGGGATTCGAACAGCCGACCTTCTGATCGGCAAGCCTAAGAGGCTCAGTGGTTTAGACCACAACGCCACCCGTGTTCCTATGTGTAACAATATGACAACATCTTGCCACCCCCCAGGCTGCTTCTTCCTCCCATCCCCTGTGGTTCCAGTTTCACATTTATATGGTATACAGAAATCCAGAACACTGGCATGGGTAAAAGCATATGGGGAGTTTTTTTGGGGGGGAGGCTAAGCACTCAGCTTTGTCTGGTAGGAGAAGGGCTAACCACTTAGCTTTTTTCCTGTTGCACAGCAAAGAATCGCCCGTGGAACTAACAGGTAGCTGCAGTATGATGTGTGACTTGACCCTTAAGAGTTTCATCCAAATGCTCCTTCTGTTCATTTTCCAAGAACACATGCTAGAGATTCCAACACATGATGTCTAGAATAACACTGAGAATTTAACATTGAGTAGCAAGCATTTTGGGTATGGCTATTCTAACTTTTAAAATAATAATAATTAAAAAATGGCTAGCCGCTAGACCAGCCTGCTTCCTCTAGCTATTTTTATTGAGACTAAAATCAACTCTGTATTTGGACCTGTGGTTTGCAATGTCAGTTGGCTTCAACATTTCTTGAAAACTGTGGCTCGCCCATAGGATGGGAAAACAGGAAAAATCCCCAGATCTTTAAGCACTAGCCTTTGCACCCAGAATTTCTGGGTTTCTTTTGCTTGAGATGAATAGAAAACAGACTTAAGCCATCAGGAAAATGACTAGTCTGTGGCTTCCTTGAAATAGAAAAAACATGGCTGTCATCGACAGCCAATGATAAGGTACAGAAGAGGAAAAGATTAATTATGTCAGTTGCCAAGCGCAAGAACAACCACATCAAAAAGTTACATCATCCTGTCAAAATACAAAGTAGACTTTTTACTGTGTGATTTATACTTGGCCTTAGTAGTCAGAAAACATGCTTCTTGATCATCAGTTTTTCCCCTCGCTTGATGAAGTCGCTTTCTGTTTACCTCTTGTGATCAGTTTGTGTGTTTTTTAAAGCAATGGCTGTTGCTAAGGGATTAGCAGAAATGGCTTTGGCTCTTGTGTTTCTGGTAACTAGCCCAACGACATAAACACAACAGTAAATTTTCCTATTGCCTGCAAAACCTTTGTGATTCCTAAGGCTGATGTCTTTATCCTCACTCCCTTCCACTCATGCTTTTAACTTTAAGCTACTATCCAAATGGATAGTCAGGCTACTTTTGCATGAATTACAAACTTGGTTCTTCCTAAGGAGTTCCACGAACATTTTTATTGGCCTTGATGTTTGCATGTTTTCAAAATTTCAACACAAGAACAAAACTGGTGTCTCAAGCTGAGTAAAAATGAAAAGTTTTTCTTTCTATTCACATAGAATTGCAAGGTCATCAGTTTTACATGAGCTGCTAAGAAAAGGAGGGAAATCAACACTGACTTCTCAACAAGTGAGGCCCACATCACTGTTACTATTTAAATAGAGAACACTTGTTCTCACGTACCTCAGAGGGCAGGATGAGATCTAATTGGCTTAATTAACAGGAGTAGATCTCAGTGGAACATTAAGAGAAACGTACTGACAGAAAGAGCAGTTCAGCAATGCAGGCAAACATCTAGAGCAGGGTTGGAGGACCTTTTCAGCCCAGTGGCCCAAGCTCCTTATTTCCACAAGCCCTGCAAACCATGTTTGACAGGGGGACAGGGCCCCCCAAACCCATGCAAAGAGTGGGGCAGCCAGACACATTTGCCCCAGCCTCAGAGAGTAAAGCTGGCTGGGAGAACACTCTGTGCTTCTCAGCCAACCATTGACTCCTACCCTGGGCCTCAGACAATTTCTGCACGGGCCTGGGGCCACCCACTTGTCAGTTGTTGTGATACTGTTGTGATACTGTCACTGTTGTGATACTGACTCACACTTGTGTGCGTGAAAGGGTTAACCTGAGATCTTAGCTCGAGTGGGTGGAGTTTAACAGGCCCCCAGAAGCCTTTGCTCACCCCTTTGCTGCATCCTGGAACATGCTGAAGTTGCTTCATGGTTTCCACCATATGGAAAAACCAAGTGAATGGAAAATCTCTCTAAAATGAGATTTTTACAGTCTGCGTCTTTGCTAACCAAAAAATTACATGGTCCTTTTTGTAAGGAAACCAAATTATTTTGAAAAACTTTTTTCTTATTTATTTTACTGCCAGCAGGAAGAGACTTGTTTGCTGTAACTCCTAAAAGTAAAAATCGTAACTTATTTGCAAAGCTAAGTGTCTGTGATTTATTCTAGCCTAGGTATTTTTATGAGAAACATCTGGATGAGGGCAGGTGTGAATCTAAGCAAGTTTTAATCTGCTTGGAGCAATTGCCATTATGCTAACTCTGCTACTAGAGAAAAAGAATCTCTCTTCCCTCCCATATCAGTCACCTGACATCATAATTATATCAGCTGATGATGCCTTTGAAGTGAGTTTCCAAGTGGTTTCTTTTGAAACTGTCTGGAAATACACTTCAAAGTGAAGGCTGCACCTTTATCTGTCTTTCACCTGAAGTGACATTAAAGGTAAAGGTAAAGGGACCCCTGACTGTTAGGTCCAGTCGCGGATGACTCTGGGGTTGCGGCGCTCATATCATTTTCAAGCTGAGGGAGCCGGCGTTTGTCTGCAGACAGCTTCTGGGTCATGTGGCCAGCTTGAATAAGCCGCTTCTAACGAACCAGAGCAGCGCACGGGGAAAAAAACCAAAAAACGAAATGACATTATGAAGTCAAATTCAAGACTCCCGTCGGGCCTAATTAGGCTCACATGCCTGATGTTCTGCACCGCGTCCTTTCTCACTCAAAGGCTTCAAGCAGAGGCTGGTGTGGGTGTGATGTTACAGCTCTGGATTTTCTGCATGCAGCACCGGTGGGACTAGACTGTTTTGAAGACCCCTTCCAACTCTTAGGATCATTTGACTCTGTATATACATCTGGCAATGTACTGGGAGTCAGTAGAAGCTGTAAAAATAAACCTCCCAGTGAATCTGAGTTTTGATTTTCTAAAAAAAAAAGATATAAGTAACAATAATAATAATTATAATAATTTTTATTTATACCCCGCCCTCCCCAGCCAAGGCCGGGCTCAGGCCGGCTAACAAGCAATAATAAAAACAAGTTGAATGAATACAACTTAAAAACAAAATTAAAATACAACAATTAAAATACTGAAACATTAAAATATTAAAATGCAGCCTCATCACAGGAGGAGAAAGGAAAAAGAAAAAAAGAGGGGGGAGGGAATCAAATTGGCTCCAAGCCAAAGGCCGGGTGGAACAACTCTGTCTTACAGGCCCTGCAGAAAGAAATCAGATCCTGCAGGGCCCTGGTCTCATGAGGCAGAGCGTTCCACCAGGCCGGAGCCAGTGTTGAAAAGGCCCTGGCTCTGGTTGAGGCTAATCTGACTTCCTTAGGGCCCAGGACCACTGGGGTGTTGCTATCTATGGACCTTGAGGTTCTCCATGGGGCATACCGGGAGCACATTCGTTCAAATTGCTGAATTGGAGATACATTTATCAGTACAGAAATGTACTGCAGTATCATCAGTTAATAGAACCGCGCAGGTCCTTTACCTTTTTTTAACATTATATGCTAAAATACAACCTTATTCTATGTGCAGTTTTGAAAGTTTAGCCTGCAATGCATGTTTTTCATCATCAAAAAAACCCACCATCAGCATTGGGGCATCACTTTAACACGCTTAATCTGCGGTTGAGAAGAACATTCAAGTGATATAAGCTGCAGACACAACTTGAGATGTTCTGTCGTCACAAAAACTGTTCCCATTCTACTACCTCTCCTTTTACATGCAAAACAAAAACAAAAACAAATTTCAAGCCCAACGTATAGTGTACACATAAAAATACCACTAATAAATTATGCAGCAGCAGCAGTAGTAGTAGTAGTAATAAAAATACATACATACATACCCCAAGCCCAGACACGTCATTTAAAATGCAAAAATCTGCCCAGATGGGCATGCTGACTCCCAAAAAGAAGGCATGTCTGGGAAAACCTGGATGTATGGCAATCCTAGTTTAGCCCATGCTCCAGCTTCCCCTCTCTGTCATGTTTAAAAACATTCTTAAAATTAAGTTGTTGGTGGGTTTTTCTTTTAAATGACTGTACATATGAGTGCTGTGCTGTGATTCCATGATGCCAAAAAGAATTGTTGTGCCCCCTTAATGAATGTAGTGTGTGTGTGTGTGTGTGTGTGTGTGTGTGTCTGTAAGCATACATACCATTGGCATGAAAGTATTAAAGACAAATAACAAAAAAGGAACATTCAGACAGGAGAATGTTAGATTCATATTTTACAGAACGTTTACACTTTGAAGAGCTCAGGGAAGGTGATAGAATTTTTTAAAAAATCAAAGGAGGGAAAGCAAATTCACCATCATTATTAAAAATATCCAGCTCAAGCCTGACCGTCACAACATGAAACAGGAGAGAAGTTCCCAGCTTGCTTCTGCCTTATTACAATTTGCAGCAAAAACAGAATGAAACTAATTACACAGAGTGTTATACCAGGAGATCTGCAAAGCTCCAAGGGAAACAAAAATCCCCTTTCTTTCTCCCTTCTGCAGTTTAGCAAAAACATTCATAAGGTCAGGATGAGAACCACAAGCTCAGCTGTAGATAAGGGGGGGGGGGGACACAAAACTTCACTGCAACATGCCTTCACTCTGGCCGGTGTGGGGGTGGGGGAAATCTTGGCTGTTTCTTTTGGTGATCTGCCAGTGCGCTTTTCTGAAAATGAGCAGGATTCTTCTGTCAGCCACGGTATACAGGGATAAAACTAGACTTTATTTCACCTGGGTCAAAGACCCAGTTTGGCAGCACGCACCCCCCATGCATATTTGCAGCCAAGGGGCGTGGATCAGCCAGGACGACCACTTGGATGTTAAAAGCTAGCAGGGGGGGACAACAGGCTGGGCCAGGGAGGTGATGAATGCCTCTTTACGAGAGGGGGTGGTTCCTGTCTGCTTGAAGGAAGCAGTGGTAAAACTATTCCATGAGAAACCCTCCCTGGATTCAGAAAATCTAACTAACTACTGTGGAGCCTTCAATGTGGGCTTCCTCTGGGTTCAATTTTATCCCCTAGGCTGTTTAACATCTACATGAAACTGCTGAGTGGGATTATCTGGAATTTTGACCTATAAAGCCTTAAATGGCTCAGGACTGCAATACCTCAAGGATGCCTGTTATGTACTGAGTTGAATAGAATACAAAATGCAGCAGTCTGATTGGTCCTAGAACAATAGGATCCAAAATGCAGCAGTCTGATTGGCCCTAGAACAATAGGATTCAGAATGCAGCAGTCTGATTGGCCCTAGAACAATAGGATTCAGAATGCAGCAGTCTGATTGGTCCTAGAACAATGCAGCAGTATGACTGGTCTGCAGGAGCCACCCAATCCAGCTCCAGATGGAAGTGAATTAACAACCTGATTGGCCTACAGGAGAATTCCGGAATTAGCCAATCACGCTCAGCCCATTGTGTAAATATTGTATGTAAAGCAGATACTTTGAGGGGACTTTCATTCCTCCTCACCACTATGAGCTGAATAAAGAGCATGAAATCCACTCTCGACTCTGAGTATATTTCACTGGCGACGAAGGTGGGATCCCGCTGAGCTGACCACCACACACAGTACCGCAGCACCGCCACCTGCCGCACCGCTGCCTCACACCGTGTATCCAGGCTTCAGCTCCGGGACCCAAGGAACTCAGAATGGCAACCGACAGCAGCTTCTCGCCGTTCAACCCAGCATCCGGAGACTGGGAAGTGTATGCCTCCCGTTTCACCTTCGTCCTAGAAGCCAAAGGGGTCACAGACGAAGAAGATGCCAAGAAGAGGGCAATATTCTTCAGCGTCTGCGGAGAGGAGACGTTTGAAATCGCCTGGGCTCTCCTTGCGCCTGAAGACGTCGCTACTGTTCCATACAAAACAATAATGGAACAGCTGAAGGGGTACTTTTCGCCACAGCCCTCAGTGGTGGCTCGTCGAAATGCCTTCTACGCAAAGCGGCAAGCCCCTGGGGAAACCATAACTGGGTTTGTGACCTCTCTCCGCCAAGCCGCCCGGTTCTGCAACTTCTCAGAGTTGGAGAAAACATGCTTTGTGACCGCCTCGTCGGTGGCCTGAAGGATGAGAAGCTGCAACGACACCTCTATGCTAAGAAGAACCTAACGTTCCAGGTTGCTCTGGAGGAGGCCCTGGCAACAGAAGCTGCCGAGAGGTCGACGCAAGAGGCACGACCAAGCCTGCCGTCCCAACCAAGGGTCCACCACAAAGACCTCACCGACGACTCAGGATCCGACAGGGAGGAGGTGCACCGAGTACAGCAGCGCACTCAAGCAGCTCACAGACCACAGCTGCCTCAACGAGAAGGGGGGAACTGCGCAAGCTGCGGGGAGAGTCACGAGAGGAGGACCTGTCGTTTCTGCAACACAGAATGCAGGCAGTGCAAAAAATCTGGACACATCACCCGGGTGTGTCAGGCTCGGCCCACCCGACGCCAGGCATCCAATAACCAATCCAAGAGCCCCAGGTCCCGGGGCCCAACGCACCAAGGCAACTCGACGGAGCTCACGGACTTCCAGGTATATCAGTTGCCCCACCCCAACGTAGAGAAAATTTATGTAGAGGTACAGATAGAGGGGGCCCCGTGCCGCATGGAGCTGGACACGGGTTCAACTCTATCCATAATCTCAGCAAGGACCTTAAAGAAACTGTGTCCTAGTGGGGGTCCCAAACTCAGGCTGGCCCCATTCAACCTCCGGGACTTCCAGAAACGTAAGGTCCCCACAATGGGGGTGGGGACCTTCAGGGTGCAATATCGAGGGCGAACGCGGCAACTGCACTTGCTTGTGGTCAAGGGCCCCTACATTAGCTTACTGGGATTGGCATGGTTTGGACCACTGGGGCTAGCCGTCACCGGGGTGAACCGCACTAGCCTACAAGTGGACGTGGACACCATATGCAAGGAATTTCCGGGGGGGGGGGTTCAATGGGAAATTGGGACAATATACAGGGCCCCCTGTTGCTCTACAGCTTGACCCCGCAGTACAACCTGTCAGGCTCAAGGCCCGCCGGGTCCCGTTCGCCCTGAAACCCCGTATAGACGAGGAATTGGACCGGCTCGTGGAGCAAGGAGTGCTGGAGCCTGTGCCTAATGCCCCCTGGGAAACCCCGATTGTCACACCCGTCAAGCCTAATGGTTCAGTCCGCATCTGCGCAGACTACAAATGTACCATAAACAAGGCCCTCATGGCCCACGCATACCCAGTGCCAGTGGTCAGCCATGTCCTTGCCACCCTGGCTGGGTCAAAAAATTTTGGCAAGCTGGACTTGGCCCAAGCATATCAACAGCTGCCGGTAGATGAGGCCACAGCAGAGGCACAGACGATTGTGACGCACAAAGGAGCGTTCAGGGTAAAGCAGCTGCAATTCGGTGTCAGTGTGGCACCAGGCATATTCCAGAATCTAATGGACTCTCTCCTTAAAGGGATTCCTGGTGTCACCCCCTTCTTCGATGATGTGTTGATTGCTGGGCCTACGCCAGAGGAGTTTGAGGACCGCCTCCGCACTGTTCTGCACCGTTTCCAGACGGCGGGTCTCAAGGTGAAGCAGGAAAAATGTCTACTAGGAGTACCTCAGGTGGACTTTCTGGGATTTATGGTGGATGCAGAAGGGGTCCACCCGATGGGGGACAAGGTACGGGCCATTTGTGATGCCCCAGCGCCCAAGAGCAAGACTGAACTTCAGGCCTTCTTGGGACTATTGAACTTTTACCATTCCTTCCTTCCTCACAAGGCGGCGGTAGCAGAGCCCCTACACAGACTCCTGGACAAGCAGGCCCCTTGGGTGTGGGGCCAGCGCCAGGAGGCCGCATTCCAGGCAGTCAAGGACTTGCTTGTCTCAAACTCGGTCTTGGCACACTTCAACGAGAGGCTGCCGGTGGTGCTAGCATGCAACGCCTCGCCCTATGGCATTGGCACTGTCCTGGGACACCAACTCCCGGATGGAAGAGAGGTGCCGGTGGCGTACTTTTCCCAGACACTCAACGCAACCGAGCGGAACTACTCGCAAATCGACAAGGAGGGTCTGGCAATCGTGAAGGGAGTAAAAAAATTCCATGATTTCTTGTACGGGTGGCCCTTTACTGTGGTGACTGACCACAAGCCGTTGCTTGGCTTGTTTGCCCCCAAAAAGCAGACCCCCCAAGTGCTGTCTCATCGCGTCCTCAGGTGGTCAGTTTTCCTTGCCAGCTACCAGTATGCACTGATTCACCGCCCTGGGAAGGCGATGGGCCACGCGGACGCCCTCAGCGGGCTACCACTACCGGAAACAGGCCCCGACCCAGCACCCGCGCAAGAGGTTATGAGCCTGGAGCTGCTTCCCGACCGCCCCGTTCAGGCACAAGAAGTTACACATCATTCCAAGAAAGATAGGGTCATCTCCCGGGTCCTGGACTGGGTGTGGAGGGGATGGCCCAGCAGCAGCCCTGGGCCAGAATTCGCCGGCTACACAACCCGCAAACATGAACTGTCGGCCCACAAGGGGTGCCTGTTATGGGGAAGCAGGGTCGTTGTTCCCTAGCGCCTCCGCAAAAGGGTCCTCACAGCCCTACACAAGACACACCCAGGGGTAGTGAGAATGAAGGCCCTTGCCAGGAGTTATGTGTGGTGGCCGGGGATTGACGGAGAGATACAGGCCTGGGTCAAACACTGCCAGGCCTGCCAAGAATCCCACCCAGATCCCCCAAGGGCCCCAGTCCAGTCCTGGGAGTCCGCCCGAGCACCATGGTCACGCCTGCATGTGGACTTCGCTGGCCCCTTTCAGGGGAAAACATTCTTCATAGTGGTGGACTCCTACACCAAATGGCTGGAAGTCGCACTGGTACCGTCCACTTCCACGTCCGCAGCCATCCGGGTACTATCGCAGGCTGTTTGCAACCCACGGGCTCCCTGACACTCTCGTCTCAGACAACGGGACCGCATTTATGTTAGGAGAATTCCAAACCTTCACAGCGCACAATGCCATCCGCCACATCCGCTCGGCGCCATTCCACCCTGCCACCAATGGCCAGGCAGAACGCATGGTGCGGACCACCAAGGACACCCTCCGCTGCATGACGCAAGGGGATTGGAAGCACTGCCTTGCCACATTCCTTCTAGCACAGCACAGCACCCCCAGCTCAACAACTGGCCAGAGCCCCGCTGAACTACTTATGGGTCGGCGCCTTGTAATCAGATTGGACCGCCTTCACCCCAATAGAGCTCAGGATGAGGTAGTGGTGGGGGAAGGAAGGAACCCCCGGACCTTCGTGGCCCAGGACCCAGTGTACGCAAAGAATTTTGGGGCAGGCCCAGCATGGGTACCCGCCACAGTCACCAGGGTCACTGGCCCCGTGTCGTACGAGGTGCTAACAGATGGGGGGCAATACTGGCACCGCCACTGCGACCAGATACGGCAACAATTCCTGGGAGAAAACCAGGAGAAGGACAGGTCAGAGGAGTCCCAAGGGAACAGTGGGGCAGTGAGGCCCGTAGAACAGGAGGGGCCAGCAGGAAAGGCAGAATCAGTAAATACAGAGAGGACCCGTGAGGCCGAAAGGACACCGGAACCAGAACCACGACTGAGTGAGCTGGTTGCGCCAGACCAAACGGCCCCATCACAGCCAGCATCCTTTGAACACGAGCCAGAACCTGAACCCCGGACCAGGGAACACCCCAGGCCGCAACGCACATGTAGGCCGCTGGCGTACCTTGAGGACTATGAATGCGACCTCCCGGGCAGGACTGGAACTTAGAGGGAAGGGGTGTTATGTACTGAGTTGAATAGGATCCAAAATGCAGCAGTCTGATTGGTCCTAGAACAATAGGATCTGAAATATACTCAGAGTCAAGAGTGGATTTCATGCTCTTTATTCAGCTCATAGTGGTGAGGAGGGAATGGAAGTCCCCTCAAAGTATCTGCTTTATATACCGTATTTTTCGCACCATAGGGCGCACCGGACCATAGGGCGCACCCAGTTTTTAGGGGGGGAAATCAAGAAAAAAAATATCTTTTTTCCCCCAGCCCCAAAGAGCAGCGTACAGGCTGCGCACAACCTCTCCCTGCCGGAGGGGTTGCACACAGCTATGGAGCAAGCCAAGGCAGTGAGCGGGATGGATCCCGCTCGCTGTTTTGGCTTCCCCTTTAGCCCTGTGCAGCCTCTCCTTGCTGGGAGACGCTGCGCAGGGCTTCTCCTGGCTTTCCTGGGAGGTGGTTGGATTCCCTCACCTCTTGCAAAAGCCCGCAGAAGCCGCGCAACCCCTTTAAAGAGATCGCGGCTTCTCCTGGCTTTTCTGGGACGTGGGAGAAGGGACTGATGCGGCCAGTCAGTCCCTTCTCCCTCCTGTGGAAAAGCCCGCAAGAGCGCACAGAGCTTGTGTGCGGCTCTTGGGGGCTTTTCCTTCCTGCCTCCCCCTGCATTCGCTCCATAGGATGCACAGACATTTTCCCTTGCTTTTTAGGAGGGAAAAAGTGTGTCCTATGGTGCGAAAAATACGGTACATTATTTACACAGTGGGCTGCACGTGATTGACTAATTCCGGAATTCTCCTGAAGACCAATCAGGTTGTGGATTCACTTCTATCTGGAGCTGGATTGGGTGGCTCCTGCCGACCAATCATACTGCTGCATTGTTCTAGGACCATTCAAACTGCTGCATTCTGAATCCTATTGTTCTAGGACCAGACTGCTGCATTTTGGATCCTATTCAACACAGTACATAACAGGATCCAAAATGCAGCAGTCTGATTAGCCAATCACGCGCAGCCCATTGTGTAAATAATGTATATAAAGCAAATACTTTGGGGGGACTTTCATTCCTCCTCACCACTATGAGCTGAATAAACAGCATGAAATCCACTCTCAACTCAGTTTCAATGCCTCTCCCCATGTGAACCTACCTGCAATCATCTGAGGCCCTTCTTCATGTGCCTTCTCTGCAAAAGGTCTGGAGGACAGCAACATGAGAAGGGGCCATTTCTGCGGTGTCCCCCCTTGTGGAATGCTCTCCCTAGGGAGACTCACCTGGTGCCTTTGGAACAGATCTTTAGGTGCCAGGCAAAAACATTCCTCTTTTCCCAGGCTTTTGGCTAACATTCTACTGTATGTCTTTTAAAATGTGTTTGTGGGGGCAGGGGATTATTGGTTTGTTCTTGTTCATGTTTTATTTTGCATTTTATGTTCTCATTTTGTTCTTTTATGTTTTGGATGCCCTGTGATCTTATGATGAAGGACAGTATACTACTACTACTACTAATTAGAAGGAGGAACAGGACCGCACTTCTGCCCCTGCCCTCATCTAAATGATTAGCATAGATAACCGAAGAGGCAAACGTCTTCTGTTTGTGATGGGGAGGAAATTCAATTGAGTTCACATTTAAAAATGAATCTTATCAAATTCATACTTTTTTTTAAAAAAAGATATTTATTAGAGTTTAAGTATTACAAAAAGAGAAAAAAGAAAAAAAGGAATACAAGCAATAGACAATTGCAAAACCTCAAAAACAAAAGGAAATACAATAATACAAAACATCAACAGTACATCAAAACATTAAAACAGAAAAAAACAGAAACATTTAAAAAACACACACCTTTAAAAAAAAAATAGAAGGAAAAGAAAAAAAAAGAACAAAAAAGAAAGACCCCGTATTTTCATATCCTTATCTTTCATTTGCTTATTTCCTCGACTTCCTCACACCTCCTTTTTTGTATTCTAGTTCAATTGATTGTTCCAGCAAGTCCTTTCCCTCTTTCTCAAATTTAGTTCCATAATTTATCTTAACGCAATTTAACCTTAAGTTTAACCTTTACCCATTGTCAGTCTATTCATACTTAATTCTTTATAACATTTCAACTAAAGTCGTATAACTTCTTTCCAGCATCCTTCTAACATTCATTAATTTTACAATGTTTCTGTAAATATACTTTAAATTTTTTCCAATCTTCTTCCACCAACTCTTCTCCCTGGTCTCAGATTCTGCCAGTCATTTCCGCCAGTTCCATGTAGTCCATCAGCTTCATCTGCCATTCTTCCTTGGTAGGTAGATCTTGTGTCTTCCAGTGCTTTGCGATAAGTATTCTTGCTGCTGTTGTAGCGTACATGAAAAAAATTCTGTCCTTCTTTGGCACCAATTGGCCTACCATGCCCAGGAGAAAGGCCTCTGGTTTCTTTAGAAAGGTGTATTTAAATACCTTTTTCATTTCATTATAAATCATCTCCCAGAATGCCTTAATCCTTGGGCATGTCCACCAAAGGTGAAAGAATGTACCTTCAGTTTCATTACATTTCCAACATTTATTATCGGGCAAATGGTAAATTTTTGCAAGCTTGACTGGTGTTATGTACCACCTGTAAATCATTTTCATTAAATTCTCTTTTAAGGCATTACATGCCGTAAACTTCATACCAGTGGTCCTTATCAAATTCATACTTTCTGAAACAATATGCAAATCAAAATATCTGTCAAAATTCACACTTATCTGAATTTTGTGATGATGTTCTCCCACCAATGTTGACAAAATGTGTATGTTGCTGGGCACTGTGGATAAAAGTAATATATTAGTGAAAAACAACATGTAAAATGAATATATTGGGAGAAATTGCAAAAATTAGTCAAAGCTGCATGCAAAAATGTCTTTATTAGGAGAAATTCATACTAAAATGCTGGTGAATTTTTATGAGGATTTTAAAAATAAAAAATGCAGGTTGCTACAGAAATGTAGAGAAATAGATTTAAAATTAGAATAGTGAGCAAAGGAGAGAATCGAAATTGACAGATCTTCCCATCCCTACTTGTGACTGCCCTACACACAGCAACACATGAGTAGGGCTACAGTTACACATACATAAAGCTTGGTTAAATGAGGATTATTTGGGACTGAATTTAGTTCTTGGCTCACTGTCCCCTATTAAATTTTTTCCTTCCCCTGGAGTCTTCTAAGCTCGAATGTCATCTTATAATATTTAAAGATGTTGATATGGAGGCTCCTCACAGCTGCATGCAGCTCATGCAGAGTATATTTATTCTAGGAGCATGGTTGCAATTTCTAATTTTGATGTGGATTCAATGTCAGAGGCTTTGTGGCTCTTCGAAGCGATCTCCAAAGTAGTGTTTTGTATTTTCATTAGTGAGCTTCACCAGCACAGCATACAAGCCAAGAGAAAAAGAACCACCAAAACCTTGCCAGAAAATAAGTACGTAGATTAAATCAGGCAGATGGATGATTTTTTAAGAGGACATCCAGATTCATGAGCATGTGTGTTTTCCTTTTCAAGAGTATAAAACAATGAATCAGCATACATTGAATTACTGAAACCAGTGCTTTATATGTGATTTCTGCATGCTGTATACTAGAAGCAATCCAGTAGAACCTCGGGTCATGTACCGTCCTCCTTACAAACACTTTGGGTAATGAGCTCCGCTAACCTGGAAGTAGGTGCTCCTGGTAGTGAACTTCGCTCTGGGATGCAAGTGGAAATCGCGCGGCGGCAGCAGCGGGAGGCCCCATTAGCAAAAGCATGCCTCAGGTTAAGAACAGTTTTGGATTAAGAACGGACCTCCGGAACGAATTAAGTTCGTAAACCAAGGTACCACTGTATGTGCATTAGGATCTTGAGTAATTCTTTCCTAATCCCATATTTTGCACTGACTAGTGTTCTACTTTTAAGGCTTTCATGCGTTTCTGCTTGATCAGGCAAATATATTACAAACATTAAATGATTTTCTAAACAATTGCTACAGTCTTCTTATACCATATTATACCATCTTTGCAGCGTCAGCTCTGCCGTTAGGCAGGCTGAGGCAGCTCCTTCAGGTGGCAGAAGCCCTGAAGGTGGCAGCCCCTGTGGGAGCCCTGCCACCTCCTCCGCTAGCCAAAATTGTTTGAGATCTTATGGAGCCCACAAGATCTCACACAAAATAGGCAAGAATTTGGTACCTATGCCAATGCCGCTTCTCCATCTACAATCAGTATTTAGCTAATAAAATACTACTACTACTATTTTCTAAAACATTGTTATGTTTCCTTTAAACTGAATCAACTAATGAGAAACTTCTCAGCCCTGTGCACTCCAAAATGCACGGTCTTTAGAAGATCACTTTCTTCCAGGGCTTGTGAAGGGCCTTCGGCTTAGTGGTAGAGCACAAGCTGTCCATGCAGGAAGGGCTGAGATGCTGGAGGTTTTGTATCCATCAGACCACATAATGCTAGACTAGATGAACCACTGGTCTCACTTGGTATAAGCTTATAAGGCTCATATAGGACTACAAGAGGAAATGTAGAGATGCTCTTCTCAGTAGTTGTGGCCTGATGAGGGAGCCTTGTTCCTTGTTTACTATCCTTAAGCTGGCAGTTGAATAAATCCCTTTGAACACAATGCAATTTACTTTTGAGTAGAAAACCTATGATTGCACGAAGTGTTTTCCTCACCTTGTGTTTTATTTTAATTATGTTTATATTTTTGTGAGCTGCCTTTAATATTTAGGTGTACCCAAAAGGCAGCCTAATCATATTTGAAAGGAAGAAGATCCCGGATTGTTCCTGGATGTGCTGCCGGCAACCGCAGTCCCTGCGGTGACAGAGTGGCTTCAGGAGCTCCAGTCTCAACAACAACTATTGATGGAGCAACTGTGCCAGGCCAAGGAGGCATACAAGGCCCAGGCCGACCGCCACCACCAGGTGGGGCCTGAACTCCACGTCGGTGACCTGGTATGGCTCTCCACTCGCCACCTCCACCCCTCTCGGCCTTCGCAGAAGCTGGACGCCCGCTTCACCGGCCCGTTTCCTATCGTGGACCAGGTCTCGCCGGTGGCATTCCGTCTCCGGTTACCCTCAACCCTGAAGGTTCACCCAGTATTCCACAGGTCCCTACTGAGTTCAGTGCCCCCCCGATGAGTTCCACCCGAACCGTCCCCGACCGCAACCAGTTTTGGTTCAGGGGGAGCCCGAGTATGACGTGGAGCGCATTCTGGACTCACGATACCACAGGGGAAAGCTCCAATATCTCATAGATAGGAAGGGGTATGGGCCTGAGGACCGTTCCTGGGAACCAGCGGCCAACGTCCACATGCCTGCCTGCCTCCGTGATTTCCATGCAGCGTACCCCAGCAAGCCGGGTCCGGACCCTCGGTTTGGGGGGGGGCTGTGAGGGGGGATGGTGTGATGGCCTGGGAATCTGATTCAGAGGCTGAACCGGAGGAATCCCAGCCTGCACAGGAGTCCCCACCTCCAGGGCCGGCTGAGCCAGGGCAGGGGCTTGAATCTGAAGGGCCCTCACCTGTGCTGGATCCTCAGGAGCAGACACCAGCTGAATCCACTCTGGCTCCAGAGGTGATCGAGGACCCATTGCCTGCAGGTGCGCCTCTCCCAGCCCTGTCAGGGGAAGGTGCAGCTGCTCCTGGGTCCAGTAACCCTCCAGCCTCTCCTGAGCTGCAGAGGCTCAGGGCAGAGAGGCGGAGGGAACTAAGTGCTCTCAGGAGGAGTGCTCACCTTAAGGCCAGGGGAGGCGAGTCACCTGTGGGCCGGGACCGCCCCAGGCCTCAGAGGAGATAAAGGCCAGTCAGCCCAGTCCCAGGAGCAACATCGTTGGAAACCTGTTCCTGCCAGCACCCTGACCTGCTCTTCTGGAGTTCCTGACCATGCCCGGCTCCTTGCCTTGGACCCTGCTTCGCCCTTGTCGGACAGCCTCCAGACCCTCGACCCAGGACCAGACTCAGACCACGCCGCACGGTAACCCCCCCCTGGGACCAGCACACAGACCATCTGATGCGTCTGACACTGAACTGGAAGAACCACTGTTCACCATTCGCCACTTTTCTCCTAAGAAGGAGGAAATGAGTGCAGAAGACTTGCTTCTAGTACGCAGATCTGAAAGGGCCACAAAAGGCAAACCTCCAAAGAGATTTGCTGATGAGTTTGCTAAGACAGCAACTGCTGTTCTTAGTAGCTCAGAGAAGGTGTGGGAACCTTCAAGCTTCAAAGAGGTTCAGGAGTTAACCTCTAAAGATGCTGAACCACGGCTTGATGCCATGAAGGCTGAAGTCGATTCCTTGGATAGGAACCAAACCTGGGAGCTAGTGCCAGTAGTCCCAGGAATGAGACTGGTTGGCAGCAAATGGGTCTTCAAGGCCAAGACAGACCAGACTGGCAAGGTTGTCAGGCACAAAGCCAGATTAGTTGCCAGAGGTTTTTCACAGATACCAGGACAGGATTACCACGAGACCTACTCACCCACCGTCAAGTATGAGAGCATTAGGCTAATGCTCAAGATTGCTGCAGAGGAGAAACTGCACGTTTCTCATCATGATGTGAACACAGCTTTTTTGTACAGGGTTTTGGGGAACTGTATATGCTTCCACCTGATGGAGTGCAGATACAGAAGGGAACGGTCTGTAAACTACGGAAATCCCTATATGGTCTCAAGCAGAGGGCCAGGTGTTGGAACACAAAACTCACTGAGACGTTGCTTTCTCTAGGTTTTCACCAAGGCAAAGCTGATCCGTGTGTGTTTGTCAAGGAGGAGGGGCAAAACAAACTGTATTGTTTATGTTTTGTTGATGATCTTCTGTTTTGGAAGAATCAGGCTTTGTACCAAAGCACCCTAGCTCAGCTGAAGGAGCACTTTGACATGAAGGATCTTGGTGAGGTATCCAACTATCTTCCTCTGCAGGTGGAAAAGGACCAAGCAGGTAATTTTCTGGTACACCAAACACAGAAAATTGCTGATGTATTAACCAGGCTGAATTTGGTTGATGCAAACCCAGCAGACACACCGATGGTGACAGGTTACCAGGTAGATAGTACTGCTGAAGCATTTTCTGACACCACACTGTACAGATGCATTCTAGGCAAGCTGAATTTCATTGCTAGATGTTCAAGACCTGACACAGCTGTAAGCACTAACCTGTTTAGCAGACATGCCAACAATCCTACTGTTCAGGATTGGAAAGCTCTGAAGCGCATAGCCCGCTATTTGAAGGGGACTTTGCATTACAGGCTGAGGTTCACCAGTCAAAAGATGGGAGATCTTGAAATCTTTGCAGATGCTAGTTTTGGAAGTGACACCATGGATGGTACAAGCAGTTCTGGAGTATGCTACATGTACAACCATTGTCTCTTTGACTGGCTGTGCAAAAAGCAGATGACAGTAAGCCTAAGTTCCTGTGAAGCAGAACTCAATGCCCTGTCATTTTCACTCATGGATTGTGAATGGTTGATGCAACTGTTTCAGGACATCAGAGTTTCTGTAAAATGTCCTATACAGGTGTATCAAGACAATAGATCCTGTTTGGCTTTGCTGAACTCAGAGAGTTGCAAGCAAAGAACCAAATACTTGCAGATTAAGTTACATCATGCACTCTCTTGTGTATTCAGAAAGGAATCATTCAGGTGTCCTACATGCCAGGAAATGAAATTCCTGCTGATCTGTTGTCTAAAGTTGTTAACAGAGAACAACTTAAGGTTTATGTACAGAGGCTGCAATTGAGTTGAACCACAGGTACTACAGGTTACACGGAAAGGGGGAGGATGTTAGGATATAGTTCCATTCCACCTTTAAAAGGGAACAGGCTGTTGTGTGTCACATACTTGTTTACTTCCAGCTTCTTGCTGGGAACTTCCATTTTGTATATAGCTTTTGTTCTGTTTTCCTGGACACAGAGGCAAGCAGTCATGTTTTTCCTTTGTTCTGAACTACGTTGAATAAAGCTGTAAATATGCTCTCCTGCCTGCATCTTTTTGTTGTGGAGACTCTGCTGAAAGGATGGTCTTGGAATGTCTCTGTGGCTCGTGTTGCTAATTGACTGATGCTGTTCCACGGGAGACTGGTGATCGTCCAGAGACGACTGGGGGCCTGCCTGATGCCTCCGTCTCCCTGGCAGTATCCCAACAGTGTGGGGGACAGAAGGAAAAACAAATACACCCAATATAGGGTTGGTGTGTTTTCCTTTCCTTGCCAAGAAAAAGGGATGGCTTTGGATCCTGTAGACCCCAAACCTCCTTCAGTGACTCCTTCCTTGGCAGCTTTCACATCCATGAGGCAGCCATGGCCTATTGCAGGGATCACAGGATTGTGCCCTTAAGCTTGCATTTGAAAGGGACTTACTGAAAATACTAGTTGTACAGGGAGGGTGGTAAAAAATCAGGGCATTCAAGTACACAACAACAACCATTTTTATTATTTGTACTTTGCCCATCTGACTGGGTTGCCTCAGCCACTCTGGGCAGCTTCCAACATAGTGATAGGATATAGATGACCCTGCAAGCAGGCCAACTGTTTTAGGTGGTGGTCACTAAATATGGCAAATGCATATTAACTCCCCACCCCCAGTGTGTATAAAAGGATGACTAACCAAATCTTATCATCACAGCACTATATATTCATACTAAGTGACCCCCTTGTCAATGACAGACCATGTTGCAGGATGTGGGAAGGATAAGCAGAAAGCTATAAGAGAATTTAAAATGTACTTGCTATTTTTGACAGCAGCCCAAACTAATGTAACATGCAGTTCCTTCCTAAGCAAAGCACAATAATTTACAGAATTCCTCTAACTTGACATCTGTTGGCTTAATCCATCACAGAGAATTTCAGTAATCTGGGTTTTTATTTTGTTTTTTTGAACAGGTTAACAACAGGATCCCAATTTGGTACATCCATTATATAAGTACCGTATATGGATTTATTCTATAACCAACTATTCTAAAAGTTGCAATGTTATTTATTTTGCAGTATGATTCTACAATAATCAGATACAAAGATAGACTTTACTTTTGTAGAGTTGCTAGTGCTTAAGAATTATCTTCATTCACATTTGTCCGTATAGGGCTAGTTACAGGAAATACTTTTTGCCTTAGATCTGCATTACCATACAACCCACTCTCATCTTGCCATGTGTTGATCCCATGTCTTCTGTAATCAGCCGTGTCAGTAAACTGAGAATGACATTTTCTGTGAACCAGAGAGTAGCCATCTGGCTGAAGCTCAATCTAAAGAAAATACATTCAAGGGCATGTTATTAATCAGAAGGCAAATTTGTAAACCATTTTTGATGATAAGAGAGGCAATGGTTGTGTTTGCACATCAAGCAAAACTCTGCCACAACCTAGAAAACCCAAGAAGCTGCTTTATACTGAATCCGACCATTGGTCCATCTGGCTCAGTATTGCCTATGTTAACTGGTGGGAGCTTTTCAGAGTTTCAACTGGCGACATGACCAGCCCTACCGGGAGATGTCAGGGATTGAACCTGGAACTTCTACATGGGAAGCAGATACTCCACCTCTAAGCTACAGCCCTTGTTGCCCCCATAGAAAACCTTGTGCCATTAGCTCCCCTGGTTAAACAGTCTTGGTTTAGAATGGCTACCATTTTCACAGCAGATAAAATAGACTGAAAATCAGTGCTAGGGCAGGCTTCCTCAACCTCGGCCCTCCAGATGTTTTGAGACTACAATTCCCAGCATCCCTGACCACTGGTCCTGCTAGCTAGGGATCATGGGAGTTGTAGGCCAAAAACATCTGGAGGGCCGAGGTTGAAGAAGCCTGTGCTGGGGCAACAAAGCAAACAGTTTTTAAAGTTTTATTCCCGGTGACAGCAACAGAAAATAATTTTTAAAAAACCAAGAGCAAAGAAGGAGAAGAGTGAATTTCTGGGATTGGGGGTAAGCTATATCCCATGGTAATTTTCAGAGAGAAAAATATTTCACTTTATCCTTCTCATCCTAAACATATTTTATTTAAAGTAAATCCTCTTGATTTTGATTATGCTAATTTTCAAGTAAGCATGCTTAGGATTGCAGTCTTATTTTAAATGTTCAGTTTGTTATTCAGTTAGATAATTTGTACGTGAAAGCTATCTTTCCTTTATGTGTACTACAGGGATCTAGAAAAAGGAGAGTAGATGGAGATGAGCTGTTTGTTGGGGGGGGGGGCATTTATCCCCCTTATTCCCTGCAAGTGATGCTGATGTTTGTTGGATCATGAAATTAGAGGAGGGTTTTCTGAAATTAATAGTATTTAACATTGTTGTCATTGCCTAGAGCTTGAAGGAAGCTTCAATAAATAAATGTAAAACCAGAATTCAAGCAAAAACCCACCAAGTCTATAGACAAGAAATGTAAATACCAACCAATTTCTTGTTTGATGGGTAGTTTTAAAAACAACAATAAAAACCATTGGTTATGTTTGCTGTTTTAAAAGAAAAAAAGCCTTTTTTAAAAAAGATAACTAGCTAATAGAAACATAACAGCTCTGCTATTTCCCTCCTACCATTATAGCTCAGTTTATGTGATGTGGTAGCATCAGGGTGGATAAAAATCAATGATTTTCAAAAAAAATGTTTAAAAAACAGATTAAAAAAAATCAGTTTTTTTAATTTAAATTGGATTTTTAAAATGAAATGCTTTTGGAGGGAAAATCTTTCTAAAGATAGTTTTCTATCTAAGTTACATTATAGTCCAAAGGCTATTTATCAGGAAATAAGGATTTAAGTTTTTCATGTTTGCTAAAACTCAGTCTAAGGTTGTGGGGGTTTTTTTTTTAATTGTTTAACCACATCAGTTAACAAACATGGATACATATGCTATAATGTTATTGTTTTAGTTAAATAAATTGTTTGAATTGTTATTAAGGAAATGATTATTATTCTCCTTCCAATAAAGTACAGCAGAAAAGTTGTCCAAATATAGACAGTTAACTTATTAAACCTCACAATTTCATAATTATCTGTCAATGTATTTCTAGTAGTATAACCAAATCAGTAATTTTTGATGTAACTGCAAAAACTACTTTGAAAAATTATTATTCCCTGCAGGATACATTAGGACTAAGGAAGCAAGGGATCTAATTGTCAGGAGACTCAGGAGACAGAGTAGCTGAAGGAAGAGGAACAAAGGGGAAGGACCAGAAGGGAAGGGGAATAATCCAGGATGCTTGTTCTGGAGGGTTTCAATATTCACACTGTGTCCATCTTGGAGGAACCACGGTGGGACTTAATGCCCACCATGAGCACTACGGTTTCTTAATACATTGTCAGCATGACGTTCTGCAGGATACACTTTGGATCTTGTATATTTGACGCCACAGAAAGTGGACAGCCTGGAAATCAGGGGCTTCTCTGTCAGTCCAATGTCTTGAACAGACTATTTCTTGGTGAGGTTTTGTCAAGATGTGGCCTGACAATGGGGAACCTAATCTGATGAAAGGAAATTGTAGAGGCCCCCCTCCCAGTACAACTGAGAACCTGGAAGAACCTACAAAAGTCCCAGAGCAGACTGTAGTGCCTCAGCTCATGGATGCCTTGTCTGAGCTGCGCAGCACAAGGACCACAGCCCATGCCCTGCCTTGATCCACAAGGCTTCCTCTTCCACCATCCAGGCCTTAAGAGCAAAGACGGAAGGAATTCACTGAGTTCCTGCAAAGCTCCACAGGTGAAGTCATTTGACATCTGTAGCGAGGGGCCATCAGTAGGCCAATGAGACTCAACTCTTTCTCATCTGAGTCAGGTGATCAGGTGAGGCATGCAAGAGCCGAATTGGTGTCTGGACTCAGGAACTGGCAGCATGAATTTCAACAAGATGGAGGCACTGAGAGTGGGTCGTTTTCAGGTTCAGAAAACTGGTGTTTGTCCTGATCTGGGTGAGATTTCATTCTTCCTGAAAGGGTAGAGACACGGTTTGAAGATATTCCCTGATCCCAGCGTTGGATCCTCAGTGGCCCAGGGTGTATTTTACCAACTTTGGCTGGTTTGCAACTGCAACTGTTCCTGAATAAGGAGTCCTGCTTTGGTGATCTGTGTTCTGGGAACCTCTCTGTTTGATCACTAATGTATTATACAGGGGGATGCCCTTAAAGACATCCCCAGAAGCTTCCATTCATGAAAAATCTGGCTGCAAGAGTGTTGGCAGGTATAGCTGAGGTTGTTCATATTTCACTTATTTTAAAATATCTACTGCTTATTTGCTTCTAACCCTAATTTAAGGTGCTGGTCCTTACTTTAAAGTCCTAAATGGCTTGGAGTCCAAATACCTGAATAATGGCATCTTGCCATATGAGGATGCCTACGTCTTAAGATTTGTTCCAGTATTGCTCCAGGTACCCTCTTTAGTGGATTATGTTATATAAAGCAGATGTCTTTTTGTATTGATGTGTCAACATTTTAATGTGTTTGCCAAGGAGACACACCTGGTTTTGTTGACTAGTGGGGCCATTTCTACTTACCCAGGTATTTTAGCCTTTTAAAATTGTAGATGGTTTTGTTGGGGTTTCTATTTGATTTTGTCTTGTTATATTTTGCTGCATTTTTAAAATTATGTTAATTAGTTTTTATTTGTGTTTAAGTACACTCTCCTGGAATCTTTGTATGACGCATAAGTAAGGAATATTTTAAATTAAATAGCCAAGAAACTATGTGATAGTAGCAGAGATTGAGGAGACATAGAGGGTGCCTAGGCATGCTTAGAAGGAGCTTGAGGAGCCAAGGATGCTAATGATGGCAAATGCATTTTACACATTAACTTGAAGCAGAACCTTGCGCTGGTATGCTTAATGAGATCAAAATGTCCAAAGGATGTGCATATGGTAAAAAAGGTAAAAGGTAAAGGACCCCTGAAGACAGGAATGCCTGGCGTGCTCTGGTCCATGGGGTCACAAAGAGTCGGACACAACTAACGACTAAACAACAACAAAAGGACCCCTGGACGGTTAAGTCCAGTAAAAGGCAACTATGGGGTTGCGGCACTCATCTCACTTTTCAGGCTGAGGAAGCTGGTGTTTGTCCACAGACAGCTTTCTGGGTCATGTGGCCAGAATGACTCAACCACTTCCAGTGGTGTCTGATGGGACACCGTGACAAGTGCATATGAGAGAGACAGAAGGGCGGGGAGAGGGAGAGAGACAGAGAGTGTTCATCATGATCACAGGTGAAATGTGTACTGACAAACACTTTCCTCTATGAGTTGCCATGGTTACAAAAATATCTGGCCATGATTCCCATTCTGCTAAAATCCCTGGCGCGTAAAGGAAGGGATCCAGAGCAAGCCATGATTCATCCACACACTTTCCTTTCTCATTTACTGGCTTAACTCTGTATTCCATACACACACAATTAATCAATGCAATTTAAGTGGTAAAGTTAACATTTCTCACTGCTCCTAGAGGCCAACAAATAATACAACAGGTTTGCAATCCAGTTAAAGATTATGGGTTGTGTTCAAGGTAGCGCCAAGGTTATCATTCTATCAACGCAAGGATTTTTCCTTGCATGACAGAATCTTCTTCCTCCACCCAACTTTGTCCCTAACCCTCTAGAGTAGATTTGGGGACAGCACAGGGTGTGTACAGTGGGGTTGGCCCATAAGGTGGGGTGAAGAAACCACTTTGGGCAATGGGTGCCTCCCCTGTCCCCCCACCTCTGCCACCGGCCTGAGTCTGGACATTAGGTTAAGGCCAACAATTACTCAGCACTAGGTAGTGTGGCAGCAGCATGATCAGGGAGGAGCAAGGGCCTCAAACTGTTGCTGTGAGTTCCCACATGCTTTCTCATTCACACATACCCATGGTATGGCTTAATGTTATGTGCAAACTGGGCTGCTATCCAATTTCATTGCTATGTAATATATGTAAAATTGACTATCTTGGGGTGAATCTACATATTTCATTTACCTGGTAGAGCCTGTTTGAAACAACCTCTGAATGGCTACTGTTCTACACATGAAGGCCTTGATGTAAAGCATGGTAGAAAACAACCATTCTGCTCTTATACTTACATATGGTTCATAGTCATATGGTGGAACATAATCTGTTTGGTATGTTGTATCTAGAAACCTGTAACACAGAGAGTATATATTATACCTAGCTTTTGTGTAATGTTTTTAACTTGTCTGTCTCTAAGAGCTCTTAGAAAAACAACTTAAAAGATCTAGTTAACGTTGATCTTTTAGTAAGCAAGACCAAAGTAGTGGAAAAAGGTACAGTGGTACCCCGCAAGACGAACGCCTCGCGAGACGAAAAACTCGCAAAACGACTTCCGGGGGCGGCGCGAACGGCAATGGCGGTCCTCTTCTGAACGGGAGAGGAGGCTCCGCAGGCAACGGGTCGTCCGCTACGGCGAAGCGGAGACCCACTCTGGAAAACCCCAGGCGGCAAGAGTCTGGGGTCTTGAGGCTCGGTGGGCGCCTAGAGCGACCCTCCAAGTGCAGAAGGAACCCCGTAAGGGGCTCCGGAGCACGGAGGGGGGTTGCGGCGCTGTGAGCTGTTTCACAGCCTGAGGAGCGAAGCCGCGCTGCTACTGTCGGTGAGCGCTGATCCCTTTTCCTGCTAAATTACGGATCCGGACGAAAAAGCAACTAACTTGTGAGTAAAAGACTGAATCACTTGAATTTGAGACTTTAAAAGGGAAACTTAAATTGGCTTGAACTTGGCTGAGAGCGGAGAGACGTGGAAGCAGGAAGTCCGTCTTCCGCAGCCATTGAACTTGAAAAAAAAAGCAATCAGCTGGAGGAGTGGAGGCTGAAAGAAAGAGACTCTAAGTTTTACAGATCTAAGCATCTATTTGAACTTGCATCTTAAAGTAAAGACTTTAAGTTAAAGATTTGGGATTTCTATTTGCACTTGACTTTCCTCCTCTTATTGGATTACAAACTAGAAGGTGAAACCCAGAGTCAGGAGCTGCCTGAGTACTAAGGGAGCTGTCAG
Source organism: Podarcis pityusensis (assembly GCF_964106645.2). Lineage (NCBI taxonomy): Eukaryota > Metazoa > Chordata > Lepidosauria > Squamata > Lacertidae > Podarcis > Podarcis pityusensis. Next base: position 62,709,808 of record NC_138036.1, read on the forward strand.
TACTGCAGATTTGGATACTGTATATTGGAACTTGAAACAATCTGAGGGTATTGAGACCTTTTAAATTTGAAACATTCTTTTTGGAGATAAATAAGCACTGTCTGCAACAAAGTGACCATTTATAAACTCTGCTAAACATTTGTATTTGAAGGTTCTTGGACATTAAATTAGATTCTGAAAGACAGATTAAGCTCCCTCTAGAGGATTGGATTATAACAGTGATTTTACATACACTTTTTACTTTCGATTCCCTTGCTGTTTGCTTGCTCTGGACCTTTCCATTCCCATGGGAACAACTCAGTGTGACCTTGACTGACAGATAACGTTGGAATGAGTGGCACAAGAAAAAGAGGGAGAGCTAAACAAACAACTCTAACAACTCTAACCTCAGCCTCACAGACACGTAGATCATCTGTGCCTACTTTGCCCTCAGAAGTGGAGGGAGAGGGCGAAGCAGAGCAGTTACAACTGGAAGATATGGCCTCAGGAGCATCTGTTTCTGTACTAGACAAAATTTTTGAAAAATTGGAAGCTTTGGACAAGAAAGCAGATGCGCAATCAGCAAAGATTGATAAAAACACAGAATGTCTAAATAAATTAACCACACAAGTGGTACAGAATGCACAAGCAATTGGACAGCTAACGGAGGCCTCAGCAGAAAATCGGAAATTGACTGAGGACACCAGACAAAGATTTGAAAATTTAGAGCAAGAGGTAAGACCACTCACTAAACAAGTCGGGGAACACCAGATTTATCTCTCGATGATAGAACTGCGAAACCGTGAGAACAACTTAAGGATTAGATCACTACAAGAGGCAGAAGAAGGACATCTAACTGAGTTTTTGACCAAAGAATTCTCCAAGTTCTGGAACTTGGAAGAAAAGGACTTTAAAATTGTGTCAGCTTTCAGACTTGGAAGATTTATAAAGAAGGAGAGGCCCAGAGACTGTTTGATAACATTGAGATCAAAGGAGGAAAGGGATAAGATTTTGGGACTACACTTTGTAAAATCACTGGAGGTGTTGGATAGAAGAATTGAAATTTATAAAGATATCCCAAGACTACTGCTTGATTTTAGAGCCGCCTATTCTGAACTTGTTAAACTACTAAGGAGCAACGCAATTCCATTCAGGTGGGAATTTCCCCAAGGATTATCTTTTACCTTTAGAGGGAGAAAGGTCAAAGTGAGAACACTGGAAGAGAGAGACAAATTCCTGTCTACATACGGAGAGGACCTTCAAAAAAGAATTGAACTACCTTCTGGGCCTGAGGCAACGCCAGTACCAACATCAGCATCTGTGGAACCTGAAGACCCTGAGAAGATACCACCCCTTGAAAAATAACCAGATAGTTCAGGATGTCTCTGCAACTGTTGAGCTGGAATATTAATGGTTGTAACATTCCGGAAAAAAGGAAGAAAATATTTCATATATTAAAAAAAGAACAATTGGACATTATTTGTTTACAAGAAACACATGTGACGAGGCTCCACAGAAAAGTGTTAATAAATAAAAGATTGGGCCAGGAATTTGTATCTTCGGACAAAGTTAAGAAGAGAGGCGTGGTGATATATGCAAAAGAGAGCCTGTCACCTAAATTCCTATTTAAAGATGAACATGGAAGAATTTTGGCTATTGAGATACAATATCAAGGAGAGAAACTGCTGATATTAGGAATTTATGCACCTAATGAAGGGAAATCGGAATTTTACAAGAAGTTGCAGGAGACAATGCTGGACTATCTAGACTATAACAACATCATAATGATGGGAGATATGAATGGGGTCGTATCAACTAACATGGACAAGTCACAAAGTCAAAATGTTACAAAAGACGGCAGACTACCTAAAACCTTTTTTGAAATGATTGACAATATGGATTTGATTGACATTTGGAGGACAAAGAACCCACTAGGAAGAGAGGGAACATTCTTTTCTGAAGCCCAACTGACCTGGACAAGAATCGACCAAATATGGATTTCTAGAGGCCTGGCACCTAAGGTCAGAAAAGTGGAAATCTGCCCAAAGACCTGCTCCGACCATAATGCAGTAAAGATGGATATGACACTATTACCAACTGGATCCTTTAGATGGAAGATGAATGACAATTTGTTTAGAGATCAGGAAATTACCAAGAAGGCCCAAAAAGTTTTGAAGGACTATTTTGAGATAAACATGAATAATATGGTGGAAAAAAGAATAATCTGGGACGCAAGCAAAGCTGTAATGAGGGGATTCTTGATACAACAGAATGCAGTGAAGAAAAGAACACAAAATGAGAAAAAAGATAAGATCTTGGATAAAATAAAAGAATTAGAGAAGAAATTAAGAGTGAATCCGAAGTCACAGCCAACTCTGAGAGAAATTAAACTTTATCAAACACAATATTCTAAATTGATAAATCAGGAAATTGAATGGAAGGTTAAATTAATGAAACAAAAAACGTTTGAGTCGGCGAATAAATGTGGAAAACTGCTAGCTTGGCAGTTGAAGAGAAGACAAAGATTAAATACTGTTACAAACTTAGAGGTTGATGGAAAAAACATCCAGAATCCAGTGGACATTAGAAAGTGTTTCCAGAGATACTTCAAAAAATTATACACCCAAGGGCCGCAAGATGATGTTGAGATTAAACAATTTTTGGCAAAAAACGGACTATCTAAATTGTCACAAGAAAATAGGACAATCCTGAATTCTAAAATAACACGACAGGAGATCAAACAAGCTATCCAGAACATGCAACTTGGCAAATCTCCAGGACCAGATGGGCTGACCTCCAAGTACTATAAGACATTGAAAGACTATTTGATACAACCTTTGATGGAGGTCAGCAATGAAATTATGGAGGGGAGGAGGGCACCGGAGTCGTGGAAGGAAGCGTTTATCACATTAATACCAAAGTCGGAAGCTGAAAAGACACAACTTAAGAACTACCGTCCCATCTCTCTTTTAAATGTGGATTACAAAATATTTGCAGACATTTTGGCAAATAGATTTAAAAAAGTTTTAAATGAAGTAATTCATAAGGACCAGGCTGGCTTTCTCCCAGGAAGACATCTGTTTGCTAATACAAGGAACATTATTGACATTTTGGAACTTTTGCAAACAGACATAAATACAAAAGCAGTTTTAATTTTTATAGATGCGGAGAAGGCCTTTGACAATATCTCCTGGAAATTTATGATGGGAAATTTAAAAGAGATGGGAGTGGGACGGGGTTTTGAGAATGGGATTGAGGCGATATATTCAGAACAGAAAGCTAAACTGATAGTTAATAATGTGGTTACAGAAGAGTTTAAAATTGAAAAAGGGACACGACAAGGTTGCCCTATTTCCCCTTTGTTATTTATTTCGGTTCTGGAAGTGCTATTGAACATGATTAGAAGGGATCGGTTGGTGGAAGGAATTCAGGTCGGTCAGAAACAATATAAATTAAAAGCTTTCGCAGATGACCTGGTTTTGACCTTGCAGAAGCCAGAGCCCAGTACGAAAAGAGTATTACAACTGATTAATGACTTTGGTCGGGTGGCTGGATTTAAATTAAATAAACAGAAAACTAAGGTTTTGGGGAAAAACTTGACTAATACAGAGTCAGAACGGTTTCAGAATGAGACGGAACTTAATGTGGTTAAAAAAGTAAAATACCTAGGGGTAAACATAACAGCAAAAAATCTAAGTCTATTTAAGGACAATTATGAAAAATGTTGGACAGAAATTAAGAGAGACTTAGATAGTTGGTCAAAATTGAAACTTTCTTTGTTAGGCCGAATTGCTGCTATCAAGATGAATGTATTGCCAAGGATGTTGTTCTTATTTCAAACACTTCAGGTTTTGGACAAAACGGAGTGCTTTCAGAAGTGGCAGAGAGACATTTCTAAGTTTGTCTGGCAGGGCAAAAAGCCCAGAATTAAGTTTAAGATACTAACCGATGCAAAACAAAGAGGGGGCTTTGCCCTGCCAGACTTAAAGTTGTATTATGAAGCCGCAGCGTTCTGCTGGCTAAAAGACTGGCTACTTCTTGAAGACACTGATGTGTTAGATTTGGAAGGGTTTAACAATACCTTTGGATGGCATGCATATTTATGGTATGACAAGGTTAAAGCAAACAAGGCCTTTAAGAACCATATTGTCAGAAAACCATTGTTTAATGTCTGGACAAAATATAAAGACTTGCTGGAAAATAAAACACCAAGGTGGCTTTCACCTTTGGAAGCCAAGGCCCGAAAAAGACCCAATATGGAGGCTAAATGGCCAAAATATTGGGAAATACTAGAAAAGGATGGAGACAATTGGAAATTGCAGAGTCTGGAGAAAATGAAAGACAAAGTGCGAGATTGGTTACATTACGCTCAGATTAAAGAAGTTTTTAAAAATGATAAGAAACTAGGGTTCCAGGTGGAGAAATCGAAATTAGAAACAGAATTGTTAGAACCAAAGATTAAGGTACTTTCAAGGATGTATAACTTGCTGTTGAAATGGAATACACAAGACGAAACGGTTAAATCGGCTATGATAAGGTGGGCACAGGACATTGGGCATAATATCATGTTTGAGGACTGGGAGAGGTTGTGGAGTAATGGATTGAAATTTACTGCATGTAACGCCCTGAAAGAAAATGTAATGAAAATGATTTATAGATGGTATATGACCCCAGTCAAACTTGCTAAAATTTACCACCTGTCTGATAATAAGTGTTGGAAATGCAAAGAGTGTGAGGGAACGTTCTTCCACCTCTGGTGGACTTGCCCTAAAGTGAAGGCGTTCTGGGAAATGATTTATAATGAACTGAAAAAGGTATTTAAATATACCTTCACTAAGAAACCAGAGGCTTTCCTTTTGGGTATTGTCGGCCAAGGGGTGGCAAAGAAGGACCAGACATTTTTTATGTATGCAACAACAGCAGCAAGGATACTTCTCGCAAAACATTGGAAAACTCAAGATCTACCCACACTGGAAGAATGGCAGATACAACTGATAGACTACATGGAACTGGCTGAAATGACCGGCAGAATCCGCGACCTGGGAGAAGAGAGGATTGAGGAGGACTGGAAGAAATTTAAGAACTATTTACAAAAGTATTGCAATTTGAGTGAATGTTAAATAAGATGCTAGATCAAAATAACTGAGCACCACTAAATTTAGAAGTTTTTAAGAAAATAAGTAAGACTGTGAAATTTAGCTTTTTCTGAGAATTATAAGATTAGGAAATATAGAAGGGATATAAGAATTTAAATAAGATGATAAATTGCTGACAAAATGTTTCAACGATGAAAATGGGAGCGGGAGATGTGAGGAAGTCCAAAGAAAATGTGAAAATATGTTAAGATCAATGTTACATTGTTTATCATGTTTATTTTTATTGTAAAATTTAATAAATTGCTTTAAAAAAAAAAAAGAAAAACTCGCAAAACGAAAGGTTTTTTCGTTTTGGAGTTGCCTCGCAAGACGAATTTCCCTATGGGCTTGCTTCGCAAAACGAAGCTTGCCCCGGGGACAGCGGGTCTTCTCTTTTGAAGCAAGGGGCGGCGGGGAGAAGCGATCTTCTCCCCGCAGCCCCAGGTCCGGGGACAGCGGGAAGCGCTTCGCGCTGCCCCCGACCTCTTTTGAAGCAAGGGGCTGCGGGGAGATCGCTTCTCCCGGTGCTCCGAAGCAGGGCGGGGGGGCAGGAACACCTGCCCCAGCCGCCCTGCTTCGGAACGCTGCTCCGAAGCGGGGCGGGGGGCGGGAACACCTTCTGAAGGCAGGCGGGGGGCGAAAGTCTTTGTCCCCCCTGCCTGCCTTCCCAGGGGCTTTTAAATCGCCCCGGACAGCGGAGAAGTCCTCCGCTGTCCCGGGGCGATTTTAAAATGCCGCCCGCCAGCATTTTAAGATCGCCCGGACAGCGGAGAAGTCCTCCGCTGTCCCGGGGTTTTTTAAAATGCTGGGGGTGGGAAGAAAAGCCCTTGTCCCCCCCCCCCCCAGCCTTCAGAAGAGGTCCGGGGACAGACTGTCCCCGGACCTGGTCTGAAGGCGGTTTCCCTAGGAACGCATTAATTGATTTTCAATGCATTCCTATGGGAAACCGTGCATCGCAAGACGAAAAACTCGCAAGACGAAGAGACTTGCGGAACGAATTAATTTCGTCTTGCGAGGCACCACTGTATTTTCAGTGTGTGTTCCCATAGCTGTTAGAGTCAAGTTATAATTTACAGAATTTATTCTCCTTTGGATTTGGACCAAATGAGGACTGCTAATTTCCAGAACCCCCACAATTGTTTTTCAGTACTAGAAAAATTTAGCAGCTATGCCTGAGGCACAGGAAGAGTAATACTTCCAGTGAACTGCCAAAAAGTGTCATGCTAATGAAAATAGAAGTATTCCTGTGATCTGTCATATAACAAGTTGCACTCGATTGGAATTTTCTGACAGAAGTTGATCTATTCTCAGCCTGTTTTTAACTGGAGAATCCCAAAGCCCAGTTCACCAACACAGCCCACAGCAGAACAGTTCCAGATATGAGTTTTCCAAAGCACTGCTTTTTTGCAGGGACAGTTCTCATGGCCCTTGGCATCCCTATATGATTGAGAGGATGGCACAGGTAGAGCACTACATTCATACGAACAGTCCAGTTGGTTGTACTTATTTCATACATGTATATAGCTGGAAAGTTCTTGAAGCGATTTAGAGGAAAATTGAACAAACCCACAACTGCTGCCAATCAATTTCAGAATATGGCTCTTAGGAGGGTAGGAATGGATTGTGCCAAGTTGGCATTTGGACAGCCATGGCAGTACAAGGATTGATGTAGGTGGACACTGGAATTTCCAGCCCTGACCCAAAGACTCTGTTTACAATTTTAACAAGTTACAAGAGAATATGTAATAATAATAATAATAATAATATATTATTTATACCCTGCCCATCTGGCTGGGTTTCCCCAGCCACTCTGGGCAGCTTCCAACAAAGTATTAAAATACAGTAGTCTGTTAAACCTTAAAAGCTTCCCTAAAGAGGGCTGCCACCTTCTGCCCCTTACTTAAATCTTATCTCATTCACTTCCAGGACTGGAACCCAGGTAAAGAAAAGTGCCCAAGCACAAGAAGGCACGGGTATATTTAGCTTTCCTTGCTCATATGCACCTTTTGATGTAGAAATCAGACCCTACCCAACCCTATACTTGATATATGAACGGGGCAGATACAAGAACAATAAATGTGGCTTCAGTCTTCTCACCTAGTTCAGCCCTATGATGAAAGCAGCAGCAATCATGAATTCATGATTTATTACATACCAAGCCAATGAATAAAACAAAGCATGTTCTGATCATCCTGTAACAAGATCATCTTGTAACCTTTTTTAAAGATGATCCCTGTAAAGTTTGTACTCTGAGCTAGTGACTAACTTTTTAAAATATGTTCAGAGTTGCCATGAAAGGCAAATGATCCAGCTCTAATAAGCATTATAAAATCTAGCTTTCAGTAGAGTTGCAGGGGGATAAATATCAAGTTTATGGGGTCTAGCTAGTTTACCCACTAAGATATTCAACCACACTGCGATCCCACATCCCAGCCTCGCAAAGCGGCGCAGGGCTGGCAGGGCAGTGTGAGGATGCAGCAGGAACATGTGTGCTTTGGATACATGCCTGTTGCATTCTTGCATCCCCCTGTCAGCTCTGCGCCCAGTGCTTTTCCCATTGCAAAGAGCCCCCAAGCCCCAAGAAGGAGGAAGAGACGTTGTTGACCCTCCTGGAACCTCCTTGCACCCTGCTCGGCTCCAGTTGCCCCACAGCCTTCCAGTAGGAAAAGGCGCAGGCTGAGAAAAAGCAGGGTATAAATAAGAAGGATGGAAGGCAGGCACAGCATGCAGCCTTCTCTTCTGTTTTCATGCCTCTGCACCGCCAGACGGACGCAGCCTGGAAGGCGAGTGGAGCCCATGAAGGAGCCTGACTGCATCGGAGGCAGCATAGCCGCGGAGAGGAGGGGACAACGGTAGCACAGATGAGGCAATTTGGGTGGGTCTTTCCCACTTGACCCACAATGTGTCTGTGGGGAGAGTGGTGCCCTCAATGATTAGTTCTCACTTGCTGCACTCCTAGCCCCGCCTACCTGTGAGTAAGACCTGTAATTTACACAGACTAATATTTAGTCATATGGTGCCTTCAGGCAGCCTGTTTATTGAGCATCCATCTTAATTTGTTTGCAGGGAGATTAAAAGACATTGGCTGTTTAAGGAACCTTCATTCCGATTTGTCTTCAGGGAGGTGACAAATCAAAGGTAGTGTTATCGCACACTTTCCAGTGCATTTTCCTGCATGTACCTTGTTGCAAAAAGTCTGATCTTTGGGGGAAGTGGGCTTGTTGTGCAAGACATCCTAGTCAACTATAATGGCACAACCTAAATTTACTAGTACAGTGGTACCTCAGGTTACATACGCTTCAGGTTACATAGGCTTCAGGTTACAGACTCCACTAACCCAGAAATAGTGCTTCAGGTTAAGAACTTTGTTTCAGGATGAGAACAGAAATTGTGCTCCGGTGGCGCGGCGGCAGCAGGAGGCCCCATTAGCTAAAGTGGTGCTTCAGGTTAAGAACAGTTTCAGGTTAAGTATGGACCTCCGGAATGAATTAAGTACTTAACTTGAGGTACCACTGTATGTGCTTGAATCCTACCTGAAAATAGCAACTGTCTGGAAGCACAGTTAGCCTACTTATCTATTTACCACATTGTCTACAAATACATCTGTCAGGGGTTCAGGGACAGAGGCACAGGATAGGCAGGAGATGGAGAGTGATGGGGATGAATCCCAGGACAGCGAGGAAGAGGATGACAATGACTCAAGAGATTCCATGAGTCTTTCCAGCGAATCAGAGGATTCCCAGAAGGGGGCACCGGTGGTCAAGGCCAGGGGAGCCCCAGGGGGAACGTGTCAGGAGCAGGGGGCCAGCGGGGGATCCCAAAGTGGCAGCTGGGCGTCAGGACCAGCCTCCCCGCCAGAGTGCAGCGAAGGGGGTGGAGGTTCCAGTGTATCAGGGGAAGCAGCTCCGGCAGCAGAGAAGGGAGGGAGGTCGGAGCAAGCCACCCTCCCGGAAGGGGAGGGGAGTAGTGAAGGGAGTAGTGTAGCTGTCAAAAGGAAGGTTAGGGGTTGGGCGCGCGCGCCAAGTTCAAATGTGAAGGCGCGCGGAAGTACAGGGAGCCCGGAGGAGGGGCCAGGTCCCAAAGCCCGCAGGAGGGGGCAAGAGCAGTCTGGGGATTCCGCGTCAGGGGAATCCAGGAGGGGCGAAACCCCAGCGGGCAGGAAGACCCTGAGGAAAAGGAAAGAGAGAAAGAGGTGGAGCAGAGCAAGCCTCTTAAACTGGTGCAGGGGAGGGACTGACTCAGAGGGGACTTCAGCGGTCTAAGCGTAACAGACGTAGGGCTGCGCGCCTCGGATGTGAAGCAAACAATGAACTGCAATAAACACTTTTGTATATAAGAAGAGATTGGCGTTGGTCTTTTGTGAGCTGAGACTTGAGGCAGCCCTGACAGTAAGTCCCCTCTCACAAGAACCGCAAATTTTTTTTTTGCAAAGCTCACGAAGTTTGGCAGACATGACTACTGAGGAGCAGATAACGACCCTGCAAAACGCAGTCGCTGAACTCTCCGCTGCAGTACGGGTCTCTCAGAAGACAGTTGCCGAAGCAGAAGCGCGATGCCAGGATCTGCAAGCCAGGTGGGATCAGGCGTGCAAAGAGGGGTTCCCGGGGTCCAGATCAGAGGGAATCGGACTCGGACGGAGGGGGGGCAATTTAGTAGCCCACTTCGATGGGAACCTGAAGCATTATCCCAGTTTCAGAGCAGACGTCGTATACGCGCTGCATTTGCTTCGGAAAGACTTCAAAGATGAGGAGGAGAAGGTAGGCTTTATTGTGTCCCACTTGCATGGGGAAGCTAGAGCCTGGTTACGCAATTTGTGGCGCGAAGATGGTCCTGCCCGCAGGAACTCTGATGAATTTATCAAAGCCATGGACGCTTGCTTCCAATCTACAGTTGATGTTGATGTGGCGCGCCGGGAGATGCATGGATTGCGGCAGGGCAAGGCTACAGTGCGTCAGTACCATTCTCGCTTTTTTGCTTTGCTGAATGTGCTGGGCTGGGAAAAGGACTCATTGGCAGTGAGAGACTTGTTCTGGGAGGGGCTTCATGGCTCCGTAAAAGATGAGTTGGCCAGGGGGGACAGACCTCAAACCCTAGCAGACGTCGTGCAGAGGGCACTCACGATAGGAGTGCGCCACAAAGAACGCCCTTGGCACAGTGAGGAGGGGCGCCAAGTCCGCGCACCAGCTAGAGCGCCTCCTTTTCTTCCCAGCAACCTGGGACGTACGCATCCCTCGCCTAGGCTGAGGGAGGGGGAGGAACCAATGGAACTGGGTGGTGCAAAGGCTCAGACAGCTGCCGGAGCCTCAGCGTCCGGAGCAGTCAAGGCGAAGCCTCCTAGAGGGACCAGGAAGTGTTACGTCTGTGACAGTGCGCAGCACATGGCCAAAGAGTGTCCCCAGAGGCTCCAGAAGCACACTGCAGCCTTAGCAACAGTAACAGGGGAAGCGCTCCAAGGAGAACAGTTTCAGGGAAACGACAATGCCTGGCTGGAAGCAGACATGCTGGGGCTCAGCCAGGCAAGTCAGTGAAGCAGTCCCCAGCGCTTTTGCAGCCTACAGACCCTTTACCACCCAAGCCAGTGGTGCAGCTCACTGCTACTCTCCAGCTACCTAATGGACTCACCCTGGAAGTCCCCATTACGATTGACTCAGGGAGCAACGCAGACTTCGTGGGGATGCAGTTCATCAAGCAGCATCGCATAGCGCTACTACCAGCCACGCTGCCTCTGAACGTGGTCACGGTAGATGGCAGGAAGTTGCTGGGTGGGCAAGTGGTACAACAGACGCCACCCATGCTGCTGAAAATTGGGAATCATCGTGAGGTCATCAGTTTCAATGTCACCCGACTGTCAGACACGCCTATAGTGTTAGGCATGAGTTGGCTGGATAGACACAGCCCATCATTAGCGTGGTACCAGCGGCAGCTCACCTTTGGCTCGTCCTACTGCGCACAACATTGCATCCAGACCGGCCAGGAGGAGGAGGGCCAGGAGGAAGGGCAACAGTTGCATCTAGGCATGGTGCAGGCAGTGCCCCACAAGTACAAGGGGTTTTTGGAGGTCTTCTGCCAAAAAGAAGCTGACCAATTACCACCCCACCGGCCCTACGACTGTGCAATTGACCTCTTACCAGGGGCGACGCTACCGACTGCGAAGCTGTATTCCATGTCTGAAGATGAGATGCAGGAACTCAGGGAGTTCATAGATCACATTTTGAAGCGGGGATTCATCCGAGAATCCAAGGCAGTGGGGGGCAGTCCTGTGTTTTTCGTGAAGAAGGACACGCCCCCAAAAAGGCTCATTGTGGACTATAGGGCCATAAACTCGATGACAAAGCCCAAGGCCTTCCCCATGCCCAAAATTGACGACCTGCTCGCGACGGTACGGAAGGGGAGGATCTTCACCAGCTACAGGCTGTCCGACAAGGGACTAGCCATGGACAGCGCCAAGGTCCGCGCGGTGTTGGACTGGAATAGCCCGCGCAATCGGAAGGAAGTCCAGAGGTTCGTCGGCTTCGCCAACTTTTACCGCAAGTTCATCAGGGGTTTCGCGAAAGAGACGGCAGCTATCATGGACACCCTCAGTTCCAAGAAGAAAAAGTTCACATGGACGGACCAGGCGGAGCAGTCCTTCAGGAGACTTAAGAGCCTCTTCGCGTCCGAAGAACAGCTGCTACACGTGAATCCCGGCAGGCCCATGCGGGTTGAAACTGACGCATCTGACAGAGCAGTGGGGGCCGTCCTCTTGCAGGAAGATCCGCAAGGGAACTGGAGGCCCTGCGCTTTCTATTCCCGGAAGCTCAGCAAGTCGGAACAGAACTACACCATCTGGGACAGGGAGTTGTTGGCCATCCACGCGGCTTTCAAGGCGTGGCGGCACTTCCTCATCGGAGCCAAGCACACGGTGCAAGTCCGCACGGACCACAAGAACCTAGAGTATTGGCGCACGGCGAAGCTCCAGAGCCAGAGGCACATGAGATGGGCGGAGTTCTTTGCGGATTTCGACTTCAGGATAGAATATATCCCGGGAGACAACAACGTCATAGCAGATGCCCTCTCCAGGAAACCGCAGTATCTCGAGGAAGCGGCACCAGTGGCAGCCAGGCACATTTTCGCACTGCAGGCGTGGGCATGCGCTTCCGCCGCCGTGGACCTGGACGCGGTACGCCGCGCGCTACAGACGGATCCGTTCGCACAATCCAAGATGGAGGAGGTGCGCAGAGGGACAGCAAAGGACGACGAATTCCAGATACGCGACGGCCTGCTAACCCGCAAGGGTGCTCTCTACATGCCGGGAGACGATCTCCGCGCGAAGGTTTTACAGCAGTTACACGACGCACCCAGCGCGGGTCACTTCGGCAAAGAAAAGACGGCGGACTTAGTAGCCAGGGACTTTTGGTGGCCCCAGATGCGAGGAGAGGTCGCGGATTACGTCGCCAGGTGTGACACTTGTCAGAGGTCCAAGCCAGTGCACAAGAAGCCAGCGGGATTGATGGAACCGCTGGAGACGCCACTACAGCCATGGGAAAGGGTGGCGCTGGACTTTGTTACTGATCTGCCCAGTTCGCGAGGCAAGACGGCGGTGCTTGTGGTTGTAGACTTGTTCACCAAGATGGCGCACTTCATTCCTTGCGCGAAGGTGGCAACAGCGGAACAGACCGCCAAGCTGTTCATAGACCACGTGTTCCGGGTACACGGCTTACCACGGTCCATCCTGTCCGACCGGGGTCGCCAATTCATTTCCAGTTTCTGGCAGAAGCTCCTGGGCATCCTGAATGTCAAGATCAACTTAGCGTCGGCGAGACACCCGCAAACCAACGGCCAAGCGGAGAGGGTCAACGCCATCATGCAGCAGTACCTGCGATGTTACGCCAATCAAAAGCCTGCAACTTGGGTGGACTACTTACCGATGGCCGAGTTTGCCTACAACAACACGAAGCACGCGTCAACGGGGGTGACACCGTTCTTCGCCAACAATGGGCGACATCCCAGAACCTTCCCGGCGTTGGAGACAACGACGCAGGGGGAGTCGCAGGGAGCTGAGCATTTAGCAGCAGAATTGCAGGAGGTCCACGAGGAGCTACGACGGCACTTGGAACTAGCTAAACACGCCTATAAAGTGCAGGCAGACAGGCACAGGAGGGCAGGAGAAGACATCCAGGTGGGGGACTGGGTATGGTTAGCAGCCCAGGCGGTGCCGGCCAAGTCGTTAGCTAAGAAGAAGATAGGACACAAACAGTTAGGGCCATACCAAGTTGAGGGCAGGATCAATCCCGTAGCTTTTCGGTTGACCCTCCCAGAAGGTTCCAGAATGCACCCGGTCTTTCATAGGTCGGTGCTTACACCCTACAAGGCCCCACACAGATTTCAGGAGCCAGGGACGGCACCAGACCCACGTAGAAAGTCACCAGGGGGGGGAAGTCACCGAGGACCCCGCCACTCAACGAGGTCACGGAAATTCTGGACTCGAGATGGGGGGAGGAGGGAGTAGAATACCTCCTCGCCAGGGAAGGTACCCCGGCCAGCGCCAACAGTTGGGTGCCAGATTATGCTCTGGAGGAACCTCTTCTTAAAGACGAGTTCCATGCACTCTTCCCACACAGGCCCATGCCAGCGGAGTATTTTGACGACTGGCTTTTTACGCCCACGCTTTCAGACAGCACCTTCCGGGGGTTCTCCTCCGCAGAGGAGACCACGCCAGAATCGAGCCCTCCAAGGGGATCGTGCTCGGGGGTGGACACGGACCGCTCTTACTGGTGGGACAATCGACCAGAAGAGGAGTGGCGCAGGGGGTGGCTAAGCGGGCCTTGGCAAGCAGCATCGCCTGAAGTAACAGGGGGAGGGGAGGACATGGATGTGTTGGGGGAGGACCCCGGTTTCGAGCACTCATACACTGAACTGGAAGCAGAGGAGATCGACGTCGACAGACTGTATCCAGCATCTACCCCCGCTACAACGGAGCTCCTGGAACCTGCGCCCGAGCAGCGGGAGGGGGGAAGGGGGGGCTTCGAGGGGGGGATGGATGTCAGGGGTTCAGGGACAGAGGCACAGGATAGGCAGGAGATGGAGAGTGATGGGGATGAATCCCAGGACAGCGAGGAAGAGGATGACAATGACTCAAGAGATTCCATGAGTCTTTCCAGCGAATCAGAGGATTCCCAGAAGGGGGCACCGGTGGTCAAGGCCAGGGGAGCCCCAGGGGGAACGTGTGAGGAGCAGGGGGCCAGCGGGGGATCCCAAAGTGGCAGCTGGGCATCAGGACCAGCCTCCCCGCCAGAGTGCAGTGAAGGGGGTGGAGGTTCCAGTGTATCAGGGGAAGCAGCTCCGGCAGCAGAGAAGGGAGGGAGGTCGGAGCAAGCCACCCTCCCGGAAGGGGAGGGGAGTAGTGAAGGGAGTAGTGTAGCTGTCAAAAGGAAGGTTAGGGGTTGGGCGCGCGCGCCAAGTTCAAATGTGAAGGCGCGCGGAAGTACAGGGAGCCCGGAGGAGGGGCCAGGTCCCAAAGCCCGCAGGAGGGGGGAAGAGCAGTCTGGGGATTCCGCGTCAGGGGAATCCAGGAGGGGCGAAACCCCAGCGGGCAGGAAGACCCTGAGGAAAAGGAAAGAGAGAAAGAGGTGGAGCAGAGCAAGCCTCTTAAACTGGTGCAGGGGAGGGACTGACTCAGAGGGGACTTCAGCGGTCTAAGCGTAACAGACGTAGGGCTGCGCGCCTCGGATGTGAAGCAAACAATGAATTGCAATAAACACTTTTGTATATAAGAAGAGATTGGCGTTGGTCTTTTGTGAGCTGAGACTTGAGGCAGCCCTGACAACATCTACGCCCAAAGTGATTCTTCAGGAGTTCAGTGGAGCAATGCTATGCCAACCCCCACCCTTCCCAAATAGCAGTTACTGGAACAGGGCAGATGAAGGGCAGCAAGTGACATGGGGCTTTGTAGAAGGACATTTTACTTTAATTACAGCAATATTTTCTTAAAATACAATGCATGTACTTTTGGGGTAAGGGGTTCAATTCTGGATGGGGGAAGAGAGTCAGACTGTCATAGTCCACAAGTTAGGGGATGCCTTGCCCTGGGTGCTGGCAACCCATGCTACGCCGCTGAGCCTACTCACAGAAGTGGTTGGTGGCTGATTAGCTGCTCTCCCTGTGCAAAGGTCAGAGGGGGCAGGGTTTCTGTTGAGGCAGGTGATTAGCAGTGGGAGGAGCTTATCAGAGCTTGCAGGGCAGCAGCTGAAGAAGGAGCAAAAAGGGTTTGATCCATCTTTTAGATTTAGGGGAGCTAGTCTCAAACATTTGTTGGGGAAGACCTAGGTTTTTCTGGGGGGGAGTTGTTTGTCCTGTCTTCACGCTTTTTACGATGGAGGACCGCCGTAGCCACCCCCAACGACACGTTCTCAAGATGGAGGGGGAGGGAACAGCTGCAGTCCCCTGCGGTTCCTGCGCAATGTTTGCCATCTTGTCAAAGGTTGCAGGCAGCTTTACCTGCAGCAATTGCATGTTGATTGCCCTCTTAAAAGACAAAGTCCAGCAACTGGAGGAACGTGTAGCTACGCTCCAAAGAATTAGAGAGCTGGAGCTCTTCTTGGAAGCAACAGAGCACACCGTCTCCACCAAGGAGGAGACAGGGGACTCCCCTTAGAAGGAGGCTAGTTCACCAACACAGGAGCCAGATATATGGAGAAACGTGACTCAAAGAAGTAGGAGGCCCAGGGTTCGCTCTGATTGTTTAGAAATACACAATCGCTTTGAGGTCCTCTCCCCTAGCATGGAAGACGAAGAGCAGACTCCATTTGAGGATCTCTCCCTCATTACAGTCAATCAGGTATAATAATAATAATAATAATAATAATAATAATAATAATAATTTATTATTTGTACCCCGCCCATCTGGCTGGGTTTCCCCAGCCACTCTGGGCGGCTTCCATAGAAACAAAAAATACAGTAAATGTCACAGATTAAAAGCTTCCCTGAACAGGGCTGCCTTAAGATGCCTTCTAAATGTCAGGTAGTTATTTATCGCTTTGACATCTGATGGGAGGGCGTTCCACAGGGCGGGCGCCACTACCGAGAAGGCCCTCTGCCTGGTTCCCTGTAGCTTTGCTTCTCGCAATGAGGGAACCGCCAGAAGGCCCTCGGCGCTGGACCTCAGCGTCCGGGCAGAATGATGGGGGTGGAGACGCTCCTTCAGGTATACTGGGCCAAGGCCGTTTAGGGCTTTAAAGGTCAACACCAACACTTTGAATTGTGCTCGGAAACGTACTGGGAGCCAATGTAGGTCTTTCAAGACCGGTGTTATGTGGTCTCGGCGGCCGTCACCAGTCTAGCTGCCGCATTCTGGATTAATTGTAGTTTCCGGGTCACCTTCAAAGGTAGCCCCACGTAGAGCGCGTTGCAGTAGTCCAAGCGGGAGGTATATGAAGACGAGCAGCAAAGTCAGTCCTCAGGGAATGTGCAGGCGACCTTGGAACGGACAGCTCACGGAAGAACCCCGACGAAACCTAAGAGGAGGCGTGTAGTGGTGATAGGGGATTCCCTACTGAGGGGAACAGAAGCAGTGATCTGTGGGCCTGACAAGATGTCTCGGGAAGTGTGCTGTCTCCCCGGGGCTAAGATCCAAGATGTAACTGAACGACTGCAAGGAATCATAAAACCCACTGACAAATACCCCTTCCTCTTGGTTCATGTGGGAACCAATGACACTGCAAGCAATAGCCTCCAGAAGATCAAAAGAGACTACGAGGCTCTGGGCAGGAAATTGAAGCAATTAAATGCACAAACTGTCATCTCATCTGTCCTCCCAGTTGAACGACGTGGCCCAGGGAGAGAGGGAAAAATAGTGGAAGTGAACAGCTGGCTTCGCAAATGGTGTAAACAGGAACGGTTTGGATTCTTAGATCACGGACTGCAGTTTCTTGAAGATGGACTTCTGGCAAGCGATGGGCTGCACCTCACAACAGTTGGGAGAAATGTTTTTGCCAAAAATCTCAGAAACCTCATCAGGAGGGCTTTAAACTGACTAATGTGGGGGAGGGAGACAGTGCTCCTGAAGGTAGGAGTCTATCAACTGATGAAGATGATCATCCAAATGTCATAGACCAAATGGAGCAAACAGCACGCAGACCTAGTGGTGGGAGGAAAAAATCCTTAAATAACAGACACGGGGGAATGATTAATGGACTTCAATGTCTGTACACTAACGCGCAAAGCATGGGAAATGAACAAGATGAGCTTGAGTTCTTGGTACAGCAAACTAAATATGACATAATAGGCATCACTGAAACCTGGTGGGATAAGTCCTGATCAGGATGCCCTTGAGTCCATCATCCAAGTTGTTGATAAAGATGTTGAATAAGACCGGGCCCAAGACAGAACCCTGTGGCACCCCACTAGTCACTCTTCTCCAGGATGAAGAGGAACCATTGATGAGCACCCTTTGGGTTCGGTCAGTCAGCCAGTTCCAAATCCACTGAGTGGTAGCATAGTCAAGACCGCATTTTACCAGCTTCTTTACAAGAATCTCATGGGGCACCTTGTCAAATGCCTTGCTGAAATCAAGGTAGGCTACATCCACTGCATTCCCTTCATCTACCAGGCTTGTAATTCTGTCAAAAAACGAGATCAGGTTAGTCTGTGAGCACCTAGAAAGGAATGCTGTGATCACCAATAGTCAGCATGGATTTCTGAAAAATAAGTCGTGTCAGACTAACTTGGATGATGGACTCAAGGGCATCCTGATCAAATTTGCAGATGACACCAAACTGGGAGGGGTGGCTAACACCCCAGAGGACAGGATCACACTTCAAAACGACCTTGACAGATTAGAGAACTGGGCAAAATCAAACAAGATGAATTTTAACAGGGAGAAATGTAAAGTATTGCACTTGGGCAAAAAAAATGAGAGGCACAAATACAAGATGGGTGACACCTGGCTTGAGAGCAGTACATGTGAAAAGAATCTAGGAGTCTTGGTTGACCACAAACTTGACATGAGCCAACAGTGTGACACGGCAGCTAAAAAAGCCAATGCAATTCTGGGCTGCATCAATAGGAGTATAGTATCTAGATCAAGGGAAGTAATAGTGCCATTGTATTCTGCTCTGGTCAGACCTCACCTGGAGTACTGTGTCCAGTTCTGGGCACCACAGTTCAAGAAGGACACTGACAAACTGGAACGTGTCCAGAGGAGGGCAACCAAAATGGTCAAAGGCCTGGAAACGATGCCTTATGAGGAACGGCTAAGGGAGCTGGGCATGTTTAGCCTGGAGAAGAGGAGGTTAAGGGGTGATATGATAGCCATGTTCAAATATATAAAAGGATGTCACATAGAGGAGGGAGAAAGGTTGTTTTCTGCTGCTCCAGAGAAGAAGATTCCACCTAAACATTAGGAAGAACTTCCTGACAGTAAGAGCTGTTTGACAGTGGAATTTGCTGCCAAGGAGTGTGGTGGAGTCTCCTTCTTTGGAGGTCTTTAAGCAGAGGCTTGACAACCATATGTCAGGAGTGCTCTGATGGTGTTTCCTGCTTGGCAGGGGGTTGGACTCGATGGCCCTTGTGGTCTCTTCCAACTCTATGATTCTATGATTCTAAGTGCCTGCATGCTTGCCCAGCCTGGCTCGGGACGGAACCCATGTGAATGACTGTGCCCACCCTACTTGGGACATCTTGGCATATGCCTAGCCATGAATTTAACACCTCTGCTTTAACTGCCAGCTTTGGAATAATCATGCCGAGAGTCTGCCTACCATGTGCACAAGTGACAGCCAGGGCAGATGCAAAGGAAGAAAGCCTCTGGACAAACACAGAGGGCTGTAGTCAATGTTAGTCAAACTCAGAGTAGACCCACTCAAATTAAGAGACATGGCTAATTCAAGAACGTAAATTTCAATGAGTTTAGTCTGAGCAGATGTTACAACCCAGAATGCCTAGGCCCCCACCCCAAGGAGAAATGTAGTCATAAAGTTACCTACATGGGAGAAAGGAAGGAAGCTTCTAGGCATGCACTGAGTGCAGTATAATTAACTGAGCCTGTGCAGTCTGTGCTACCAGACTTCTTTTATAGTAATGCACTTTTAAATATGAAGTAGAGTTGCAGAAGATGGTGAATAGCAAGATACCAGTATATTCTATAGCCAACACAGCAGTTTCTAAATGTAGAATTTTAATGTTTTACTATCTATGCAGTCTGTCAATATCTGTATTATGAACATTTATGAACGCCATATTCTTAGGAAATAAATATGGTGAACCAGATGCTGATAAAATTAAAACTTAACATACTTTCGTTTCACCAGAAGTTGTTTCCTGCATCTGCTCCCTAGTCTTGGATATAATCTTGCCCTCCTTTGCTCTCAGATTTAATTCAATTTATTTTTTAAAGTAGCATTGGCCTTCTGGATTTTGATTTACTGCTCCACTGCCTTTCTGTTTAGGGTCATTTAATTTGCTGTTTTCAGTTTCAAAGCCTCTCTCAAATGTTAATGCTAGTCATTTACTTTCCTCAAGTCTCAGTCACAATGCTAATCATTTTTAAAGTTTATGTTTTGAAACATAAATTGCTTGTAATTCTAGTAAGGTAAATACTGCAGCTTTTTTTATTCAAAACAAAAGCAGACAAAACCAGTTACTAGCCAGAAAACCTTTTAAAAGAAAATAATACTTTCCTCAAAAAATATCTCAAAATGTTTACATAAACCCATGAGCTAAAAGCCTGATTTGCACACCATGGTCAGCCAAACTATGGCTTCCTGGGACCATGCAAATCTGCAGGTTCCCAGGGAGGAGCTCACAGCCAGTTTGCTCCACACCTGTCTTTTCTACTGCCACAAAGCACTGAAGCTGGACTTAGCATATGGTGTGAACAAGCTCTCTCCTTGCTAACCCAGACTGTGCAGCCAAGGTTTATTCCTCAGATCCATTTTCTTTTGCATACACAAATGAACAGAAAGTGGAAGTGCTATGACAGAACATACAACCATTTATTTGGGACTATTCCAGTAATAACACTAACATCACTTACAGTGAGATCCTATACTGTACCCGGGTACTGAATCCTTAATTGCCAGGGAAATATTTCACTGGGTCATGGCCAAAAGCAACAGAAAACTTCTCATTGTGTTTCAAAATACAAAATTATGCCAATGCATTTAATGAAGAAATGAGTACTCCAGTCTTCTTAAGCAGTTTCAAGGTATCCTATGAAAGTATTGGAAGCAAACTCAAGAGGAAAATAAGATATCACAAGAGTTTTAACAAAGCAGCATGGAGAGGAAACATTCGTATTTTTCCTTGCTTGAAAATAAAAAATATGATTAATATTCTAATGCAAAATACAACCACTAAAATAATTAACTATGTTGGAACTGAAACTAGTGCACACATGTCACATGTTATCCAATGCAATTACTTCTCTGTGAACACTATAGATCTTTCCAACCCTTAAAATGCAGTACAGAATCTGATCATAAATTATCTAGTTATTACAATTTTGCAAGTACTAACATTTTAAAGTGATCTGGAGAGTGACAGGGCAATACGGCTCCAGGACCTGTTTCAGGTAACCCTGTCTCCCTGCAAAAAGAGAGTTTTTCAGACTTCAAGCAAAACAATAAAGCATTAAGCAAGTCAGATATTAAGTGTTTTATGATGAATTCAATTCCCATGAGTGGATGGGTATTAAATAAATGATCAGTAGTCATTGGATCAAACTCAGTTATTAAGAGACATTATTGCCACAATGTTTTCATGCTACAATAAAATGCTGTTGCTTTTGACACAGTTGTAGGGTTATCACATGGCATTTTTGCAAGTGGTCACTACTGCTCTCTACTGGATGAAATGTGACAGACATGTTCAAACATTTATTTATTTTTAAACTTTACTGCTTAGCAGTAGCTGAAGAGCAAAACTATTCTCATCCTGACAAATGTCTCTAGTATAGAGCATAACTTTCCATCTCAACAGCACAAAGAGGCAAGGTACAACATTAATTCTGAACTAAACAAATTTAATGGAGGATGCCAGTTTCTCATTCTACTTTTGATGAACTACCACCTCTATCACAGATACTTTGGAGCAAATGTAGAAATTATTGGCATCCAATATTAATGGCACTCAAATGTTTGCCGTACAAATAGCGTAAGATATGAAGAAAAAGGGGGCGAAAACAGGAATTCACAATGTGCTATATCCTATAATGCAGTATTATTTGAATACTGAGTATGGATTCAAAAGCTTTCAGAAATACCTGCCAATAACAGCTATTTCAAAATTATCTTCATCCAACAAAGACTTCTGAATGTCTAGTTCTTTATATTCTTTAATTCTGTAGGGTTGAGACAAATGATCTTCATACGTGGTTACCCATTTCTAAATGGAAATGTAACAGAGAAAGGAATGGGTTTTAGAAACACACCAGCTGTCAACTTATTAAAGGTAATGAAAAATTATATGTGCTTTTATATGCCAATTATTCTTATGGATGTAGAGTATTTTTCTGGAAGAAGTTCCTGATCCTGCCATTATACTTCTCCTCCTCCTGCTTCACCCCTGCCTCACTCCTCTCCCTTACTGATCCAACCGTGTAGCCCCATCAAACTTACCATGACCTATCTAGCCTGACAAGCATAAGACATGGATAGGTTTCTAGAAGCAAGCCGAACCCCCTCCTTCCTTGGCCTGTGTCAATGATTTCATGGGAGGGCAAGGAGTTACAGAAATCCCTTCCGCCTCCTTGGCCTTAGATCCATTATGCTGTGAGTTGAATTTGCTTCCAAGAGATGCATGTAAGGAATGAGTCCACCACAGCAATTAAGAAACTGATTCCAATCATGTTGAAAATAAATAATATTTCCACACTTTAGGGAGCTTTTGATTAGAGAGAAAATAATCTAATAATCTGCATATCATATTGGCTGCCCTCTGCTTTTTTGAGGTTTGGAGGATCAGAATGTGACAGAATATTGCGGAACAGCTATTTTATATATCAATACTTTAAAACTGGCACGACCCACACACCCATTTAGTTGAATGAATTGATAAAAGGTATACTATTCTTGCATGATGGCTCTACCACCAACTATATGGTCAAGATATACGTTAATACAGTCGTACCTCCGTTTACGTAACCCTCTGGTTACGTAAACTTTGGGATGCACGCGCGGCAAACCTGGAAGTATTTTACGGGTTTCGCCGCATGCGCGTGCACAGAAGCGGTCCTCAGGTTGTGGAAACCTTGGGATCGAACTGGACCTCCAGAAGAGATCCCGTCCACAACTGGAGGTACCATTTTAATTCACTTACAATTAAATCAGTGTATAGGTTTGTATCAACTGCTATAATACTATAATGTCAGTTTTTGGATTTGATTTGAACTGGCCTCAGAAAGTTAAGCAAGGAGTATATTCAGATTAATCGGATTCCATGAAAATCAAGGTGTGCTAAACTCTGCAACTCTCTGCTTTAAGAATTATGCTGGCTTTCACGTTCCCAGCAGGCTGCTCCTGCATCTTATTCACCCTTCCAACTTCACCTGGTTTGTACTACATTTATAATAATTATTATTTGTTGAATCAACACTCAGGGCTTATCCACACTTCCCCTTCTCCCACTGCTTTCCCCTGGGGAAAACCGCTGTTTAGCACTCAACTGGAACAAATAGCAATTCTGGTTTTCCCTGGAGGTAAGGCAAAGGGGAAATCACTCGGACCCGTGCCTAGAAAGCTCCGGTCAACTGGAAAACTGCTTGGATGCATGCTTTCTAGTCATGACATAAGCGAAAGTGTGGAAGAGCCCAAACAGGTGACTCATGTGTGAATGGTCTCCATCTCCCACCGCCAATGAAAACTAATCAACGAATGGATAAAGAACCTACCCACATGACACTGACACAAAAATCTTGCGTGTACATGATGTAAAATAATGAAAGTTCACTACCCCACCCCCGTACATCTTTTCTCCCTCAACCTCATACTCTCTATAACTTTGGTGTCTCACATCAAAAGTATGCTAGTGGTCAACATTGTAGAAACCTGTTGGAAAAACTGTATTTCTGAGGTTTGATGGCATATAACACCACTTTTTTGGAGTAATACCGTAAAGCTATATATCAATGGAAAGATAATTTAATGAAGAATGCAATGCAATAACTTTTATGAAGGATTATTTATTACAACAGAAGTCATAAAGAAGAAATGTGAAACACATAGAAAAAATTAGATATACAAAAATTCTCACCAGTTTCCTGCCATGGCATTTGGCTGCTTTCCCAGGGCACTGGACCCCAATTGTGCAAGTTTTCAAGGATATTATGGGGGTAATTATCCCTGCCGACCCACCCCCCAGGGTAGGGGGGCTGGCCATCACCTCGTCCAATAACTGCCGCTCACTACAGAATGCAGGGGCAGGGGCGCTGAGCACTGCACGAACTGGAAACTCTCCAGAGTCATTGCCATGAGCGGGAGGATCCCTGTTCCTCAAAAAACTATTAAAATTCAGACTAAGAAACAGGCGTGTTCTGGAATGAAGGCAATAAAAAAGACCTGCTAAATAAATCAGTCACTGGGTGCCAAGGCTTTGATCTGAAAAGGACTTTCATTGTTGTGCTGTGATTTAAGTGAGGTGAGCGGTAGTTTCTGTTTCTATATTTCTACATTTGTTACTTCATGATTTGGCAAACCTCACCAAGAAAGAATCAACCATCTAAATGAAATGCAGGAGGAATGGTAAAATTGGAGAATTTGATGCTTGATCGCATGGTCCTCTGTGGAGAGCTCCAATCAGAACTGGCAAAAACAAGATCAGATATACATGTGGCTTGGGTTGAGAAAAGGCCACAGGCTGTGGTGCAGGAGAAAAAGAAACGGCCTCCCCTCCAGGAGAGGCTGAAGATAATCGATGGATTATAATTGGGGAATTTTTCACACACAAAACTGCATTTGCTTGCATGGATTATTGTTATATATGGATTAATGCCAAAATGAGGGTGAATCTTTGATCCTCGCGAGCTTTCCCTAGGGCTCAGGGAGAGCAAGCTTGGATTTCAGAGGAACCTAACAATTACTGATTGTTCAATATACCCTATGGCTCTGCTTTTCTATGCAAGACTCATATTTGGAACATCAGCTCGTTAAAAGACCTGAAAGATTGCTGTGCCATAAATCTTACTAAAAGAAGGAGAGCTGGAAGAGAGCCCAGAACCCTTGACGATAAGACTGTGGAATAAAAAGGGGGGGCCACCAGGGTGGACTGTGCTGAAAACCAATCGATGGATAACAACACAAAACAAAATGCCTCTTGCATGATAATAGACATATGGATTTGCTAAACGTGATTGACAGTCATACAGCAGTGAATGTGATATAAGACAATGGGATAAGATTGGAATTATGAAATTGGAAAAAATAAAAGAAAGCAGGAACAAGGGAAATAAACTTTCTCCCAACAGCCAGAACATGGGAAGTGCTCTTGAAAATTTTAATTTGGAAAGTATAATTGGCTTTACTGTTTGTATTATGATGTGGCAAGAGTCAGTTTGATTTGTTACCAATTGGAATGTTATTAACTGAAAATTAATTTTAAAAAAATTATACAAAAATTATCACCATGTCAGTTAATACTTAGTTGGGTAACCTTTAGCTTTAATTATGGTCTTACAATGCCTTCGCATGGAGTGAACCAAGTTTTTTCGTTCTGCAGCTGTAATAATGTGAAACCAAGATTGAATTATTGCCTTTATTAATTGGGTTTGTATTGCTGGCTCCATAGATTTTCAATTGGGTTAAGGTCTGGGCTATGTATTTGGGGGCATTTACATTCCCATTAATGATGCAAATTCTGCCCAAACCTTTTGCTGTCATACAACCCCAGATTACAACACATACCTGGGTGTTTCACTGTAGGTGTAATGTAAGTAGGATGTAAATCTCCAATTCTCCTCATGTATTTCATGCCACCACTACCAGGCAAGGGCATTTTGGTCTCATCACTCCAAATAACACTGTCCCATTATTCCACCGTCCAATTAACATGGGTTTTAGCTCAGTTTAATCTTTTAAACCTTTGTTTAAGAGATAAAAATGGCTTTTTCCTTGGAATTCTAGGATTTAGACCATATTCCTAAAGTCTGCACCAAACAGTCCTTGCACTCAACTTCACATTACATTGCACCATGTCATCTTATATACACCCAGATAATTTTCTTCTGTCACGTAGGCACAGTCTTTCAATTCTTCAGCAGAGCTGTCTGGGCTCCATGCAATCAGAGAGGGCGCTTCGGAGCCAGACAGTCAATAGCCCTGGTTAACTCCGCATTCCAGCGGGCCACCATCTGAAAGGCCATCAACATAGTATAAAACATCCCCTACCACTCTCTGGAAACCATTTGGATCCATTAAGTGGTGGGGTGTTATGAGCCATCAAACCTTGGAAATACACTTTTTCAAAAAGGTTTCCACAATTTTGGCCACTAGTGTAACATCCGCAGAAAGGACTCTTAGAACCTAAAGCAGAGATGCTGTATGTACTTCTGTTACCCAAGAAAATCTTCAATAAAAACAACAAACAATATAAAAAAGTAATTGTATTTAGATGGGCTAGTTATTGGAAAGTTCTGCCTGCTGGTTTCTGATGGCTCTTTTACACATACAAGATCAGGTATCATGCATGAAAGGAGAATACTAAGCACCTTCTGGCGAACCAGAGCAGCGCACGGAAACGCCGTTTACCTTTCTGCTGGAGCGGTACCCATTTATCCACTTGCACTTTGACGTGCTTTCGAACTGCTAGGTGGGCAGGAGCAGGGACCGAGCAACGGGAGCTCACCCTGTCGTGGGGATTCGAACCGCCAACCTTCTGATCAGCGAGCCCAAGAGGCTCAGTTGTTTAGACCACAGTGCCACCCGCACAGGATTGGGCTACTGTATTAAGACTTTTTTTCAGTCACACAATCCTCCCCATTCCATACAACAACCAGCTTTTAAAACTAAGACAATTTTAAATAAGTTATATTGCTCCTGAAATTTATTTTAAAAATATTTCTAATTATTCTTCATATTCAAATACAAGGAATAATATTTTGACAGCTAATTAAAGTTATACTCCTGACATGTTTATAGGCATGAAAGAGGAAAGACGCTTTCTTACCTCATCTATGGTTCCAAGTCGCCAGTAGGTAGAGCGACATAAGTTTTTAGAGCCCAAAGGAATTTCATGTATGTCATAGTCCTTAGATTCTGCTTCTCTCTTGTAGTACCTTAAAAAAACCAAAACGGTAATAAGCTAGATGGGTGCTACCAAAGAAGCACACACAACAGACTCCTACCCAGATGCGCACGCCGTCTGTGCAAGATCCATCACATTTCGGGGGGGGGGCACTTTCAGAGTTTTTAGGGTGTTACTTGAAGCACTACAAACAACTGAAACCATTTCAACCACAGGCTGCGCCAGAACGTGCACGCCCAACCGGCATGGAGAACCCCGTCACTCGAGCACGCCTTTCCCCCAGCCCCGAGCAGCGCACCCCGGAGCCCGGGAACTCCCTTCGCGCCTCCGGGAGCCTTTCCCTCACCAGCGGTGCACCAGGGTGGGCCTCCCGTAGTCGGCGCCGGGCGAGCGCAGCGTCAGGGCTCCCCGGCGCTCCATCACGTCCGGAGGGCCCAGCTCCATCGCGGCCGCCCCACAAGCGCCGCCCCGAGGCCTCCTGGCCGCGCCTGGTCGCCGGGGCAACCACAGAGGCTTCGCGGTCGCTCCGCCCCAAGACCGGAACTTTTTATTCCTCGTTTCTTCCGCGGGGGAAGGGGGCCAAGGCTGCCCGGCAAGCAGCGGCTGCAGCTCCCGCGAGGCGGCCAGAGGCAGCAGCCTGCTTTAGCAGATCCCCAGCAAACCCCGCTGGGCTGCTGCACCCAAAAATATAACCACCTCCGTGTGGTAGGAATACTTGGTAAAAACACCCTTTGCGTGAGAAGCCCGCGCGCATCCCAGGCTGGTTGTGGCGAATGAAATTCACTCTGCACATGCACAGAGGCACTGTTGTGTCGATCGCTTCATTGCTATCTATACAAAGGTTGCTGGATGTAGGGCCTAAATTCAGCCAAGGCTCAAAGGGATGCAGCATTTCGGACTAAATGAACTCCTTGTGTATAAGGGGATTCCCTGCGCGTCACGTGAGTAAGAGGATGCTTTCACCTGTCCAGTCGCTTGAAGGGATCACTAGGTGTCAGGGCAGCTACAGTAGATCTCTGTTTGCCCTACAGTTCCTCCCGGCGCAGTCGTCCGTTGTACAAGGAGATGCCTTCAGTGGGCTCAAGCCCAAGTCATGGGCTGTGTCGGCCAGATAGACAATGACAAAGATTCTTCCCCCAGATGTAACTGTTCATCATTTATCTTGTGAAGCGCCCTGAATTATATGGATTCGTAGTATACAAAATTAATTTTAAAAAATTAAATAAACCCCAATCCCCAACTCAATTCCAGGGTACGTTGTGAAGGACTTTAGCATGCTAATGTCAACTTTCCCCCCAGTAAGCGCATTGAAATGTATTGCTCTGAAACAGAATGGGCAAGATTGCACCTTGCACTGGCTGTGATTTCCAGGCAAGACTGCAATACAAAGCAGGCGTGCAGTTAAAGACTGTCATAGATTTTTTTTTGGGGGGGGGAATAAAGGCTAGGATTTTAATTGGGATAGGGATGCAAGTACAAGCTGCAGAGCTGTGCCCGACCGAATCCCTGCCTTGGGGAAGAGCAGCCCTGTTCCCGGGACGGAGGAGCAGCGGGAGGGGGCCGGGATCCGGCTCCGGGGCTCCCGGGCTGTGGGGCGCCGGCCCCTCGGGGAAGGCGGGAGGGGTCCCCCGGCCAACGAAGCCTCTTCGGGGAAGCCCCGCCCGTCTCTGCCGCGGGACCCCTGGGCAGGCAGCCGCTGGGGCGGCGGGAGGGACGGAGGGGCGCCGTCCGCGGACCCGGTCTCTGCCGCGAGGGAACTGGCGGGGCAGGACGGCGACGAGGCGCCCCTTCCCGCCGCGAGGCTTTGGCGGAGCGACCGCGGCGTCGCCGTCCTTAGTCGGGGAGGCGGCGTCTCGGTCGCGCTCCCGCCCGGCTTCCCCGAGCTCGGCGCTCCGCCCCGCGGCGCCGCTGACCCGGATGCGCTCGGCTTTCCCGGCCCGCCTCTGCCCGCGCGAGAGCCGAGGAGGAGGAGGCCAAGGCGAAGGAGGCGAAGGCGGCGGCGGCGGCGGCCCGCCATGGCCGAGTCCCCGGAGGAGGTGGCGGTGCTGGTGCAGCGCGTGCTGAAGGACCTGCGCAACGCCTTCCAGCGCAACCCGCACATGTGAGTCCGGCCCTCTCCCCGGCGGCGCCCTCCCGGGCGGGAATGGCCGTGGCCGGGGGAGCCAAGAGCCCCCTAAGCTCAGCCAGGCGACGCAGCCCAGAGAGCCGCCTTCGTCGCGGGCGCCACTTTCAGGTCCAGTTCTCCGCGTAGCTGGTTTCAGAGCTTTCCCTTCCAAGCCTCAAGTGCCTCTTGTTAGAGGCAGCGCGGGAGAAGGCGGCACTCCGCCATGGAGATTTGCCAGTGCTTCTGCCCGAAGAAGAAGAAGATTGCAGTGTTGGTCTCTAAAGCACATTTCCATTTTTAATGGTTCGGCGTTAATGTGCTTTGGCAGTATCCCTCTCTTCATGGGATTTCAGATAGTTTTTTCGTGTCATGATGGCCTCTGTCGTGGGTGATCTAGCTGAGATTTCTGCATTGGAGAGGGTTGAGCTGGATTACCTTCAGAGTCCCTTCCAACTCCACAATTCTATGAATCATTTGCCAAAATGGGCAAATTGGGAGAGAAGAAAGGGGGGGGGCTCTGGATCATTAGCATGGATGTCTTTTACCAGTTAGAATAACTTGTGTAAGATCCCATTTCAGATCTGTGGTGGTGATGATGATAATTTATTATTTGTACCCCACCCATCTGGCTGGGTTTCCCCAGCCACTCTGGGCGGCTTCCAACAAAAATTAAAAATACATTAAAATGTCACACATTAAAAACTTCCCTGAACAGGGCTGCCTTCGGATGCCTTCTAAATGTCAGGTAGTTGTTGTTCTCTTTGACATCTGGTGGGAGGGCGTTCCACAGGCCGGGTGCCACCACCGAGAAGGCCCTCTGCCTGGTTCCCTGTAACTTGGCTTCTCGCAGGGAGGGAACCACCAGAAGGCCCTCGGAACTGGACCTCAGTGTCCGGGCAGAACGATGGGGGTGGAGATGCTCCTTCAGGTATAGATAGATGGGTGTTTAGCTCCTAAGGTCTCAACTTTTAAATTTTGCTCTGGAATTTGATTAATGTATAAGAAAATATTTTCAAAGATGAAAGATGACAATTATTGAGGTCAACCTCAGTTTCAAAGATGACAATTATTGAGGTCAACACGCTGAACAAATTCAGAATGCTGTTAAAAATAATAAAAGCATGCAACACTTTCTCCACTTTTTAAATTATTTGATAATTACTACAGGGCCCACCACATATTAAAGGAAATATGTGTCCTTTTTCTCCATCTGTGTCTCCATAGGGACCACCATGACATATGGAGGGGAGTCATGTCTGGAAGCAGGCAGTAAAAATGCACAATTGGGAGCTTTGATTGGCACATTTTTAGATAAATGTCTTCTGTGTGTTATGATGATAGCTGCATAGGCAGATGGTAGACAATCAGAAATGCGTTCTTAGTAATGTGTGAAGTAGCACTGAGAATTAGATGGCGGCATTATGCATCTGTTAGATATGTGTAGGTCTGTTCAGCGGTGGAGTAAGCTGATTGAGCGCCTGGGGTGGCGCGCTTACCCTGCGCCCAGGGGCGGGGCCAGTCAGGGCAGGACGCCCCGAGCAGTCTGCCTGCTTCCTCCCCCTCAGCCGCCCTACAGCTGAGGGGGAGGCGGTGGGCAGACCGTTTGGGACAGCGCGGAACCTGCGGGCACCCGAACCACCTGCAGGCCCCGTGGTGAGTGCCGCCTGGCATTTTGTCACCCTCCTCAGTGGTGATACCTGGGGTGGCCCACCCACACCGCACCCCATTCTCTGCCCCTGGGTCTATTATTTTGAAGAGACGGCTACTTTTTACAGTGTCATCCTTACAGGGTTTATAATACAGGTTGCTATAAAGTGAAAATTTAGAATAAGGACCCATTCTGAGATTCTTAAATCTCCTTGTAGAACTTATTGGAAAGGAGAACACCCTCTTGCGCATCCTGTATCAGCAGGTAACTGGGGGTAGACTTTGTAACTGGGCCAGACTCTAGAACGGGCTTCCTCAACCTCAGCCCTCCGTACTTTTTGAGACTACAATTCCCAGCATCCCTGACCACTGGTCCTGCTAGCTAGGGATCATGGGAGTTGCAGGCCAAAAACATCTGGAGGGCCGAGGTTGAGGAAGCCTGCTCTAGAATGTAGGAAGCTACCTTATTCATCTATTTAGTCAGACCATTATTCATCTTTCTCTGGATTGTCAACACTGTTTGGTGGAGGTTCTCCAAGCTTCCAGGTGGCAAATCTTTGCTAGTTCTACTGGAGATGCCAGAGTTGGATCTGGCACTGTCTGCATGCAAAGCAGCTGCTAAGGCTCCATTCTGAGAACAGAAAGCTTACTAATGAGTCAATTAACAATATCCTAAAGTAGTCCCAAAGTTGATGGCATTAGTACTCATCAGCACTTCGCACTTTTATTCCTTGACTTAAAATCTTGAACAGGCAGCCAGTAGAGTTCATTTTTGTGTCACGTTGTACCTGGCATTGAGAAACTTCCATGGTTCAGATTGCTGACTGGATCTGGCAGATTGGGGCAGATAACTTGGATAGCATATCATCTGTGTTGGTCACCTTTGGATTTCAGGTCTCATTCAGTGGTTTTAATCTTTGTAAATGGCCAGGGACCTATATAGTTCAAGAATTGCCACTATTGAGGCCCTTATCTAGAGTTGCCTTTTCTTTTCTTTTTAGTTTTGCAAGATCTTAAAAAAGAAGAAGTTTTGAGCTATTTTTAAGGTGGGCTTAAGGAGGAAGGCTTTTTTGCTGGCATGGTACCAACCCCTGGAATACTGTCAGAAGTTTGGCTTTTGGAGCAGATAGTGATTCTTTTAAGATCCTGAATCTGATCTTTAATTCCTGCTGCCTTTCATACTCGATCTAATCTTTTAATTGCTTTTGCATATTCTTTCCTTTTGGTAATGGTTTTAATGGTTTTAAAATTTGTACTTATCCTTTGTCTGCTTAAGTCTTTTCTAAAAAGTTGGAATAGACATGATGAATAAAATGGGGTAGAAATGTTGACTAAAAGTAGAGCTGGAGTCTTGGGCAGGTGCAGATTTTTAAAATTACAACACCTGTACCCTGGGGTTTGTGGGAACAACACCCTCCGCAAAATTCCCCAGCAGAGAAGTCTTCAAGTGGTTCTTTAAAGAGGACAGATGTGATCATGAGATGCTTGCTTTGTCTTTTACTTGGAGGGCAAAACTTCAATACCCACCAGCCCTTTGTTGGTGATTGAAAAGCCCTTTGTTCTTTAAGTGTAGAAGTAGGAATGAATTTTAGAACAAAATGTTTTTGTGTGTTGAGATAGAACATAACAATTCTTTCCACATCAAGGAGAGACACCAAGGAGAGCTGGGAAACTTCTGCACTTCAGGGGATGAAAAGTGTCTTCATATATTGAATGGTTGCAAATACACGTTTATTACTGCATGTGAACCGCGGCAAAAAACTGCAGCCAATCTCTGTATCCTGGATCATTTCTGTCTGTTGTAAACCAAGACGGTGGCCTTAAGAAAGCAGTTGTTTTTTCAGGTTGTGTGGTGTTATCTCTCATACTGAATTTTTGCTTGCTCTCAAGTAGATTGCTTTAGAAGAAGAGAACTTTCTATTTTTATGTCTGTAGTGGTTATAAATTAAACATAAAGAGTCATATTTTTGACATGTTTTGCTCATTTGTGTTTTTCTGACTGAAGTAGGACAAGCCACTTTGACTGACATCATGTTCTATATTTAAATATTCACTAAATTTGCCAAATTCAATGTGCGGTGTTCTTGGATCCTGCACTGCCACAGAAATTTGAAGCCTATTCATTAAGTAAGCCATGTAATGAAAATGGGACTACTCTTGTGCTTTTTATTTTGTTGTAAGGAGATGCTCACACTAGCAGTCTTACTAATTTGGATGAGAAAATAATGCTTACAGTGTGCTTGAAGCATTAGAAAATGGTATAATAATAATAATAATAATAATAATAATAATAATAATTTTATTATTTATACCCCGCCCATCTGGCTCAGTTGCCCCAGCCACTTTCCCTTAGCTTAATATATGTCCTTTAAAAAAAAAAAAATATTTATTGCTTTTATACCTTACAAAAAGAAAAAAGAGAAAAGAAGAAAGAAAAGAAGAGAAAAAAAGCAAAAAGCAAAAGAGAAAACAATACAATACAATATATAAACAATACAAAATGCAATGTTAACATTAACACATTAACAAAACAAAAGCAAAAACAATTCAAAAAACACACATCATACCATCTCAATATCCTCTCTTTCATTCCCTTGTTTCATCGACCTCCTCTCACCTCCCTTTTTGTATTCCATTTCTATTGATTGTTTCAGCAAATCCTTTCCATCTTTCTCTATTTTCTGTCATGTAATTATCTTAACATATTTTAACCTTGTTTTCCATTAATACTATA
Organism: Podarcis pityusensis; assembly: GCF_964106645.2. Classification (NCBI taxonomy): domain Eukaryota; kingdom Metazoa; phylum Chordata; class Lepidosauria; order Squamata; family Lacertidae; genus Podarcis; species Podarcis pityusensis. Next base: position 62,742,617 of record NC_138036.1, read on the forward strand.
ATACTTATTTATACTTAATTACTTAAAATATTTCTACTAAAGCCATATAATTCCTTTCCAACATTTTTCTAACACTCATTAATTTTACATTATTTCCATGTATAGGTTTTAAACTTTTTCCAATATTCTTCCACCGTCTCTTCTCCCTGGTCTCGGGTTCTGCCAGTCATTTCCATCAATTCCATATAGCCCATCAACCTGGTGATCTTCTGTCCGAGGCTCTTAATTCTTTTCCAGGTCCCTTCTGCAGGTCTTCTTCATATTTATACATGCACTTTACTTTGTCTTCTCCTGATCTTGTTCTTATTTTCCTTCCTTTGATGCTGAAAAGTAGGTCTCCGGGGAATTCCCATCTAGCAATGTTTTTATTCCTTCTCAGCAAGTCAACCAAATCTCCATAATTAAAACTGAAATTCAAAAGATATTTCCAATCGTGTTCCAAAGTTCCTCCGAGTCTGGCAGTCCCCACAACTCCAGTCTCCTTCTGACCCAAATCCAGGTCCCAGAGGTCAATCTCCAGTCCAAGCAGGGCTCCAATCCTAGAAGTCTGACTTTCTCTAAATTCAGTCTTGGAAGACATCAACTTATAATCATCCAGCTGCAACTGTAAGGCTGGAGCTCTCTGCCTCACCACTTGTGCCACTTTAGGTTCCATAGCGAGAACTTTCTCCCCCGCCTTCTCCTCAATTTGCCATGTCAAAATAGATCCCTGTATCGATTCCTGAGTAATTTCTGTATTAATATTGACTTTTTGTGCCAAATTAGTCACTTTTTGTTCCAAGTTATCAATTTTTATAGTCCTCGCATCCGTCTTCTTGAAAAGCTGTTCCAGTGAGTCATTAATCTTACATAATGCAACCACTAAGGCTTCTTCTGTCAACATTCTTAACGAGTCAAGGTCAAATCCAATTTCTCACAGTTTTATCTTGCAGGTGGAAAATTCCCCCAGCTCAGCTCTTGTAACAATTTCAAAGGCTTCCTCTAGAGGGAAACAGTTTCTATTTGTATCAATCCTTTTAAGCACAGGTCAAACAATAAAGTTAGTTTCAATTTTCAGTTACTTTTATTCCTTTTTAAGCGCAGAAAGAGACAGTGGAGACAAGATATTTCCCTTCTTTAACTTACTGTCAGCAGACAATCTATTCACAGTCAATGAGCATATCCAAAACTTCAATGCTTACTAGAAGCCCATTTCCAGGTTCAGAGCAGTGGTGATTTGACTTTCTTCACTCTGTCCTGCAGGCTTACACGATCTTAAATCTCCCCCCTCTTCTCCTGCTTCCAAGGGGGGTTTAGTGATTTAACCAATGGAAGTTTAATCCTTTATGAGAGACTTTCCAAGGCTTTAGCTTGCAGCCTCTTTGCTTCAATCTATTTACAAAAGGGGGAGGCGGACTTCCTGCTTGAAACCTCCCCGTTTCGGTGCCAAATTAAGACGTTTAAAAATCCAATTTTCCGTTCTACTCATGGGTTGTTGTTTTGAGATCAAATTGTCCACAGGAAAAAGTCAGCGCTCTCCTGCAACAGCAATGCGGCTTCACTCCGTGAAAAAAGCAGTCGATTCAAAGCACCGCGCCACTCACCCCACCTCGCTCCCGATCCCCGAAACCGGGTTAGGGGAGGCGCAAAAGGTGCCAGCCGAATCCCACGTCCACAAGCCTCTCCCGCCTGTGGTTTTTGATGAGTCTCCGCCTCGCCGTGGCGGCCAGACCCTAATTTCCACGGAGCGGATTCCTCCCGATCAGAGGAAATCCGCCATTGCTGGAGGCGCTAACCCGGAAGTCTAGGTTGCTCAGAGATACCTCAAATTGCTTTGAGGTCCAAAATCCATTCATTGCATTAACAGATATAGTACAAGTAAACGCCATTGGGAATGGAACATCTTGTTGCCTTCAAATATTAAGCCAGCACAGAAAAAATATAATTGCCATTTCAATTCTTATTTGATGTTCACAGGAGACTCTCAGTTGGGGCAAATCAGGTGGGGTAGAAAATATTCCAAGTGCTTTATTCTTCCAGGGGAAAAAATCCATTTCATTTTTAACATTTTTAAAGCTTTTTGTTTTGTTAGCTTTGTTTATTAAATGCAAATAAAATAAACATGCTAAATTAGATCCCTCTCTAGGACAGGGTGCTCCAACTTTTCATACCAAGTGGGCCGCCAGAGTACTTCAACGGACTCCACAGGCCACGCATTACCTTGTCACATGGAGAGGGGGGAAGCGAGGCTGAAATCTGACACGCACACCCAGCCCTTGTGCTGCCTTCCCCAAGCCGCCTAAGCAAGGTGCCCGGCTTTGGGAAGGAGGAAGGAGGTCTCTAGGACTCTGCCAATGCCTCATGCCTCCTTCCCAAAGCCCACCGTACACCTACCTGGTTTTCCAGTGTGAGGGCTTGGGGGGGGTGTCAAATGTTTCTGAGGGACACTGGAAAAGGCCTTGGGGGCTGCATGTTGGACCGCCCTGCTCTAGGACATAGGAAATAAATATGTATTTTTATTATTTATACCCCACCCACTCAATTTAAGTGGAAAAAATCCTGATGCAAAATATCCAAATTTGCATCAGAAATATTTCAAGAAATAATAATAATAAGAAGCCTCCCTCACTGGTTGGGGCCACAGAGCACTAGCCAGTATTTTCACTCTGAACAGGAATATATTCTGTTCATGTAATGGGAGTTGCCCCACAGCCCCTTGTTTCATCCTGAACAGTGGTGCTTATTCCCAGGCAAATGTGCCTAGGATTGCAACCTGAAGCAGGCAAGTGGCAGATCTGAGCGGGTCTAGGGCAGGCATAGGCAAACTCCAGCCCTCCAGATGTTTGGGACTACAATTCCCATCATCCCTGACCACTGGTTCTGTTAGCTAGGGATGACGGGAATTGGAGTCCCAAGCACTTGGAGGGCCAGAGTTTGCCTATGCCTGGTCTAGAGTGTCACATTCCCCTGAAGACAAAAGCAGCTTGCCTCCAGTTGGGCATACCTGTTTGCTTTGTAGTGGGACTGCCTGGATGCCCAGCTCACACGAAAGAAGGCACTGTCTTCGGTTTTAACTTGCAATCTGCTATTTGAAGAGACTGGTTTCTGACCATGACAAGCCTCTATTCCCTGCTTCTTAAAGTGGGTAACAGTTTACTTTGTGTCTTGTACTCTGGCTCAGTGGCAATAAGTATTATCATTTCAGTTTTATTTCTATGAGAAGTGAATTTTGGAAAGAAAAGAGAGGCCCCAAATTGTTCAGTTCAGCTTTCTTTTTTCCCTCCTGAAGCCTGTTTCAGGTTACCAGTGCAAAAGGAGCTACATTCCTTTGTGCAAATTAATTTTTGCACCTCTGCAAGGTGGTGCAAATGAGCTGAGCTACTCAAATGACTCCTTCAAGTTCCCTACAAAGCTTCCTCTGTGATCTTGATCAAGTGCTAAATGCCTTAGGCCCCAAATATCTGAGAGGCTGCCTTCTGCCCTGCAGACCCTCTCCTGCTCATTTCAGCAGAGGGGGCTCTCTTGGTAGTTCCAGCAGCCTCAGAGGTGCAGTGGGTGGCAACTTGGGAGAGAGCATTTTCTGGGACAGCCCCTGGGTTGTGAAATCTTTGTACAGTTTCTGTCATTTGCTGAAGAGTGGCATCTTTACACCCGAGAGAGAGATCTTTTCAGAACCCGCCACATTACTGTGGATGTAATTTGTTTTAAACTGTTGTTGTAAGCCACCCAGGGACCGTATGGTAATAAATAAAGTAATAATATAATAGGAAGAAGGTGACACTGTCTCAGCCTAAGCCTTAGCATAGGGATTTTCTCAGGATAAAGTGGGTCAGAAACTCTGTTTATTGGCTTGTCCTTGGAGGAAGCATGGGATAAAAATAAATATAATTAATAATAATTAGAATGTTCTGTAGCTGATAATTTTTTATTCAGCAGCTCAAAATTGTGTGCTCAAGTCTTAGCATGCTGAAAATTGCTTTGTCTTTATTCTTTTTAAACAAATGAACTAAATGGCCTGTTTCCATACTCCCTGCAGTGGAACAAAATAATGCACTCAAGAATTTATTTGCATGTTGTTGTTGTTTAGTCGTTTAGTCGTGTCCGACTCTTCGTGACCCCATGGACCAGAGCATGCCAGGCACTCCTGTCTTCCACTGCCTCCTGCAGTTTGGTCAAACTCATGCTGGTAGCTTCGAGAACACTGTCCCACCATCTCGTCCTCTGTTGTCCCCTTCTCCTTGTGCCCTCCATCTTTCCCAGCATCAGGGCCTTTTCCAGGGAGTCTTCTCTTCTCATGAGGTGGCCAAAGTATTGGAGCCTCAGCTTCACAATCTGTCCTTCCAGTGAGCACTCAGGGCTGATTTCCTTCAGAATGGATAGGTTTGATCTTCTTGCAGTCCATGGGACTCTCAAGAGTCTCCTCCAGCACCATAATTCAAAAGCATCAGTTCTTCGGCAATCAGCCTTCTTTATGATCCAGCTCTCACTTCCATACATCACTACTGGGAAAACCATGGCTTTAACTATACAGACCTTTGTTGGTAAGGTGATGTCTCTGCTTTTTAAGATGCTGTCTAGGTTATCGCCTTTCTCCCAAGAAGCAGGCGTCTTTTAATTTCGTGACTGCTGTCACCATCTGCTATGATCATGGAGCCCAAGAAAGTAAAATCTCTCACTGCCTCCATTTCTTCCCTTTCTATTTGCCAGGAGGTGATGGGACCAGTGCCCATGATCTTCGTTTTTTTGATGTTGAGCTTCAGACCATATTTTGCGCTCTCCTCTTTCACCCTCATTAAAAGGTTCTTTAATTCCTCCTCACTTTCTGCCATCAAGGTTGTGTCATCTGCATATCTGAGGTTGTTGATATTTCTTCCGGCGATCTTAATTCCGGCTTGGGATTCATCCAGACCAGCCTTTCGCATGATGAATTCTGCATATAAGTTAAATAAGCAGGGGGACAATATACAGCCTTGTCGTACTCCTTTCCCAATTTTGAACCAATCAGTTGTTCCATATCCAGTTCTAACTGTAGCTTCTTGTCCCACATAGAGATTTCTCAGGAGACAGGTGAGGTGATCAGGCACTCCCATTTCTTTAAGAACTTGCCATAGTTTGCTGTGATCGACACAGTCAAAGGCTTTTGCATAGTCAATGAAGCAGAAGTAGATGTCTTTCTGGAACTCTCTAGCTTTCTCCATAATCCAGCGCATGCTTGCAATTTGGTCTCTGGTTCCTCTACCTCTTCTAAATCCATCTTGCACTTCTGTTAGTTCTTGTTCCACATACTGCTTGAGCCTTCCTTGTAGAATTTTAAGCATAACCTTGCTAGCGTGTGAAATGAGTGCAATTGTGCGGTAGTTGGAGCATTCTTTGGCACTGCCCTTCTTTGGAATTGGGATATATACTGATCTTCTCCAATCCTCTGGCCACTGCTGAGTTTTCCAAATTTGCTGGCATATTGAGTGTAGCACCTTAACAGCATCATCTTTTAAAATTTTAAATAGTTCAGCTGGAATACCCTCACTTCCACTGGCCTTGTTATTAGTAATGCTTTCTAACGCCCATTTGACTTCACTCTCCAGGATGTCTGGCTCAAGGTCAGCAACCACACTACCTGGGGTATACAAGGTATCCATTTCTTTCTGGTATAGTTCCTCTGTGTATTCTTGCCACCTCTTCTTGATGTCTTCTGCTTCTGTTAGGTCCTTTCCACTTTTGTCTTTTATTATGGTAATCTTTGTACAAAATGTTCCTTTCATATCTCCAATTTTCTTGAACAGATCTCTGGTTTTTCCCATTCTGTTGTTTTCCTCTATTTCTTTGCAATACTCGTTTAAGAAGGCTTTCTTGACTCTCCTTGCTATTTTTTGGAAATCTACATTCAATTTCCTGTATCTTTCACTATCTCCTTCGCATTTTGCTTGCCTTCTCTCCCCCACTATTTGTAAGGCCTCATTGGACAGCCACTTTGCTTTCTTGCGTTTCCTTTTCATTGGGATGGTTTTCGTTGCTGTCTCCTGTATAATGTTGTGAGCCTCCATCCATAGTTCTTCAGGCACTCTGTCCACCAAATCTAAATCCTTAAACCTGTTCCTCACTTCCACTGTATATTCATAAGGGATTTGACTTAGATTGTATCTTACCGGCCCAGTGGTTTTTCCTACTTTCTTCAGTTTAAGCTTGAATTTTGCTATAAGAAGCTGATGATCTGAGCCACAGTCAGCTCCAGGTCTTGTTTTTGCTGACTGTATAGAGCTTCTCCATCTTTGGCTGCAGAGAATATAATCAATCTGATTTCGATGCTGCCCATCTGGTGATGTCCATGTGTAGAGTCGTCTCTTGTGTTGTTGGAAAAGCGTGTTTATGATGACCAGCTTGTTCTCTTGGCAGAACTCTATTAGCCTTTGCCCTGCTTCGTTTTGAACTCCAAGGCCAAACTTGCCAGTTGTTCCTTTTATCTCTTGATTTTATTTGCATATAAGCTAGTAAATTTGTATGACAAATAAATGAAACAAATTGCAAGCAATATTCTGTATATGCCTGTAACACTGAATGAAAAAGGATCCTCCTTAATGTTGGTAACAACATTAAGCATATTTGCCGTTTAAGTCAGTGAGACTTCCAATATCAGAATTGTGGCTGGCTGTCTGATTTCAGTGGTAACAGTCTTGCAAAGGACTGACACTTCTGCACTTAAAGACATACTTTGCATAGAAACTTAAATGAATATGATAGACCTGAATGACAGTCAGAGGGCATCTCCAGATGATCAAAGTGACCAGGCTGGTGTATGAGGGACAAGGTCATGGGCACATTAGAGTTTTATATACTCCACCAGTCATACCTTGCACTGAGCCTGGTCCTAGCAGTCACCGCAGGGCTTTCTGGAGTGGCTGCAGCCAAAAGCCAGGCTGCTGCATTCTGCACTAGCTGCGGTTTTGGAACCAACCTCCAGGGCAGCCCTGCAGAGAGATCATCACAGCAGTCCAGTCTGGAGGTTACTATGGGCTTGCGCCACTGTGGCTATGCTACCCCTGTCCAGGGATGGCCATAATGTGTGTTCCAGCCAAAGCTGGAAGAAGGCATTCTTGGCCAGGGGTCTCCAGTGACCAGGATCTGAGAGGAGCCCAAATTACGTACCTGCTGCTTCCAGGAGAGGGCAACTCTGTCAAGAGCAGGCAACTTGCCAACCTCCTGAATTTGGGAACACATCACCAAAAAGTTAGCATTGACTTAAAGATCAATGCTTTATTTATTGGTCTAATTTACATCCAATTATATCCATTCTTCCTTGGCAGCAGGTTCCATTGAATTCAGAGGGGGCTATGCCTAAACATACTTTCCTAGGAGTAGGCCCCATTGAATTCTGTGGGATGTACTTCTGAGTCAACATATGAAGGAATGAGATACTAATTGCATAATAGGAGTTTTTCAAGGCTGAGTCTTTCAATTCTGGGAATCTAAGAACTAGACAGGCAGGAAAAAAGAAGAGCCTGGCAAATCAGGAAGTGTAGAATGAACAACAGGCATACTTTAACAAGCATCAAAAGAAATGAAGAAAATAGTTATCTAATTATCTTTTTACATGTCTTTTTTGTTTTTAAGAGATGAAATTGGATTAATTCCCTGTCCTGAAGCCAGATATAACCGGAGCCCTATAGTTCTGGTGGAAAACAAACTTGGGGTGGAAAGCTGGTGTGTCAAGTTTCTTTTGCCCTACGTCCATAACAAACTCCTTCACTACAGACAAAGAAAGCAATGGCTCAACAAAGAAGGTGAGTAATTCCATAAAATGTGTATTGTATGGTGCCCATCATTATTAACTTTCTATACAATTGTAAAGGGAGCCAGAACAAGTAGAGGAACTATTGAAGTTGCATCTTGAGTGTTGATTTTGTGCAAGCATTTTAAATAAGGTGGGGCTCCTAGAGTGATGTTCCCACAACACGGTAGGACACAGAGGAGCAAAGTGACTGAGCTCCTCCCCTTGTAAGCCATAGCTAGACTTACTGTGTCATTGTGGATCATTCTTCACCATGTAGAGTAGAAAGGTAGCCTATTGTCTGCTATATGCAAAGCAAAGAAACTTACCAGTGCAATGCAATGAAATCCTAACTGTGCCTATTCAGCTGTAAGTCCTGTTGAATTTAGTGGGACTTACTTCCAGTTAAGTGGAGTTAGGACAGAAGCTTTAATAATAAAGTTTTAAATATATGTATGGACTTTCTGGAACAGAAATATTTAGAGGGCTTGACACCTAAGAACTGGAAATATTTTTTATTTCCATGAATTGCTGGCTATCATGAAGGTCAACAAGTCAATTGAGCTTCATTAAAATGTGAACTTTTGCAGTTGCCATTAGTAACAGATTGAGCAAAATCAATCTCAGTAGCCTGAAGACAGATACAGACTTGAATTCCAACTAGTCCTCTGCAACAGCTCCTTCTGGTCATGGTGGGAACTGGAATTCAGGCACGTGGCAGCATTTTTTGCCTACTTTACCTTTTTGCTGCTGCATCCTGTTCTGCCTCTCATTCTGCTCTGGAGTCTGGAGGTTGCCCAATCCTCAAGCAAAGGGGAGATGAGTGAAAGTCATCTCATTTCCATTCACAGGATCTAAGTGCTTTGGTCCTTATCACCATCTGTAAACCCCTCTTGACAATGTGGCAGTTAGGCTACCATGTCTATCAACTGACTAAATGGATGCTTCTATAAGCTGCTTTGAGGTTTGAGCAGTATATAACTTGTATGAAATAATAAATAAAGACACATTTGCAGAGGAAAACTGCATTCTCTGTTAGTACCATACTGTCAACACATTAGTGTCAGAAAAAGCAGGAATCATGTAGTGCAGACCAACAATCAACCTCCTCCTCCTTCCTCATTTTTAATTTGTATACCACCTTTCTATCTTACAATACTCAAGGCGGTTTACAAGCTGAAGAAACAAAAAAATGTACATCTTATAACAATCTAATGCAATACAAAAATGTGATAATAAAACATAACTTTAAAATAAACAACCTCCATCAAAAAAGTCACATTCAACAATCATTAGAATAGTATAAAATAATAATAACAACATATAAAAGTCAAACAGAAATCCACTCAACAGTTACAATAATATCTAAACTATAATCAATAAAACAACGGCAAGCCACAGTACATAAAACAATACAATACACATTGAGAAGCAGAGGGTAGAGCAAGGGAGGTGGAAAGAGGCCTTGCCTGATGGAGTCCCTCCCCTCACAGTTCTTCCTCCAGGAACAGCTCCCTTATGAGGACTCCTAGGGCCGGAGGGTGGGGCAAGGCAGGTGGGAGGAGGCCTGTTCAATAAACACCTCAAACTCACTTCCACAGAGCTCAGATGTGGGGTTGGCGAAAGGGGAGTGTGTCTGCTGCTGTTGGAAAGAGAAAAAAAATGCCTGTATTGGGGGATAAAGGGGTGTGCTTCTGTCCTTTGCAACCCCCTTATGCTGCTGACACGGCTGCTGCTATGAGAAGAAGAAAAGTCCTGAATTTTAAAATACAAACATTTTCCTGTCCTTTCTAGAGCAGCTGTGGCAGCAGAATTGGAAGGGAGAATGGACAAGGTGAGACTTTGTCCCCTTTGTTCCCCTTCCTCCCCTCCGCCCCCCACCCTGCACCAAAGGTTTAATGGGGCTTGGCCTGTCTTGCCTGGTCCTCTGTGGGTCACTAGCTGTGCCTGTACTGCTCACTTGCTCTGCTGGGCTTTTATCCATTTCTCCAGTCACACAATCAATCAATCAATCAGTAGCTGAACTGGGATCCGCACAGTCACAAAAACAAATTAACCGAAAAAGCCTCAATAATTAGGAGACAGCCAACCCAAAGGTACAAAAATGAGTGGGAAATTTATAAAGAATATTTAATTAAACATTGTCCCCAAGTGAAAATCTGGACATGTTTTGACTAAACTCCGCAAACTGCAAGTTAGATTAAGAATAATGAGATAAAATAGAAGAAAGAAATTGAGATAAGGAATACTGAAGCAGTGATAATAAAAAGGGGGGAAAGGATGAACCCTCACCTCAATGAAGAAGTTGGAATTCATATGGAGGAATTAAGAATTTGTGAATTAAGAAAAAGACTTAAACAACAACATTCCTCTCTTAGGAATTTAAGGATTTGTATATTTTGGTTTATTTGGAAATTTGTTATTTCTTTTGTGTTTTATTTGGAATGTATAATTTGTGTCATGTTGGAAATTCAATGAAAAGCATAAAAAAGGGGGGAACAAAAAACAAAAACGCAAAATAGCAAAAACAAAAGCGCCAAACTTAATCCGTTCTGGAAGTCTGTTTAACTTCTGAAATGTTCGAAAACCAAGGCGCAGCTTCTGATTGGTGCAGCCACCCTGGAAGCAATAGTCGACAACTGCATCAGACATTTGGCTTCCAAAAAATGTTCGAAAACAGGAACACTTGCTTCAGGGTTTTTGGCATTTGGGAACCAAAGCATTTGAGTACCAAGGTATCACTGTATTGATAACATACTACTTTTGTTTTGATTGCAATCATCTTCATGCTTTCCCATTGCCTGTGGATTTATCTAACTGAAACAACACTTCATAGAAATTGGTCCCATTGATTCACCAAACTAAGATTTACAAGGAGATGGATTAACAGAACAGGGATTTCTAAATGTGCACCTTCCCAATCATTTTAGAGCTCTAACAACTCTAGGCAAATGGGAAATGTCACTTCGGATCAGACATTTGTTATTGGAGAAACAGCATGTTGAAGCTGTGGGATGTCTTTGGGAAAAGAGTAAGGATGCATTTTACTGGTCTTTAAAAATTTGACATTATTTCCTGATATTTTTAAACATCCTGCTGTGTGTTTGTTAAACTAACTAGTCAGATTAATCTCTCATAGGGTTTCATTTTTGCTTTTTGAGTTACAGTCGTACCTTGGATCTCAAATGCCTTGGCTCCCGAACAAATCAGCTCCCGAACGATCAAAACCTGGAAGTGAGTGTTCCAGTTTTCAAATGATTTTCGGAAGCCGAACATCCAGCACAAGTGTCTTGCAGCCAATCGGAAGCCGCGCCTTGGTTTTCGAACAGTTCCGGGAGTCGAATGGACTCCCAGAACACATTCTGTTCGAGAACCAAGGTACGAGTGTATTTATATCCTGCTTTTAGCAGACTCCTATCCAAAGGACTGGTCAATCCACAGCTGGTTAGCTTAAGCAATGTCATAGCATCAGATGTGCCTAAACCACCATAAGGTTTCATTTTTAAAAAGGCCCATTACTGAATAACCTAAAATTTTACATTATTGTGTACATCTGTCAGGGATGATTTGTGGGTGCTAGCCGAGATAACAACCCGGGATTCCAGCCAGCTTTTACAAGATTTATTAAGTCCAAAAACTATGTCCAGTACAGAGCTCTTAAAAGCATGTCTTCCTCAGTCGCTATCAGTTGCCGGAAGTGGCTCCTGCCTCTTCCCTTTCCAGCATAGAAACTTCCTGAGCCCCCCCCTTCCCCCTCTCCCTACGTAAAGACCGAAGCGTCGGAGGCTGTTCCTTTCTCTCCGTTTCCTGACAGCCCCTCCTCCTTTTCTCTCTGACGAAGTGAGGCTGCTCATTAAAGGAGGCGGCTCCCGGTACATTCCGATCTCTCCCCCCTTCTCAGCCAACAGATCCCTGACACATCTGCTAGCAGAAATTATGCTGCAAATATGGATAAAATATGCATATTTTGTTTGAATTCCCACCCACCCTATCCTGGAGTCTTAAACTGGGTTACAGCATTCTAAACCCAAGTATATTAAAATCTCTTGAAAAATATAAGATTGCAGAATATATTTCCTTCAAAAGAGACAAAAAACTTTTGATTCCTGAGTATGCTAAAGCTCAGCAAATACCAGCTCAGCAAGATTAAAATATTGTTTCTTGCCATCTGTTACGCTACTGTCTAGATTTAAACTTATGTGCTATAACCAGTTTGTTAAAGGGTTTAAGATGACAAAAATATGTTAGCACACTATACAAAATTATAGCCTTATGTGCACCAAGGTTCATAATTCTCTTAGATCTAGGCAACATTTCATACACTCTAATTGGATAATTCCTGTTGCTTTTCTACATTCTGGCTTTTTATTATTGAAAGTGTTAACTGCATTAACTTCCCTTGGAGACCTCTTTCTAATTTGTTGCTGTACTGTGGTCTCATCGATTGACCTGGTTTTGAGTTAAATAAACCAACCGCTATATAGGAGAAGTAATAGATAGTTCTGGCACAGTCCTCTGCTGGGTGTCTGGTAATTAATTATACTTCTGGCAGAATCCCACAACAAGTAAGAACATTCTAATCCACAACAGATAATAGATAGGTGCTGAATTTCTTCCCACCTAGGAGAGGGAGACTCACTGAGAGGGTCAGAAAAATACGTTTGGGATTAATCCTCTCATTAATCTTTCTTAGTACAATAGTTGCTTATAGCTCAACATTTGAACTGAAAACAAGTTTGAGGCAATCTAAATGTACCGTTTTTGATTCATCCTTTGTATTCCCAATTTTATATCTCCAGTCAGTAATGACTTAGGTTTGTGTAACACCAAACTCGGGTATTGTACACTACGGGAGTTCCCCTCTCCCTTCTGGTAGCTCACCGATAAGAATTAGCGAGCATCTGGTAGATTTATAGCCTTTTTATTACAGTATCATGTTGCAAACACATATTAGCATCTCTCTGCAAGGATAGACGTTGCTCTCTCTGACTCCTCCCCCCTCACTTCAGCTGCAAGAAGTGCGACAACGGATGTCTCTCCTCCCCTGCATCTCTGTTGTTCTCTGACATACCTCTGAGTTCAGGGGGGGGAGGGGGGTGCCCCCCACTCTCTAGTGATGTATCAGCCAGCTGCTCCCTCCCTTCTGGTTGCTTAGCAACTACCTCAAAGCTGGGTAGCTCTGGGTCTGCCTGTTTCTCTGCTTCTGGAAATGCTGAAAGCAAAGGGGGCGAATAGTCCCCCTTTTCTTCTGTTAGATGCTGATCTCCCTGCCTTTCCCAATCCTCGTCTTCAGAGTATTCTCTGACAGATATTATGCATGTAAGTGTACTAAAATTTATTTCCCTTTTAATCCAGAGGGACTGGTGATAATATGATGCATATTTCAGACCATTTGCAAAAGTAGATGAAACTGGATTACAGGTGCTCCTCATAAGGGAAGCGGTGGCCAATTGTGTGAAAATGTTATATAGTTAGGAAATTATTCCTTTCCCACTGGGTTGGTAGGAAAAAAAGATTGTTCACAGTTGTTTAGGATGGGAAGTGCCTGAGCCTGAGCCTTAGGCTTGACTGTTACATATTTAGGGTAGTTATATTGAAGCTGGCAAAACCCTCAAAATCTTGCTTAGCCACCCAGTGAAGAAAAGTACATCAGCTCTTGCATTTTTGTTCTGCTTAAACTACCATTTCCCATAACCCCTGAATCTGTAAACCTATCTGAGTTCTTTAACAACTCTCACATCGTCACCCAGCAATTACAACAACATTACATTTAGGTAGGTAGTTGTGTTGGTCTGACGCAGTCAAAATAAAAATAAAAAATTGTCCAGTGGCACCTTATAGACCAACTACGTTTGTTCTGGTATAAGCTTTTGTGTGCATGCACGCTTCTTCAGATACCTGTTACATTGAGCTGCATGAAATGGAAGTCCATCAGTATCTGAAGAAGTGTGCATGCACACGAAAGCTTATACCAGAACAAACGTAGTTGGTCTATAAGGTGCTACTTAAGGGACACGGGTGGCGCTGTGGGTTAAACCACAGAGCCGAGGACTTGCTGATCAGAAGGTCGGCGGTTCAAATCCCCGCGACGGGGTGAGCTCCAGTTGCTCGGTCCCAGCTCCTGCCAACCTAGCAGTTCGAAAGCCGTCAAAGTGCAAGTAGATAAATAGGTACCGCTCCGGCCGGAAGGTAAACGGCATTTCTGTGCGCTGCTCTGGTTCGCCAGAAGCGGCTTAGTCATGCTGGCCACATGACCCGGAAGCTGTTCGCCGGCTCCCTCAGCCAATAAAGCGAGATGAGTGCCGCAACCCCAGAGTCGGTCACGACTGGACCTAATGGTCAGGGGTCCCTTTACCTTTACTAAAGTGCTACTGGACAATTTTTTATCATTACATTTATTTACCAATTTGCACTTTGAAGATGAGAGGAGGTGACTGTACAATTCTTAAGTGTATTGCTGGGAAATTTATTATTTAGGATATTTCATACACTGGAGCTCAGTCAATGGATAAACTGAATGATTTGCTTTCTCTCTCACAAGTTCTGGATTATTCAACAAAATCATCTACTGTCATCTCAGTTTCTGATCCATATGGCTGCCCCCACATCTCTTTGTTTTGCCTTGGTGTGAATTTATCTTATTTCTTATGCCAATGTGGGTTGTAACAGAGCTGCAGTTATAACTCAAATTACTCTTTTCCCCTGTTATTAACTCAAAAGGGCAGCATCACTATGTTAGCTGGAGTTCCTTTACTATAAAATAAAAGATTTTTTCTTTCTTGCCCGTTCTGTGTTAAAGTATTTTTACTCTCTGACGATGATAAGATAGATTCAGGTAGGTAGCCGTGTTGGTCTGATGCATTCGAAACAAATAAATAAAATTTAAAAATTGTCCAGTAGCACCTTAAAGACCAACTTAGTTTGTTCTGGGTATAAGCTTTCGTCTGCATGCACACTTCTTCAGATACACTGAAACAGAAGTCACCAGACCCTTATATATATTGGGAGGGTGGGGGGGGGGGTGTTCTCCGAAGGGTAGTAGGAGATGGGTGATTGACTCAATGGGTATGGTAAACTTGTTGGACTGTTAACAACTGCCATGATAACATAGTCTTACTTTATTATTCTGCACAGTTAACCCACTTTTTCAGTTTTCCCTACAAAGCACATTCCCTGTCTTTCCTCTGCTTCCCATAGTGTACTCCACAGGAGCCAACTCCTAGGGGCCAAGATCCCTTCCCCCCCAAATATTTGAGGAGGCTCCCCCAAAGTTGATGGGCATTGCCACTCAAATGGTGTGCATGTGCCATGGCTTACCTGCTCCCTCCCCATATTTTATTCAAGTTGGCACCCTGGTGTACTCTGTCCTCTTGTTTCCTTTCCCAAAGCTCTTTCTGTAGCCTAATTTCTTCTCCCTCTTTTCTTCCATCCCTTGCTCTGCTCTCCCCTCCTCTTCTCAATCTTCTAGTTTTGCTCCGTTTCCGTACCACCATTCTTCATCCTCACCAAGACTTCATCTTCGCTGGACATTTAAAGCAGCACCAGCCACTTCAGAGTCCTGGGAACTGCCGTTTGTTCAGGGGGCTGAGAGTTGTTAGGAGGCTCCGTTCCCCCCATAGAGCTCCAGTTCCCAGAGTTCCCGGTGAAAAAGGATTGACTGTTAAACCACTGTGGGAATTGTAGCTCTGTGAGGGAAAGAGGCGTCTCCTCATTACTCCTGGCACCTTTAACAAACCACAGTTCCCAGGACTCTTTGGGGAAGCCATGATAGTGCTTTAAAGGTATTCTGCAGATGGTGCCGGAGGTTCATAGCAGCAGTAGCAGCAACACTAAAGGCTTTCTTCCTCCAGTTCTTCTCTTCTTTCAGGATTCATACAATGTGGGAGGGTTGGACTTGCAGCAGAGCTGGTTGCCCTGAACTGGGAAACTAGCACCCAATCTCCCCAGGCACCTCCACTTCCAAGGACAGTGCTGTGTGGGCATTTTCCCACTTGCGTTTGGGATTGGCTTTTGAGAGGCTATAGGCTCTCTTTTCATTTTAAATCAACATCATGGGGAAAACTGCAGTATTGCTTTTCGTGACATCCCTTTGGTAATGTGGGAAGCTCCAGGCTTTGTGGGGAAAGTGCTGCCATCCCCATGCTGGTGCTTAGATGCTGCTTGGACTACAACTTCTGTAAGCTCTGACCATTGGTCAAATTGACCTGGACTGATTGGAGTTGTAGTTCAAAACACCTGGAAAGTACCAAGTTAGGAAGGAAGAAACATGCCAGTATCACCCTTCCGAGTGTTAGGAATAAGAGTGCAGGAAAAAGTTGTGCCAGCATAATGTTAGATGAGGACTTTAGGTGTTCCTACAAACAGGTGGAAAAGATTGCCAAACAAGGAGTGTTTGAAATTTCCATGGGGACAACAAACAGTCACGATGGAGGCCAGAATCAGCCCGCAGGTTTTGTGTTGTGCAGTAGAGTAACAAAAAATAGTAATTGTCAACTGCAGTTCACTCTTCTGTAATTGCTACCATCTGCTGGCACATTTTTAGCAATCAACTAGCCCTCAAACCAAAATTGTTCAGTCTGGGAATGCTATTTGTTTTTCAGTGCAATTGCTTAAATGAATCAGTTTGCTTGAATTTTCTAAATAAGCACATGCCCCCTCCCCCCAAAAATTGAGAATTTGCAGTTGAGGCATTGGGGAAGATGTGAGAGTGTTGGTGGGCTCATATGTAGCTAGCGAAGCTAAACAGGGAGTACCGTATTTTTCGCTCTATAGGACGCACCAGACGATAGGACGCATCTAGTTGGGGGGGGGAGGAAACAAGGGGGGGATTCTGAATCCCAGAAGCCAGAACAGCAAGAGGGATCTGGCTTCTGGGATAGTCTCTTGCTGTTCTGGCTTCTGGGACAGCCCACGAAGCCTCTGGAGGGCAGCGGAATGAAGGCACCCCGCTGCCCTGCGGAGGCTTTGCGCCGCTAACCCCGAAGCTAGAACAGCGCTCCGTCTCGCTGTTCTGGCTTCTGGGACAGCCCGTGAAGCCTCCGGAGGGCAGCGGGATGAAGGCACCCCGCTGCCCTGCGGAGGCTTTGCGCAGCTAACCCCGAAGCCTTTGGAGTGCAGCGCGAGGTCCCGCTGCGCTCCAAAGGCTTCAGGCAGCTATCCCTGAAGCCTGGAGAGCGAGAGGGGTTGATGCACACCGACCCCTCTTGCTTTCCAGGCTACAGCGAAAGCAACGCGTAGCCTCCGGAACGTGGAGGGAGCGCTCCCTTTGCCCTTTGGAGGCTTCGTGTTGCTTTCGCTGAAGCCAAGGAGCCTGCATTCGCTCCATAGGACGCACAAACATTTCCCCTTAATTTTTGTTTTTTGTTTTTTTTTAATTTCTCTTTATTACTTTTCATACACACATATACACACATATGTACAGAAAATAAATTCTTCACGGAAAAAAACAACAATAATAAGAACAACATAACTTAATTATAAGAAAAAAACCAAAACAAAACAAAGACAAACATGTAAATTATTGACTTCCCTCCACCTCAGTTTTGGGTTATGTAATACATTTTCCCCCGCAGTTTTTCTTTAAAACTTTTGTATGTCGAAGGGTTATATTAAGCCTACTGTGATCTTTGGATTTTTAAAATCTACTTCAATATAGGTTATGAATTTATTCCATTCTTTAATAAACTTTGTTTCTTTCTGGTCTCTAATTTTTTGTGTTAATTTTGCCAATTCTGAATATTCAAATAATTTACTTTGCCAATCTCTTACTGTTGGGATATTGATTGATTTCCAATTTTGGGCGATTAAAATTCTAGCAGCTGTTGTTGCGTACTGGAATAAGGTCTGGTCCTCTTTCTTAATTTCATTGCCAATCATTCCCAGAAGAAAATTTTCAGGTTTTTTAACAAAAGTATATTTAAACATTTTTTTTAGTTCATTATAAATGAGCTCCCAGAAGTTCTTGATTTTTTTCACAAGTCCACCACATGTGGTAGAAACTACCTTCCTTGTTTTTACACCTCCAGCACATTTTATCTCCATTCTTATAGATTTTTCCTAATTTTACAGGGGTGATGTACCATCTGTACATCATTTTTTCCATGTTTTCTCTTAAGGCAACACAAGCAGTGAACTTCATATCTTTATTCCAGAGCTTAATCCAACTATCGTGTTCCATCCCCTTAATTTTTGGAGGGGAAAAAGTGTGTCCTATAGAGCGAAAAATATGGTAGTTTTATCTATGTGTTATGTTTGTATCCTGTCTTCCCTTTGCTCAGGAGCTCAGAATACTGTTTTAAGATTAGGGTAAACTGAACAATTTAGCACAGAAGCTTTGTAGTTTCATAGCAAAGTCAGGTATCAAAAGTTATTTTGGAAAGAAGTAGGGAGTATGACATCTTGTTTGCTAGCTGTAGCGTGTGTTCTGAAGCTGCAAAATTTCGGCGCTGAAATGGAGAGAAGGATGCCAAGGTGCATGGTGTCCACATGGACTTCTCACCAGGCTTAATTCAGAATTAAAGTGCCCCAGTTATTTATCCAATCCCCTTTTTCTTTGTTGCAGAGATAGTCTCTGGGTTTGGATGAGGGGATGAGGTCTGCGTGTGTTGTGTGTTATATTGCTAGCATGTTAAATCAGGACAGTCTTGATCACCCTGGTGCCCTCCAGTTGTTTGGGGCTGCAACTTCCACCAGCCCAAATCAGTCTGGTTAATGGTCAGAGATTATGGGAGTTCTAGCCCAAAATGTCTGGAGGGCGCTTAGGTTGGGGAAGGCTGATTTAGAAAAACATGATAGCAGCACTGCTTAGAGACGATAGTAGTTAAGTGGTATGTACATTGTTTAAAATAGTAGTTGTAGTAATGTTGTTGTTTAGTCGTTTAGTTGTGTCCGCCTCTTCGTGACCCCATGGACCAGAGCACGCCAGGCACTCCTGTCTTCCACTGCCTCCCGCAGTTTGGTCAAACTCATGTTTGTGGCTTCAAGAACACTGTCCCACCATCTCGTCCTCTGTTGTCCCCTTCTCCTTGTGCCCTCCATGTTTCCCCACATCAGGGTCTTCTCCAGGGAGTTTTCTCTTCTCATGAGGTGGCCAAAGTATTGGAGCCTCAGCTTCAGGATCTATCCTTCCAGTGAGCACTCAGGGCTGATTTCCTTCAGAATGAAGAGGTTTGATCTTCTTGCAGTCCATGGGACTCTCAAGAGTCTCTTCCAGCACCGTAATAGTGGTTGTTGTAGTAATAATAAATAAATAAATGTCACATGAGGAACTGAAGTGGGCATGAAGACATAATTAATACTAACTTATGCAGGTTTTGATGGGTTTCTTCTTTCCTTTCTAGAGCTGATAGATATCACCTGTACGTTGCTGCTATTGAACCCAGATTTCACTACTGCATGGAATGTCAGGTAGGTTAAGCAGCTGAGGGTGGAAATATTTCTGGTAGCTGCCAAGTCTGTGTGAGGCATACGCATGGTTTTAAGCATACCAGCTCGTGTGCTTCAAGAAAGCTTTTAATCCTGCTTCTCCTTTTTCTTTTCTTTCCTGACACCCAAGGAAGAGCTTGTATTTTGAACAATGAGCTATGGCTGTTGGTTGCATTCATCTCTTGGTTTCTGACTCATTTTGGAAATGTTGGGGATTTTTAAACAATTCCCAGCTACACAGCAAATGAATGCGAAAAGCACAGGACCAGTTGTTTGTTCCACTTTAGTCCACGCTGCAGGCTTCGTTTTAATGTATCCTTAGTTGCACTTGCTTTTTGATAATGAAGTGCAGGTTCAGACAATCACATTGTGGCTTATTCAGTTGAGAAGTGCACAACTCATTGGAAGGGGGAGGGCCATGTATTCCACCGTGAGCTGCCTGGAGGATATTATTATTATAAATAAAACAGAAATACATTCACCTTTTGAGACAAGAGAAAGCCACAAGAAATACCTCAAGGCAAGTGGGGAAGACTTCCCTTTTACTGCTTCCTCTCCCACTCTAAATAAAAATGCATGAAGCCTGTGTAAAACAGCTCATGAAGCAAGTGGGGAAGGCCTTCCAGTTTCCTGTTCTCTCCTTCTCTCAAAATGCCCTGCAAAGCTAGAAAAATGGGGAGGTGGGTGCCCCACTGCTTGTCTATGCTGCCCCCCATTCTAAGTCAATAAAAGGTGGAACATAGCCCCTGCAACACCTCTCCCCCTTCCCAAATAAAAATGCCTTTCAGTGATAGAAAAAGCAGGAAGGCAAACCACGAGGATATAGGCAAACCACCCTTGCTGCTTACCTGTCTCCCAGAGTAGGGCAGAAGTTGACTGCTTAACCAACTGGAGTGGAAGGGAAGGATGAGTCCTTCCAACTCTAGGAACTGCTCTTCGGTGCTGGGCAATATGACGCTCCCTAGAGGGTACCAGTACATTTGGCTCCATGACTGTTTTCTTAGGAGCACGAGAGATATTCAGCATTGAGCTAAAGCAGTCGTTCCATCAGGGCAAGCATTCTGCTTGCCAGGCAGAATGATCCCCACTCTCCTCCCCATACATGCTGGTCTGGGTGTTCTCATGACCCCTGTGAGCCAATTTCAGGACATCTGTGGATTAGTTGAATCCTGCCATTATTATTTAGGGAAGTTTTTAATGTGTGACATTTTAATGTATTTTTAATCTTTGTTGGAAGGAGCCCAGAGTGGCTGGGGTACAAATAAATTATTATTATTATTATTATTTTAATATATTATTAATATTAATATATTATTAATTGTTATTAATATTATAATATATTATAATATAATATTAATATTTGTAAAAACCAAAAGCTGAAGAACCTGGGGCTCCTGAAGGCAACCCCTGTACTAGTGTAATATGTTTGTAACACCCAGTCCTAGTTAGCAGCCTTGCAGCCATATTCTGTATCAGCTGAAGTTTCCGGATCATTTTCAAAGGCAGCTCAACATATGGTGCATTACAGTAATTCACATGGGAGCTTGCCAGGGCATGGGACAAGGCTATTCCTGTCCAGGTAGCATTTTAGTTGGTGCTCCAGCCTCAGCTTCAAAAAGGTACTCCCATCCTCAGCAGCTATTTGTGACCAGTGAGCATCCAAACTGCAACTTTAGAGGCAGCATGGCCTCTTCCATACCAGGTTGAACTTCACTTACCTAGACTATAAATTTAAAGCAGTAGTATTATAAATTCTCCCAAATGAGAATCATGGAATCGTAGAATTGTAGAGTTGGAAGGGGCCCCGAGGGTGCCACCCCCCTGCAATGCAGGGATCATTTGCCCAGTGTGGGGCTCAAACCCTGAGATTGGCTCATTCTCGACTGACTGAACTATCCTAGGTTTTCCCTCAGGATGATAGTTTCTGTAGTACTTTTCTGAATGCAGCATTATTATTCTTGCAACAGCATTTTGCATTGTTTAAAACTGAGATAGAGCACCTTGAGCAAGACTTCCAGGGAGCACTGTTGGTGGGTAAATTTGAACCTTACTTTTTGGTGAGCAGTGGAACTATATACGGTCCCAAAACACTAAGCACACAGGTTATTTGTTTTGTTCAACCCAGTTTAATTCATCAATAGATGAACACACAGACAAAGTCAAGTATGAATATTTGCATTCCTTACCAAAATTCTTTGTTCTGGCTCTGACCAATCCCTGGAGAGTGCAGAACGTACCTTGCCTTCCAGCTTGAAATCTGAGAAGGACCATGTGCAGGGATGTGAGTATGGTCTTGTATAGATCAATTCCAATATTCTTTTCTTCATTCAATGAAGGTCATTCACTTGTTCTTCCTTAAACAGATTTGCCTAATTTACATCAGCCTCAACTCATCCTCTGCCAACCAAGCCCTTGACTTCTAACACAATGAAGCAAATAATATATTTCAAGTTCAACCAAGATGAAGGCTACGTAGTTCCTAGAGGCAGCCATTACAGGGGTGTATAGGAGAGGGAGTACAGGACCTCTCAATCAGCTCCATTGAAAGACCAGCAACTTTGGGGGCGGGGAGTCATCAATCTTTGGAATTCATTAGACCCTTAATCCAAAGCTCTCAAGCAGGTATTATTATTATTAAAAAGATTTGTTGGTAATTACATTCTTTATTTCAGCCCAAAGACCCACAAAAACATTTTCAAAAGCAAAATAAAACAGAAATACAGGGGAAAGATTCCAAGGTGGTTGCTATGTTTTATCCAAAGCATGTAGGTTTCTGTTTCTTAAAAAGATTTGTAGTTGCTAGAGATAAAGCTAGGAAGACAAATCATAACATCTCTGTGGAAGCAGGGGGGTGGGACCCCAGAAGAGCTTCTTAGTCCAAAGTATTTCCCCCTTAGCTATGAAGTCTTGTGAAAAATCTTTACTGTCTTTCTAAAATATCATGAACAGCAGAATGTAGTGTAATTTATTTAATCTAAACTTAGTTACATTAAAACTAGTGTTTTAGTTCCTCACCTTATTTTTTTTAATGCCATTTTTGTCCAGCTCCTATTGCACAGCCATTTTAACAGGTAAAGCTGTGCAAGGAGAAAGAGTTATAACCTTTCTCCTTGTGGGGCCACTGGAGTGGTGGAGAAGCGAATGAGCTGTGATTGATTCAATTCATATATCATCTCAATCACAAATCTTGCTAAATGTCCTTGGACAAAGCAATAGCCCTAAACCTCTCACCACCCCTCAATCTGCAATACAAGGATTGTAATAGTACCTCACTGTACAATGCTCTTGTAAGGTTTACTTGATCATGTGTGTGAAGAACTTTGAACAGTGAACATGAGTAAGGCAAGGTATTTTGTTATGCCTGTAAAAACCAGATTCATAAGAAGTGTACTTGAAGAAGTAATATCAGTGACGTTGCTTCTCTGCTTAGTTGAAGCAGGAGAGAGTGGATGAGACCCAATCTGACTTTTTCACATGAGGCATACAATTATTTTTCACATGAGGCATACAAAAATAGCTTGGTCCTGCAATTCCTCTCACCTGGATTTTTGTTTGGCTACTCTAGACTTCAAACTTCCTCAGACCTAAGATCCACCTTTTAACCCTAACATGCATTTGAGGCCCCATTTCTTAACTTTTTGCCAAACATTTACATAGAGACCGTGCTGCTGTTGTGTCTCACTTTGGACCTGGTCATGGGCCCTGACCCACCAGTTGCAGGCCAATGCTCTCCATCAGTCATTGAGACCCCTAATGGAACCCATGACCACCTTGGAGACCATTAACACATCCTAAAGCTTTATAATTGATTTTAGTACTTTTGGTTGTATGCTTTGCCAGATGGGATATTATGGGCTGCATCCCATGCTGCAGCTCAGCTTGCACAAGAGAGCTTCCTGTTGCTCTCCTTTTCTCTCCAGCCCCACACATGCTTCCAAAATCAGCACCAGGAGGTTGGGGTTCCCTCTGGAGCAAATTTTGGGAGCACACATGGGGAGGAGAGGAAATGGAAGCCCCATTGGAAACAACCCTA
Source organism: Podarcis pityusensis (assembly GCF_964106645.2). Classification (NCBI taxonomy): domain Eukaryota; kingdom Metazoa; phylum Chordata; class Lepidosauria; order Squamata; family Lacertidae; genus Podarcis; species Podarcis pityusensis. Next base: position 62,765,815 of record NC_138036.1, read on the forward strand.
GATCTGTTCTTATTCTGTGTGTAGGACTGTGCCTCAATCAATGGCTTTGGGGAGTATCTATTATCCTATCCTCCTTCCGTGCCCCCTCCAGTTCTATAAACCATGATTCTCCTAACCTGTCATTCTGCACCCATAGTTTATGCAGTGGAACCAAAAGGTGTCTTTACCTAGTGTAGTCATCTGCAGCCCTTGTCATGTTAATAAAGTGCCTTAGAGTTGAACTGATATGATTTCTTTGTACAAGCGTTGCAGTTTCATAGCTCAGTATCACTGGATGCTGCAACAGGAGTAATGAACTGAGTTTCTTCTGTGGAATAACATTTGCATGAAAGGCATTCTGTGAAAGGATTCTTCAGTGGAGATTGGTCCTAGGAAGGATTTATACAAACAGCAATGCAGGCCATGAATAGGTTAAATTTGAGTCTTGATAATCTTGCTGGGTTTTGCTAAGAGGCTGGCAATCAAGTGTTCTTCAGTAATAAGCATAATAAGCATAAGTGCTTGCAGGTAGAGTTTGGCATTTCAGATTCTCCACCAGGGCTGCTCTGTCTTTCTTTCATCTTCCCAAAGGTAACTTCCAGCTGTTAGATGCATCAGCTTCTCAGCGGATGATCTGGCTTGGTCCTGGCTAGCAGGAAGCCAAACTGTATACAAATATATGAAGTCAAGGAACAAATGCCCCTAATAATCCTAATTAGTTTTCCATCTTTGAAGTTCAAGGTCAGGATAGATTTGATTGCCTTGCTGCACTTCATTCTTCACATAAAAATGAAAGCTGAAATAGAGAGCAAAATAATCTGCAGCTTGTTGGGTAGGATAAGTGCATTAACAGCCTGTAGTAGAAAACCAAAACTATTTTTATCATTTCCCCTTGTTGTTGTTATAAATTTATATGTTGCGCTTCACCCGAAGATCACAGAGTGGTTTACAGCATAAAAATACAAAATGAAAACACAAAATACATAACATAATAACAGAACCCCCCCACTAATGACTCCTCTCCCACAAAGACATTTAAAAGGCCATAGATTCCAATTTAGCACAGGTTGGTAAAAGTCTTTTCCTTTTTATTAAATCTTATTTCTGAATGGCATAGGCAGAAATGAATGTTCCATTATTATTTAGCTGCTTAATTTTAACTCTGTTTTAAAATCTGACCCTATTTTAAAGTATTTTATAAACAGAGATGTGTATTAAGAACAAAATATGTCAGAAGCAGACTTGAGGTAGCAGGAGATGTTTTTAAAGAGACATGTCATTCATTACAATTCTCTCACCCAAAATCAGTTCTCTGTGGAGCTCTGACAGTGGGGCATGCAAGTTGTTGCTCCATTTAGATGCATGCACGTAGAATGCGCAGACTGAGTGGCTGCAGCTTAGTATGTTTATTTCTGTGCGCACACGCTTCACAAAGGGCATTTGTGATATTGTTACACATATCTGCATACTTCTTTCGCTCCTTTTTGTACATGGAAAGTTGTACCTTCTGAAGCAGCTCTAAATAGGATGGACTATAGGATTGGTCTGTTGGGAATTTAATGAAAAAATAATTAGCTTTCAAATATCTTGCATGCGTTGACTTGCACCATTACTTTCTGCTCTTTGTTTTTCTTTGTAGTGAGTAGATTTGCATTAGTTATAACCAAAAAGAGTTTATTTTTCTGTTTGTTTGTTTTTGAGAAAGTAAAAACTTCCAATTCCCAAAGGAAGTACATAAGACTACTGGCATATACAAGGGCCATGCCCAGTGGAAAAACAAATCAACTTATTATTTGTTTTTCTTGAACTAAAATAAATTTGGTTAACTCCTCCCTATTTGGCCTAAGCAGAAGCAGCATATTATTTTGTACAATGGCAGACCCATATAAAACTCCTTTTAATTCTTGACATTGCTGAACCTCCCAGCACCATCTGGAAGCACCCATTTTACATCTGTGCAACTTTCATTTGGAATCTGCCAGGGTTCTATGTATGTGTGATATGCATGAGACTGGAATCTGATCCAGAATGTTTATTGGAATGTAGAAAGCATTTAACCAGGCAGATGAAGTGATGATCTGGTTGTGTGGGGAGAGAGGCTCAAGTGGGATAAAGAAGGAATTGACTTGCTAGTTACTACTTCACAGAGTTCAGGGCTTTTACTTTCCTCTGGTTCTATTCAGAGCGACTGATCCTGTGCCTCCACTATCATGATCAGTTTTAATATATACATATATATATATACCGTATTTTTCGCTCTATAGGACACACTTTTTCCCCTCCAAAAATGAAGGGGAAATGTGTGTGTGTCCTATGGAGCGAATGCAGGCTCCTTGGCTTCAGCGATAGCGACGTGAAGCCTCCGAAGCGCAGAGGGAGAGCTCCCCCCGCGCTCCGGAGGCTTCGTGTTGCTTTCGCTGAAGCCGCCTGAAGCCCCCAGAGCGCAGGGAACTCCCGCTGTGCTCTGGGGGCTTCAGGCAGCTATCCGCAAGCCTTCGGAGTGCAGCAGGAGTTCCCGCCTGAAGGATAGCCGCCTGAAGCCTGGAGAGCGAGAGGGGTCGGTGCACACCGATCCCTCTTGCTCTCCAGGCTTCGCTTTGCTGGAGAGGCGCTGCACAGTTTTCCCTCTCTGCTCAGCGCCCCTTCAGCGAAGCGGGAGGAGAAATGGAAGGGGCTCCGCTTCTCCTGCTGCTTCGCTGAAGGGGCGCTGAGCAGAAAGGGGGAGAATTCCCCCCTCCCTGTTCTCCCCCTCCTATGGAGCGAAAAATACGGTATATATATTATATAGGTATATGTATAGATTAATAAGTTTTAATGCTTTTATCAGTTTTTATTGATGGGTTGGATCCAGAGTTGGCATCCTGCAAATGCAAGGGCTCCCTTTGTACACATTCAGTTACTGATCCTGTGCAGAACTGGAGAAGAAGTTGTTTTTGTCCATTTCCTGCCTCGCTCCCAGTGATCCCATCCCCTGCCCTCGAAAATCTGCTCTGGAGGTTGATGGACAATTTGGTCCAGAACCGGGGGCGGGGGGGAGGGAGAGAGAGAGAGAGAGAGAGAGAGAGAGGTGTTTCTGAGGTTCTGGGAGGAGGAAATGGTAACCTGCCCTCCCTGACCTCACTTCCATAGTAGTGGCATCCAGAACAGAAGGCTGTTCAGGGGACACTACTGTTGGCAACAGCAAACTCTGGATCCAGCCTTTTGTGCAATTTATTACTGGCTACTTTCAGTAAATGTGTCTGTACTAATTAATTCATTTTTTGGAAAAAATTGCAGGAAAGAATTAATAGTATCTGGCACTTTAAATCCAGTTAAAGATTTACATCTTGGGAAACTGGCACTAACTAAGTTTCCAAAGAGTCCAGAAACGTGGATTCACAGGTTTGTCTCTTTCTGTGGTTATTTCTCTTTCCCTACCCCCACCTGAAAAGAATATGGAAACGTATAGCAGTGGTTCCTCCATGACGTTTCAGTGAGAGGAAACTACTAGTCAGTCTATTTTAAAGTTCCTATGTTTGATGTAGAAAATACTGTCCATTTTTATATAAGGTTTTTCTGTTGAAAATGTGTGCTGCCTGTTTCTCTAAAGTGGCCACAACTACCCAGAAACGAAATCTTGAGGCCATAATGGAGATCTCACTGAAAACACAAGCTGTGGGTGCTGAAGAAATGAAAAGGGCAAATGAGTTATTTACAGTTATTAGAAAAGTAGTTGGAACCAGGACAGAAAGCTTCAGAATGCTATTTTATGAGTCTTTGATTACGCTGGTCACTTTCCCCATCTCAAAACAGGAACTCCTAGAAATCGAAAGGGTACAGAAAAGGGCATCTATGAAGGACAGACTAAGGAGAGTGATACTTTTTGGTTTAGAAATACAGTGACTAAGAAGGGCAAGAAGAGTTCATATAATAATTAGCCATATGGAGAGAGTATCTGATATTTATAGAATGAGAATCACCCCATCACAACAGACAAAAGGAAGTAATAAATCAAATGACTTTTTAAAAGGATTTACTGACCTGGTTTGCAGGTGATGGTAAACCAAAGTTAATGAATGGTTTATCATGACTGCTGCCATGGCTGGAAGGAAGCAATTCATGATCCCTGGCATAACAGTTTGTCTGTTTTGCTCCCAACAAACCATAATCAGTAAGCTAAGGACAGACCTTGGCTGCACATTGTGGTGTGTTGGGAGCAATCCTTGATTTGTGCTTTCTCCCAACACAAGAAGGAAGGAGCAAAGTGGTGAACTATTAACTGTGGCTTACAAAGGTGGAGAATGTTTTTCAGGCCAAGGGCCACATCCCAATGACCAGTGGTAGGGACACAGCTGTATGTGGGCAGAGCTGTAGGCTTGCACACCAAAGTCAGAGGTTTTTAGACTTGCATGCACAACTCCCCATCCTCCATCCATGCAAACGGCGGATGTCATCCCAGCTCAGCAACAATTTCCATCCCAGCAAAACCACCCAGAAGAAACAGGCTGTGGCCTAGAGGAGGCGAGGGCTTGAGGAGAGCCCTGAGGACCAGATATATTGGCTTGGAGGGCTGCATTTCGCTCCCAGGCCTGAGGTTCCCCACTCCTGGTTTACCATGCCAAATGTCAAACAGCAGGAGCTACAGGCTGAAGTAGCTGATAAAAGCATTTCAGGACCATAAAATGTATTTCCCAGTATTACTTGATTATTAGTGCAGAGGTTGATGTATTTCTTTTCTCCAACTTTCATTATTCCTGCCTTAAGACCTAGTAACAAACGGAACAAAATAAAATGTTTTCACTCACTTAAATTGGCTTTTGCCCTCTTAACTCTCTATGCCACTTGACCAGACGCTGGGTGCTGCAACAACTAATTCAGGAAAACTCCTTGCCCACTCTCGTGAATAAAGGGAATTTGGAAACAGCTCCCACGGAAAGGATTCAGCGGCTAGTGAAAGAAGAAATGGATGTTTGCTGTGAAGCTGCTGGGAGATATCCAAGTAATTATAACGCCTGGTCCCATCGCGCCTGGGTCTTGCAGCACATGGCCAAGCTCAGTGGAAAGGTATGTCACAGCAGGGAGAAGTGCCTTGTAAGAGCTATTGGTAAGAATTGGAATGACTTTCTTATAAATACTTTGAAATATTTGGAATGAAATTTCATCATGAATGGCCTATGAAATTTTGGGGAAGAGAAGAAGGGATAAAAACTGCATTAGGCTGATTCAGACCATCCAGCTAGCAGCTACGGTATGGAGCCTGTCCCTCCGAAAGGGGAGACAGGAGAGCGGGTGATGCAGGAGGGAGATGGAGCTCATGATGAAGTTGTGACAAACTGTAAAGGCTCCTGTCAGAATAAAAGAAGAAATATTGTACAACAATATTGGAATACTATGATTTTTCTTTTTCTTTTTTGATGCCTATATTCTCTAAAGACAGTATGCATTGTTAAAATGCAGATTGGGTATTGGCATAGGTTCAAAGAGCTCAAACAATTTAGAAGCCCCATAGTGGTATTTATAAGTGCCTTTCACATATCTAAGGATATCCTTCAGCTCAGATTATGCTGGTTTAATGAATTAGCACAACATCAAACAACTGGAACGTTACTAACTGGCTTTAAAAATGCCTTATCAACTGGAACAGAAATGCCTGTTTGAAAAGCAGCTGTTTCCACCCCTTCAGGGAGGTTCTTGGAGTTGGGGGTCTCTAAAACGGGCTGCACCAGCGGGTTGGAAGCAGTTGATATCTGCCCCTTTTAAAATGCAACGTGCAATATTCTTATGACTTTCACATTGCCATTTCTCATTTGCAATGCAGGCTTGGTGCCTTTTCATTATGCCGCCCATCGACCTTCCACAAAGCCAGGCTTGAGTCTGCACTCTTTTCATCTCCAACATCATCTGCTTCTCTGCCTGAGCATTTTCAAGGGAAGAGTGCTGAGCTCAGCTCCTTGCAAGAAAATCATTTTGCAGCACCCCATCCCCCACTCTCTGCCTTGTTACCTGAGAACCTTCCAGAAATGATAAGGGCATTTAATAATAACCTGAAAACTATGCCACAGGCCCCAAGAGAAAGTCTGGCAGCCTCTACTACTTAATTTCCAAATGAAAAAGAATTTAGGGCAGCAAGAGTTTGAAGAAGGTAGATGGGGAAAGAAGCAAATAATTTTTTTCCCATCATTTAGCAAGGGCTGCTTCAGTTTGCTTCTAAGGAGAAAAGTTAAGGCAGCCATTCTGTGGTGTAATACAGGGCATCACTGAATACAGCAGTTTAAAAATCTGTTCCCTTTGCTATGCTTAAAGAGGTGCATATGTAGGGTTCTGACTTCAGAAGACTTACACTATGCACAGTTATAAAAATCCAGATTATAAAAATAGTCAGAGTGATTGGCAGCTGCTGTATCCAACTTCACATGCGCTGAAAATGACTGCTGGCTCTTCTGCGCAGTTGTACCAGGTGTGCATAAGCCCTTGTGTCCTACAAGAAAGAAGAAACCCTTTCCCAGGTATCCACAAGGGTTGATTTTACCTTGCTACCCTCTCCGATGACTGATGGAGCTATTATCCCTTCCTGACCTAACTAGTAATGTGGGGAGGAAACATTTACAGCGCTTAATTTTTCTGCAGAAAATTTTTTGTTTCATAAGTTCATTAGTAACAATTGCAAATACAACAGGCAAGTTGGGCAGTTTCAAAGCTGTAGTTAATGTTTTTCAGGTGATTATCTCTAGCAAGTCTAAGTCAGCAAATTATGCACAGTTCTTTAGGTTGCTAAAATTTATTAGTGTGTCAGCAGTTTTTAGTACCTTTTGTGCTTGTTTCTTCTTATACGAGGGAACTATATGCTGTTCCAGTAACAATTTTCACTCAATATATAGCATTTAAACCACATACAGGCTGCAACCAGCAACAGTTTCTTCTGTGTTCCCAACATTTTCCTAACTGTTAATTTTGGTATTATATTTGAGTTTTCATGTGTCATAAAAGGCACTTTCAGGAATATAGCAGAATATAACACAAAGTTATGACTCATTGGCATGTTATTTGCTTCCAGAAAATCAGTTTGTGAAGATACAAAATTTTGCCATTTAAAAACTTAAGCAGCAAATGAATGTCAAATTCAACTTTTATAATTATTATTATTATTTATATAATATAATATAATATAATATAATATAATATAATATAATATAATATATTATTATTATTATTATTATTATTATTATTATTATTATTTATATCCCACCCATCTGGCTGGGTTTCCCTAGCCACTCTGGGTGTCTTTCAACAGAACATTAAAAGCAGAATAAAACTTCAAACATTAAAAACATCCCTAAACAGGGCTGCCTTCAGATGACTTCTAAATGTCATATAGTTGTTTATTTCTTTGACATCTGGTGGGAGGGCGTTCCACAGGGAGGGCGCCACTACCCAGAAGGCCCTCTGCCTGGTTCCCTGTAACCTCACTTCTTACAGTGAAGGAACCACCAAAAGGCCCTTGGCGTCCACAGAGCTCCCGAAGCATAGAAATGAAAAGCTAAACCAAACAAAAAGTATACATTTTAAAATTTGGAGGTAAAATTCTTGATTTGAAGATTGGCAGGGGAAGCAATGGGCAGACTTGATTTGCCACAGTAGATATCAGATCTCTGTAGTTTTGTCCATTTCAAGACCGCTTATATTCCTAAATTTATAGTGGGGACTGAAGCCCATTTTCTCTGTTATTTTGGCACTTTTTGTTTAGCTATATGGAGGAGCTATGATTATTTTGGCTCAACAGCAGAAGACCTCAGGCAGTTGCTGTAAATGAAAATTGATTTTTTTGGGGTGGTGTCTTATCTTTATGGATGGATTAATTTACTATCCGCTTTTGACTTTCAGATTCTTCTAGATGAACTTTCTTCCACTAAGCACTGGGTCTCCATGCATGTTTCAGACCATAGTGGATTCCACTACCGCCAGTTTTTATTGAAATCTTTGATTGATGGAACTGAGACTGAGTGTACTGTAGAAATGCACAATTCACCAGCCAATCAGCAAGCACCCAGGCTTCTAAAAGATGAAGAAAATGATGAAGCAGAAGCTACCTGTGTGGAAGAACAACCAGATTTCCCACTTCTTCTAAATGAAGAAGTAGAGCTCTGCACTGATTTAATTAACACTTACCCAGGGCATGAAACCCTGTGGTGTCACAGGTAAGGAAATGTATACAAGGATCTGGCTTGAAGAGAATAGTTACCACTCTGATAGGATTCATTTATTCCAGCCATTCCACACTGTGGTGCTGGTGGTTTGTGTGTCATTAAAGCTACCTTTAAAAGTTGCCTCACAGAGCTGCCATTGAACATTGGTTGTTTTGCAATAAATCAGCATTTTCTATTTATTATTATATTTGTTTAGTAAAATATTGCTTAAATGTACGGCCTTTCTTCTGACAGTGTTCACTTCTACAAGTACCAACAGCTCTTTTATTCCTTCATGTCAGCCATTTTTTTATAGCACCTGTGTCAATTTATCAATATATAAGTACAGTACCCCATTTTTCACCAAAAAGACTAGCTAACCATCTCGAAGGTAGCCAGCAGGGTACAACAAAAGCATCTTGCAGAGCAGAGCAAAAGAAAGTAAATCAGAACAACAGGAGCAGGAATGCATCAGGGCAATCCAAAAGAAGAAGCCCACCTTGACCTGGTGCAAAGTGTGTGTCGGGACATGTTGGTGTGTCGGCTGCAGAGTGTAGGTGTGTCATGCGAATGCTCCCCATGTTCCTCCCGCAGCTGGAAAAGAGTTAGTTTAACCTTTGGTTTGCAAGTAAAACTGAATGATGCAATGTCTAAAAAGTGTGTCACCCACATGAAAAGTTTGGAAAGCTCTGATCTAAAAGCTATTAAGGAAGGAGGAAGGCTCAAATATTTGATTCAGTTGGTTCATAAGGCCAGGAAATGTTCCAAGAAAGACTCAGAAGTTTTGACAGCACATTTATTACTGAGTCAATGGACAATAAGAAATCCCCAGAGACTCACAAAAGCTTCTACGGAACCTTCCATATCTCTAAAGAGCACTGTCCTGTTATATGTACCCTTTAAAAAAAATCATTTTGCTGATATCTTCATTTGAGACCCATACTGTTTATGGTTATTGTTTTTCTCATAAAATTAATAAGAAGTTAATTTTTTTTAAGAAAAAAGGGAAGGAGGAAGGAAGGACTAGGGAGGAAATTCCACAGCTTTCATGCTCCTGAAGAAACGACACTGGTTCACGTTATCACCCCCATACTTTAGCGTTTCCGTGCTCTCTGACTTCCATCACGGTGTCCCGTTGCGCCAGTTTAGTCCTGCTGGCTACATGACGCGGAAAGCTGTCTCCCTTGGCCTGAAGCGAGATGAGCGCCGCACCCCATAGTCACCTTTGACTGGACTTAACCATCCAGGGGTCCTTTACCTTTCCTTTACCATACTCCAGACGTACCTTTTTGAGTTCTTGCATTCTGGTGTTAGCACCAACCCCCCCAACCCCCACTAATAAAAGGTTGTTATCCGGCAGCAAAGTAGGACTTGAGTTTTGATGTCCGTTACATCAATGATATTAATTAGAATTCTCTTGTCCATTTAGCAAGATGGAGATCTGGTGTGAATCTGTCTCCTTGCAAAGTATCACAGACTCCGCACATTGCCAACAAGACATCAGATACAGAGAACGAGGAATTTCAAATTTATAAGTCAACCTTTTTTATAAAAAAAAATGCTTAACAAGTTGTGAAGAAGTTTATGGGGAAGAGGGCAGAAATGTTACTTTCAATCAACAGAAGTGCTAGACATTTGATTTACTCTTATTTCTTCTCTTTGAAGACGGCGTGTGTTCTATCTTCAGCACCACTTAAAAAACAAACTTCCACTTCCAAGTGTGTGGTCAGCAGCTGCAGACAAGAGTGATGGCCTGCTGAACAACTCACACCCCGGTGCTGCATTTGGTCATGTGAGCCAAGCCATGGATGTGGACGGCCTGCTGGAATCCAGCAGACAAGGCTACACTCAAGAAACCAAACGCCTGAAACGTGCTCCTGTGCAGGACTCTATCAGTCTCGAAGCAGAATACAGGTTCATCGATCAAGTTTTATCAACATGTAGGGATGTAGAGCAGGCAAGGTTTGCTGGGGCATACAGAAAATGGCTGGTTTCCTTTCTAGGTCAGTGAAGAAGGAGATTTTAAAATAATAATAATAATAATAAATATGCAGGGTCCTTTGTTTAGTGCAATATTCTCTTTTCAAACATTGGTGCTTGTAGTGGCGCCTGGAACTTTTCATCCGTTGTTTTTGTTGTCTGTGCTAAACATCCTTTCCAGATGATGGCTTTTACTTATATATATTTTAAAACACCCTTGTGTTGGTCAATAAAAGTTTTTTTCTGAGTTTATGTTACATGTAGGGTGACTCCATATCACAAACTCATTAATTATAGTATTTTAAAAATCAGCTTTAATTAAGATGAATATAAGTTAGGTAGCCAATACCACTGGAAAATTTATTCACTTTTCAATCTCTCTTGCATAACAAATGCACCTGATCAAAAACATTACCTACAATGGAAAATAATCCACAATATCAGCGCAGACAGTGTTTGGGCCTGTTTGTTTTAAGTACAGATGTTTTAAGTGGTTTGTGTGTAAACCATAGTTAAAAATTAATTATGGTTTATTGCAAATGAGCAATGTATTGGTCTGCTTCATTTGTCTCCCACTCCTGACTTTACTGTGATGGAGAAACAGACCAGAGACCAGCTTCATGGTTCCTGCACACCAAGGCTTGCGGTTTGTTTCTCTCCAAAGCAACCAGCTTACTGCTTGTGGTTTGTTTCAGGGAGTGAACAAAGCTGGGCCTTCCTAGCAGATGCACCGGCACCTGATACTTCTCATTAAACCATCATTAGTTTCATGTGTGAACTGGCCATGGAATCCTTGCATTGCTTTCAGTGCTCTGCTGTGCTTCTGTAAATGTTCCAGACGCAGTTGGTTTCTTTCTGAATTACTCTGACATTACTTACATATTCATTGCAGTGCCAGTTCTAGAGGAATATGGTTAATATGTTGCAGGAAAGTTGTGAAAATCAGTGAGAGAAAATTGTTTCAGTCTTACACACACTAGCTGTGTGGTTATTAAAGTCCTTCATTGTATGTTATATTTTTATTTATTTTTCATTTGACTCAAGCCAGTGTTAATTATGTATATTTATGAATGTATTATGAACACTACAGAATTCTGCAAAGCGTCAAAACACATGCCATGGGTAACTCAGTACAGATTCTTAACCTGAAATTATCTTAGTATAAGGTGGCTGCTGGCCTTTTTGCATTTGTGTTTGAAGAACAAGGGGGGAAACAAGACTTTTCCTATTGATGTTGCTGATTCTTCTCAGTGAGAAAGACAGTTTGTTGTCTTCAGCCTCCTCCTCATGTCTTTTTGTTATTTATAAATCCATCTTTATGTAAAGAAGCAATTAATTTCCTTGCAATCAAGCTTTTATTCCTTATTGCTTTGCTAACAGTAGAGTGAAGTATGATTGATTTGTTCCGGTATTTATTTAGTGCTGGCCTACATTTGAGATTCCTCAGCCATTATGGCAATACCCTACTAAATGCAGCCCACTTAGCACGCAGGCTCCAATAGGAAGCTCCTTCGGTACCCCAAAACAAACGTAAAGTCTTGCCCATGACCTCAGTCACAGGGGCAGCTTCAGGCACTGAATGAGAATTGGGACACGCTGGTCAGTAGGGAAACGGATGCTTTGCTTGAAGTTCCCTGCACGGAAGGAGCCCTGGACTGAGCACTCTGGGCAGCGCTCTGGAGTCTGTGAGTCTGTCAGCTCTCCCTCTCTTAAGGCCACCAAGCAAATGCTGCTTGTCTGGAAATAATAGTTCGCTCAGATTTCTCGACCCAGATAGCGGTGAAGCATTTCCATTCATAGTCATTCTGCCTGTTTTCTTTGCACAAAGATAAGTGTGCTTGCAGTTTATCTAAGTCAGAAAGTACTATGCCCTGAGAAACCGGGACAGCATTCTGAGACTGATTACATTGTCTTAAGTGGTGTAGCGCAATGGTTAGTTTATATCCCGTGCAAGTATTGCCAAAGGAAAAGCAGTAATGCGAAGAGGTTTCTGCCTCTCGTAAAGTCTGAGGTTGATTGATAAGGAAGATAAGGAAATGCAAAAAGGCCACCCAGGGAATAGGTCCATCTTCATTTAGATCTGCCCCCATCTAGTCTTTTCTCAGCAGAGGCATGATTTGCATGTACTCAGCCAATCTAGGACTTGCCATGAACACGTACACAGTGAGAAAATGGAGGCTGCTTTGCTCCTCCCCTGCTTCTGTCACACTACTTGGAACTAAGACATAGTTTGGCTCAGCAGAACGATGCTGTTGGTCTGTATTACGGGGGGGGGGGGCATTCAAAAAAGCCATGAAATGCAATGAAGGCTTGTTCTTGGTTTACTATCTGCAGCTTGTTTGGGGAGTCTGCAGCCAGTTGGAGACCACCTGTAGGAACTATATTGACAGTGCTGATCCCTTATGTAATTCAGTTTTATTTTCATGAATACTTCATCATTTAAAATGAAATCCACTAAGCTCTGGGAACATGCACTTTCCATTCATTACAATGGGATCATGCATGCCTCATTGAAATACCGTACTTTACCATGTATTAGATGAGGGTTTTTTACTCCAAAATAAAGTAAAAAATGGGGGGAGCGTCTTATACATGGGTAGTGCAGAGGGGGGACAGGCAATTGGTTGCATCCGCGAGCAGGATCTAGTGATTGGGGGGGGGGTGAATGGTGTCTGCTGCAAGGGCTGCTTTGGACTGGCTGCTGCTTTGTCAATTTGGCTTGCGTTGCTTGCGATTGTTAGCGTTTGCCAGTTGGGTGAGTGATATTTGGTTCGGCATCCTCCCTCCCACACAAATAGTTCATTTTCTTAAATTTGAGCCCCCCAAAATACGTGGGGGCGTCTTATAGACAGAAAAGTACAGTAAATCAAGGCTGTGCAACAGCATCACATAATGGATTTACTCCAATTCCCTCTTGGTTTTGACATTGCTTAGGTGTATCATATAAATGTACAAGGGAGAAAAGTGGATTTCTCAAATGGGGGTGCAATATTAAAAGGTTCGTGATGGACAGATAATTCCCTCTTTGCTTGAGCTGCATTGATTGTATGAAAGCTTTGAAAGGTAATAGTGAGACGTGACTTGAAATCCATTTTTGCTTTCTGTTGGATTTCTAAACTGAAGTCCCAACTAGATACCCTGAAGCTATGTATAATGATAACTCTATTAAATTTGGCAGCCCTTCCATTGTCTTAGACATAAGGTCAAACTCTGCCCTCAAATATGCATTTGTCCCTCCCAGTGATGGTAGTAGGAATTGTATGTGCAGAAACCTGCATGCCTGCAATGAAACAGTGAAGTATCTTTGGGTTTTAAGCTTGCAAAATAAAAGGGAGGTTCTTAAGAGTTTTTAAAGGATATAAATTGTTTCAGAATGGTTGGGGAACAGTATTTTTAAAAAAAGATTCATTGAAATATTCTAATGTCTGTTTAACAATTCCAGTGGAAACTAAAAGAAAAATTAAACCTACCTTTTTTATAGCTGAGCTCTGGCAGTGTTTGGGGACCTCAAGGAAAGAGAAGTACAGTGGTACCTCGCAAGACGAATGCCTCGCAAGACAAAAAACTCGCTAGACGAAAGGGTTTTTTGTTTTTTGAGCTGCTTCGCAAGACGATTTTCGCTATGGGCTTGCTTCGCAAGACGGAAACGTCTTGCAAGTTTGTTTCCCTTTTCTTAACACCGTTAATACAGTTGCGACTTGACTTCGAGGAGCAACTCATAGAACGCGGTGTGGTAGCCTTTTTTGAGGTTTTTAAAGACTTTGGTGATTTTTGAAGCTTTTCCAAAACTTTCCCGACACCATGCTTCGCAAGACGAAAAAAATCGCAAGACGACAAAACTCGCGGAACGAATTAATTTCGTCTTGCGAGGCACCACTGTAACAATTTAGATAAGTAAGTATGGTTCATAGCAGCAACAACAAAAAGGAGTAATTTATCCTTTAAAATAAAAAGAGTTGTTCGGAAACACAAGCAAATCACAGCAATCATCATAATAATCATAATACAGTGGTACCTTTGGATACGCACACCTCTGGTTGCGTATCCTTCGGGTTACACACGCGGCAAACCTGGAAGTATTTTTCCGGGGTTCGCCGCATGTGCAGAAACGCACTGCGCATGTGTGCAGAAGCAGCACCTCTGATTTCAAATTCCTCGGGGATCTGATCGGAGCTCCGGAACGGATCTTGTGTGCAACTGGAGATACCACTGTAACAACAACAATGTTTTCATTTAGCCGTGTCTGACTCTTCGTGACCCCATGGACCAGAGCATCCCAGGCACCCCTGTCCTCCACCGCCTTCCACAGTTTGGTCAAACTCATGTTAGCAGCTTCGAGAACACTGTCCCACCATCTCGTCCTCTGTCGTCCCCTTCTCCTTGTGCCCTCCATCTTTCCCAGCATCAGGGCCTTTTCCAGGGAGTCTTCTCTTCTCATGAGGCTGCCAAAGTATTGGAGCCTCAGCTTCAGGATCTGTCCTTCCAGTGAGCACTCAGGGCTGATTTTCTTCAGAATGGAGAGGTTTGATCTTCTTGCAGTCCATGGGACTCTCAAGAGTCTCCTCCAGCACCAGAATTCAAAAGCATCAATTCTTCGGCGATCAGCCTTCTTTATGGTCCTCACTTCCATACATCACTACTGGGAAAACCATGACTTTAACTATATGGACCTTTGTTGGCAAGGTGATGTCTCTGCTTTTTAAGATGCTGTCTAGGTTTGTCATCGCTTTTCTCCCAAGAAGCAGGCGTCTTTTAATTTCGTGACTGCTGTCACCATCTGCAGTGATCATGGAGCCCAAGAAAGTAAAATCTCTCACTGCCTCCATTTCTTCCCCTTCTATTTGCCAGGAGGTGATGGGACCAGTGCCCATGATCTTCGTTTTTTTGATGTTGAGCTTCAGACCATATTTTGCGCTCTCCTCTTTCACCCTCATTAAAAGGTTCTTTAATGCCTCCTCACTTTCTGCCATCAAGGTTGTGTCATCTGCATATCTGAGGTTGTTGATATTTCTTCCGGCGATCTTAATTCCGGCTTGGGATTCATCCAGACCAGCCTTTCGCATGATGAATTCTGCATATAAGTTAAGTAAGCAGGGAGACAATATACAGCCTTGTCGTACTCCTTTCCCAATTTTGAACCAATCAGTTGTTCCATATCCAGTTCTAACTGTAGCTTCTTGTCCCACATAGAGATTTCTCAGGAGACAGGTGAGGTGATCAGGCACTCCCATTTCTTTAAGAACTTGCCATAGTTTGCTGTGGTCGACACAGTCAAAGGCTTTTGCATAGTCAATGAAGCAGAAGTAGATGTCTTTCTGGAACTCTCTAGCTTTCTCCATAATCCAGCGCATGTTTGCAATTTGGTCTCTGGTTCCTCTGCCCCTTCGAAATCCAGCTTGTACTTCTGTTAGTTCTTGTTCCACATACTGCTTAAGCCTGCCTTGTAGAATTTTAAGCATAACCTTGCTAGCGTGTGAAATGAGTGCAATTGTGCGGTAGTTGGAGCATTCTTTGGCACTGCCCTTCTTTGGAATTGGGATATATACTGATCTTCTCCAATCCTCTGGCCACTGCTGAGTTTTCCAAATTTGCTAGCATATTGAGTGTAGCACCTTAACAGCATCATCTTTTAAAATTTTAAATAGTTCAGCTGGAATACCATCACTTCCACTGGCCTTGTTATTAGCAGTGCTTTCTAAGGCCCATTTGACTTCACTCTCCAGCATGTCTGGCTCAAGATGAAAGAAGAAGAAGAAGAAGAAGAAGAAGAGTTTGGATTTGATATCCCGCCTTTCACTCCCTTTAAGGAGTCTCAAAGCGGCTAACATTCTCCTCTCCCTTCCTCCCCCACCACAAACACTCTGTGAGGTGAGTGGGGCTGAAAGACTTCAAAGAAGTGTGACTGGCCCAAGGTCACCGAGCAGCTGCATGTGGAGGAGCGGGGAAGCGAACCCGGTTCCCCAGATTATGCTCCTAACCACTGCACCACACTGGCTCTCAAGGTCAGCAACCACACTACCTGGGATGTACAAGAAATCCATATCTTTCTGGTATAATTCCTCTGTGTATTCTTGCCACCTCTTCTTGATGTCTTCTGCTTATGTTAGGCCCTTACCACTTTTGTCCTTTATTATGGTAATCTTTGCACGAAGTGTTCCTTTCATATCTCCAATTTTCTTGAACAGATCTCTGGTTCTTCCCATTCTGTTGTTTTCCTCTATTTCTTTGCATTGCTTGCTTAAGGAGGCCTTCTTGTCTCTCCTTGCTATTCTTTGGAAATCTGCATTCAATTTCCTGTATCTTTCACTATCTCCCTCGCATTTTGCTTGCCTTCTCTCCTCTGCTATTTGTAAGGCCTCGTTGGACAGCCACTTTGCTTTCTTGCATTTCCTTTTCATTGGGATGGTTTTCGTTGCTGCCTCCTATATAATGTTACGAGCCTCCATCCATAGTTCTTCAGGCACTCTGTCCACCAAATCTAAATCCTTAAAACTGTTCCTCACTTCTACTTCCATAAGGGATATGATTTAGATTGTATCTTACTGGCCCAGTGGTTTTCACTAGTTTCTTCAGTTTAAGCTTTAATTTTGCTATAAGAAGCTGATGATCTGAGCCACAGTCAGCTCCAGGTCTTGTTTTTGCTGACTGTATAGAGTTTCTCCAACTTTGGCTGCAGAGAATATAATCAATCTGATTTCAATGCTGCCCATCTGGTGATGTCCATGTGTAGAGTTGTGTTGTTGGAAAAGAGTGTTTGTGGTGACCAGCTTGTTCTCTTGACAGAAGAACTCTATTAACCTTTGCCCTGCTTCATTTTGAACTCCAAGGCCAAACTTGCCAGTTGTTCCTTTTATCTCTTGATTCCCTACTTTAGCATTCCAATCCCCTATAATGAGAAGAACATCCTTCTTTGGAGTCATTTCTAAAAGGTGTTGTAAGTCTTCATAGAATTGGTCAATTTCAGTTTCTTCAGCACCAGTAGTTGGTGCATAAACTTGGATTACTGTGATGTTAAAAGGTCTGCCTTGGATTCGTATTGAGATCATTCTAACATTTTTGAGATTGCATCCCAGTACAGCTTTTGCCACTCCTTTGTTGACTATGAGGGCCACTCCATTTCTTCTATGGGATTCTTGCCCACAGTAGTAGATATGATGGTCATCCGAACTGAATTCGCCCATTCCCGTCCATATTAGTTCACTGATGCCCAGGATGTCAATATTTATCCTTGCCATCTCATTTTTGACCACATCCAACTTACCCAGGTTCATGGATCTTACATTCCATGTTCCTATGCAATATTTTTCTTTACAGCATTGGACTTTCCTTTCACTTCCAGGCACATCCGCAACTGAGCGACCTTTCGGCTTTGGCCCAGCGTCTTCATCAGCTCTGAATCTATTTGTACTTGTCCTCCGCTCTTCCTCAGTAGCATGTTGGACGCCTTCTGACCTGAGGGGCTCCTCTTCCAGCGTCATAACTTTTATATGCCTGTTCTTTTTGTCCATGGAGTTTTCTTGGCAGGGATACTGGAGTGGCTTGCTCGTTCCCGCTCCCGGTGGATCACGTTTAGTCAAAACTCTCCACTATGACCTGTCCATCTTAGGTGGCCCTGCCCGGCATAGGTCATAGCTTCTCTGAGTTATTCAGGCCCCTTTGCCACAACAAGGCAGTGATCCATGAAGGATGATGATGATGATGATAATAATAATAATAATAATAATAATAATAATAATAAATTACTAATACCACACCCATCTGGCTGGGCCTCCGCAGCCACTCTGGGCGGCTCCCAACAGAATATTAAAAAGTAATAATAATTCATTTGGTTGGCAGATTTTGGCATGTGTAAAAGATATTTCCTTAGTAATATATTTCCTTGTGGGAACCTGTGTAGTATGTAAATGAGAGCTCACAAATATGAACACTCAACATTCAATTTGACTGCATTCTTTGAAGTCCCAGACTGGAAAAAGGCTGTGCAATCCCATTGATTTAGCTGTGCCTCGAGGAACTGGTGATTACCACACATTAAAAGTCCCCTGCACAACACTTCAAGCACTAAGTAACACTAGATTGAGTTTTTAGTATGTCGGAGGTCAGGATATTCAAACTTAATAATTAAACCATGGCTTTGCTGGAAAAACACCTGAACATCAATTTAGCACCAAACTGTTGTTCATTCTTACAGTTCTTTGAGTTAATAGCGATACAATGTCCAAAATAATTGAGAACTAAACTGCCTGTGTATTTTTTAAGGATTCAGAGAGTGTTAGGTCTCCTTGCACTGTATCACATATGAACAAATCCATTCTTCTTGTTTTGCCCTTGTATGCTTGCCAGATCTCGTCATGGCAGCTTTTTGGTGAAAGTTAATTGCCGATATCTCTGATAATCACTTCAGAAGTGAGAATCCCATTTAAGAGTATTACACAGTGAGGTCAGTATAAGCAAACAAGCATTGAATACTGCATTGTGTCATCTGCAGCGATTGCACTCAAGGTCAGGGTTGAAGAAGCAATTGACTAGATTTCACGTAGTTTGTGGGATAAAAAAAGCACTATGTACATGATGACTTTTTTGACAGTTACTTGGAAAAGGCTAGTACAGATTCAGCCATTTTATATCAATTTGATATCAATTTTAATGCAATATTAAGCCATCCCATTTAAGCTATTGTAAATACCACGTTGAACAGAGGTTTTGCTTTTAATTCTATATTTTTGAATCAGCAGGAAACACCTGTGTTTGTGCTTCTTGATAGTTACTTGTTATCATGGAGAGAAACATGGGTCTGGTAGTTTAGTCGCCACTCTGATGAGTTTTCTAGATAGCAGCTATAGGATTGGGTTTTGGTCCCCCCCCCCTCGCTTTAAATAAGCTTTGGGAGGCAAAAGAACCAGGGCAGTTTTGATATTGTGAGTGATACAGTTGTGAAATAATGGACATTAAAATTCAACACGGGAATAGGTTGAGCTGTGGTTATGTAGACTTACTATGGAGAGAATAAATGCAACCAACACCAGCAAAAGCCATTTTCTTGTATTGTAGGTTTGTAACGCTTCAGCAGTCTTCCCCTGCTTGTTAACAACAATTGGCAGAGTGTTTTTATACTTTATTTTTTTATTGCAGTTTTCTTTTATTATGCAGGAGTTAAATAATTGATATTTGAATAATCCACACATAATTTATAATTAGTTGTATTGTTACCATTACGCAGCAGACTTGTGTTTAAGGAGAAAACAGTGATATTGTTATGCTGTTAGATTAATGTTTATACCTTAAATCTGTTACAAACTTTATTCTCTTTCTGTCTCAGTAAAGGCATAAGCATAAGTAGAATCTGAACTGCATAATATGCTTCACTTTCCTTGGTCTGCCCTGCCTGAAATAATGCAATTTGTAACCATTCTGAGTAAATAATGTTATTGTCGAGGAATGGCTGGCTGTTATGTGTACAGCCAAATCCAGCAAGCAGTTTTTGATGGTGCTCTGCAGTTTCCATTGAGAGTGGTTGTGTTTTTGGATATACAGTCATACCTCGGGTTGAAGTAGCTTCAGGTTAAGTATTTTCGGGTTGCGCTCCGCGGTGACCCGGAAATAACGGAGCGCGTTACTTCCAGGTTTCACCACTCGCGCATGCGCAGACGCTCAGAATGATGTCACGCATATGTGCAGAAGTGGCAAATCGCGACCCGCAGACGTGCAGTTGCAGGTTATGCTCTACCCAGGATGCGAATGGGGCTCCAGAACGGATCCCGTTCGCATCCAGAGGTACCACTGTACTCATTCCAAATTGTAATGCTTTTTTTGTGTGCAGAATACACAAGTTGAATCTGAGTTTTTAGTATATTGTTCTACATTGCCGAAAATTAGACTGTCAGTTTAGATTCGCTCTAGACATCTCAAGATCAGCTAAGTGAAAGATGGAGGTGACTTTGAAGAGCACCTGAGACACAGTCTCCTCTTCTGTCTGTGGACATTTTGATATTAAAGACAAGGAGGGGGGACTCCACTACTTTCAAACATGTTTTTTCAAGATGGCTTTTGAGTGTTGATGGGCATTTTTTCTCTCTTACTCTGTTTAATGTGTGGTGTCCAAATTAGTTTTCTCTCTGAAGAGTGAAGTGTAACAGGCAGGGGGGTCTTTTTCAGATATCACGGACGCCTTCCCAAGAGTTGAGATGAGGCCATGTCTTCAGATGCACCTGCTTTTTACCTTGAACCTCAAAGCTCGAGTTTTGAAAAGCAAGAACTGTATCAATTAAGCCAATGTGATTCCTTTTCATGAGGAGCGTTAACTAACAAATGCTTCCAGTGGTTTGTGAAGTTGGAAAGCTCTCCAGTGCCAGAACTTCTTTCTGCCATTTCCACAATGCAAGTGCTGTATAATGATCAAACAATGGAAATGGGCTTGTGGTCATTGATGCTTTCAGTATATATCAAAGCGGGAACAGACTTCTTCTTGTGACTTCTAGTTTGTAATGCTCCTTTACTCAGGGTATAGAATATCAAGTGCATTAGATTCCTTTTTTACCACTATATAACCTATGATGTGTAAATACTTAAATGCTAAATGCATAATAATAGTCTCTTAAAATCTAGCCATCTAACTAATGCTGTAACTGGTTAACAGCTTTTAAAAATCCACCTTTTGCTCTTGTTCTGCAAACATATGGTTTATTTTGTTTTTGAAATGAAAATAGCTGTTAGTAAACTGTGGGCCTGTCCTTATAGGTTGCCAAATATCTCTTTGCAACTAAGAGTTCTTGAGAGGGGGACTTGTGACAATATCCTATTTAACAGCACAGATTAATTTCTTCTGCTGCTCTAGTTAAATCACTATAATACCCACTGATTTCTGGAGCAGGCTTGTTACCTATTGGCATGACTCAACCAAAATTAATGAGTCTGCATGACAGTCCTAGGCATGCTTACTCAGAAATAAGTCCCATAACTTCAGTGGGCTTACTTCCAAGTGAGTGTGCTTAGGATCAAAGTCTAACAGTGTTTAAGGTTGACTAAATAATGCCTGAAGCCAAGAGATATAATGATGGAATACTGTTGTAGAGATACAAGGGAGTTAAAATTGGTTAGATTTAAATTTTGAAATAAGCAAAGGATGCACAATAGCAACACCTGGGGAATTATACAGACACATGTAACCCTGGTCAACTGCCCTATATAGACTCGGTAAATATTGGGATGGAAAAAGCATGGATATTCCATTGTGTGTAACTGTAAACGGAATACGTAAGTAGCATGAAGCACCTGAGGAATAAGTGTTTTGCACTCATCTCTTCAAGGCTCAAAAGCATTTTCTTGCCTTATATACCTGATATTCCTGATGTCCCACCTGCGTTTTCTTTGTGAAAGAGGCATTTCCTGTTGTAGTGTCATTACAGCATGACTTCTGGTAAATTCTTTAGTGTTTGTTTACATATGCTAGCTTTTAGAAAACAATCTAATGAATGCAATCCACAAGTTCATTGTTGCTGCACAATCTCTATTAATTTCAGTGTGGGGTTTCTTTATTTGTTGTATGTACTGGAAGTTAGAATGAAACAAGCCTTCGGCTCATTTCAGATGTAAGAGGAAACCATGGTTATGTAAATGAGCCATAGTGACCCCTCTGGTTTGAGTAGTTTCAGCTTTCCTTTCCCTTGCAATTTTAAACAAGCCACTGTCGCCCATCATGGCAAAGCTCAGGGAATGGTGGTTTGTTTTGAAACCATGGTTAGTGATTTCAGATGCTTACTTGTTATCAAAACATAGTTTAAACACATTTCATGTCCTCTGATCTTTGATGGTGAAAGGAGAGATGGAGTTTTTGAGGGTGAGGCTTACTATGACAAATTTATGTAGTAGGAAACAGGAGCTTTTAGTTACTTCTGAATCAGGCCTTTGTCACCTTTGCTCTTGGTTTAAACGAGATTCGATGTACTGTAAAACAGTGAACAAAAATATATGATTTATCCTATTCATTAAGAACAAATGAAGTGAATACAATTTGCCCTTTCTTTGTTGTACACTTTGTCTACTGAACTCTCCAGCAAAGACTGCCATCAAGGGGAAAAGGCAAAGGTGAAATGTGATGTGGCTTGGGTTTCCGATACCCAAAGTCCAAAATCAAATAGCAGTCAAGAGGTTCTCTGGATGCCTTACGTATCACGTTGAGTGGTTGTGGTCGGGAGGCAAACCATTATTCTTAAAAATAAAATATTCCAGCATGAGGGTGACCTTGTATCCATGAGCTTGTGATGAAATGCTATGGGTAACTAGTTAACATGACTGTTCTGTGTCTGCTTGTCCACTTTTTTTCTGCCTGGAATTGCAGTAGACTTAAGATGTTTGGACAACTGGAATAGTTGGCCAAGAGTAGAACTGGCAATTTTCACAGGCAAGTCATATTAGACAACTTGTAGCAGGATATACAATCACAAACAGATTTTGATGTGCATTGTGCATTCAAGGCAACGAAGAAATTACTTGGTTGTACAGTATTCAATGACACTTTATTTCTGTCTATCCATCACTCTTCCATTTTTAAAAATCACACTACCCTCTATTTTTCCAAATTAATGTGGGGTTTTGGATGTTTATTGGCTTTCAGATATATTGAAAAGCCTTTTAGAAGATAGAGAGAGGTTTACATGAACTTTCTCTTTGAAAATTGAGCTGTTTCCTTGAGGATGGGCAGTTAAAATTGGGAAAAGTTACAAGTTATGTTCAAATATAAAAGCTGTGTGTATCCAGTTCCTTCATCCTGCCCTATTCCTGGGAGCTTTGCTCCTGGTTTACTGGGTAGGGGAAGCTGCTTCACAGAAGAATCTGTTTCTGGTGCCTCAAATACAGCCTGTATTACATCAAATGCAATGGAAAGAATTGGCCGCACTGATCCAATTCAAGGGTGAAATGTTTGTTATGCTATAGTGTTGCTTAGCACACACTTCATGTGGGCATAACTACATGGACAAAATGCCATTGTAGTGATATTTTTTCACATGTGTTGAATTGCCTAGATATTTTCACATTCTCAAAATCCAAGGTACACATTTTGGTGCAATATTTTAAACACCATAAACCAGTGTCAGTTCTTCCACTGGTTTACACGGTGGCTATGTTTTTAGGTTTAGTGTAGGCTCATAAGTTCTTATGAAATAGTACTGTAACTACCTAGGGGTGTGTATCCTCTTCCACTCATTCCCACTTAAACCTGCTTCTCAATACGTTTTGCATTTCAAATTGCTGCTGAGTTGTGATTTCATGAAATTCTCATTTGGTCTGGAGAGTAGTAGAAACTTCATCCTGCTTAAAATATTGACATAACTGGTTGTGGTGTTAGCAACAGTGGGCAACAGCTACCAAACAGTTTCTGAGATCTGATCACAAAATGATACCTTGATTTCTCCCCACCCCCGCAAATGTTTTGTATCCTAGTAATACAAAACTATATTACAGACTGATTCTGAAGCTCTAGCCATCCCTATG
Source organism: Podarcis pityusensis (assembly GCF_964106645.2). Taxonomy (NCBI): domain Eukaryota; kingdom Metazoa; phylum Chordata; class Lepidosauria; order Squamata; family Lacertidae; genus Podarcis; species Podarcis pityusensis. Next base: position 62,789,427 of record NC_138036.1, read on the forward strand.
CAATGTCTTCCAAATCTAACAGAAAAAAATTGTGGTGGCAAAATTGTGTCAGCAAAATTATTTTTCCACTTCCAACATCCATCTGGATGTTTATGTGGTTCTCTTTTGTGTTCATATATGATGGTTCTAGTGACAGGCTATACTAAGCACAGTTATAAGTTATTGTATTTCTGTATAAAATGGAAAATAGTGTACTTTTTTTGCTAAATGTTGGCAGTTTTTAAATAAAAATATCTTCCCAGTCTTCTGTCTGACCATATCTTGAAGTTCAGTTTAGTTTCTTATTTGTAAAATTGTTCAAGTCTACTAATCTCTGAAGTGCCTAACTTCTTAAATCTGTAGGAATACTGGAAGCTGCCTTGGAATACTGGAATCAGACCATTGGCCCATCTGGCTTGGCATAGTCTCCTCTGACAGGCAGCAACTCTCAAGGAAGCGTCCCCAACCCTACTGGGACATGCCAGGGATTGCGCCTGGCTGTCTGCTCTACCAGGGAGCTACAGTCCTCCTCAGAATTAAAATAAGTGCCAGCAGTGAAGATCAGCCTCTCAGAGCAATTAATTTATAGCCTGCATATTCATAATGGAATCATAGTCATTTCCATGGGTCTGAACCGTTTTCAGTGCAGTGGGAATCAGTTTGCATTAGTCCCTCAGAAACAAGCAGCATTGGGTGTGAATATATCTCTTGGCATAGATTGCAAAGTGTGCAGGACTTGCACTGAATGCCTCATTTCAGTCCCCTGAAGGATGGCTGCCGCTTAAGAGAGAGGTGACACTGTAATGCCAGGAGGCTAAGTGTTGAAGGCTCCATATGCTTCTGACTGACAGCTGTCACATGGGACTGGGGCTTATGGGTTCGACTGGAAATAATTATTAGTGTTGGGTCAAGTCCGTTTCATATGCCCCTCAGCTGTCAGAAATCTGCCATATGCTGCTGTAGCAGAGCTAAGGTGATCAGTTCTGATTAGGCTTTTCATTACTTATCTTCTTAGTCTCTAACACAGGACTGGCCCAAGACAATTTGGCACCTGAGGCAAACCACAAAATGGTCCCATCAACCACTGTGGAAGAAGGGGTGAGTGTCGCTCTTCCTCTAGAACAAGGGGGCAATAAACATCTTCCTAGGGAACAAGGGCAGGAGCCTCCTATTTCCCCAGAGGATGCTGCAGAGGCAGGATTGGGCCGGCAGGCTGCCAAGGAGGTGGCAGATCCAGCCTCCAGGGAATGTGTCGCAGCAGCCACAGCAGCACTGCATTTCCTGGAGGCCGGATCTGTCCCCCTTGTGGATCCTGCTGCCTGAGGCGCTTGCCTCACCGGTAGATTGGTGCTGCTCTAACAATATGGAGGTCTTTGGCCCAAGCAGAGTGCAGCAAGGCCCACTGAGGCCGACAGACGCCCTTTCCTCCCCTGGAGCCAAAGGCTTTTGATACACAGACCCATTTAGCTCTCTCCCCACTTCCCAGCCTTGGGTCCCCAGATGCTGTTTGATCACCCCCAGCCCCAGTCAGCATGGTGGCCTTTGGCCAGGGCTGAGGGAGGCTGTAGTCCCAACAACATCTAGAGCAGAGAGAATGAGAATGAATCCACAAGCCATACACGACTCCTGGGCTGCACATACATTGCATCTCCCCCTCCTCACCTGCCAGCATTGCAGGATCTGACCATGGCAAAGAGTTCCAAAGATGTAAGGTTCACCCTCGATGTGTCAGGATCTTACCTGGACAGGTGTGCTCTGTTTTGGTTTTTTTTAAAAACAACCCAAGGGACCATGCAGATTTGCTAACAGACCCAAGAAACAGACTGAAAATATTTTCTCAAATTTTTATTAATGTACACTTCAAATATAAAACAGCAAACATAACCTTAGTACATGGTGTGCTTCTATGGCTCATATGAATGCAGTCTTAAACACACATTAATATAGGTTCCTAAAACACATTTCCTGATGCTCTAAACTTAGCATTAAAAATAAACTATATTAAAGTCTACATGATGAACCATAAGACATAATAGTCGATAGATCAAGTCAACTAACAGGCACAGATCCTACCCATCATTGTAGTTTGGCACACTGTGGCCTCTAGGTTGCGGTGAGCCCAAATAAGCTATCTTATTTATTATTTTAATTAGACTTCTGACGTGCCCAATTTTTATGCACTTTAAATTGATACAATTTTAAAAGCTACTACTTTAAAAAAACAAAAACAAAAACCCTGTCTGGCCATTAACTCTGCCTAAACATTTACAAAATTTCTGACTCCTTATTCTTCCATTTTCTTTGAAATGACTGGAAACCCTGAAGGGTCTCAATAAGAACAGATTTATTGGTTCCATCTCAATCCCTGTTACTTCCTGTTCATGCAGCCTTCTCAATTACTTGAATGAATGCAAAAATTAAAACATGCTGGCCAAACTCATTCATCTGTAGTGCCCCTGACCTATAGCGGGGGTTATATTGTAATTCTAGTTGATCAGTCTGATGGAAGCTGAGGTAAGAGCATTTCCTAGTGACTGGAAGGTAGAATCATAGCACTGTAGAGTTGGAAGGGACCCTGAGGATCATCTAGTCCAACCCCTGCAATGCAGGAATATGCAGCTGGTCCATACAGGTAATATGGTATAATATTAAAGCAAACCATGCTGATCCTTTTTTAAAAATAAAAAATTAAAAAGTCCAAGCCCTGTGATTAGAGGGAGACCTTGAAAACTGCCAATGGATTTTCAAAATCGACAATAACAGAAACAAATAGATGGATATTGTTCTGTACAGAGCACCATTCCTATGAAGTACTGCAATACATGTGTTGGACATGGCAGAAGCGAGCATGGGAACCTGTACCCCTCCAAATATTGTTGGACTCTACTTCATTGCTGACTGAGGCTGGTGGTTTCCAAAAAGATCAAGGACCACAGGTTCTCCAAGAATGGTTAACAAATAAAACTTTTTTATGCAAACTTTTTGCAATATGCTAAATATTAGGAAGAACTTTCTGGCAGTAAGCTGTTTGAGAGCAGAAGGTGATGGATTCTCTCTTTCACAGGAGGCTTTTAAGCAGAGGCTAAATGGCCATCTGTCCTGGATGCTTGAGCTGAGATGCCTGCATTGGTGGGGGCTGGACTAGAAGACCCTCAGGGGTCCCTTCCAACTCTGCAGTTCTGTGATTCAACAGTACAAGCGGGAAAATATCTGAACACAATATGAATTATTGGCATGGCTAAGGAATATGAAGAGCTGTGACTTTGACAAAAGTTTTGTGTTTTTTTAAAAAAACTGTGAGTCACAATTATTCTATCTTAAGGTTCATGAGGCATGTTTCTGCCAATGTGATTTATTTTAGATGCTTATATGCTGAATGAAGTCTGAGATGTCATACAATGGGTTTCCTAGGAGATTTCCAGTCTAGGTCCTAATCAGCTCCATATCTGTTTAGCTCAGAAACATTGCTACAATTAGATTTAAGCAGTTTTTCAGTAATCTGGGGAAGATTTGAGCTTTTGTCAGAACAAACATATATATATTTACTATTCAATGAGTTCTGCAGAGTTCAACAGGTCTTACTACAGCATAATTGGTTAATGGATTACTATCTGAAGTGCTTATGCTTATATGTGTTATGCCCATTGTTTGTTTTTTTAAATTATGGAAATAATATATTTTGGGTCCCTTTCCTATATTTCAAGGGCTTTGATATTTTGTAAGTTATTCTGAGAGCCTTTTGGGTCAAGAGGGGTAGAAATGCTTTAACTCCAGGATAACTATTGTGGTGCCCTGCAGGTTTTGTCAGCTATAATTTCCAGGCAGCCCTGGCCAATAGTCAGGGATGATGGGAGTTGTAGTCCAAAACATTTGAAGGGCACCATGTTGGCTACCCCTCTTTAAATAAATTAAAAATTATTTGTAGACACACAAACATATTTGCCACTGTTGCTTCCTGTGGAAGCATAATGGTTTAACTGGTCAGCTAAATGCCCTAGAAGCTTTTGAATGTAGCCTGAGTGTTATTGTAACTTAAAAAAACAGATGGTACTTTTTTTCAGTCATGCTATTTTCATCCCAATGTGGTCATTATGACCACAACATTAGTAATACAGTGCCTGTTGTTGGTAATCAGTTGTAGGAGTGACCACATCATTTTTTCAGTTTAACAAGCGTTTATCACACTTTCTCACAGAGAAGAGCTTAAAGTGAGGAAGAACCAAGAGTATATGGTCCCCTTTAAAGGACTACATTTATTTAGAAACAGAGTAAGTGTGTGATAGGTTTATTTAACTGAATACAATCTTCTTCAGAAGTCAGAAATGTTTTCCTATATATAGTGTGTGACTAAACAACACAGAAGACACATCTTCCTGAATAAACTACACAATGCTATAGCAGCCATAGTTTCCAACATCAATCACTGGATGATTTCAGTTTTGTTATTGACAAAAGTGTTCAGAAACAACGATCAGTGAATTTTATATAAGTTTACTCAGAAGTAAGTCCCTTTGAGAGTGAGAAAGCAGTTTTATGCCTCAAGTGTAAACTTATGCCTGAGAGTGAGAAAGCAGTTTTATGCCTCAAGTGTAAACTTTGCTTGAGGACGTGGGTGGCAATTCAACAGGTCTGGCTTTCCAGCACTTCCTTGTCCAGCTGCTTTCCCGTGAGCTTTGGAGCTTAGGCAGGGAACACAGGAGCAGCTGTGCTTCAAGCGGCCTCCGGTGTCCTGCCCCCGGCACACGCGGAGCAGGGCTGCCCTGGGCTGGCCAGGCCCTCGCAAAGGCCACACTGGCACGCAGCAGCTGGCCAGGCGCCCGGCCGGCGGGCGTCCATGGCAAAGAGCAGGCAGCCTGAGGGATTGCTGGCCTTGCGCCAGCTCAGACCACGGGCAGCCGCTCTCCCTCGGCACCGGCCGCTTTTCTCGGGGCTCCAGAGAGGGGTCTCCTCCAGGCAGGGCCGGATTTATGTATTGGCTAAGTAGGCTGAAGCCTAGGGCCTCTAGCTCTAGGGGGCCTCGCCAGCCTGCCCTCTCCCCAGCACTGCAGTCTCCCCTCTCCCAAAATTGCAAACCCAAGACTTCATGCGAGGGCATTTCTCCCCCATTTCAATGACATTTTGCTTCAAAGGGAAAGGCGGACTTGGACATCATCTTCCTCCATAATCCTCTAAGGGAGAGGTCACGTACTCAACTTGGATACCACCCTCCCCCATGATCCTTGGGATATACAGTCAAGTACACAGCACCCCTCCCTTGAGGGGAACAATGAACATCCACTGATGGGTTTCCTGAGGTTGGTGTTCCCACAGTCCATCCTCGGGAAGGTCAGAAGGCAAGGATATGCATTGATAGTTTTCTTGTTCTTTAGGTGGCGGGTACTTAAGGTGTTGGGAACCTGATCTGATATCCAGGGCAAGTTGATGAACTTGGGTAACCTCACGACTTCCCTCGCTCCTTGCGACATGATGATGATGTATCAGCGATGTATAAATTATGGTTCTGGATATGTATTCTGGGTAGGGAGGGAAGGTCTTCAAAGAGCTTGTAACCCATGTTTGGGGTTCTTACTCTGTGTGGAGACCTGTTGCGCAACAATAAAGATTGTGATCTACTGACCGCTGTTTTGCTCCTGTATTTGGCTTCTTCCGCTAACCACAGAAACCTACGGGGACTTTCACCCTGACAAGTATCCTTGCACCCCAGAATTTTCCATCTCAGAATCCAGAGCCAGCAGGCCCAGAGAGTCAACAACCAGCTGCACAGCCTTCCTCAGCTCAAGGGTCAGTCAGTAGTGGTACATGCTACACTTTAATCAGTGGAAGGCTGCATGGAGCAGATAAGACTACGCAAGCAAGCTCTCCCAAGTCTCCCCCATTCCTTCCCTCCTTCTTGGCTTGAACAGAGCAAGGCAAGCACATGTGACTGGCACTGGCCTCACCCCTCCCAGGCAGAGAAGTCTATCCTTCACACTTCACAGAGCCCTGTTGGTGCCTGCAGCATGCACTGCAGATTGCCCACGGGCAGAGAGAGGCCTTGAGGATCAGGGAAGGGATCCTCGGAGGGATCCAGAACTACCTGTAGAAGGCAGGAGGCCAGGCTTCAGGTTGGTAACTGGACCTCATCCTGAGGGCGGACAGAAGTATAGGGATCAGTTCAGGGTCAGAGGAACTGCGTTTTGTCTTATTTTATTTGTGCCCGGTGGTGGTTTCCTTTTCTGTGTTTAATTTAAAGTGCCTTTTGTGTTTAAAATCCTGTTACTTGTAGACACTCAAGAAAATATTTGTTCTTTGTTTAAAAGCCCAGTCTAGTGCTGTGCCTACAGTCTCACTTGCTCTGCCCTCTACCAGTGCCTTAAGAAAGGTTCTGGGAGGGGCAAAGCCCAAAAATGTGCAAGTGCCAACCCTCTAGGAGAAACACAAAGTTAGGGGTTTTCATCTCCAAACCCCAGGAGTCAGCCAGAGGGGTCTCACTGCCCCTCAAGAAAGGCATAGGGAAGTCAGTGAGTGGTGGCAGCTACTGAAGAGTGACAGAAGCCCGAGTTTACCCAGTTGAAGATTAATTTTTATTCTTATTTTTAGATTCTAATCTAAGTATGAGTTAAAGATTTAAAAGTGGCGCTAGCAAGCGCAAGAGACAGAGACTCAGAAATGCTATGATAATGAAGTTAAGACCAATCACTGCTTTCGTGCATCAACCACTCAGTGAAGCAACAAGAGTCAGCAGTGAAGCTATTCAGTCTGAACCAAATACAAGCATTCAGCCAGACAAAAACCTCCCTGAAAGAGAAACAGTGAAGCAGGATGTGGTACAGCAAGACGATTATGAGGAAGCAGCCATGAAAATATAGAACTAATTCAACAGTCACTTACTGGGCAGGGAGAGGCTAAAGAGCCACAAGAAAAGAATGTGAATAGTCAGATTTTGCAGTTCACACCTGATATGATAGTAGGCCAAGTCCAAGGTGTTCCAGATGCAAGAGAAAGATGATGCCAAACATAGATCTACCGTACCAGATGTTGGTTTGTGGTCAGAATAATCACATGAGAAAGTAGCCTATTGGGTAGAGAGGGGTCCCTCTCAAGTTCTGCATCATCGTGGACCATTTTCAAATTCCAAATCAGTGTACAAAAAGCAGTCCAGGTTTTGCACAAAAGCTTTTTTTCATCCAACAAAAGTAAATGGGGAAACATATAGCCGAGAGTGGCTTGCATATTCTCCCTCAAAAGGGCAGATTTTTTGCTTTGTAAACTCTTTCCAGACCTTGCATCTTCTTCCACAGCTTTGGCTACCGAAGGGTTTGATGACTGGCACAAACCCCATCTTATCCAAAGTCATGAAAACTCAGAGAAGCATAGGAATGCCATGTTGGCCTACCTAACAAGGGAGCGCAGGCAAACGTTTACTTCCAAGCTAGAGGAACAAATAAAAGCAGTACAGCAATACTGGCAGCATGTCATGGAATTATTGCTGTAATATGCACTCTTGTAGAATAAGGCTTACCATTCGGGGAGACGATGAACATTTTGGATCACCAAATAATGGTCTTTTAGAACTAGTGGCAAAATTTGATCCATTTTTACATGCTCCTATCAATCGGTATGGACATTCTGGATCAGGCAATCCCTCTTATTTGTCAAAAACTATATGTGAGGAAATTTTTCAGCTCATGGCAAAAAAAGTTAAGGATGCAATTCTGGCTAATGTGAGAAAGGCTGGATATTTCAGCTTTTCAGTAGATTCCACTCCTGACATTTCACATACTGATCAGTTGACTTTATTTATCAGATATGTATCACCTGAAGATGGTTTGCCAACTGAGAGATTTTTAACTTTCCTTGAGCTAAGAGACCACTTAGGAGAAAGCATGGCTGATTTAGTGTTCAACTATTTTACTACTGAGCTTGAAATTGACTTTAGAAAATGCCATGGGCAGTCTTATGACAATGCTGCCAACATGGCTGGCAAGTACAATGGTATGCAGCAAAAAATCATTAAAAAAAACAATTTGCAAAATTTATTCCATGCGCAGGTCATTTTTTAAATCTGGTGGGCTGTTCAGCTGTGGATTGCTGCCTTGATGCAGTGAACTGTTTTGGCATTATCAGTGAAATTTATACCTTCTTTTCATCCTCCACAAAGAGATGGGCAGTTCTAAAATCATTTTTGCCACCTCAGTCTAAAGTGCCTTAATATTTGTCAGACACTAGGTGGGATGTACACGCAAAAGCCACAGAAGCTGTTTTGGAAAGTTACAGTGCTATCGCCGATACCCTCAGCCATTTGTACTCTGATGTTAAGGGGAAGGGGGAGACCAGGCTCCAAGCTAACGATCTTTTGCAGAAAATGGAAGAACTGGAATTTGTGTTTGTGCTGCATTTTTGGATCCATGTGCTTGGTCATTTTCACATGGTCAGCAAAGCCCTTCAGAAATCAGACCTGTTATTGAGTTCTTGTGCAAGTTTGTACAGTTCACTCCTGGATTTTAAAGGAAAATTAGACTGTTTGCCATTCTTGCTAATTTGACAGCATCTAAGCAAGAAATTAAGCAAGGTGTTGAACTGTTGATGAAAACATACCCAGAAGATATTGACCTGAAACCTGTTGATGATATTTTGCACTTTCACCTGTTCAGGAAACAAAGCCATAGGCTTACAGCAGAGCACTCTCTGTCTCATACAGACCTTTATCAAATTATATACAAGGAAAAAATTCAGATAGCCTTTCCTAATGTGGAAGCAATCTTGTGGCTATTTCTTAGCTTTATGGTCACTAACTGCTCAGGAGAGAGGAGTTTTTCAAGACTCAAAAGAATTAAAAATGAAATAAGGGCCACAATGTCTCAAGAGAGGTTGTCCACACTGAGCATTCTGTACACTTAAAGTGACAAACTTAGACAAATTTTGATGAAGTTTTGGATGATTTTGCTATGTGCGGAAGGCTAGGAAAAAACCATTTTAGCCTTACTGTATTTGATGGTTGTAGTTTACTTCCATTTTAAAACTGACTTTTTAATAACAGCATAAAGTAGATTCTAAAAGTGCCACACTGTCAGGTAATCATAATCACTTCCCACGCAATATAATTTGTAAGCTCAAGGTGTGTTTTTTAAGGATAACATTACAACTTCATTTTCCTAAAACATTATACTTATTCCACAACAGGTTTACAAAGTTCAGTAAAGTGGTACCTCGGGATAAGAACTTAATTCGTTCTGGAGGTCCGTTCTTAACCCGGGGTACCACTGTAATTGCAAAAGTTTTTCAGTGTTAATTCTATGCATTTTTAAAAATCGCCACGGTATTTAAGTTCACAATAACATCTTAGGTCCTTTATGAGAATTGCAGAATTTTGAGTCCCGTCATCCTCCTTCTCTTCACGCAATCTTCTTTCCAACAGTCCGGAGGGCGGGGCTGGGGGCCTCTCTTCATCCCGGCGGGCAGCCGGGGCTCCGCGCTGAGGGGAAGGCCGGCCGGCCGGCCCTCTCCTCCTCCTCCTCCTGCTCGCCGGCTGCCTTGGCGAGCCGCCCCTCGCCGCCTCCTCTTTCGGGGCCGAGCGTGAGGAGCGCGAGCGAGCGAGCGAGCGAGCGCGGAGGCGGGCGGAGGGCGGGGCGGAGGGCGGGCGGGCGAGGCGCTGGCCGGGAGGCTGCGGAGCCGAGCCGGGGCGGAGCCGGAGGAGGAAGATGGTGGAGCGCGAGGCCGGGCGAGCGGCTCCGCGGAAAGCTGCTTTCCAGGTGGGCCGCCCAGCCCAGCGCCGCCGCCGCCGCCGCCTCGGCCTCCGCTGGGCGCCCTGAGTGCGGCGGGCGCCGCGGCTCCCCAGACAGGTAGGGGGCGGGCGGGCGCGCGCGCGAGAGAGAGAGAGATGCGCGGCTCCCTCGGGGCCGAGAAGGGGCTGTGGGGAAGCAGGCGCCGCCGGGGCTCCTCAGCCGCGCGACGGGGACCGGGAATGGCGCGGGGGCTCCTCGCTCGTCGGGCTGCGGGCATCTCGGGGGGGGGGGGCGCGGCCGGGTCTCCGCCTTGCCTGGAGTTGCGGGGCCCGCCAGGTGCCGCATCGGAGGGGAAGCCGACCTTCCTCCTGCAGCGCCCGGCCGCCGCCTCCTCCTGGCGGGGGCTCCGCCCGGGCGCCTCCCGGGTGCTGCGCGGAGGGCGCCGGGCGCCGGGGCTGCAGCGGGAGCTTCGGCGAGTGCTTTCTCCCCTTTCTTAAAGGCTCGCTTTGAGAAGACTTGGCGTAGCTCTCCAATGGCT